>NC_064832.1:52714748-53339748 GCF_024166365.1 Elephas maximus indicus
TAATATTGCTATGTGTCAGGCAATTCTCTAAATACATTAATTAATGTGTTTCAATCTCACAAAAACCCGTAAGGTAGGCATGATTAAAGTTCCCATCTTATATTTGAAACCGAGGCACAAAAATATTAAGAAACATGCCCAAAATTTCGTATTTAGAGACTTTTCACAGAAAAAAATTAAAACCATGAAGTTAATAAGATTTTAATATCTATGTTTATTCATTGCTTTTTCTGAAAACAAACATGAGTTTTCTGTATCAGAGACAAGACTTGTTATTACCTACAGCAATAACTGCAGTAGTTACCCGTGTCTCATTCTCCCCCTCAGGGTGAGAATGGGCAGATGAGGGCAAATGAATCCTGTACATTCAAAAGGAGGTTCTTGTACCACAGAAGAGGGACCCTAAGATTATGAAATTTGGATCCTTGGTAGGAACTGCTGCACAGCAGTCATTCCTTTCCTTTCCTTATCACAGACCTCGATGTTAAAAGTAAACAAATCCTTAGATGTTTACAACCCATGGAAGCATAAACAAATCTCTCTCTGTGTTTTATCCCTCTTTGACATGTAAATACGTGATGCTGGATCTATAACCTCAGAATCCAGAGAGCAAATATTTCTGAGAAAAAGGAAACATTATCTTCATATTAATTTTCTTGTTTAGAAAACTTTGACCTTGCAGAAAAATGAAAATATTTTCTGTACCATTCCACAGAAGTCTGCTTCCAGGTTCTACGAATTTAACCACTAAAGTATACTAAGATATAAAAAAGCTTACAAATGTGATTTCTAAACAAACAATGTTTTATTACAGAAAATGTGTAGAAGTTGGAAAATTTCCCACGACTCAAACTTTTAGTCTTTTAGTCTTCAGAAATACCACTCCTAAAGCACCTTGCTTAATGACAGTAGACAGTAGTCACAGTACCATTTCCTTTCCATGAGAAGGTATAATGATTAGCAGGTAGTGGTGGATAGTTTTATGCTCTGCGAATTTCTTTTTTTTTTGCAGAAGCTTTCATGAAACCCAAAAATCACCCATAGAATCAAATCATATTGGTTATATAACCAATTTATCTAAATCAGGTATGTTTGTACACACATATGTGTAGCATCCTAAGACACTCTCAGGTCCAAGAGAAGGATGAGGCCATGAAGCCTGATAGAAGAAGAAAGACTAGGTTTCCATTTTCATGAGAGGTGGTATATGTGCATAGGAGATTAATGGAACCTGTTCAAGTTAGCCCTTTATTAGTATAAATAAAAAAGAAATTGGGAAAAAAAATCACAAAGAGGCAGATGGGATAGAAAACTATAACTGCAAGGCATATAAATTGTCAGATTCATAGAACAGAAGTGAGAAGAGGAAGAGAATTTGAGAGGAGTGCTTGAATAACTATTTTCTAGTGACTGTATAGGCTGACTTATTCCATCCCAACCAAATCCTTTGTCAACCTAATTACTCATCATCTGATCTTTACAAATTTTTTAAAATCCAAGATCCAAATCCTTACTCATAAAAACCCATTGCTGTTGCGTTGATTTAAACTCATTGTGTCCCTAACTCCTGAACCCCTCTGGAATTCATGATCCACCACTGGCAAACTCTTTCATAATCAATATCTAATCTCTAAATTATACTTTTACCTCCTTACTCTAAAAATAATCTTGCTCTCATTTCAGGACACTGCTACTGTTTTAAGTAATGGCTCTTGTTTCTCACATAACTCCTTATACTGGGCCATCAAGTGGTGTAGGTATTCTCCTAGTTCCATATTCTTGCTTCCAGATCCTTGGCTTTTCTTTTTCCCTCACCAAACCATTCCCCTGGCTTAGAACGTATTTCATCATTACAACATCATGGGCTATATCTTATCAGTGCTCTCATCTACTGACCCTTGCTTAGAGTTCAGACCAGAGTCTGGGATAGAGATGTATGCATTGATTCAAGTATTTATGAAAATGACAATTTAAGTCAGGGGTGTGGACATGGCAAAGGCCTAAGACAGATCCTTTTGGAATTTCAACACGAACAGCCATTTGGAAGAGTGTATGTGTATGTATGAGAGACAGAGACAGAGAGAGAAGCTGTTTCATAGTCTATATTCTCCCAGCCTCTTTTTGGAATAATAACATTGGATTATAGTTTACAACTTTCTTAATATATGCCAGACCCCCAAAACTTTCAAGACGAAACAACATTTCAGCCATCTTGATAGTCTTTGCTTTTAAATCTCAAGGAGACTTTTAATAAATCAACTTCTACATTATATTGTGACTATCTACCATTTCTTGTGGAAATGTACAAAGAGAGGGCAAGTGATATTTGATCTAATCTCTAGTAGTCATGGTTTTATAAATGGCATCTGAACACTTTGCTGTATTTCAATTACTCCTAATTTTTCATTATTTAAGAGAAAATGGGTAATCTTTAGTAGTCTTATCTCTCAGCAGGCAACCTTTAGTTATTCTCCTTTAATTCTACTTCTCTAAATGTTTTCAGGGAATAATTTATTTTCAAGGTGCTATGCAGGAAATTCTTCATTATTTGGGAAAACAAATGTCTATGTAATAATAAGTAAAATCACGTATTCAGACCCCTAAGCTATTGCATAGCCATGGAACCAGCATTATAGTAAGCAAAAAACTATTTTGAAAAAAACACCAGAAAAGGAAACAGGTATATAACATGGAGCGATAATTGGGATAAACTGCCCTGAATGTCAGAAATCTCTAAGTCCAAAATGGCTAAGGCTTATGAAAAGATAAAAGAAAGAATTTTGTTCAACCCTGTTCAAAGCAAGAGATAAATGGAAGCAATTTAGACAAAATATATTTAGAGCATTACCAACCATCAGAAAATGAAAGTTACTTGCTTAATTGCCATTTTGCTTACCCTTCACCAAGAGGAATGATCTTTAAATTTGAAAGAGAAGAACAGATAATGATTAGACAGCCCTGAGGCACATTAAGCTAAAACAATCCTAAAAAGCTTCTAACCCATTTAAATGAGTTAAAATGTTCATTCCAGATGATGATACTATAGTAACCTAAAAGACTTACAGAAGCATACTTGTGGAACATTTTTAAAAAAAGAAAAAATCTGAGAAATTACTCAAAAAAATACATGTTTGCTTCAAATAAAGATAGGTAAATATTCTGATTTTAAAGGATGATAAGATTTTGAAAGATAAGTATAAATAAATTTGGATCTAGTCCTCAGCAGAAGTATAAATAAATAGTTTAAATATGAACACTTAAATAAATAGTTTAAATATGAACACTTAGAAAGGGTAATATCTAGAAATTATCATCTGTTTACTAAGAATACATATAAACTTGGGTCACCAGAGAAAGAGACTCAAGTATATAAAACCATGAGGAAATAATTAGATAAATTAACCATGAAGAGATGATACTTAGAAAAATATAGATATTTTGAATTGTTCCATGTGGCAGAAAATTTCACATTAATATTACTATCGCAGGTTTCAGATCAATACAAAATGTCAAGAAGTTAAAAAATAGCACTCTTTTTTTTTTTTTATCAAAGAAAGGAGTGAGCGCTATGGAATCATGTAAACAGTATTTACACGATTATTGTTAATGGACAACCTAATTTGAATAGTTAAATAAGACATGAGTTGTGCTTCATTTCACAAAACAGAAATGAGGAAACATTTGTCTTAGCCAAATGGAAACCCTGGTGGTATAGTAGTTAAGTGCTATGGCTGCTAACCAAAAGGCCGGCAGTTCAAATCCACCCTGTGCTCCTTGGAAACTCTATAGGGCAGTTCTGGTCTCTCCTATAGGGTCACTATGAGTTGGAATCGACTTGACTGCAATGGGTTTTTTAAACGTTAACAGGTTCATTTTTCTTCCATGACATTCTTATCAATGCATCAGTGTTCTTCTGCCTTTTTTAGGCTTCTTGTCACGTGGTTTCAAAATAACTATTTTGCTTTGAGCCTTATATCCTTCATCTAGGAAGCCGAGGGAAGGAGAAAAATATTGCCCCTGAATTAGGGAAGCAAACATTTCCTATAAATTCCTAGCTGTCTCTATATAAAATTGGCCTGATTTATATATTATGCATACCCCTAGCACAAAAGAGTCTAGGAAAGAAAATATTTTAATTGAATGCATTTCTAAAATAATTGGGTACCTATTAATAAGAAAGGAAAAAGTCAATATTGAAGGCACAATAAGAGTGTCTGGTATAATAAATACATTGAGGGAATATACCTTTCTTCTTAAAATAAATTGATGTAAGAAATTTAAGTAAACTATGCATCCTTTAGCTAAGGATCCCATCATCAGAATATAGATGCAACTCTTCTTTTATTCCCTTATTCCATTTTTATTTATTTTGTTTGCTTTTATCACATGAGATCGCTATTGTGTGTCTGACAGAAGCCGTGGTGTTTTCAATCGCCTCATACGCATGTGAAAGCTGGACAGTGAATAAGAAAGACTAAGAATCAATACCTTCGAATTATGGTATTGGCAAAGAATATTGAATATACTATGCAATGTCAGAAGAATGAACAAGAGTGTCTTGGAAGAAACACAGTCAGAGTGCTCCTGGGGAACGAGGGTGGCAAGTCACCATATCACCTACTTTGGACATGTTATCAGGAAGGGCCAGGCCCTGCAGAAGGACATCATGCTTGGTAAAGTAGAGAGTCAGTGAAAAAGAGGAAGACCCTCGACAAGATGGATTGACAGTGGCTGCAACAATGGGATCAAACATAGCAATGATTGTGAGGATGGTGGAAGACCAGGCAGTGTTTCGTTCTGTCGTACATAGAGTTCTATGAGTTGGACCCAACTCAACGCCACTTAACAACAACAACAACATGACTGAACTACAATGCATATTCCTCACTTGTGTTATTGTTGGCACTATGCACCTGTCTAATCTTCGGCTGAAAGGTGAACTGTGGGAGTGATTTTAGTACTGAGTTAAAAGGGTGTCTGGGGGCCACGCTTTCAAGGTTTCTCTAGTCTCTGTCAGATCAACAAGCTTGGTCATTTTTTGTGTATGTGAATTTGAATTTTGTTCTACATATTTCTCCTGTTTGTGCAGGACCTTCTGTTGTGATCCCCGTCAGAGCAGTCAGTGGTGGTAGTTGCTCACTATCTAGTTGTATGGGCTCAGTCTGATGGAGGTTGTGGTAGATGTGGTCCACCAGTTCTTTGGACTAATCTTTCCCTTGTGTCTTTGCTCCAACTGGGATGGGACCAGTAGATGTATCTTAAATGGCTGCTTGCAGGCTTTTAAGACCCCAGATGCTACTTACCACATTTGGGTGTAGAATATTTTCTTTATAAATTATGTTATGCCAATTGAGCTAGATGTCCCCCTAGACCATGGCTCCCACCCTCAGCCCAATAACTCAGTCACTCTGCGAGTTTGGATGTGTCTGGGAGGCTTCTATGTTTGTCTTGGTCAAATTGTACTGACTTCCCCAGTATGGTGTACTGTTTTACACTTCACCAAAATTACCACATCTTTATCTCTTTTCCTACCTCTAAATCAGTGGTTCACATGGACCAGCCACTGCTTAGGGGGCATTTTGGAGATGATGATGTGGATGTTACTGGCTTTTACTGGATGTGATCAGAGATCCTGGGCATCCTTCAATGCTCAAGATAGTTGTCCACATTGAAGAGTTTTCTCACATTTCATACTACACACCAGACATTGATGCACATGGTAACCTGATGAATAGTTATAAGAACATATAAGTAACACTGTTTTACACTAAAACACGATTTTCACAGTTTTAGAATACTCTGTATTTTCCACAAATGCAATTACCATGTAAACCATATGAAGATTGTACTTTACAATTTCCAGGAATCTTTCCAAGTATTGATCGATATTTTGACAAATATTTCACCCAAGGCAATGACACTTGTGGTGTTTAGTATCCCAACACAATACAAAGAATGGCCTGTATTTGTAGCTGCTACAATCATGGTGCTGTATGCAGAGGTGTTTTTTGTTTTTATGCAGAGGTGTGTCTGACTAACCCAATATATCTTCTTGGGAGGTTAGACTTGACAGCTTATATATTATTTTACATTATATTTACAATAGCTTTATATGCTTTCAGTATTTTTAATAAAATAAGTAAAATTACTTCTTTTTTTCCTTAAATTGCAGTTAAGGCATTGATATCTATATTAATTATGCATGTAGAGAAATTACAATTCTCTCTGAAATTTATTTCATGATAGTAAAGATGGCATTTTTATTTTATTAACAGAAAACAGGTGTGTGTTAAGAAGAGGAATTTGAGTTTGATGTAGTTCATGTTGGAAGAGCAGCCCTTGCATGACTCTCTGCCCTTCCTGTAGGCAGCCCAATTACCATATTTTACTCAAATAACACACACTTTCTACACTTGTTTGCCAACTGTGCCCTCTCCCCAAGAAGTGTTTTTATAAGTACACTATACTAATTTTGTACTACAGTAACACTTGTAAAAAATTTGGCATAGTGGTGCTTATGAAAATACCCTGCAGGTGGAGGGCTCAGTGGGCAAACAAACATAGAAGGCACAAATTATTCGTGAAAAAATACAATATGTCCTCAGGCTTGGAATGCCTTCTTACAGGGACATAGCACAATTTGTACTGGGCTTTCTGCCATGTTGGGAATATCTCCCAGTTATAGGCATGATGAATAGTTCTTTGTTTATGTTTATGCATATGTATCACATGCCACCTGGCCAAACCAACTGCTATGTCTGTTTCAGTGGAGAGGGAACAGGGTGTCTCACCTGCAGCATGAGAGGGGTATGTGCAGCCCAGTAGCCTGTGTCAGCTGTAGGGAGTGTTCTGCTGGCTATGGGTGACCAAGATCCACTACTGAAGCTGATTTTACTGTGTCTCTTCCCTGTAAGTAAGTGCTGTTCTATTTCATGTCTGGGTGTCATGTCTTTCTTGATGATCTCTATACCTGCTCCACAGTGGAGCAATCACATAATAAATGATACCTATTAAATAACTTCATATTTGGTAAAGTAGAGGCTCAGCAAAAACAAGGGAAACCTTCAGTGTAATAGGCTGACACGTTAGCCACAACAATGGGCTCAAACATGCCAATGATCGTGAAGATGGCCCAGGACCAAGCCGTGTTTCATTATGCTGTACATAAGGTCACCATGAGTTGGAGTTGACTTGATGGCAACTAACAACAATTCGATTATAATATAAACACTATGCAATTTGAGCTCTTTCATGACTTAAATGAACCAGATTTTGTGCTTGCCTTGATATCACAGAAAATGAGTTTACAGAGTAGAAAACCCATCTGCTATTTGTGAGATGACAGTAAGAATACTAATATTAACCATTACTGAGCATTTACCATCTGAAAGATGATGCTTTAAACAATATATATATATATAGGTACCTCATTTAACCTTTATAGAAACCATGTATTATAAGCACTGTTTCATCCTTTCTTTAAAAATAAATAAGACAACATGACATTAAAAATTTTGGACACAATTATACATATTGTTAACATAAACACCCATTAATAAAAATAAAAAATCTTGATATAAAGTTAACTAGATTTAATCTATTAAATAGTTATGAAAGGTTGAAAAGAACGCAACAATTTTTTTTTCTTTTTATGCTACCAGCTTTCTCCTTCTCATCCTCGCCCTGTGTACGGTATGGACTTCTCTTTGCTTTACTGTTCTATTTTTCTGATCTCCATACATTCATATACACCCTCCTTTGTAATTTATTCTTGCTGCTTACTTAGGGTACTTTTGTGAGTATGCATGATAATGGTAGCCAGCATTTATTAAGGACATAAACCAAACAAACAGACAAAAAGTTGCCATGAGCCTATACTGACTCATGGCAATCCCCTGTGTGTAAACTATTGGTTAATGTGCTCAGCTGCTATTCGAAGCAACTCAGAAGAAAGGCATGGGGATATATATCTGAGAAATCAGCCGTGGAAAACCCTGTGAAGCACAATTCTACTCTGACACACTTGGGGTCACCATGATTCTCAATCAACTGCAGTTTGATTGACTTATTGTCTAAGTACTCTTCAAAGGTCTTTATGTGTATTAAATCATTTAATACTCATAATAACCTGATGAGGAAGGTATATTGTGATTCCAATTTTACCCCAAAGGACACTGAGACATAGAAAAGCTTTATCAACCTCCAAGACAGCATTTCAAGAATGTGGCAGATCCAGGATTTAAATCTGAGGACTTGGGCTTGAATGTGCTTACCCAGTATTGCTAACACTACTAGGATTAAGAAATAGAGGCTTATCAATACATCAGAGATTACTGCAGCTGAAATATTGCCAGGTGTAGTGTGTGTGGGGCGGGGAAGGCAAGCAAGAAAGATTTTCTTTCTTTTATTTTTAAGCCTGCTTTAAATTTGTTTCAGATTGCCTAATTATATGCAAATGCTTACCAATGTCAGTAATGATAATATAATCTCATATACAGTGACCAATTTTTTAAAAGAATTTTTGTGATTTATTACCAGGCATACATACATTTATTCATGTCATTATACATTATGAATAAATTTTTCATTTAGTGTGAGCCTCTTTTTGCTTTAATAATATTTTCTTAAATAATTGGTCTTCCTTTAAAATAAGTCAGAATAATTATAAATAATTATAAATGCTTAAATTTTTTTTTTTGTAAAAGTCTTTCAATTATAGGCCTGTATAGAACAATACATAATTTGTCATCAAGCAACAAATATTTAAACTATCTTTTAATGTAAACATACAGGCCTCCAGAAGGCCTCTTCAATTCTCCACTTTAATTTGCTGATTGAATAAAACATATATTCATGCTTCAGGCTGAAGAAGATGAACATATGTGGGCCTACTTCCCTACAGTTGCACTTGACTGCCTTCCACTGATATTAAGTTATGCATATATCTTACGGATAATGGACTAGATCCCATATTGCAAATGTTCAGTGATCCACAAAGGTGGGTATTGCCTCTGTGAAATGTAATCAGTTTTTTTTATGTTGGACATTAATGCAGCTGATTTCCTTTGTTCACAAATGGCAGGTGGTGTTGAAGACAGTTTGCATTGCTCAGCTATTTTTCAAGTTCCCTTTAAGTTGATAATTAGGCTTTCTTTTTTTAATTTTTATCCTATGGAATTATATCATTATCCTCCTAAACATTTATGACACACACATTAATTGAGCAAAAATATTACACAAAATTGAAATTATTCTAATAAAATTTTTTCCAAAAAAATAAATTTTATAACCCAAAAGAACATGCTATTTACAAATACATGCCATTTTCATAGTGACATGATAGTGATATAGAAACACTAACAATTGCACAGAGAAAACATGGCAAAATTTAATGTAGAAAAACCTACCTATTAGTTTCGAAAGACTGTCTATAAGGAATAACAACAGTACCCTGATTAACATAAAAAAATACTATATCAACTAATTCTTACATCTCTTTTTAAATGCTGTTTTTTTTTTTAATAAACTTTAACAGAAAACCAAATATTTTATATGCTCCAAACTTAATTTCGCCCAAGATTTTTTATTTAGAAAGAACAATAAATTATTACTACTATACTCCAATTCCTCCATCATTTCATAAAATTCATAATACTTATATGGATGTTCTTCATGATTTATATATTTGAAATAATCAAACCTGGTCAGCCTATTCAGCTTCACTATAAATTACGAAAAGAATATTTTTTCTCTTTTACTGCATTTCTTTAATCGCTTTTGAATTCTGCTTTACAATTTGTAAGGCATTATACAAAAATCAAGAATCTATAGGATAATACATAATGTCTGCACAAATTGATCATGCTAATTTTTCAAATAGTTGAAAAGTATTTATACATCAATAAGCTACATGAACCTAGCATCCAATGCCTACCTTTCCCAAACTTTCTACTCAGGTCTCTTAACACAGATAATTATTATTTATTTTATGGCAATGATATAAAAAATTACATTTATCCATTTATTTCTAATCTAAATGTCTCTGTCATATGATGACTATAACACCATATACCTACTTTTGGAATCTTAGTATATTTATCTAGATTAACACCAGCAAATAGTATTTGCAATATGTACTTTAGTCACTTTCTTAAGTAGAATACTAATGTTTCTATTTTGTCATCATCTCCACCTCTTTAAATGAATATTATATATAAAGATATTTTGCATCGTATATAATATATATAGCTGCAATATGAACAGTCCTCAAATACCAATTATACTTTCCATGTACCGATACAATCAAATATACCTCTTTGATGATAAGATGTTTTTGGTAAGAATACACTTTAATACATATTTAAGCAGTTCTTTCTCTTCCTCAAAACTTAAATAATTATTTCTAATTAGGACAATAAAGAAATCAAGGCATTAACTCTATTTCACTGATTGTCATTATTTCATTATTGTAAGTACAGATTAGTTTTTATTTCAGTATTATAAGTACAGATCAATTTTTCTATTTTTCTTCATAGCCACAGAATCACTAAAGATTTTGCACACACGCACATATCCTTCTTATCAGTTTTTCATCACAGGGCATGAAGCAATGATAAGTTGGCTTTCTACAGGGTCTAGTGTTCATCATTAAGGTTAACACGAATCAAGGAACTCGGTGAGAAACAGGCACTTTAAGTTATCACAGGTTATCAGGCTAAGATCACAGGTATCCACTGAGACGTAGAATCAAAATTTTCTGGATAAAATATGCCACTGAAATATAACTTTGTCATAGAAAACGATTTCTTCTGTTAAACATGTCTACAATGTGGGATGTTTTATGAAACTTTTATAAAAATGTGTGCTAAAAACTGGGCAATAGTTCCATTTTGAAGGAAATGATTAGCCTATCTATAAAAATCCCTCAGGTCAATTTCTGGTATTGTATCATTATCTGAAATTTTAGGCCTGACAGCTGTCTTTATACCAGGCTGATAGAAAACTAGACCTCTGGAAGGGTCAGAGGTGTTACTTTTTAACAAGTAAGCTGAACCTGCCAAGTGCACTTGGGGTCTTCTAGTTTTCTCAAGGGCTATGCACAATGAAGCCCTAAAAGACTTCTATTCTCAGAGTTACTTTTTAAATCTTCCACAAAGTGAGCAAGACAGAAAATCACTGTGCATTCAGAATGTGCCATATTCTTTATCATATAGAAAGAGTGACTAAAATCTAAGGCAATCTAGCCATTCATTTGTTCAACACATTTATACTAAGTATCAGTTAAGTGCAAGAAGAGGGTATGAATCAGAAGACAAAACAAAAATCATTGCCCACACAGGCAAACATTTGGTATCTCACACTTTTTGTGGCTCAGCAAACTGGGAGCAATTTACTGGGTGGTTCTAGCTTTAGATCTCCCATGTCGGAGTCACGTTGTCAATCAGGGCTGAAGTCTCATCTCAAGTGTTAACTAAGAATGAATCCCCCCTCCTGAGATCACTCATGGAACCTCAGCTTCACACTATTGCCCAGGGTCTTCAATCCCTTGCTACTTATCTCACTTAGCTAGATCAATAGTGGATGTTGTCCAAGGCTGTTGTGCAAGGCTTTCTTTTTTTTCTTTTAGCAGGTTTCTTTTTTTTTTTTTTTTAGAGAGCCTAATTCTTTTGTTCTTTGTTTAATTATATATTGTATATTAATTATATATAAATACTTATCAATTCAAGAAAAATCATAGTGGAAATTAAACTATTTAGACTTGAAAGATACTACTACTACTACTAAACTTAAGGGAAGCAAATATGCCAGGATATTGAAGAGTATTTATACCCTAATATAGGAAAGAAGAAAGGCCAAAAATGACTTATTTTTTTCTAAATTAAGGTATTAGAAAAATAACAAAAGATTAAAGTCACAAAAAAAAATTGGAGCAAGAAAGCAATGAAGATAAATTTAAAAATCAAACAGTGAATAAAGAAAAGTTTGAGATTATGAAAAATGAAAAAAAATTAAAAAACTGAAGCATAAAATTAGGAAAAATAATTTTTAAAAATGGATGGAATAAATAATACCATGAAGAAAAAGGATGCATAATGCTAGTAGAAATAAATGACAGTGAAAGAATAACTATATGCAAATCAAAACAGATTTAATGGACAATTTATTAGAAAAAACAAATACTAGGTTGAGGTTACTTCCAATGACTGATCAATGTGGAAATATAATATTCTAACCTCTTACCTCAATTCAGGACATTTCAAAATGTCTACACTCCCTAGCTCCTTGTGGGATAAGCTGCTACTTTTTTTTTTTTTTTAAATAATATTTTATTGCTTTAGGTGTAAGTTTACACAGAAAATGAAGTTCCTCTTTAACAGTTTTATACAAATTGTCCCATGCCACTGCTAACAATTTTTACAATGTGTCAGTATTCTTATTATTTCCATTCTGTTTCTATTGATCTAACTTCCCTTCCCTTCTTGGCCATCTCGTCTTTGATTTTTGGCAACCCTTGACCATTTGATCTATTATAGTTAGCTGTTTAAGAGAGCACATTACTCATGGGTGATATTGTTTATTTTATAAGCCAGTCTATTATTTGGCTGAAAGCTGACCTGCAGAAATAGCATCAATTTCAAGTTCAAAGGGTATCTTAGAGCAATATTCTCTGGGATTCCTCTAGTCTCTATCAGTCCAGTAAAAAAAAAAACAAACCCATTGCCATCGAGTCGATTCTGACTCATGGTAACCATATAGGACAGAGTAGAACTGCCCCATAGGGTTTCCAAGAAGTGCCTGGTGGATTCAAACTGCCGACCTTTTGGTTAGCAGTAGTAGCCCTTAAGTGCTACGTCACCAGGGTTTCCATCAGTCCTGTAGGCCTGGTCTTTTTTAGAAATTTGACTTCTGTTTTGCATTTTTCTCCCATCCTACCCAGGACCTTCTATCGTCTTCCTGGTCAGATGGGTCACTAACTGTAGCCAGGCACAATCTAATTTTTCTGGTCTCAGGTTTGAAGAGGTTGTGGTTCATGTGGGCTTTTAGTCACATGGACAAGTTTCTTCTTTGAGCTTTGAATTCCTTCATTCTCTTTTCTCCATACAAGTAGAGACCAACAGTTGTGACTTAGATGCTTACAAGCTTTTAAGATCCCTGATGCTACTCACTGAACTTGTATGTAGAACGTGATCCTTGTGAGCTATATAATGCCAATTGGCTAAGTTGTCCCTCATAAGCTTCAGCTTTTGCTGCAACTGCAGTACAAATGGTTTGTTCAAAGAGAATTTCACACACACACAAAAAAATGTCCTGCACACAAATCTCTTTCCCATAGACTTTTATTCAGAATAACTTCATCTAAGATGGCAAGAAAGGTGCTACCAGGAGCTGTTCAAGGAAACAGGCCTCTAAAATAGGTTTTTGGATCTAGGTTACCTCCCCCGCCCAGAACCACTGGTAATGAAGACCTCACTGGTGCTGGCAGATAGAGTGTTTATGACCCTTGTCATATGATTCCAATTAAAACATTAAAACATTCAGTGTGGTGAACTTCAGTGGAATTCTGGTGAAAGCGAAAACGCTGATGGCCTAATGCTAAGGCATTTGAAGAGTTTAACAGAAGTTGTAATTATAAAAATAATGGAGCTGAATGGCTGTTGCTGAGTGCTATTGATGAATAGCACTGTTTTCAGTAGACCAGGGCTGATGTTACAAGATGTTTTTGTGGAACTAGAAACATGGATGACAATGGAGATGATAGAAACCTGAAAAAATAAAAGTGGTAGTGCTTAACTAACAGAAGTAAGGTAGATGTAATTATGAAATTGAGTGACCCAATTGTGTGGTAACTGGTGGAGCGTGGGTCCTGACATGCAAAATACTGCAGAGATAGTGAATAAATCACAGGGGTTCCAGACACAAGATAAGTATATGGTCAACAAGGATATTGTTCAATCCAAGAAAAAAAAAAAAAAAAAAATCAAGCACGAATGTTGAGGGAACAGCTACCTCAATATAAGTCACAAATTTTTGTCCACTTTTTGTTCTGGGGCTGTGTTTTAACTCTCTTGCTCTCTGCCTTATTATATTCAAAAGGACCTAAACTCTCTGGACTTTTTGAAGAAGATTTTACAGTTGTTATATGTTGACAACATTGTTATTTGCAGAAGATTAGTAGAAATGGAGGGAAAAAGTATGAGGATTCAGTGACTACTACCTCACTAGATGTTTTCTTGCCTAGGAATCTGGAGCATGTTGGAACATTCCTCCAGAGGAGGTGCATTTCACACCGACCACAATGAAAATGAAGCAAAAAGCCTGTTAGGCTACGGGGGTTGGTAGAGGCAGGATGTTCTATCCTTGAGAGTTGTGTTCCAACCCATTTAGAAAGTGACTTAGAAAGCTGACAACTTTGAGTGGAACCTGGAGGAAGAAAAGGGGTTACTGTAAATACAGGTTTGAGCATTAAAAAAATCTGACATTTAGAACACACAACATTGGAAGCATTACTGTATTAGAGATTTATATTAGGAAAATATCCTACAGAATTATGATAAGCTCCAGTAGGAATATCACTATAGATAACTAAGGTTCTGAGGCAAGGCTATGTTATCTATAACAGAAAAATTATATATGTATAAAAATTAGCTTCTAGTGTATTTCTGGATATTGTAAGAGACATAGCTCCTGACCATGACACATCAGTGATGCTGTGGCCAAAACAGTATTATCACGACCTGGGTTCTATCAAAACTACTCTTATAAGAGTAGGCTTCTCAACAACAACTCATTTTCAATGAAAATGATACATCCTGAATTGTGCACCAGCAAGAGGAGAGGCTGCACAAGTAAGCTGCAAAAAAAGGTCAGCCATACCTTCATGTTATTCACCCATGTACCTACATGAAGATCCTTAAAGCCAAATGACAGGTACAAGCTACAAATTTTACAGAGAGATTGGCTAAGTTTCTAGGGAAAACCCTAAAATAAGTTATCGCCATATTAAACATACTATAATAGTATACTAGTACACTCAGAGGTGGCCCCAAAAGAAAACAATGAAGGGAACTCCTCTCAGTAAGCAAAGCTTTGTGTGCTCAATAAGTTGTGTAGAAAGACAAGTGGCCTAGTTTAGAATATATATGGACTCACGGGCAATGGCAAGTTGCCTAACGAGTTGGTCAGGAGTTTGTAAGGAGAAAGATTGGAAGATCTAAGACAAGAAGATCTGGGAAAGGGGCATATGGATAAGCCTCATAAAGTGTTTAAAGTGCTCAGATCCTTGTATGGCATGTTAACACTCACCAGCGAATTCCCATATCATAAGACATGCTAAACAACCACTTGGACAAAATAAAATGGTCTTTATCATCACCTACTCCTGGGCTGGCACAATGTATGCAAGAAAGAAGTAACCACAGTGGCATAGATGGAAGCCCCCAAAATTGGCCTAATAAGATAGACTTCCACTCATTAATATTGGTCCAGCAATTTCGACAGGAGAATATTCAATCTGCCAGCAACAAAGATAGAGTGAAACTACGGTATGGCATTATCTTTTTAGGAGACCAATGTTTGGTCATCTCGAGTGGAACTGACATGTATTGTAAATAAAGGTTTATTGCTTCAACTCCCAAGGCAGGATTCAGCACCACCACCCAAGGGCTTAAATAGTGTTTGATACACTAACATTAGACTCTATATAAAATCACATTGGAACAAAGAACCCACTAACAGTAAAAATAAGATGTGACAGTGAGTTCATATCCATGAATACATCACTCATAAAAACCAACGTCTAAGAATGATTGAAGAGATTATTAAAGGTATACTTGAAATTCAAATTGGACATAATACCATGGGAGAATAGGTACTAAATTTCAAGTTGTAGTATGCACCCTAAATCAATGAGCTTGATATTTTTTTTCCAAACAGAATGCAAAGATATGCGAAACAAAGAATGGAAGTAGGAGTTCTCCACTAACCATCAATTCTGTCTTAGCATCTCAAGAAATTTGTGTTTCTCCTACCCATAATTCTGTGCTCTGTGAATTTACAAATATTTTTTCCCAAAGGGAAATTCTGCTACTAATGGACATAAAGAAGATCTCTTTATCTTTTAGCTACAATCATTTTCCAGTCTCTTTGAACTCTTCTTGTCATAAGGGCAACAGACAAGGAAAGGAGTCTCTATTCTGGCATGAGTAACTAACTCTGATCATTGGAAAGAGATAAGACTGCTCGTACCCAATGGGGGAAAGGGAAACTAAATTTGGCATCCGTATGACTCACTAGGTGTCTACTGGTACTTCATTGTATAATTTTTTTAGGGTAGATGAGTGTCTTAGTCATCTAGTTCTGCTATAACAGAAATTTATTTTCTTACAGTCTAGTAGGCTAGAAGCCCAAATTCAGGGCGTCAGCTCCAGGGAAAGGCTTTCTTTCTCTGTTGGCTCTGGAAGAAGGTCCTTGTCATCAATCTTCCCCTGGGCTAGGAGCTTCTCCACGCAGGAACTCTGAGCCCAAAGGATGGGCTCTGTTCCCGGCACTGGTTTCTTGGTGGTATGAGGTCCCCCCTCTCTGCTGGCTTCCCTTTCCTTTTTATCTCTTGAGAGATAAAAAGTGGTGCAGGCCACACCCCAGGGAAACTCCCTTTACATTGAATCAGGGTTGTGACCTGGGTAAGGGTGTTACAATCCCACCTTAATCCTCTTTAACATAAAATTACAATCACAAAATGGAGGACAGCCATGTAATACTAGGAATCATGGCCCAGCCAAATTGATACACACATTTTTGAGGGACACAATTCAATTCATGACAGCGGACAAGTGCAGCAGTTACAGTCCAATGCCAACATGGTGACCAAGGGTTTATAACTATCAGGAATAGCTCACCTCCTTCCCTCCACGGAGAAGCCACTTATACCAGCAAAGATGTTAACAGAGGGTAAAGGCATTTGAAATGGATAAAAGATGAAGAAGACTGTAGTTATCAGTTGCAGGTAACAGATGTATGCAGTCTGTTATTAATTCTACTAACTTTCCTCTTGAAAGTCTCTCCAGAAAAAGAGACCAACCATAATCCTGGAAGATCTATTCAATGTGTCAAATTTTTTATAGGAAGCAAGTGAATACAAGTGGTCTAAATCTTGGGTGCCCCAACTAGATCCCCTGTTCAGGACTAAGGTACTGATGGCCTTGTTGCCTGAAATGTTGGTTGCTGACAGTTCAAAGCTGAGTTCCTCTCATGGAATTTCTCTCAGCCAAAGGAAGCTGCTTTACCCAATACTATGGCCCTTTCCTTGGTACAGTACACAGCCACTGACTGGTTAATGGGAGCATGCAAAGGCTGAAACTGTTTGCTTCCTGGAACGAGTCTAAAGGAATATTTCAACTCCAGAGAATATTTCAACTCTTCTGTTGAAGCAGAAGAGGCTTGTGTGTGTGTGTGTGACTATACCTTAGTCCCTCACAACTCACAGATGTTATTCAGAGGCCACTCCACAATAAAATATTTGCAAGCAAACATCAGTCTCAGAGTCTATTTACTAGGAAACTCAAATTATGATGAAGTTGTATAGTACAATTCCTCATCAACTCCCTAACTCTTGATGGAGAAATATTACTTGTATTTTGTTTGAAATAAATAAAATTTTAAAATGCAAGAATTACCATTATCTTTTTTTTTTCTACTTCTAGTCAACATTGAACTAAAGGCCCTAGCCAATGCCATAAGTAAAGAAAAATAAACTAAGCCGTGAGGTGGGAAAAGGAAATTAAAACAACAACAAAACAAAGTATTTTTCCTCAGGAGCAAGAACAAAGTTTATAAATTGTTAGGGCAGTTTCCCTTATTTAAACATTTCAAAGACCTTAAGAAGCTAGTGTGCCTAATCCTATGATGATGATTACACTTACGTTATTATAGCATATATTTAATCTTATAGATAGCTATTTTACAATTTGAAATATCCATAGATTTTTAAGATGTGTATTACTTTAAAGAACATTGTCTTAGTTATCGAGTGCTGCTATAACAGAAATGCCACAAGTGGATGGCTTTAATAAACGGAAATTTATTTTCTCACGGTTAAGGAGGCTACAGAGGTCAGAATTCAGGGTGGCTCTAGGGGGAGTCGCTATGAGTCAGAATCAACTCGATGGCACTGGGTGGTTTACTGGGTGCTAGGGGAAGGCTTTCTCTCTCTGTTGGCTCTGGACAAAGGTCCTTGTATCTTCTGAGCTTCTGCTCCTGGACTATCATCATGTGGTTTGGCATCTCTCTTTCCCATCTCTGCTGCTTAACTTGCTTGTTTAATCTCTTTTACATTTCAAAAGAGATTGACTCAAGATACACCCTACACTAATCCTCCCTCATTAACATAACAAAGAAAACTCATTCCCAAATAGGATTATAACCACAGGCATTGAGGTTAGGAATTACAACACATATTTTTGGAGGACACAATTCAATCTGTAATAAACGCCATTTAGGTTTTATTTTTAGACAATCAAATCTCTCTTGTTGACATTAAAAAGTATATGATCTTTCCTATTTATCTTGGATGAGAGTACAAATACTACCCAGTTGTACCTAATATGTATAAGTTGTAGGAAGTATGTTAGGTTTTCACATAACTAGGCAGAATTTTTTTAGTTACTAATCAACAATATTAAGAAATATCATCTATTAGCTGAGGCTGTAAGAAGCAAAAACCATTTGCTATAGGCTATGGTATATTACATATTTATTTGTTTTATCAATCTTTAAGGAGAAATAATAACCTCAAGCACTTATTTTAATTCCAGCATCCTTGAAAAGAAGAAAGTTTGATCTAAGAGATCCGCTGACACAAAATAAGCCCAACTGTTAATACTTTGATATTTGAACTTTGAAACACATTTCTTTTTATTGTTATGACCTTTTAAAACTTTTTGTGGAACTTTTCATAAAGCATGAGAGTAAAGAGACTTCAAATGAACTATGTACACGAATGCAACATGTTAGTTCAAATGATACCAAGATGTTAACTTTTCTTTTGAATGTGAATTTGGAAAAGTCTTTTTAAAACGATAATTTCATATAAATTATAGACATAAGCTATTTTTGCTACCTAACATTCATGGTTACTCTTTGGCAATCTCCTTCTATGTTATTTAAAGAAACAGTCTCTTCCCTACTATGATGCTTGTGATTAGACTGTCCTTCAACAAACTACAACCCCCCTGTAACCAAAGTGTAGACTCATGACCCAGACTAATCCCAGTGGTCTCTGCATCTTTTGCTCTGTTGCATGTTAACAGGAAAACAATAAAAGTTTGGAACTGATTTATCTAAGGAGTAATGTCCCCAAATGTGGTTAACTTCTATTTTCTGAATTCTTGGAGCTGTCCATTCCTATTCTTTCTGATTTTGGTTCTTCAGCTATTTTTGAGCCTGTAAACTGAATTTTTTTTTTTTTTTTTTTTTTTACTGAATTGTCTTTTTGTTAAGGTATTCAATGCTAGTTCCTGATGTTTGCAAATAACCCACATACAATAAAAACTAAATTAGTATAGTTACAAACTTATGTGTACAATAATTTTTTATTGATTAATAATTATAATAATAATAGTCACCATAAGGTCGATTCCAAGCCGTCATGACCCCATGTGTTACAGAATAAAACTGCACACCATAGGGTTTTCAATGGCTTTAACTTTCCAAAAATAGATTGCCAGGCTTTTCTTGTGAGGTGCCTCTGAGTGGATTTGAACCACTCACCTTTTGGTTGATAGCCCAGCTCTTAACCATTTAAGTCACTCAGGTTGTAAAATATTTTGTTTAGGTATTTTTTGCTTCAAAAATGATAAAAAAAACAAACCCAAACCCGTTGCTGTCGAGTCAATTCCGACCCATAGCGACCCTATAGAACAGAGTAGAACTGCCCCATAGGGTTTCCAAGGAATGTCTGATGGACTCGAACTGCTGACCTTTTGGTTAGCAGCCAGATAGGTTATCTGTAAACATTGCTCAAAGGCAATCTTACTGTGTAAGCAGATGGAGTGTAACAATGGATCTTTAAATAGAGGCAGAGACTGAGAAAATTAGAATATTGGCCACTTGTGCTTTATCCTTATCTGATGTCCCTACGTACACCTTCTCAAAACTGACCTTGCCAAGGCCACTACTTACAAGATTTGATTTATATCTACTCTTAGTAAGGTATAAGTTGATAAGAATATATCAACTAATCCAAATTTAAGAACGTTTTCTGTCCCAGGAGGATATGATTCTTAAATAAACTGAATGACTGAGCATGCCTCAGAACTTGACAGAAAAAGCAATGATGGAATGAATATTATTAGAACTACTATTTGCCGATGGAGAATCTCTCTGGACAATTCCACAAACAGGGAACTGTCGGTTTTATTTATTCTATAAGTTCCCAAGTCTTAGGGAAAATAACTTTTGAGAATGGGATCTCCAGCTTCTAACTGAATACTAAATTTATTACTTATTTTTCTTAGTTTCTTCTTAGTTATTCATAGTATGAAGCTAACGACAATGATCTCTGCCACTGGAAAATTCACAGAATGGTGGCTTTTGGAAAACAAACAGTAAGAATATTAATGTAACATAATTAAATATTGCCTTCTGTTATAGCCGTGGGGCAAATGGAAGGTAAGTTAGAGCCAGGAATTTGATGCTTAAACTAAAATACCTAGGTTGGGAATGACTAATAAAACATACTTTAATATATATTAAGAAGAAAAAGGTACAAATATCTATTATAATCATGGCTAAACAAGGTTGTATTTTAAATCCGTATTCTTTCTACATTTTTTTATTATTTTTTATTACAGAGTTAATAAAGAAGTTGTAATTCTCTATTTCCCAGAAGAACTAAGAAAATACAATATCTTTAAAAGGTGATTGATGGACCGCCATAGAATCTTTCTGAAAATATTTACCTTATTTTTAGGAAAATAATTTTCACCTTCTACATTTGTTTGTCAGATACACCCTCCCCAAAGTTATTTTCATAAATGCCGCTATGCCAGTTTTTTTTCTTACATGATGCTGTGAAAACAAATGAGCATAGTACGTTTATGAAAACGTCTCTCCTGGGGAGGGTGTAGCTGACAAACAAATGGAGAAGGAACGTGCTTTTTGCGTAAAAACCCGGTAACTTCATTGTAATAGATTTTGATGCTATCCTTGCAGTGGATTTAAGTATCTGAGCAAGAAAAATATCTGTTCTCTTTTAATGAAATTATTTAATTTTGAATTCTGCTTTTTGTGTCAGAAAGACAGCTAGAGAGGTTTTGATTGGAGCTAATTTTCATAACACTTACAAGTTAGGAAGCTCAAAGGATTTCATGAGTAGAAACTCTAGATTTTTAATTTTAGATTCCAGTTTACTCAGGGAATTAAAGTCCCTAATTCTCTAGATAATGACGTGGCTATGTAAGATAATGCAGTCCTTCTCATCGTGTAAGTTTGAATGATTTATTCACATTTACAGAACTGTGTGCAACAAAACGTGGATGTCTGAAAACAATAAGATAAAGCATACTAGGTAAACTTAATCTTATATACTTATAAATAGAAAAACAGCACAAAGGGAAGAAGTTCAAGAGGTTTCTAATGAGCCTGAAGGGTTGGATTCATTGTGCAGATAAGGCTCGGAATTAGCTAGCCCCACTTTCAAATAAAGGAAGAAATCGGTACCTGTGTTCAGAACCCAAATGCACACAATCTTAGAGGCAAGGGGAATTTCTACAAACAGCAAGATAACATAAGTGTACTAGCATTTAGATTATATGCTAAGGATGTTAGATGAAAATTTTATGAGTGACTTTCAAAAGAAAGATTGGAGAACCCACGGGCAAGGAGTTAGAGCAGCAAATATTGGCTTAGCTTTATGATAACTGCCGTTCTATGACCTTGAATTAAGAGACAAACCTGTTAAGCTTTAGAAACTTAATTTTCTTTGCTCCCAATCTCTGGCAGAAATTTTACTTTAAATAGTTGTAAAAATGACATTACAGTCAGCTCTATTGTAGCACATTCTCCCACCAAGTACAAATCGAATTCTCTTCAAACTTACCTGATACTGAAAAAGGACTTAAAATCCAGGTGTATCTTAATATTCTAATTTCAGAATATAAAGCTGTCTGCTTTGAAATGCAGCAATTTTCTCTCTCTTCTTTTCACTTGTTCATATCTTGCATGATCATATACATACCCATTGCTGTTAGGTCGATTCCGACTCACAGCAACCCAACAGGAGGGAATAGAACTGCTGCATGGGATTTCCAAGAAGCAGTTGGTGGATTTGAAGAAGCAGCTGGTGGATTCTTTCCTGGTGACTTTTCTAAAAATTTTTTTTTTTTTTTTCCAGTTTCATTCAGTCCCTTGGGATTTTTTAACTGAGACTCTACTTGGTATGTTTAAAAGTTTTACCTCTTTGAAAACTGTTTTGAGCAGCCTCCCCAAAACCTACTAAGGTTTTGTAGTAATGAATCTATGCTTTTCCTACTACCTGAAAATGTTTGAAGACCATGTAAAGAAACAAACATTGTGTGTACTTTCACAGATCAGCAAAGCTTAGACAAGGAAAGAGTCTCATTGAAAATTTATTTTCTGATTCAAAGATACCTGATATATACACACTCGATTTTATTATAATATAAATTTTATTATTATGTTTTATAAAGTGAACTGTATATTTATCATGATACTCAATAATCATCATATTACTTAATTTTTAGACGTTCCCTATAGTTAATATCATTGCTAAAAATAAAATTTGTGAAGACATCGATCTTAACACTTCGTGTTTAATTATAGAATGACGTCTTTTTAACTCTGGAAAGGATCATTGAGATCTTGTCCAACTTTTCATTTTATAAAAGAGGCTTTTATGACTCAAGTTTTTCATCCTGATGATTAAATTAATAAAGTATGAAGAAGTATTATTAAAGGAATTTTTAGTGTAGTGAGAAATTACCGAACTACTTTTAGACAAGATCGATAATAAAATCTAAGTAACCTAACCCTTTTACTTACTTAAAATTAAATTTATTCTTAATTACAGTTTTGTGTTCAGTAACAGGCTAAAAATTACCGAGAATGTAATCCAGATCAGAATCTGGCAATTTTTTTTTCTAAAAAGAGCAGAGATTAAATAGTTCAGGCTTTGTGTGCTATCAAGTTTCTATTGTATTTAACTCTGCTTTTGTAGGTAGCTTAAAAGCAGCCACAGACAATACACAAATGAGTGAATGTGGCTGTGTCCAATAAAAAATTATTTAGAAAAACAGACAGTAGGCTGAAAATAGCCAACCTTAGTTGGCCAATCCCTGATGTAGTGTTCTGGAGGTTAATTATGATTCAAGTGCCTAGAAAACACTTTAGCATATTGTACCCATAGAATTAAGACAATTTATGTTATTGACCTGACCTTAGACAATTTACAGTAACTTTTTTTAATTTTGATCACTTTTAATACTTTCAAATTCATTTTTTCATTTAAGTCCAAGATCAAATCTATGGCCTAAACTTATTAAAGGATTCTTATTAAGCCAAATAAGGGATTATTTGGGTTTATTCTTTTTTGAGATGTCTTCAAGTTTCTCTTTCAGTTTCACTTATTAAAATATTTCTTTTCCCAAATGCATATATACAGTGAATAGGACATTCAGCCCCATGGTAAGAATAGATAGTTGGTTTGCTTTCTGTGTTTTTTTTTTTTTTTTTTTTTGGTAACTCAGACTTACCCACCTTTAAGAATTGATTGTTAGGACAAATTTACAAGTGAGGTAATACAAACACAATCTGTTTAAATCTACCTCATCCTACGGAACTGTTATCTTTGGATCAGTAGAACCCGTAGGGAGGCACATGATATCTATTTAATTGTTTCTTTAAAAATATTTATTGAACAACTATTGTATATTACATACTGAGACAGTTATAGAGATGGATGAGCCATTCCTCCCCATGAAGAATGTAGTCTTATTTGCATTCCGATCATTATCAGTACTTCCTGTGTTTCCTGTGGGAGTAACCTTTGGTTTTGAGCCACATTACTGAGACACATACACTTCCAAAATATTCTAATCAAACACTAGATTTTTCTTCTACCTCGGATATATTTCGGGGTATACAAAATGCTGTCTTCTCTATTTATTACTTTAGTGGAAGAATGATAAGTATTTTCAAAGATTTGCCCTTATCAAATAATGTTCCTTCTGGCACAAGCCACTTTTTCTTCCTTTTCTCCTCCTCTCTCTCTTCTTTCTCTTTTGCTCCTCATCCTACTCCTCTTTTCTTTTTAAGTCTATTTCTTGTAAAAATGATCAATTTAATATAGCTATGAAATGGTATCTCTATTTTCTACTAAGAATAGCACCAAAATAGATGAAAAAGAGGATGAGAAGGCTGGGGAAAATACTTGTACCTAGGTGATGAAATGAAAACTCTTTAGAAAATACTACTTTACATGTTATTTACTGTCACATGAAAAGAAACACTAATTTTCATTACTCTTACATGTAGGAAACCCCGATGACATAGTGGTTAAGAGCTATAAAAAAAACTGCTAGCAAAAAGGTCAGCAGTTCAAATCTACCAGGCAGTCCTTTGGAATCCTATGAGGCAGTTCTACTCTGTCCTATAGGGTTGCTATGAGGTGGAATCAACTCCACGGCAATGGGTTTTTCTTCTAGGTAGTCTGGGTGATATATTGATGTTTACCTGGAAAACTAAACTAACTTAACAATTAGTTATCTTCTATATTGTCAGTTTTAAGCTAAAGCAAAACTTTATCTTTAGCTGGGAATTAATTTTGCATTAAATTTAGAACATACTGTATTTATTGTCTGTCACAGAATGTTTACATTTAATAGATTTTTTGATATAAACAAGTTAAAGAGAGAATTTCAAATCATTTATGCATTTTTGCATATGATAATTTGATAAACTGGATGCATTTTTGAAAAAGTATATCTGTATACATTTCCTATCTTTATGAATTAAATAGAAGCAACTGGAAAAATCCTACATATAAAATTTATATTATCTCTGTATAGGAAATATATGTAGAAGGAATTTCTGGGAAAGTCTGATTTTCTAAAATTCACATATCCTTTTGTATGCTTATATATACTTTCACATGTCTTGGATAAGCAAATAAATATATATATATAAATGCTATTCTCATGTAACTACAAGGGGAAATTACTGAATTAAAAGCTTGGACAAACTAAGTTGGAATATTATTTAAATAAAAAAACATTTCAAATTTTGTATTAAATTCATTTTATACAATCACTTGGTATATGTAAAAGTTGGAATAAGACAGTTGAGACCTGAAAAGAATGTCCTATATGACTTGAATTAATTACCCAATAGTAGTAATAATGATAACTCATAAAATATTTTAAATGTTCCAGTCACTACTCTGAGTATTTTATAACATTACTTCATGTAATAATCATATCCATTCTATGAGGTGCATGTTGTTTTTGTTTTAAATTGTTATTCACATTTTGTAGATAAGGAAACTGGGGCACAGTGAGCTTAAGTGATTTACCAAGGTTGCATATTTAATAAATTGCAAAGCTGTGCTATGAAACCAGACAACTGGGTTCCAGAATGAATTATCTTAAAATTCCACTGTATTGCCCAATCTTTAAAAAGAGTAAAAGATATGTTAATGAAATAATATTGAACACCATCTGTTATGGATTGAATTGTGTTCCCCCCAAAAATATGTTGTCAACTTGGCTAGTCCATGATTCCCAATATTCCGTGATTGTGGACCATTTTGTCATCTGTTTTTCCTATATATTATAAATCCTACCTCTATGATGTTAATGAGGTGGAATTAACAGCAGTTATGTTAATGAGGCAGGACTCAATCTGCAAGATTAGGTTGTGAAGTAAGTCAATCTCTTTTGATTTATAAAAGAGAGAAGAGAGCAGGGAGACAAGGGGACCTCATACTACCAAGAAAGGAGAGGCAGGAGTGCATCCATCGGACCTAGGGTCCCTGCACTGAGAAGCTCTTCTATGGGGGATGATTAATGACAAGGACTTTCCCCTAGAGCTGACAGAAAACCTTCCCTTGAGGCTGGAACCCTGAATTTGGACTTCTAGCCCCCTAGACTGTGAGAGAATAAACTTGTTTGTTAAAGCCACCTGCTTGTAGTATTTCTATTATAACAGCACCACAAAACTAAGAGACCATCCTTTCACCTTTCATTTTATCATGCAGGCAAAATACTAACATAAATTGCCATTAAAATGAACTGCACAAAAACAAAACAGCTTTTTAAAATACAAATATACTCAACTGTGTTGTGCATGTATATCTAAAAATCATGTATTCCTCCCATACTGAAGACTACCTTTACAAGTATAGAATAGTCACCTTGATTCCCAAATATGTAGGGATAAATAAAGCCACAGCTTTGAATAGCACTGTTTTTGTCTATTTGTTTATTTGTTTAAAGCTTTGGAAATGGGCTCATTGAATACTGCCAATCGTTTACAAGCGTCACTGACATATATTTCAGCAGTTTGAAATTCTTCATATGAACCTTAGGAAAGCAAATATCAATCTGGTATGTTCTTCCCTATAGAATAAATGTCCAGGTATAGAGTGTTATTATATTAATGCTAGTAGAAGATAATTTTCTCAATATTTTAAAACAGTAGTGTGGATAACAATGAAATACATTTCCATTTAAAAAAAAAAAAAACTTTTCTACATCCCAATTCAACAAATACAAATTGAACACCAAGGAGTGACATCTACACACAAAGGACAAACTTCATAAAAGCAGGATCATAATGAACTTTTATAGCCACATGTCCTTAGTACCTAGCACAATGCCTGGAGTCAGGGGACTGTAAACGTTATTTGAATGAATAGAAGAGATAGCAGACACTGTTTCTGCTCTCAAGAAGCTCAGATTTTTTAAATGCAGGTAGATGGTTAAGACAAAGCATTGATAAATATAATACAAGTCGAAATATGATTGTGAAATAATGAAGAGAGAAGAAATATTTTAGAAAACCTAAAAGGTCCCTTTAAAGGGTTAAAAAGCAAAGATGTCACTTTAAGGATTAAGGTGCACCTGATCAAGTCATGGTGTTTTAAGTTGCCTCATAAGCATTGTGAAAGCTGTACAATGAATAAAAAAAAAAATGAATAAGGAAGACTAAAGAAGAATTGATGCCTTTTAATTATGATGTTGGCAAAGAATATTGAATATACCATGGACTGCCAAAAGAAATAACAAATCTGTCTTGGAAGAAGTACAACCAGAGTGTTCCTTAGAAGTGAGGATGGCGAGACTTCATCTCACATACCTTGGATATGTTTTCAGGAGGGACCAGTCCCTAGAGAAGGACATTATGTTTGGTAAAGTAGAGGGTCAGTGAAAAAGAGAAAGGTCATCAACAAGATGAATTGACATAGTGGCTGCAACAATGGGTTTAAACGTAATAACAATTGTGGTGATGGCACAGGACCAGGCAGTGTTTCATTCTGTTGTACACAGGTCTCTGTGAGTTGGAATTGACTAAAGGGCACCTAACAATAGAAGAAGAAAAGGTTACATCCATATGGGGGAAAGCTAAAATTTAGCTATAATTTTTTAAAGTTAGAAATGGTAAAGGAACAATTTTTAAGAACAAAGAACACTTATTTTAATGTCAGGTTAAAAGCCTTTATATCATCCTTAAATCTTTCACTTATTTCTTTATTTCTAACCCTGCACATCCTCACATGCCATGCCTCAGCAAAGGTTTCTGGTCCACTTTCAAAATGTATTCAGAATCTGACCACTACCCACCTCCTCTACAACTACCTGAGTCCAAGTAACGATTATCTCTGGTCTAATTTACTGACTCCCTCTTTGTGTCTTTGTATTCATTTAATCTCTTCTCAACCCAGGAGCCAGAATAATTCTACTAAAACTTAAGTCTAACTGCATCACTTTCTTGATGAAAACTTCCCAGTGGCTATATCCATCACATTCAGAATAAAAACCAACTCTCTTTAATGGTCTAAAGTCTCTCTGACCTTTTCTTCTTTCACCTTGTCTATTCTATTTCAGCCACATTGATCTTCTCGGTGTTCCTCAAACAGTCCAGGAACTTTCCTGTTTCCAGCACTTTGTACTGGACCCCTCTGCCTATTTTGCCTTTTGTCAAGATATCTGCTCTTCTTGCTCACTGAATTTCTCCAAAATTGTAACCCAAAGTTTCCTTCTCTGTGTGCATTCTATGGCTACACTGCAGAAAAATGTTATTTTGCTCCTATTCACATTCTTGGTTTTATTTATTTATTTTGCTCCTTAGCCCTTATTATTATCTAATGTACTTCACATGCTGCTACTTTTTCTTTTTTTCCTGTATTCACTGAAATGTAAGCATCATTAGGCCAAGGACTTTTTATCTTTTTTTTTCTCTGCTCTATACCTACTTTCTAGAACAATACCTGGCACACATTAGATGCTCAGTTAATTTTTATCTGATAAATAAATGATTGGTGACTAGGTTTTGAGCCTAGAGGACTACAATAGTAAAAAGGGGCTGTGGTAAGCACCATTGTTTTTCCTATTCGATCATCACTACTCCCTTCTTTCTTGGCACTAGAACCCTGACTCTCTATAGCATTACGCCGTCATACGCTTCATGGGTACCATCTTCAGCAACGAGAGATAGATTTTGATTAATTCTCAAAAATTGCATGAAGTTTCTTTGCCAGTAATCCGTTTAGGCCTAAGAATCTGACCGCCCCCCCCGCCCCCACCCCTTAATAATGAGACATGAAGTCTACTGGATGATTGCGAGAAATTTTTTTTTTCTTTTTTTCTCCCTCCTGGTATTAAAAAAAAAAAAAAAAGCCCTTGCTTCCTTTTGATAGCATTGTGTGAATACAAAATAGTCAGAGATGTGTAGCCATCATGTATTAAGGAAGAAAAGGTAGGAGAATTACAGAAAAGCAGAATTGAAGCCCTGAGAACATGAAAATACCAAGCAAAACAACTATGGCACTTCACTGATCCTAGCTACTTATAACCTGAGATAATGAATTCCTTATTCTTTAAGGCCATTTTGGTTGGATACTGTATTACCGATAAAGTCATTTTATGGAAATATGAATGTGGTTTGAAAAATTGTTAGGTCATGAAAGAGAAGTTCTCATTCTTTTGCCTTGAGTTTTTGTTTTATGTATGCATTTATTTGCTTATCTTTTACTTTTTGCATAAAAAGATTTGAAACAATCTACCAGGAGTTATAAATTTAATGCCATGGAGGCAAAGCAAAAATAATAGTAGGAAAATAAAAATAAAACAAATTGTAAATGGTGCTCCAGGAAGTACAATGAAATAACTAAAGATAATGTTATTTATTTCTGAATTCCTGAATAGCCACATTAGAGGCAAACATAATAAACTATTAAAATCACAGCACTCATAACATCATATCTTTCTTAACAGTTGTTCAGAAAAAGCGCAGATGTTCCTAGTACTGAGAACTATTTATATGATTCCTAGTGGGCAATGGAGTCCTGGTGGTGTAGCGGTTAAGCATTTGGCTGTTAATGAAAAAGTCAGCAGTTAGAATACACTAACTACTCCTTGGAGACTATATGGTGCAGTTCTACCCTGTCCTATAGGGTTGCTGTGAGTTGGAATTGACTTGACAGCAATGGGTTTGGGTTTGGGTTTTAGTGGGCAACATCCTCAGAAATGCAGCTGAACAACTAAAAAGTTCTTAATTACCACTGCTGCCCACCCCCATGACAGTATCTAAGACAAAGCCACCATTGTTCTTGGCATTATTACAAGAGCAATGCTCTATTTAATTTCCTTCTGTGTAGTTTTAACCCCCGATATATAATAAAATCCTTTTACAAAGTCCAAGAACTAAAATAGATACTTTATATACATAAGTAAAAATCATGATCTCGTTTCTATTCTAATGAAATTTAGAGTCTAGATTCAAAATTGATGTAAATAACCACAAGATATTTCTGGTTTTATTATGTTGGGGTATCTTATGGAAGATAAACACTCCATCTCAGAGCTACACCAAAAATAAATCTGGATTTAAAAAAAAAAAATCAATTGGAAGGAATTGAAGTTCTTCCAAGACAATCGGAACTTAAAGACAAGCTCCCAGGAAAAAAAAAAAAAAAAAATTAAAGAGAGTTGAATCAACAATCTTCAAGGCATTTTCCTGTTGGGGGCATTTACTGATTAATAGCACTGGGCATGAAGCCAATAATCCAAATATTTGCCAAAAAGGAGAGAAAACAGCATGTATTTTTACAATCTTACAGTGATGGAATGAGGAAAAATAGGGGCTGTAGTGATGAGGTAAACAATTTAGTAGTGAAGTTATCAGTGAGTAGAGAGGCTCAGAGAAGTTAGCCTGTCTGTCATTTACTGCTTTGCTCTGAAGACATGTTCAGGGCAAGACATTATGCATCTAAGCAAAATCTGATGAAAACCAGATCAGAATTTTTGGCAGTCTAACCATGCTGAGGATTGGAGTCTGTGACACACAAAATGAGAGTGAGCTAGACTTTCATTTGTGATCCTTGAAGGGCTACATAATAGGAGTAGAGATAAACCACAAGTAGATAGATTTTAAAAAAGGAAAAAAAAAATCAATGAAATTCCCAGCAAAAAAGTCATGATGATAAAAAAAGTTCAGGTGATAAGCCCTTACTATAACTGTCAACAAGAGAATAGAGTGAAGCTTTTCTTGAGGAAGACAGCATCATGCAGAGCCTATAGAATTACTCATACTTAATGTTCACAGTGTTCAAATATTCAGTCAGGAGGAAAAGGAAAAGTAATAAAAATAGAGCCAAAGATAATACAGTTATTGGAATTATCAGCAGTAGACTTTAAATACAAAATAATTAATGTGTCAAAAATTGGATCTATGGTAGAGAATTACACAAGACTGTAATCAATATAAACAAAATAAAATGCAAAATCTAGAATTCACAAAACAATAATTGAATTTAAGGACCAAATGAACAAAAAACAAACCACACCTGTTGCTGTCTAGTTGATTCCAACTCATAGTGACACTATAGAACAGAGTAGAACTGCCCCATAGGGTTTCCGAGGAGTGGCTGGTGGATTCGAACTGCTGACTTTTTGGTTAGCAGTCAAGCTCTTAACCACTGCACCACTAAGGACCCAGTAAAAAAAACCCAGTGCCGTCGAGTCGATTCTGACTCATAGCGACCCTACAGGACAGAGTAGAACTGCCCCAAAGAGTTTCCAAGGAGCACCTGGTGGATTCGAACTGCTGAACTTTTGGTTAGCAGCTGTAGCACTTAACCACTATGCCACCAGGGTTTCCAAGGACCCAATAGATACATTTAATAAAATGGACAAAATAGAAGATTGTATTAGTGAGTTGGAAAATGTCAATAGAAATATCTGAACAGAACCATGGAGAATAAAAAGGTTAGAAAAAAATATCTATAAGTAGGGGGAGAAAAAGGTATTAGTGTAAGTGGAGTCTCAGAGAGGGACAAAAGAAAGTAGTATACAGAATCGATGTTTCAGATTCAATGACTATGATATTAATTTCTGGAATCTTTTTTTTAGTTAAAGTATACTTGTATCAATGAATTCAGCCTGATCTACTGTGATATTTTGCCTGCTTTGGCCTAATTTCCTTAGAATCCATCTCTACATATGTTCTAAAGTTTCTGCCAATATATATTAGGCAATTATTGCAATTCTGTTAGCGTATAAGTTATTACTTCCTGGGTCATAGTATATGTACGATTACTTAACCCCCTAGAACATGCTGACATTTGATGGTGGTTGGAGGCCTGGTGGCAACATTGGGTGGTTGTAATAGATCCTGAGTAAAATGAGCATTGTCCAACATATCTTCAACAGATGAGGAGGCTATCACAGTGTTTTCAAGCATAGAACTCTAGTCCCCTCAGAATCTAGATGACAGGCTACTATCACTCAAAATAATCCACATTATAGTCCTTACAGTCATGATCATTTATCAAAACAGTCAACTGCAGCAGGATGTGAGCTCCCAAGGTGCATGTTTTAGTTGAAACATCAGCAAATGAACTACAAGAAATAGTTCAATAATGAATTCACTGCATGTCCTTGGTTACTACCATCCCACTTACTACCAGCAAAGAGATAAGCACTCTGCTCAACCTTAAGTTCAAAATGAAATGAATTGTCAAAATCCTATTTTTAGGGACTTATCTTTTATGACCAGTTTTATTACCAATTTTGAATCATTCTGGATCCAATCAAGAGATATAAACCATACAGTGATATAAACAGAGGAAGTTCAATGTAAAGAATAAGTATCCCATGCTAAAAGACAATGCTATACGGTTTCTTAGATCTTAGAGAGAGCACCAGGGAAGAATGTACTGGGAAGGGGAGCTTACTGCCCAACCTAGGGTTCAGATTTCTTTAGACAAAGTACAGGTTTCTGGATCATAGAGAAGTTCAGTGGTTGCCTAGGCCAGAACTCTTCCACAATTGTTAGGCAAGCAGGAAGCAACGCAGCCAAGCACAGGAAATCATACACGGCATACCACAGCTAGTGACAGGCACGTGGGTATAAGAAGGAGCAGGCACGTTGCTGTGGGCAGAAGGACTGACATCTATGGTGTTAGTGTCAGGAGGCTGTGGTGTTAGTAGGGTTGTAGCCTCGGAAAGGTCACGGGAGATAAATCTCAGGGTACTTGGAGGTGGAGAGCAGAGGGATGTGGGTTGCTGGTGTGGGCATAAGTCCTGCATCCTGCAATGTCTGTGTTGAGATGGCCGTGGGATGGGAATGGCCTCAATGATGCCAAGGAACTACAGATTCCAAGTACTTCAAGGGGACAGTTTTGACACCCACAGTGCAGGCCAACTGTACAGCCTACAGAAATGCAGGAGCACTCCTTCCTCCTGTAGTGTTTTTCCAGAGAACTCTACCGTGCAAGCTTAACATTGGAATCCCTATAAAGGAGAAATTTTTTGTGGAATTTTGTCCATTATCACAGAGCATATAGATAAGAGCAACTTTGGAGGTGAAAGGCAGTACACTGATAACTATCAGAGACATCAAAGAATTAATTTTTTTTTGAATGATTAGAATTAATATTACTGCTTTCTCTTGATAACAGTTGACTCTCTTCTGTAATGATCTTTGAATCCTGGACCTTCTTTAACACCTATTGATCAAGACAATAAACCAAAAAAACAAAACAAAACAAAAAACCATTGTCAGAGACCTTATAGAACAGAGTAAAACTGCCCTATAGGGTTTCCAAGGCTGTAATCTTTATGGAAGCAGACCATCGCATCTTTCTCCTGCAGAGCAGACTGGTGGCTTTGAATCTAGCAGCAGAGGGCTTAACCAGTGAGCAAGCAGGGTTCCTGTTAAAGTCAGTAATATCATCTCAATAAATGTTTCTCTATAACATTTTTCTCCATTCTTGTCATTTTCAAACTGTGTCTGTGCATTCAGCAAGAATCTACATCCTAAAAGAATCTGTTTAAAATAAAAATAAACTTTCTCAAAGATAATTTACAAAATTTTAATTATAAACATGCTCAAATCATTCTTCCCTTTGGTTAATTGTAAATACATACTGCTATTTCATATTTCTGTTTTCTTCTGCCTGTCTTCATTAAACATTCTAAAATGTTTGCAAAGTTAGATATTTTCACAGTTTGGTTTTAATTCGTTTCATACAGCTGCTCAGTCAGCATGTGGCCACAAACACATCATAGGCCTTGTCACATAATGTGGTGTGATTTAGTGGGAAGGAGAGATCATTCCTCACAGGGACTAAGGTGACTCTGGTCACTAGAACAGTTGTCCGTTATTAAAAGTTTTGAAAGTAAAACTTCTTTAATAAATGGATGTATTTGACATGTTCCAAACTACTATTAACTTTGAAGGAAAACATATTGTCAGCTTATTCCAAGTTTTTTTTTTTTCCCCCATCTGACTCATTTTCAATATTATAAAACCTTTAAAAAGTGTACATTATTTCAACTTTGAAGTTAATGTTATTCCTTTAAAGTACTATGGACTTCTGACTAGATAACATTTTAGCCTGTATCTTAGTCTTAGAGGATAAAGTGCTATATAGTTGCCATTTACACAGTTTCACCACAGTGATGTAATTTTGAGATTTTATATAAAAATCTGTTCTTCCATTATATGCAGAATTTTTGTTCCAAATAAATTGAACTTGTCTTTTTTTAGATATCTTTATTATAAAAATGATAATATATCTAAAATATTAACATTAACATTCTTCCTTATGCAGATGACACAACCTTGCTTGCTGAAAGTACAGAGAACTTGAAGCACTTACTGTGAAAGAACAAAGACCATAGCCTTCCATACAGATTACAACTCAACCTGAAGAAAACAAAAATCCTCACAAGGGGGCCAATAAGCAATACCATGATAAAGGGAGAAAAGATTGAAGTTGTCAAGGATTTCATTTTGCTTGGATCCACAATCAACACCCACGGAAGTAGCAGTCAAGAAATCAAAAGATGCATTGCATTGGGCAAATCTTCTGCAAAAGACCTCCTCAAAGTGTTGAAAAGCAAAGATGTCACCTTGAAGACTCTAGTGCACCTGACCCAAGCCGTGATGTTTCCAGTGGCCTCATATGCATCTGAAAGCTGGACAATGAATAAGGAAGACCGAAGAACAGATGCCTTTGAGTTGTGGTGTTACCAAAGAATATTGAATATACCACAGACTGCCAAAAGAACAAACAAATCTGTCTTGGAAGAAGTACAACCAGAATGCTCCTTAGAGGCAAGGATAGGGAGACTGCAACTCACATACTTTGGACATGTTATCAGGGGGGATCAGTTCCTAGAGAAGAACGTCATGCTTGGTAGAGGGTCAACAAAAAAGAGGAAGACCCTCAAGGAGATGGATTGACACAGTGGCTGGAACAATGGGCTCAAACATAGCAACAATTGTGGGGATGGCAGTTTTTCCTTCTGTTGTACACACGGTCGCTGTGAGTTGGGACTGACTAGACGGCACCTAAGAAAAACAACATAGAAACATGAGATTATGCCAGGTAGAATTTTATCAGGTAGAAATGGAGCAACATACATTAAAAAATCACATCTGTGTATTTATAATCTAATTTTTCTAACTCAATTACTTGATTCTTGGTACATTGTACATTGCAAACATACCACATTATATAGGGTCCTATCAAAATTTTAACAATGGAATCAACTTCAGACATATCTGACTCAAGCCCCTAGTTCTACAGTTGTAAAAGCTGAGACAAAAATAAGTAACAAAACATATCCAATGTTTTTTCAGTATTGGTCAATTAATTTCAGCAAACATGCACAGATCAGCAGCTATGTATATGATCAGACCTGATGGACATAATGAGCTCAGAAGAGAAACACTTGGTCTGTCCTCAGCAAAAAGAAGCCAAATATTTAATGTGTACAACTTCATTTTTTTTCCCTTCTTAGTCTTCTAATTAATTCTTGCTTCTTTCTCCATGGTTCCATGGTCTTAGGATACTGATCCTAGCTGGTATAAAACCAAAAAACCAAACCCAGTGCCGTCGAGTCAATTCCGACTCATAACAACCCTGTATATAGGCCACTTTAAAATGGAGTAACAGTGGGGATTGGAAAGAAAACTAAAATTTACCTTCCGTTAACCTGAATTGTAATTAATAATTTATAATACTCATGCTTAACAAGGCGAGAGAGATGGCTTCTCTTGATGAGGCCAGAATCAGTCTTATTAAAAACTTTAATGGTTCTTCTAAGGGAGAATTGGTGGTTCTTTCCACCCAAGAACTCACTAAAGATTTGGTCACAGAGGAACTAATAACCAAGCATTATGTCTTCTAATTTTTAATAAGTGGGATAATTATTTTTCCTACCATATTTATTCCTCAATGTTAAAAGAGGTAAGTCTTCTAGTATAAACATTTCTTCTTAATGATAATTTGACCAGTTGTGATTGACTTTCTAATAGTGATTTCTTTTTAGAGAATGAGACTTAAATGTTAAAAAGAACGCATAAAATCCAGTCTTTCCTCTAGCAAGAATATCTACTTATTATAGTTTATTATTGTTGTCGTTCGACACTGTTGAGTCAATTTTTGACTCATACTGACCCATGTGACAAAGTAGAACTGTCCCATAGCGTCTTCTAGGCTGTAATACTTAGGGGAGCAGATTGCCAGATCTTCCTCCTAAGGAGCAGCTGGTGGGTATGAATCACCAGTCTTTCTATTAGCAGCAAGAGCTTCACTGTTCAGCCACCGATGTTTATATCAGGTATCAAACTCAATATTGCTACCATCACATAAATTTTAGATTTGTTGTTAAATTTGGTAAAATCCCTATCAAGATTATTTCTTATGCTGTCTATAGGAATTCAGGGCATTTTAAGATTTAATGTAGAGACTAATACTAAGTGATCTTCGATTTGTCAGTAGTCAATATTCAGGGTCTTGAAAAAGACCCCAGTAAATGAGAAGGCTAGAAGCACAAGATACATTTGCTTTGTAGTCTACCAACTCTGAGAGGAAGAAAGACACTTCAACAAGCAGTGAAAATAAAGTGAAATAACTATTTGGGTAATATCCCCAGGTAATGCAAATGGTTAAGCTGCTGGCTATTATCTGAAGGGTTAGCAATTTGAACCTACCTAGAGGTACCTCAGATGAGAGCCTTGACCAACTATTTCTGAAATCTTACAGCCACCAAAAACCTTATGGAGCACAATTCTACTCTGCAACACATGGGGTTGTCATGAGTCAGAATCAACTGCATGGAAACTAGTTTGATTTTGCTTTAAGTATTTTGGTAGATGACCCCCAGGATGCCCTTGTTGTGTTTAGCAAGGGGCTTCTAATTTAGGATGGGCACATTGTGGGTGGGAAGAAGAGAGCCACAGGAAAAAAATGGTGTCAGAGCTAAATGGGCACATAATGGAAGATCTTGTGTTGAGAATCCTATGTGTCTATTATCTGACCTGCCTTCTTTATGTTAGTAGCTTACAGTGTTACAGATATAAGATCAGAGATCACGAAGATCTTTATTTTTTGTTGAAACTGTATGTTATCTATTGTTTCCTTAATCACATGTCATACCAAATTGAATTGCCCAAGGGAGAAATCAAGTCAAAATTTATTTTCAGCATGAAGGAACTGCATATAATTCTTCAAAAGTGATATAATTCCAAGTAAATTAGTATAGTGTGGTCTTCTCAGTCTTTCATGTGCATTTAAAGAAAATCATTTATGAACACCTTGATCATTTATTCAGTCTCCATATTTATTGAGCTCCTGTTAAGAACCAAAAATGCAGTGGTAACCCAGGGAGCCAAAACTCCTATTCTCACTTTATTGGGATGTGAGGAAATCAACAAATAATATAGCTATGTAATGTATAAAGTAAGTATAAATGTCATGAAATATTAATAGTCAAGGTAAGACAATAGAAAATGATTTGAAGTGGTATTTTAATTCTGTGGTTAAGGAAGGTCTCAATAAAGAAATGACACTGGAACTGAATACAATGAGGGAATAAGCTATGCAGAGGACAATGAGTACAAAAGCCTTTGAAGAGAAACCAGTTTCATAAGTTCAAGATATATAAGAAAATCAGAATGGCTGGAGCAGCCTTAGTGAGTAGCTACAAGGGTGTATGATGGCAAGTACAGAGATATGAGAATGATCCGTATCATGTATGACCACTTTTCCCACTGAAAAAGCATGTGGACTTTATTTTAGTGCAATGTGAAGCAGCCATTGGAGAAGGAAGTTGACTAGAAAGAGATGTAGTATTATTGTTTGTATGCTGTAGTCTCAGATGGAAATTGCGTTAACAATAAAGGAAGGTCTTATGTCAGGATTTCGGGGAGAAAAAAATGCTCTATCTTGAAAGAGAGCTACTAGAAGACTGGAATGGAGACATTTGATAAGAGTCATGAATGAAATAAGTGAGTGAATAGTCATTGAGGAGGTCTTTGAGAGGAACATTCTAGGTAGTGTGTTTCTGAGGAATTGCAATGATCCCAGTTTGACCTGAGCAGAGGGCTTGACAGGAAAATTAAAAAAAAAAAAAAACAGAGCAAGCAAACAAACAAAAAAACCCATTGCCATTGAGTCAATCTCAAATCATAACAACCCTATAGTACAGAGTAGAATTGCCCCATAGAGTTTCCAAGGAGCGCCTGGTGGACTCGAACTGTTGACCTTTTGGTTAGCAGCCGTAGCTCTTAACCACTATGACACCGGTTTTCTGACAGGAAGAGTAAAAAAACACCAAAGTGGGTGGTGATAATTTTGAAGAAGCAGATATGAGGAAGATCATGCAGTAATGATCACATGTTTGACATTTTGGGGAACAAATATGGAGGCTTTTGAGCAGGGGAGTGGCATTCTTTCTCTCTCACTGAAGACATGATACTGTTTCAGCAAGGTCACTTTGCCAGATAGCAAATAGTTTTGAGAAGGAAAGAGAAGAAGCAGGATTTTCCACTCCTGAGAAGCAGGATTTTCCACTCCTGAGACCATAGCAGGAGTCAATTGTGAGGTAGTGATAGCAGAACGTAGGATCATAAGGGCGAGCCAACTACAAATTGGGATATTTGGGATGTGTTTTATGTAGTTTAAACAGAATTAGAAAACAGATCTCATTAGGAGTGTTAAAGGAATCAAGGAAACACTATTTTAGTAGGATCTTAACATTCTCTTTTAACCACTGATTTACAGATTTGTAGTCATCAAGTTATTTTATTTCCATTTCATCCTTTTCCTCTGTCAAACCTCAAGATGATAGAAAACAAACAAAAAAGTAACCCTTCTCTAGTTCTTGCCCTCATTTCCCACTGGCTTTCTTTCTACTCAGGTATATATATGTACACTGCTACACATAATTATTTTACTTTTGTAAGAAAAAACTAGAACATTTGATGCCTGATGAGCATCACGATAAACTTTTTTCATAAGTAAACTTCCTTACAGTGCCAGACACAAATGTCAAGGAATTCTTTAGCACTTTTCCACAGACATCAATGTTTCTATTCCCTGCTCAGCAGAGTTCTATATTCAGTGACGTTACAAAGCCATTTGAAGGGAAGTTGCCTGGTGAGAGAGAAGATGATAGCTTTCTTCATCTTTTAAGTAACTGAAAAATGTTTCAGCAAGACAAATTTCACAGTGTTCTAATTCATATAAATATATATATATATATTTTTCTAAGTGAACATGCAAAGATTAGAAACTCATGAAATACTCTGCAAGAGCTTTGAAAGAGAGAAAACTTTCTCCACCACTCTTTCAACCCCTCATTAACAATATTAAGAAAGAATGCATAACTCATGTAGCACATACTTAGGAACAGTAAAAAATGCAAAACAAAACAAGAGTCTCCTCCTATCTCCTCCAAATCTCATTGTGCTTACATGAAATGCCTATGACCTGGGCCTTGAAGAATAACTAGGATTTCAAAAATGAATGTCAGGAGAAGGTCACGTGAAGAGGCATGTCAAATGGCAAGCACGTGCAGAAAGAAAACACAGCTCATCTGCACCAAATTATAAAGTTTGAAGACCCTTCTTCTGAAGTAACATTGTTAGAAAGTTATGGGAATTTTTTATTTTGGGTTTTGATATGGAGGATAGGCTGAGGGCAGAAACTAGACTCAGGGAAGCTTAGTAGATGCTACTATGCTACTCATAAGCACTAGTTAATGAAGTCCTACTTGGGTGCTAGAGTCCCTGGCTGGTGCAAGTGGTTAAATGTTCAACTACTGACAGAACAAATGAGGATTTGAACCCACCCAGAGGCGCCTTGGGAAAAACCCTGTGGAGCAGTTTACACACGTGGGGTTGCCATTAGTTGGAATTAACTTGATGAAAACTGGCTTGGCTTTTTGTTTGTGGTATCAGAGGCAATGTAAATGGAAGGAGAGATGAACACTGAATAACTAACTATGTGTAGTACATTGTCTGTTATCTCTGTCTCTCTCCGTCTACCATCTTTCTATCTAATCGAACTTTATTTCTGTTACCAACCAAACTTTTCTGTCTTTTACACTTTGTTTCACTTTTTGATTCTCTTGCATCTGTTGGCATTTTAAATAACCACACAGGGGCTGCAGAATTAACAGACAGATGTCCATCAGTTAAAACAACAGATGAGTAAAACTCCTGAGCCATTCAGTTACAGAAGATTATAATTACTGTGGCATTAGTGTTCCTAGATGTCTATGTAATTCCTGTCTGTTCTCTGGATGGTGATCTAACGGTTTTGCTCTGACATGAAGGATGTTATTTCTAATGTTCATGGCAAATTAATTCACTAGAGAAAGGTGAAAGACAGTGCGTTGCCAGTAGTCACGACTTCCTCTTCTTGGTTGCCATTTACTCTGTTGTTTTATGTATTTTAGAATAAAGCAAACTTTTACAGTTTTGTGCCAACAAAGCTCTCTTGGGGAGCTAAATTGTCTGTGTCTGTTTGAATAACAAGCAGGATGACTGCAGCAGGCACACACATTAGATATGTGCAATGCCATATGATTACTTCACTCTGAAGCATATTCCGACAAGTTCATTTAGTGTTTCTAAATAAATAGCATTGCTACTCTTAGGTTACTCTAAGGAATTTGAGGAGTAGTTTTCAAGACACTGAGGAAAAAAAAAAAAGTAGCTGCCCTACTTATTTGGAATTAAAAAAATGAACTGATTCAAAGCTATCCTCTCTTTTAGGGATTTATTTCACTCTCTTTTTACAGGTCATCACTTTTCTGGAAATTCTCCTTTGTCCTTGTCTTTCTTTTCAAAAAGCAATATGACAGACTAATCACAGAAAAATTGCCATTTTAAGGCTTACTTTGGAAAAAAAAAAATATGTTAATTGGATAAAGGTCAAAACATGGCTGGAATATATTTACATTTATGTGGGCCATAGTTAGAACTGTTTTGCAAAACTTAACATCCATCTTATGTCATTTGTATTTTGAGTTTTGAATTGAAATAGAACATTTTAATTCCTATAGTATTCAGACATTATAATTTGTTAGATACGTCTGTGTGGATGTGCTTGGGTACAATACACTGAGAAAAAAAACAAAATCTACTCTATAAAAGGAAAAAAAGAATCCAAGCAGCTCCTGTGACCTATAATTGATTGATTAGCTGTTTGTCATGGGAAGACAGAGTGGGACTCAGGCCCGTCAGGGTAGGTCATCCTTGGATGACACAAGTACTTTTTTGTTAGAGAATATCGTTAAGAAAGACTTGTGTTTTATAATTCTTTTTGTTGTATGTAAAACTACATTTACTCTTTAACAGCATAACTAAATTGTGTACTTGAATTCATTTGGCTCATAGCGAGCATGTGGCTGATCAATTCTGAGAAACAAAACGTTGTTGTTGTTGTTTGGTGCTGTCAAGTTGGTTCCGACTCATAGCGACCCTATGCACAACAGAACAAAACACTGCCTGGTTCTGCACCATCCTCACAATTGCTGCTATTCTTGAGCGCATTGTTGCAGCCACTGTGTCAATCCATCTCATTGAGGGTCTTCCTCTTTTTCACTGACCCTGTACTCTACCAAGCATGATGTCCTTCTCCAGGGACTGATCCCTCCTAACAACATGTCCAAAGTAGGGGAGACAGTGTCACCATCCTTGCTTCCAAGAAGCATTCGGGTTCTTCCAAGACAGATTTGTTCATTCTTTTGGCAGTCCATGGTATATTCAATATTCTTCACCAACACAATTCAAAGGTGTTAATTCTTCTTTGGTCTTCGTTATTCATTGTTCAGCTTTCGCATGCATAGGAGGCAATTGAAAACACCATGGCTTGGGTCAGGCACACCTTAGTCCACAAATATTATTAAATTGACAACAGAGTACAGGGTTTATGTACTAGTATATGAATCCGAGTCAATTCTATGGCCGTGGATTTGATTTGAGTTTTCTGAATATTCAGGAATTTGAATTCCAACCAAATAGTCGACATTGTTTAGATAGTTGATTAAAGAGACTTCTGAGAGAGAACACCCAAAACTTCTTTTATTCTCCACAAATGACTTGAATTTAGTAACTTATCCATTCTTTTGACAAGTAAACGTGGAGCACTTACTGTGCACCACACAAAAGGGGGAATACAATCCTGGTTAAATTAGACATGATTCTTGCCTTTCTTTATTTTCTGGTGTTGCACTGCTGCCTAGTAAACAAACAGAAACAAAAAAGTTGAGCTCCACTTTATGCTAATATATGTTAGGAATATTCTTGGAAATAATAGCACTTAATTATGTTTCAATAAACTAGAGGGATACAGTCTTCAAAGAGCAAATCCTTTGCTAGCTTTTATGTCCCAGATCAAGGTACTCAAAAGTATGATAGTGGGAAATGACTAAAGTGCATGGTCAGTTGTAAAAAGAAATGGCATGTATTTTGAGCTCAATTTATGTTCCAAAAAAAGAAAAAATAGTATTAATGAATACTAACGTGGAAGAGTTAAATGGCCAGTGTAGAAATCTATTATCACTCTTTTTAGGATAAATATTGTAATATAAGTTACATAAGTATGAATGATAATATATTTTATTTTATAATCCTGGGAGAACATCCAAGTGTAAGAATTTTGCATGTGTTTGATAATTTTGAATTACTGTATATAGGAAACAGATAAGTGATGAATATAAAAAATCCATCTCCTAAGCACAGTTGAGTCAGTGTACATGTGTTATATTTTCTGGGTGCAATAAACTAATGTTGCAGTTAATATATACATTAAAAGTACATGTTAATATTGTAATTAATGTGTTCATTAAACATACAAATAACACCAAATGCATATGTGTAAGTTTGCCTGGAGGTAATAAAAGTTTTTTTTTTTATTTTAAATGATTCTTAGAATTTTTTTTTTACATTTTCTGAGACAGTCTTAATTGTTACTAATTTCATGAAAAATAAAAATCTCTAAAAACCCTTTTCAAAGTTTTATATGAGTCCACATTTCAGCTGAAATATGATTATCTTTGACATTTTAAATATCATTTTAAATTTCACTCATTTTAACTTAAATATTTGGATACGCTTTTAACTTGAATATCTTGACAGAAAAGGGTTTGTGCTCAGCTAAAAACAAAAAGATCAGTGGTTTGAACCCACCTGGTGGGGCTGCAGAAGAAAAGGCCTGGAGATTTGCTGCCTTAAAGATTACAGTTAAGAAAACCCTACGGATTAGTTTACTTTTTAACAGATGGTGTTGCTATGCATCGGAATTGACTCTAAGGAAATAGGTTTGACTTTGGTTTTACACCCATAAGTAAGCTTACATATGGAATATGTTTTTAAATAATGCATTTAAAAAAGTAGCTTTACAGGAGACAAAATAAAAGCAAAATAATGATGGGAGTTGCAACGGTGGGCCAGTGTTTCAATTCCCAACTTAACCTGCTGGAGATTCAGGCTTATTCCAGGCCGGTGCACCTCATGCACAATTACCACCTGCCTGTCAGTAGAGGTTTGTCTTTTGCTTGGTGCTGAACAGGTTCCAGATAAACTTCCAGAGTACAGTGGACTCAGAAAAAAGGCTTGGCCATGTACTTCTAAAGCTCCACCGAGGAAAGCCCTATGGATCACCGTGGTAGGATCTGCTACTGCTCACAGGGATGGCGCGGGACAGCAGCATTTTCCAGACTGCCATGGGGTCTCCACGAGCTGACTTGATGGCAGCTGAAAACAATGATAGTGGGGAGAAAAGAAAATTAATGAAAGAGGCCCCCCAAACCCATGTGTCTTAAAATATTAGTTTTTTTTCTTCTATTTTTTCTACTAACTTGCAGAGATTTGAAATAGCTTAACAATTTCATTCTTTAATTCTTAATTTTCCAAAAATTTATATTATCAGCAACTGTGCTCTAACTACAAATGACTTTCATTGCTATGTAGCATCTGCTGATTTAATTCTCCCTCTCCATCTGTGAAATAGTTACCATTTACCATTTTCACATTATTTTGTCATTACCAGTAGTAAATTGGCTATAAACATTCAAATGTACTAGCTGATTTAACCTCCTTTACTGAATTACCATTCCTATCTTGATAAGTCTTCATAAATGAATGCACCATACAGATAACATCTGATGATAGGTAGAAGTCAATTGTTTCAATCTGTGCTTTACAAAGAAAGGTGTCTGTGGTAGCAATTTTCATTCTTTATAATTTATTATATGTTATAAAATAATGTTGGAATGATTTGGAAAATCATGTAATTTTATATCCTCAAATAGGGTAGGTATGATATCCCTTATCTAATTTCTTCTTTAAAAATATAAAGAATATTCAACTACTTTTCATTGTTTTTGATATTTTAAATATGCTTTTTGTTAGGATGTTGTGTAAGTTGAATTTTGTCCCCCCAAAAATATGTGCAATCTTAAACCCAGGTACATGTGAACTTACTTGGAAACACCATCATTGCAGATGGTAATTAGTTGTTAAAATGAGTTCATACTGCATTAGAATGGAACTCTGAATCCAATATCACTGGTGGCCCTACATGAAGAGGAGAGGAGATACAGACAAGCAATGAGAAGACAACAATGTGACAGAAATTGGAATGGCAAAAGTACTTCCAGGATTGCTGACAACCACTGGAAGCAAAAGAGAGGCATATAACAGATTCTTTCCTCAAGCCTTCAGGGGAAGCATAGCCCTGTAGACACCTTTATTTTGGACTTCTACTCTCCAGAACTGTGGAAGAATTAATTTCTGTTTTTTTAAGCCACCAGTTTGGGGTACTTTGTTACAGAAGCCCTGAAAAACTAATACTTCCTCTTTGGAGGAAGTAAACAGAGGCTTTTCAATCTTACAAAGAATCCAAGAAATCATTTTGCTCAGATATTTAACAGTTGATTTCTAGAAGTTTTGTTCAAAGATAGAAATAAAGTATGTTATCTTAATCTTCAAAATTAATTAGGAAGCTAGTTTTAAATAAGCAGTGTACATGACTATATTATACATTTATGAAATAATATTTGCCACATAGTATCCCAAACATATATTTTGGTGGAGTCATCCAATGCGTCAATATTTGGAGAAGGCATGGCGCTGTTCTGAATTATGAAGTTTCCAAGAGGCCCAGTATTCCTTTCTTCATGTCCTAGTCACTAAAGTACAGATATATGATCAAGGCAGCACTTGTTAGATGCTCATCCAGACTATGAGTTGAGAACAATTCATATGCTTGTAGGGGCAATAATGAGAACACATTCATAAAGAGAAGCAGTAGCAGAGTAGTAGAACAGTGTCTGGTGGCAGAAGTTTCTAGTCGTAGTGGCTGCCCCTGTGGAAGGGGCAACAACACACTCTAAGTAGCCTATTATGGAGAAGTCACTAGAGAGAGGCTTCTTCTGCCAGGCTCCACTTCCTTCCTTTTCATTTTAAAAACTGCTTCAACTACCTTTCTGTTAATAATATGAACTTTCTGACATTCCCTCAATAAAGTCATTTTATGCTTACTTAGTTTTCGCTGATTTAAACCAAGAATCCCGAAGAGTATAAAAGCTACTGTGACATCTTTTACAAGTATCTGTAATATAAAACAGACAAAATAGCTCTTATACTTACATGCAAAGTGTATTTCTACAGCTATTATTGATATTAGATAGAACCTATCATCCTTCCATAAATAAAAAGTCATGCAGTGATGATTTAGTTTAATTTTCTAAGATTTTTAACTAATTTTGATATTTCTCTGTAATTGTATTGCATTGTATTTAAAATAGCTAACTATCTGACATATATTAAAAAATCTAGGCTTAATAGCTGAACTCACTCAGAAGTAAATAGGCTTAGGACCCACCCTTCTCTGGTATGATCTCTTAACATTATAAAAGAAAACCCAGTTTTGCAAAAAAAGTCTTATTTACAGTTATAGGACATACGATTTCAGCACATATTTTGGGAGGGAGACAACTCAATCCATAACACTCTTCTTTTTTTTTTTCTTCTTCTTTTGACAGAGAGACCAACTATAAGTGCTTATTTTAACTTGTAGAATCATCATTTTGTATCTCTTAAAGTGAAATTTTGGTAATGATAAGGTTCTGGAAAGTGGCTGTGCTTTTTGAAAGGATGTTATGAGAATGTAAGAGGCTGTATTTATTTTCTTTTTCTCCTCCTCTTCCTCTTCCTCCTCCTTCCCCCTCTCTTCTTCTTCTCCTCCTCTTCTTCCTTTTTGCTGCTGCTGCTGATGATGATGCTGATGGTTCTTCCTCTTCTTCTCCTCCTCTTCCTTCTCTCTCTCTCTCTTAGACCTTCCCAATATTTCCTGCATACAACTGAAAATATACTAAGATTTAGATTAGGGATCCCAGGGATAGCAGCAAATTCAACCTCTGCCTATTTCTCAAGATCATGAGAAGGTTTTGAATTCCCTTTTAAACTGTGGAATTGAAATTTGCCTGTTTTATTTTGCTAACACTATAATAGACACGTTTATTAATTATTGGCTCTTGAAGAATCATGTTCGAATATATTAAAAAAAAATTTTATTGTTTACATTTAAAATATCTGCAATTATCATTTACCTTTTACAATATTTAGTTTCCAATTTGATTGTAATAAGAAGAAAGAGGCTTAAATTCAGTGCCCAGGAGTATAAAAGGTTTTTTTCAGTATAAAGCAAATATATACATGGCTTTCAGATTGATATCAAAAAGAAAAAATTCTAATTAATATTTAATATATGTGAGGAATCTTGAATATATTCTAAGGGAATTTGTTACTAGTTTATTAATCCAATCATTAGAATTTAGGACACAGATATTAGTCTTTGAATATTGTTGTTAAAGTCAAAAGATATAAAAGTGAATGCGAGAAATAAAATAAGTAGGGGTAAACTCACTAATTTTTATGTTTTAGTAATTTCCAGTGGGGCTTGAAGTGTTTGGAGCATTTTCCAAGTTTGGAATGTGAATGTATTAGAGTTTCTGCCCAGATTAGGTTGTTCTTGCATAATTTGGGAAATGGTTTATATTTACAGGGGAAAAAAAGATATAAAGCCATGTTTATACCAGTATGAAAAGTGTCTCTGAACATAAGTTATAAGTTTAGATGATTGTTGTTATTATGCACCATCGAGTTGATTCCAACTCAAAGTAGAACTCCACCATAGGGTTTCCTAGGCAGTAATCTTTATGGGAGCAAATTTCCAGGATTTTTCTCCCTTGGAGGGACTGGTGGGTTTGAACAGCCAACCCTTCCATTTAGCAGCTGAAAACTTATTCACTGTCCAACCAGGGCTCCTAGACCATATAATATCTAACCCATGTTTGGTTAATTGGGGAATGTTTTCCATATTTTTTTAGATGGGACTGAGAGTCATTTAGCCTCTAAAAGTGAGAAAAACTGGAAGAAGCCATCTTCATTATTTGCTGACCTGACAGAAGAAACTTACAGCATGACTGGATGCAGGGCCACACAGGTTGTTGCACCTGGGGACAAGACACAACAAGCTGGACCTGTAGGAGAGAGGTTATGTATGGCAAACAGGGTGGGGTCAAAAGGATAGGTTGTGCTGAAGTATTATTGGTCAGCTTAAATATTTCTTGACCATTAGCGCTAAGACAAATAGAAATTATTATCATAGGACCCCATGTGCAGCATGGCCTGGGGAGCCAGTAAGAGACCACAATTCTTGAGAGACTGAGTGAAAAGATTGGAACAGTCAAGTTAGAAGCTAGGTGAAAGGGCAACAAGTAAGAATGAATGGATGGTGAGGCAGCAAACTATGTAGGTTACAAATAGGCCTATGACAATGATCATATGTGGCTGGAAAATTAAAAATTATTTTCTCCAATTTACCAGTAAGAAAGAAGGCTCTTAAAATGGAGAGAACAGACCCCCAGGCCCAGTCACCTACCTTTAATCCAATTCTTCACTTTATGAATAGTGTTGATGTTAGTACTAGGTCAGAAAGATGGGGAGAAAATAAAAAGCATGGGTAGAATTAGAAATATATTTAACAACTATCCTCAGTAACATAAGTCAAAGTAAAAGCAATATTAAAAAAACAAACAAAAAAACTGTTGCCGTTGCGTGGATTCCGACCTGTAGAGACCCTAGATGACAGAGTAAAACTGCCCCATAGGGTTTCCAGGAACCAGCTGGTGGACTTGAAGTGCCGACCTTTTGGTTAGCAGCCACCAGCAGTCCTCTTATTTGAACCACTCTACTGTAAGATGAAAATTTATCTTTAGTAATGATTTACTATAGGCAAGAGAGTATTCTGAAAAACTAAAAAATGTATGAATTTTTGACAAACTGAACTTATCAAATTGAATTGCTTTCATTTAGTACATCAGATATGTAGGCACTCTGGTGAAGGGAAAGTCAAAACACAATCAGAGGAGGTCAGGACAACTGACTAAACCAAAAGCAAAGAAGTTTCCTGAATCCAACCAAAAGGTTGGAAGTCTAGAGTACCTGGGACAGGGGTCCGGGAACCACGGTTTCAGGGAACATCTAGGTCAACTGGCATAACAAAATGTATTTAAAAAAACCTTCTGTATTCCACTATGGTGAGTGGCGTCTGGAGTCTTAAACGCTAGCAACTGGCCATCTAAGATGCATCAGTTGGTCTCAACTCTCCTGTAGCAAAGGAGAATGAAGAATACCAAAGACACAAGGTAATTATGAGCCCAGGAGACAGAAAAGGCCACATAAACCAGAGACTACAACAGCCTGAGACCAGAAGAACTAGATGGTGGCCAGCGACTACCGATGACTGTCCTGACAGGGAACACAACTGAGAATCCCTAATGGAGCAGGAGAAGAGTGGGATGCAAACTTCAAATTCTGGTAAAAGGACCAGACTTAATGGTCTGACTGAGACTAGAGGAACCCTGGAGGTCATGGTCCCCTGACACCGTGTTAGCCCAAGACTAGAACAGTTCCCCAAGCCAACTCTTCAAACAGGGATTGAACTAGAGTATAAGGCAGAAAGTGATACCGGTGAGGAGTGAGCTTCTTGGCTCAAGTAGACACATGAGACTATGTGGGCAGCTTCTGTCTGGAGGGGAGATAAGAGGGCATAAGGGGACAGGAGCTGGCTGAATGGTCATGGGGAATACAGGGTGGAGAGGAGGAGTGTGCTGTCTCATCAGGGGGAGAGCAGCTAGGAGTACATAGCGAGGTATGTATAAGTTTTTGTATGAGAGACTGGCTTGATTTGTAAACTTTCACTTAAAGCACAATTAAAAAAATGTAGATACTCCTGCCATTTTTAAATACAATATTAATGTATAAATAAAAGCTATGTCATTCATTATATGTCCTAGTTATTCAGTACTGCTGTAACAGAAATGCCACAAGTGGATGATTTTAACAAAAGAGAATTCTCTCATAGTCTAGAAGGCTAAAAGCCCAAATTCAGGGTGCCAGCTCCAGGGGGAGACTTTCTCTCTCTGTCGGCCCTGAGGGAAGGTCCTTGTCGTCAATCTCCCTGGTTGAGGAGATTCTCAAGGCAGGTACCCTGGGTCCAAAAGATGCACTATCCTCCCAGTGCTTCTTTCTTGGTGGTATAAAGTTCCCCTTCCTCTCTGCTCACTTCTCTCTTATATCTCAAGAGATTGACTCAAGATACAACCTAATCCTGTAGATCATGTCCTGCATCATTAACATAATTGCCTGTAATTCTGCCTCATTAACATCGTAGAGGCAGGATTTATAACACAGAGGAAAATTGTATCAGATCACAAAATGGTGTGCAATCCCATAATAATGGGGATTGTGGGCTAGCCAAGTTGACACACATTTTGGGGGACACAATTCGACCCATAACGTTAAGTTTTCTATGCAATCTTTGCCACTTCTAATAATAGGCTTACACCATATGGAAGTAGTTATAATTAACAGAAAATTGTGTATACTTTTATTATTAATTTTATTTTGTCTGGTTTTCAGGTAAGGCAGAGTCATTGAAAAATACTTAAATATAAATTTGAACCTAAATATCACCCAATATAATTCATATTAACAATTTAAGTTTTTGTCTTCTTTTTCATTTGTAAATTATAATTGTAAATAATTGAAACAGGATTGTACGAATTTATTTAGAATTAGTTATTTTAAACTTTCACAGGTCGTCTTACTTTAGTGATTAAAAAAGAATACAGAAATCTTTTATAAATTATTTTTATTAAAAACAAGTGATTCAAGTTACCCAATATGAATCTGAAAGATGGAAAATGTCATTACTGAAGTTCTTTAGATAAACAGGACTCATTTAGAAAAAAATGAATTAAGCTAATTCAAATCATTGATTAAAAAATTGTGGTAGTACGTCTTCTTATCCAAATTATAAATAGCCGTACAAACCTTTCAGAATAATCTGCAGGTATAAATTAAACAGTACTTGCTAAGTTTTAAACAATTAAATAATATAATTCAAATCTGGAGTATAGATTACTCATGGGACAGGTGAGCCAAAGGAAATGAAAAAATTACATAACATGGACATCTAATTAAACAATTCACTTTCATAGTATTTGTTCAGATTTCTCATATTAGCTTGAAACTGAAAGAAAGCAGACACAGAGATAAATTTATTTTATAATTATTTCTTTTCAAGTTACAAATATGTATATTTTCAGTCTGCTATAGTCCATTTTCATCTAATTCTTAAATGTATAATTGTGAGTAGTATATATGTGAGTCTTTGGGTAGATAAACATATCACTTATGTTTGTCACATGTAACTGAGAGCTTGATCGAACAGAATTCTCGGGTCAAAAATTCTGGCCAAATTTCTGCAGTGATTGCTTTATTTTATTCTGAAATTTTTTGTTGTGGAGAGGCTATCACTTTAAGAAAACAATATTCAAAGAATTTCTGTCTAAATCCTTATCCTGCAGTTTATAAAAGTACCAGTATTTTTCTAGATGATTACTTGTTTTACCAAAAACAGGATCAGAATTTTAATATACACAATACATTTCTCAACTCGATTATGAATTTTATGGCAGTTTTCCCAATATTGTTTTCCCCCCTATGGAACTTTTCTATTCCCTACCCTTCACATCTACTATCTAACCTGTCATTTTTTTCAACACATTGTCATTTCATTTGAATTTCAATAGTAGTGCTCATGATGCTTCCCCATTTAATTGCTTCTTTTATTTATAGTGTGAATTCTGCATGTTCTTACCCCAATGTACATTTCAATCCTAATATTATATTGGAAGTATTTTCTGGTATTCTTTGTATTTTCACCAATCTTTGGTAACCAGTTTTTATTTTGACCTGTCATTTGACCCAAGTTTCCTTTCTCCTCATGGTTTTCTATTCCAGATTCAAAGAGATTGTATAGTCTATCATAATATGAAGTATACCAGCTTATAAAATTTTCTTCTTATAAAACTTCTACTACAAAATTTTTTCAAAGATGAATAAAAAGGTATTTTTCACATTTAGTTTCTAGAAGCAAAAAAAAAAGGCCTGATATAGTATTCAGTGACCAGTGTTAATAGTAATGCAAACTGCAATATCCCAAGTCCAGTATCAATGGCATCAGCAAGTTACCGCGTCTAGTGCCCAAGAAGCAGCAGTAGTATCTTAACTGAGCCAGTCCTGACATATGCATTTATTGTCATTTGAAGTTCTCAGCTGCTAACCAAAAGGTTGGCAGTTTGAACTGTAAGAGAGGAGAGCCAAGGGAGCTTTTGACTAATGTGGAGTGGTTGAGATAAACCATTTTGTGTCTGCTGTATTCAGCAAAATTAAAACAAAATCAGCACAATGCATGATCTTTGAGTCCCTCATCTGGTCTGTAACCATGGGTAACTAAGCAAATGTTTTTCTCTGTGGTCAAATCAGGATACAGAAGGAATATATCCTGAGAAGCAGTCTTGATGTAAAGGGACACCTCAGCCTTTGTGTAAGACGCCCCCAGGAAATGAGTTGCTTTAAGCATGTTATTTTTAAAGCCAGTTCTGGAGAATATATAATGTAAGCATCTTGTGACTATTATATACAATTTTGGAATAAGCAAGTACTTCTGCAGTTTGTAAGAAACCCGATTAGCCTGCTTGTACTAATGTGGCCAATGACGTACAAGTCCCTGCTTTGGAATGTCCTGGCTCCCATTCCCTTACCTCAAAAAGAAACAGTCAGAACACACCTACTCCTCACTTATCAACTATCTTGTTATTAGTCATTTGGCATTTACAATAATAGCAAAAAATCTACTATCTGACTATTTTGAGCATTAATTACCTACGTCTGGCAGTACTGAACACCGAGGTGCAAGGTCAGATTAACGTTAGCTGTGATGATCAAGGTTGCGTGTCAACTTGGCAAGGCTCTGAGTCTCTGTGGTTTGGCAGTTCTGTAATGGTGTAATTTGGCAGTTCTGTAATGGTGTAATATGGCAGTTATGAAATAATATAGTCATCCTTCATTTTGTAATCTGATGTGATCATCTTTCATTTTTGCATAATGTCAATTTTCAAATAATGACCTGATCTTTGGAACCTAACCATGTCAATAAGTGAGGAATGGGAGTATTGTGGTATAATTTCCTGGTTTTGTTCTGTAACTGTTTGCTCTCAGAGCCCCTTTCTTGGATTCATTGGTTTCATTTCAGTTGAGCCCATGATTCCCCTTTCAAATGTATTTCTTAAATGTTTTAATAAATCCTCTGAATTTCATCTGATCAAGGTTTGGAGACTTATCATTGTGACAGAACTTACCCAGTGGCACCAAGGGAGAAAAAAACTGCCAATCTGCTCTCGTAAAGATCACAGCTCAGAAAACCCTATAAGGTAGCATACTTATCTCATGGCACTGCTATGAGTGGAATTTGACTCAATGGTACCTAGCAACAACTAGTTGTAATTTGTAGCTCCAAATCTAATTCCTACCAAAGATCCTGTAAGTTACATATAATTTTATTAACAAATGTATTTTGTTCTCAAATCCAGTGTTAGTTTATGTTGTACCGAACCCTAACTGATGAAGAAAATCAGAAATATTAACTCATTGGTTGTTTTTCCCTTATTTTCTCACATATGTTTTATTATATATCTTTGATTTTGCATGCTTATATACAATTTTATGGATGATATAACATTAACATTCTGAGGATTTGTTGGATTTTTAGCTTTCTTAGTTTTTTTTTGTCATTATGTTCAAAGACATCCATATTTATCCTTTTATTTTTTTCAGTAGGAAATTTTTATTTTGGATTTGAATTTTGGTCCCTTCAGAAAAAATACAACCAGATGCTTTGTCCATGACAACTGTTCCAATTAAGCTTTCTATTTACAGAAAGCCAGTCAGATAATCCACAGTAGTTGAGGTCTTGTGTAGTGTCTACAAATCACCAACATTTACTTTTCCTTCTTTTGTCCACTTCATCTTTTTTCTTCTGAGACATTTTTTTCCTTGCTCAGTTCATGTACTTTTTTTTATCCAAACCTTAAAAACACCTCCCCACATTCCTCATGTTTTACATCATGACCTTCCTCTCACTTGATTTCATTGGATATTTTTGCCAAGTACTCTTGCTAAACAAAAATACAACCATACCAAACATGTCTTGAATTTGACTTTTCTAAATCAGCCAACCTACCCTCTACTTTTCAGCGTATTTCTAAAGCTGACTTTACTAACATATTTGGATTCATCTATAATATATTCCCATTCCTCTAATTAATGGTAATGATTATTTTTATTCAAAAGTAATACAATATTTTATAGCAAGAATAATACCAATACTATTAATAGGCAGTTTTTTTTTAAGCATATATAGTTTCTTTAATAGCCATAAGGGAAATTTACACAGGCCTTTTGTTTGTTCTATGAATAAACAAAAGAATGTATAATAGCACTGGCTATCAAGACATGGAATTTAATCAAATTCCATTATCCAGTTAGCATGGGTAACATTTGAAGAAGCTGTGTGAACATTAAATTCTCAAAGCTCTTGTAGTTTCATGGACCTGAGATGGTAATCAAATTGATGGAAATCATCCAGTCACAATTGCAGATTCCATTACATTGTTTAAATTTGTAACTTCAAAAGTGTAATAATGTATTTTACAATTAAATTAAATAAATGCAAGGGGTGTGTCTTTTTTAATATACAGAATTATATAATTGGTCAGTCTCTTTTATGCTCTTACCTTCATAAATTCTATTCTCAGCATAATAAACACATGAACAAGACAGATTCACTTAAACCCAAATAGATCACATTATTCATCTACTCAAGCCTTTCCAATGCACGTTCACGTCTCTCAGACTAACAATCTAATTTTCAATGACTATGAAGTCCTCCACGATATTTTTCACAATTGGCTCTCACTCATTCTACTTCAGAGGTAACATATTTATTACTATTCCTGTAATATGACAGACACAATCCTACCTTAAAATCTTCACACTTGTTTTTCAGTCATATTAAATTTTCTTTGATTTTTCTGAATATTATTCCCACAGAGAGTCAAAATAGTCTCAAGGTAGCCTCACTTCCAGAATCCTCCTCACGACTTTGCTGAAGTTTTTAAGTCTTTGTGTACTTTTTTTTATATACTAGGGTAAAATACAGTTGCTGCAATTTTCTGTGAAAGAAAGTTTATTCTGTTTATTCCAAAAAGAGAATAACATTTCAGATTATATAATTTTTCCTTGGAGTCCTGGTGATGCAGTGATTAAGAGCTCAGGCTGCTAACCAAAAGGTTGGCAGTTCAAATCCACCACCTGCTCCTTGTAAACTCTCTGGGGCAATTCTACTCTGTCCTATGGGGTTCCTACGAGTCGGAATTGATTTCACAGCAATGGGCTTGGTTTTTGCTTTAATTTTACCTAATGTTTAAGAATTCAATCTTGGATATTTAAATTATTGAAAACCTTATCCAGAAAAGATGGTGAGTTGGTTACACATATTTACCCATTATATCAAAGTACAAGATAAATAGTAGGCAAAAACACATACTTTTTTTCTAAATTAGAAAATGGCTGGAGAGTTAGTGCTATGTATAAGAAAGAAAGGAGTTGCTGCAAAGATTATGCTACAAGAGGGTTGTGAAAAATAAAGAAGATTTTCCCGAGCCAGATGCTGTTTTGGAAAGGTGGGAGTGAGACGGCAACTAGGAGAACAATCGACATTTTCAATATTGAAGACTTTTCTCACACCATATTCTATTTCTATACTCAGACTGCAAGTAGTGAGACTTCTGTACCCCTAATAGCAGCTAAGAAACTTCTTACGGTAGAATTTATATGGTCCTGGAAAAAATTAGTGCCAAACTAAATTTACAATTACAGTTTTATTATAGCAAAAATCACCAAGCAGTCAAAGGAATAGACTCAGGAAAGGTCTGAGAGGGTCTCAGACACAAAGTTTTTCTCATTTCCAGGGATGTATCACCCTCCCAGAATATGGATGTAGGATAATAGAAAGAACATTGTCAATCATATTGTCCAAGGTTTTTATAAAGACTTCATTATGCAGGCAAGATTTACTGAATCATCAGCCATGCAACTGAACTCAATTCTCAGCCCCCTTTTTCTCCCTGGAGGTGGGACTGATATCATGTGATTCAAAACTACGAACCTCTAATCACACGATTAGACTTTCTTGTCTGGACTGCCTCCCATTCTGAGTCATTTTGTTAACAAACTATGAATAGATCCACCACTAGTCACTTCATTACCTTAATGAAGTGTGGCCCCAGAGACCCACCATGAATAACGAGAATGCTCCAATCATTCAGGAAATTCCAAGGGCTTATAATTTTCCTCTGAGAAACCAGGGACAAAGGTCAGGCTTTTATTTGGGTAAAGGTACTTCTTCTCTATAGGGTTTTAATGAAAGAAACGTTGAGATATAGAATGTATTGAAGGTCTAATAGTTCTTTATTGGATCGATATTCTTTATTAGTTCTTTCTATTACCCACTAGAGGACTGAATTTACCTACAAGGTTAATCTGTTTTTTTTTTTTTTTTTTAGCAACACAAAACTACGATAAATGCAACATTAAAGGGATTTTTTTTTTGATCTAGCAAAATAAAATAGGATCTCTCTCACACACGTGCACACATATACACACATATTAATATGCGCACATGCCTATATGTGTATGTGTATAAATTCTTTGAAATCCAATGGCACAAAATAATGACTATTTGATCTGCTAAATGATATAACAGATTCACTATAGATAAACTATCATTTAAAAAAGTAGTGAAGTATTTAAGTAATCAAGTCATATTTTGTGATTATTTTAGACTATGGCCAAAGAATATGTTCTAGGAAATATTTACCTTTTGGCTTCGAGGTTCATTTTCTTTCGTTTTATTATTTCTATTTCTACATATTGTTTATTTTCACAGTATTTTATTTCAGTTATTTTAGCTTTTACATTTCTTTCTCATTTTGCATCAGGTGTGTTATTGGTAAACCATCAGTTATTGTTTTGGAACCATTTTGAGTTGCTTTAATTTTGTCTTTATTAAAAGGGAATTTTAAATAATTTGCATTTATCATGATAAATAACTATTGGGTTTTATTCTTTTTGGAGTCTGTGGGTGGCAAATTGTTAAGCATTTGGTTGCCAACCAAAAGGTTGGAAGCTCTAGTTCACACAGAGGTGCCACAGAAGAAACGTCTATCTATTTCTGAAAAATTCAGCCCTTGAAAATCCTACAGAGCACAGTTCTACCCTCACATACTTTGGGTTGCCATGAGTTGAAGTTGATTTGATGGCAACTGGTTTGGGTTTTTATTGTTGTTGTTTATTCCTCCTAATTTAGTTTGAATTTTCTCTGATTTATAATCATTGAAGTATTTTCATTTACTCTTTCATAACGATTTTGTTTTGGTCAAATTTCTTTTCATTCCCTCTCTCCTATTAATTTCAGTTGACCAGTTTCTAAATTCTTTCAGCCCTCTGTGGCATATTTACACTTTTTCCTGGTAAAGAAGGGATCATTGCTCTCCCCAGCAACCTTTAGATGGTCTTTTGGCATCAGCATTGGACATGCACAAGATTCCCTCCAAACTTGACCTGTATGCTTGTTTATTCCTGAGTCAAAAGGCATAAAAGCAGAGAGCATTTTTTTCATATAATGTTTCCTTTGGGGAAATCTTTTTTCTTGGTAAGGAGAAGGGCTGCATTTTTTATGAATATTAGTAGCTTTTGGGTGGAGTCTGTCCTATAGGGTCACTATGAGTCGGAATTGACTCGATGGCACCGGGGTTTGGGTAGGGAGTGTATGTGTAGATGTGTGTGTGTGTTCTTTTCTAAAGTTGTCCTCCTAAGGGAGATTTAGGTCAGAGAAATGTGATGTCAGGGGCAACCAGGAGGAATATCTTCCTCTGATGCTGGCAAAATATAAAAGAACTGAACTTGAAGTTTAAAAGTTTAACTTACAATGCTTGGCTGATTTACACATGTGATATTCCTGTAGACTTAATATTTTCTACTGGAATAAATGTGATCCAGTGGATTGAAGAGTTGTGAAGGTTTTGCTTGGAGAGTAAATGGGATATGGCCAAGATCAGAGCAAGGTGTTTGGTCTATTTTTGTTTGTTTGTTTTCTTTATGGGAGTAGACAAATGAAATGTAAATCACTATGCCTTTCAGAAAGTGTCAGGTAAAGTGTAAAGTCATGGGATCTGGAGCAAGTTTTCCTCTATAGGAAGACGTTTGGCAGCTTGTGACTTTGAGCAAATTACTTAAACTTTCTTTCCCTCAGTTTCATCTACAGAATAGGATAATATTTTTACCTACTTCATGGAGTAAACCATGCAACTTAATAATAACACTTTCCCAAAACAGGGCCTGGCACATAAACAATAAATTCTATCTGGCCTATTGGAGCCCTGGTGGCTTAGTGGTTAAGAGCCCAGCTGCTAACCAAAAAGTTGGCAGTTCAAATCCACCAGCTGCTCCTTGGAAACATTATGGGGCAGATCTACTCTATACTGTTGTGTAACTATGAGTCAAAATTGACTCAGTGGCAAAGGGTTTGGTTTTTTAATTTTATTTTGTTTGGCCTATTATATTCAATACTACCTTGCATATCCTATGTAATTTCTGATTGCACGTTTTATATCAATGATTTATCTTTATCGTTTCCAAATTTTATATTTCTGTCATTCTCAGTGAGGCCTTTTTTGAAAACTCTTAAAAATTGTAGCCCTACCTTAACATGCTCTTTATTATCTTCACCAGCTTTATCTAAAAATAAAAACCAAGGGATCAAGAAGCAGCAGCTGGAGAGGCGGGGCCAAGATGGCAGAATGGCTAGACACTTCCTGTGATCCCTCTTACAACAAAGACCCAAAAAACAAGTGAAATAATTATATTTAAAACAACCTGTGACCCCTAAACATCAAAGGCAAAGTTTGAAAACAGACTGAGCTGCGGGAGGAGGAAGAGACAGTTCAGAAGTGGAGAGGAGTTACTGGACCTGAATCGCCAGGATCCCTCAGCTACTGTTCCCCACAGCAGCTGTGGTAGGCTGGTGGTAGCATTCGGCCACACTTTCCTCAGGGAGAAGCAGCCAGCCTCATAGCCTACTCACACCTCCAGAAATAGAGAAGAACGGTCTCTCGCCAAAACCTAATTACTTGTGTATATTTAACAGTGCCCCCCAGTCTGCAAGCCAGCTTCGGTGGTTATTTATTTCCCAGGGCCTGACATAGGCCATCCGGAGTCCCAGAGCCAACCTCCCAGCCTTGGAGTAGGAATAAATTCACAATTGGGGGAAAATATAATTTGCCGGCTCCACTAACTGGGGGAGCTCAGGACAAAAGTGATGCCTGTCCAGGCATAAGTGGTCCCTGTACTTTGAATACCTGTACGCTCAGCATGCACATGTGTGGGCCTATTGCAGGAGAATGGGCTCTTTTTGACAGACAGAAACCGATTCAGCTGTGCAGTGAAGAGGTAGGTGTTTGATATTTGACACACTTTTGCCTATTAAATAGGGTCCTTGACTACCCATATCGGGGGCATAAGGACTGGTGGCTCCACTCAGGTCACCCAGCCACCAGCAACTAGTGTCCAAGGATAACTGGTACCTCCCAGTCCTTACAACCAAAAGCATTGGGTGCCCATTGTCCATCTGCAGAACCCACCCACCTGTATGCTCTAGGAAACAGGGATACACTTTCCTAACAGACATTCGAGGGATGGTTCTCAGCCCCCTGCCTTGTTCAGAGTGTTACCCCCTGCTTCACCAAATACTGGTACCTACACCAATCACCCTTCCCCTCTAAGACTGTAGGACAGAGCTTGTACCACACACTGGATGATCAGCTAAGTGGACACCTGAGTTGAATTCATACAAGAAAAGTGAATGGACTTCTAGATTGATATACTTGATAACAGCTCTAGCCATCCGGTGACACGACATCAGAGGTTCAAAGGTGAAAATAACCAAGCTAGCTCACTCAATCAACCCATTTGGCATATAAAAACAAAACAAAGCAAGAAGCTAGGATACAGTAAGCAAACATAAAATAAACTAATACAATAATTTATAGATGGCTTGGGAAAAAAATGGAGACAACAGTCAATATCAAGTTGCATAAAGAAACAGACCACAATGGCTTCAAACAAGCTCTAAAAATGAAGAATCAAGGGATCTTCTGGATGCAAGTGCCTTCCTGGAATTACCAGGTACAAAATTCAAAAGATTAACATACAGAACTCTTCAAGACATCAGGAATGAAATTAGGAAGGAGATCATGCAATATGCAGAACAAGTCAAGGAACGCTCAGATGAAGTAGTTGAAAAAATTAAAAAGGTATTCAAGAACATAATGAAAAATTTAATAAGCTTCAAGAATCCATAGAGAGACAGCAATCAGATATTCAGAAGGTGAGCAATAAATTTACAGAATTAGACAACTCAAAAGAAAGCCAGAGGAGCAGAATTGAGCAAGTGGAAGGCAGAATTGATAAGTTTGAAGGTAAAGCACCTAGTACCAATATATCTGAAGAAAAATCAGATAATTTAAAAAATGAATAAACTTTAAGAATCATGTAGGATTCTACCAAAAGAAATAACCTATGAGTGATTGGAGTATCAGAACAGTGAGGGACAACAGAAAATACAGAGAGAATTGTTGAAGATTTGTTGGCAGAAAACTTCCCTGATATCATGAAAGATGAGAAGGTACCTATCCAAGATGCTCATCAAAATCCACATGAGGTAGATTTTAAAAGAAAGTCACCAAGACATATTATAATCAAACTTGCCAAAACCAAAGATAAAGAATTTTAAGAGAAGCGAGGGATAAATAAAAAGTCACCTACAAAGGAGAGTCAGTAAGAATAAGTTCAGACTACTCAACAGAAACAATGCAGGCAAGAAGGCAATGGGATCACTTATATAAAGCATTGAAGGAAAAAAAAAACTGTCAGCCAAGAATCATATATCCAGCAAAACTGTCTCTCAAATATGTAGGTCAAATTAGGACATTTCCAGGGAAATAGAAGTTTAGAGAATTTGTAAAAACCAAACCAAAACTACTAAAAATAGTAAAGGCAGTTCTTTGGTTGAAGCTTGATAATATCAGGTATCAACCCAAGACTAGAACACTGGTAAGAGCAATCAGGTGTCAACCCAGACAGGGTAATCACAAAAAAAAAAAAAATAAAAATAACACTCAAAACAGGAAAACAGCTATGTTACTATGTAAAAGAAGACAACATTAAAAAAATAAAGAGGGACTAAGAAATGTAGTCACAGATCTTTCATATGGAGAGGAAGACAAGGCAGTATAAAGAAATAAAAGTTAGGTTTAAACTTAGGAAAATAGGGGTAAATAATAAGGTAATTATAAAGGATACTATCCTACTCATCAAAATAAAATACAGGAAAAAAATAGAGACTAAGCAGAAACAAAATCAACAACAACAAATAAGAGGAAAAGATAATACATAAACTACTCAGCACAAAAAATTAAGTAGGAAAAAGACACTGTCAAAAACACACAAAAAAAAGACATCAAAATGACAGTACTAAACTCAAACTTGTCCATAATTATGCTGTACGTAAATGCACTAAATTCACCAATAAAGAGACAGAGAGTGGCAGAATGGATAAAAAAAAGATCCGTCTATATGTTGCCTACAAGAGACACACTTTAGACTTAGAGACACAAGCAAACTAAAACTCAAAGGATGGAAAAAAAATATATATCAAGCAAACAACAATCAAAAAAGATCAGAAGTGACAGTATTAATTTCCAACAAAATAGGCTTTAAAGTTAAGTCTACCTCAGAGGCCAAGAAGAACATTATATATTGATCAAAGGGATAATATACCAAGAAGATATAACCATATTAAATACTTATGCACCCAATGACAGGGCCAGAAGATACATAAAACAAACTCCAACAGCATTTAAAAGTGAGATAGACACCTCCACAATTATAGTCGGAGACTTCAACACACCACTTTTGGTGAAGGACAGGACACCCAGAAAGAAGCTCGATAAAGACATGGAAAATCTAAATGCCACAATTAACCAACTTGACCTCATAGACATATACAGAACACTCCACCCAACAGCAGCCAAGTATACTTTCTTTTCTAGTGCACATGGAACATTCTCTAGAATAGACCACATATCAGGTCATAAAGCAAGCCTTAGCAGAATCCAAAACATTGAAATGTTACAAAGCATCTTCACTGATCCTAAGGTCATAAAAATAGAAATCAATAAAAGAAAAAGCAAGGAAAAGAAATCAAACATTTGGAAAGTAAGCACTAACCTGCTCAAAAATGACTGGGTCATAGAAGACATTGAGGATGGAATAAAGAAATTCATAAAATCCAATGATAATGAAAACACTTCCTATCATAACCTATGGGACACAGCAAAAGCAGTGCTCAGATTCAATTTATATCAATACATGCACACATACAAAAAGAAGAAAGGGGGAAAAAAAAATTATCCCTACAACTTGAACAAGTAGAAAGAGAGCAACAAAAGAAATCCTCAGGCACCAGAAGAAAGCAAATAATAAAAATTAAAGCAGAATTAAATGAAATAAAAAACAGAAAAACAATTGAAAGCATTAACAAGACCAAAAGTTGGTTCTTTGAAAAAATTAACAGAATTGATAAACCATTGGCTAAACTGACAAAAGAAAAACAGGAGAGGAAGCAAATAACCCGAATAAGAAATGAGATGGGCAATATTACAACAGACCCAACTGAAATTACAAGAATCATATCAGATTACTATGAAAAACTATACTTAAACAAATTAGAAAACCTAGAAGAAGTGGATGAATTCCTACGAACACACTACCTACCTATACTAACACAATCTGAACAACTAAATAGACCCATAACAAAAGTAGAGATTGAAAAGGTAATCAAAAAACTCCCAACACAAAAAGCCCTGGTCTGGATGGCTTCAGTGCAGAGTTCTACCAAACTTGCAGAGCAAAGTTAACCTCACTACTACTAAAGGTATTTCAGAGCATAGAAAAGGACTGAATACTCCCAAACGCATTCTACGAAGCCAGCATATCCCTGATAACAAAACCAGGTAAAGACTCCACAAAAAAAGAAAATCACAGACCTATATCCCTCATGAACTTTGACTCAAAATCCTCAACAAAATTCAGGCCAAAAGAATTCAACAACATATCAAAATAATAATTGGCCATGACAAGGTGGATTTCATACCAAGCAGGAATGGTTCACATTAGAAAACAATGTAATCCACCACATAAATAAAACAAAAGACAAGAATCACATGATTTTATCGATTGATACGGAAAAGGCATTTGACAAAGTTCAACAGCCATTCATGATAAAAACTCTCAGCAAAATAGGAATAGAAGGAAAATTCCTCAATATAATAATAAAGGGCATTTATTCAAAACCAATAGCCAACATCATCCTAAATGGAGAGAGTCTGAAAGCACTCCCCTTGAGATTGGGAAGCAGAGAAGGATGTCCTTTATCACCACTCTTATTCAACATTGTGCTGGAGGTCCTAGCTAGAGCAATTAGGTAGGTAAAGAAATAAAGGGCATACAGACTGGTAAGGAAGAAGCAAAAGTATCTCTATTTGCAGGCGACATGACCTTATACACAGAAAACCCTAATGAACCCTCAAGAAACTACTGAAACTAATAGAAGAGTTCAGCAGGGTGTCAGGATACAAGATAAACATACAAAAATCAGTTGGATTCCTCTACACCAACAAAGAGAAAGTCGAAGAGGAAATCATCAAATTAATACCATTTACAACAGCCCCTAAGAAGAGAAAACACTTAGGAATAAATTTAACCAGAGACATAAAAGACATATGCAAAAAAAAAAAAAAACTGTAAGACACTACTACAAGAAACCAAAAGAGACCTACATAACTGGAAAAAAAATACCTTGCTCATAGATAGGAAGACTCAACATTGTAAAAATGTCTATTCTTCCCAAAGCTATTTATAGATACAATGCAAACACAATCCAAATACCTGTGACTTTTTTTAATGAGATAGAGAAACAAATCAACAACCTCATATGCAAGGGAAAGAGGCCCTGGATAAGTAAAGTATTACTGAAAAAGAAGAACAAAGTGGAAGGCCTCATTCTCCCTGATTTTAGAACCTGTTATACCAATCCAGTAGTCAAAACAGCCTGGTACTGGTAAAACAACAGATATATAGACCAATGGAACAGAATTAAGAATCCAGACATGAATCCATCAACATGTAAGCAGCTGATATTTGACAAAGGCCCAAAATCAGTTAAATAGGGGAAAGATAGTCTGTTTAAAAAATGGTCCTGGCATAAATGGACATCCATCTGCAAAAAAAGAAACAAGACCCATACCCCACACCATGCATGAAAACAAACTTAAAATGGATCAAAGACCTAAATATAAAATCTAAAACAATAAAGATCATAGAAGAAAAAATAGGGACAACACTAGGACCCCTAATACATGGCATACACAGTATACGAAACATTACTAACAATGCGCAAATACCAGAAGAGAAACTAAAAAATCAAACACCTATGCTCATCCAAAGACTTCACCAAAAGAGTAAAAAGACTACCTACAGACTGGGAAAAAATTTTTAGCTATGACATTTCTGATCAGCATCTGATCTCTAAAATCCACATGACACTGCAAAAACTCAACTACGAAAACCAAATAACCCAAGTAAAAAATGGGCAAAGGATATTAACAGGCACTTTACTAAAGACAACATTCAGGTGGCTAACAGGTACATGAGGAAGTGCTCACAATCATTAGCCATTAGAGAAATACAAATCAAAACTACAATGAGATTCCATCTTACTCCAGCAAGGCTGGCTTTAATCCAAAAAACATAGAATAATAAATGTTGGAGAGATTGTAGAGAGACTGGAACACTTATACACAGCTGGTGGGAAGGTAAAATGGTGCAACCACTTTGGAAATCAATTTGGCGCTTAAAAAAAATTTTTTTTTTTTCTTTAAAAAACTAGAAATAGAATTGCCATAGGATCCAGCAATCCTACTCCTTGGAATATATCCTAGAGAATTAAAAGCCTTCACACTAACAGATCTATGCATATGCATGTTCATTGCAGCACTGTCTACAATAGCAAAAAGATGGAAGCAACCAAGATGCCCATCAATGTATCAATGGAAAATAAATTATGGTATATTCACACACTGGAATACTACACATCGATAAAGAACAATGATGAATCCATGAAACATTTCATAACATGGAGGAATCTGGAAGGCATTGTGTTGAGTGAAATTAGTTGCAAAAGGACAAATATTTTATAAGACCACTATTATAATAACTGGAGCAATAGTTTAAACAGAGAAGAAAATATTCTTTGATGATTACGAGGGGGGGAGGGAGGGAGGAAGAAGGGTTTTCACTAATTAGATAGTAGATAATAATTATTTTAGGTGAAGGGAAAGAACACAATACAGGCGAGGTCAGCACAACTGGACTAAACCAAAAGTAAAGAAGTCTCCTGAAGAAACCAATGCTTTGAAGGCCACTGTAGCAGGGGTAGGGGTTTGGGGACCATGGTTTCAGGGGACATCTAAGTCAATTGGCATAATAAAATCTATTAAGAAAACATTCTGCATCCCACTTTGAAGAGTGCCTTCAGGGATCTTAAATGCTCGAAAGCAGCCATCTAAGATACATCAATTGGTCTCAACCCACCTGGAGCAAAGGAGAATGAAGAACACCAAAGACAAGGTAGTTATGAGCCCAAGAGACGGAAAGGGCCACATAAACCAGAGACAACATCGGCCAGAGACCAGAAGAGCTAGATGGTGCCTGGCTACAACCCATGACAGCCCTGACGTGGAACACAAGAGAGAACCCCTGAGGGAGCATGAGAGCAGTGGGATGCAGACCCCAAATTCTCTTAAAAAGACCAGCATTAATGGTCTGACTGAGACTAGAAGGACCCTGGAAGTCGTGGTCCACAGACCTTCTGTTAGCCCAAGACAGGAACCATTCCCAAAGCCAACTCTTCAGACAGGGATTGGACTGGACTATAAGATAGAAAATGATACTGGTGAAGAGTGAGCTTCTTGGATCAAGTAGACACATGAGATTATGTTGACATCTCCTGTCTGGAGGGGAGATTAGAGGGTAGAGGGGGTCAGAAGCTGGCCGAATGGACATGAGAATAGAGAGTGGAGGGAAGGAGTGTGCTGTCTCATTAGGGAGAGAGCAATTAGGAGTATATAGCAAGGTGTATATAAATTTTTGTATGAGAGACTGACTCGATTTGTAAACTTTCACCTAAAGTACAATAAAAACTAAAAAAAAAAAAAGCAGCAGCAGCTGATTTCAGTGGCAAAGACAAGTGGAAAATGGACAAGAAAGCTATTGAGTTTCATCTTTTATGTGCTTACATATTAGACTCTAGATTTAAATGAAGTGTGTTTGGAACTGTGTGGTGTATGGTATTCGAAAAGGAACACTTGCAGGTCCTAGATTATGGATTCAGGATATATTTATATTTCATATTTGGTGTTCAGTTTGTCAATGAGTAAGAACGTATACGCTATTAAAAATAAAAGCAAGGAGATTTATTGAAGGTTCAAGAAAGTTGGAGCCAGGAACACATTTGATCTCACAAAATGAAGGCAAATGCTTCAAAATGGTAAAGTCACAGGCATTTTTATGAGGTAAAATACAACGTTCTGACTGGAAGTTGAATGATTAGATAAGCAGGAGGTGAGACAACTCAAAATAAGGGCTTTCCAGTGATTAGTTGGAAACATGAATGTGGGCTGTTGGGATTGTTGAGTTTACATACATGACTAAGGGATATTTCACAGGATGGGCACCAGGAAAATATTTTAAAACATTTCCTTGGGTCTGCTTAGGGGATTCCTGGTAAGGATGTTGTTTAAAAACCTTCCCTGGGAAACATTTTTTAGTTTAACCACAGAGAAAAATGTTTCCTTGATTATGCACTTAAATCTGACTGAGGGTTTGACAGTTGCTGGGGACATAAGCAAAAGTTAAGACGGAGTAGGGGTTCAGATCTGAGCCAATTATTCTGATATGAGTCAGGCACCTCAATTTTGAAACTCTCACACATTCTCTCCTTTTGAACAAGGATTTCAATAACATCCTTTGATCACTATTACCTGAATGCTTTCTTCTTCAGGGACTTGTGATGATGATACATGACTTCCTAAACGGCTGTTTACTTTGGTAAGCCTTTAAGACCCCTGACACTAATGTTTAGTAACCAAGTACCATATGACCTCCTCACCCTGCCATGGCTTCGTTTTCAGCTTCTTTGATCTTAGCTGGGGTGCGGGGGCAGTCTATGTGGAATAAAACCACATTAGAGGAATAATTTGTCCAAAAGACTGGCTCAGGGTATGAGCTCCAGTCCATTTGGCAAATGGAGCTCTTCTATGCACATAATTCTCTTCATAGACATTAAATTGGTCTTTCATATCATAACATTGGTTATACATTTCATGCAACATTTGATTATTCCAATAATTTTTACCATAATAATTAATATCATTAACCAAGTTAACAATACATATCTAACCCAGTTAACCAAACAAAAATAATGTCAAACTAAGAGAATTCAGATTCTGAGTCTTTTGACTGTAACCAGGCAAAGTTTTGAAGAATTTTCTCTATATTTTGTTCAACCGCATGGGTTTTGTTAATCAAGGTGAAATAAGACGTTTTTACTCTAGCACAAGCACCTCCTTGTTGGGATAAAAGAAAATCTAGAGCTATAATTACCAGCATTAGGTACTGATTGAGCCTATTTAATACATGCATTTTCTCTTCACGCGGCAGAAGAAATTGTTAGAAAGAAAAAAATCAGACTTAAATGGTGAACAAAAACTATTAGGAAGTGACACCACAGGTACACAATAAAGCTAATAGCATAAGAATAGCTGTAGTTATAAAGCAAAGTTCTAAATATTTGCATGAAGTCTTGTTCTGTGGTCTTGGGAATAACTGCTTCTGGCTGCCTGGACCTTTCAAAATGATTTTTAGTTTTTCAGAGAGTTCAAAGATTCACAGGGACAGCGGGGATGGCTTGTCTTTCTTTAGTTGAGATAGGTGAATCCAGGCTTTAACTCCCTGCAATTTAGCATCACATGGATTCACAAAGAGGACCAAGTACAGTCCTTTCCATCACGGTATCAAAAAATCCTTTAACTGATGTCTCTTCCAATAGGTGTATTCTTCTGGGGCAATGTTAAGCAGATCTTGAGATTCTAACTTCTGGTCATCAAAGCCTTTTTTAACCTGTGAAAAATATTCTTTCAAAGTTGATTTAAGTATGGAATCATTTAAAACAGTAAGAATATATCTAGTCAGAACTTTGACATGTGCCATAATATCTTCTAATCCATAGGATATTCTATAGCCAACATAATGTTATTAGCTACTGAAATAATGGACTTTTATATTAAAAGAAGGAAGAAAAAAAAAAGCTCTTATTTCTATAAATAGGACATTGAATATCAGCAATAGTCTCATAAATCTTTTATAAATCTTTTATAAATCTTACAGTAATTCTTATAGTTTACTCAGTCTTATGCAGTTAACTTTGGTTCTATGCAATTCTGGATAAACAACAGTTTGAAGACTTCATCATCTTCTACTCAAGAATTCTGGTAATCTTGATTCAGTTTAGTGGTATTCACATTCAAAATATCATAGTCATTTTTGTAATTCCATCACACTCCATCTTTTTTGGAAATATTTCCAGCACTCTCAGCAATGTAAAAACTTGCCTGTAGACTAAAAAACTTAATTTGTCCATGATTAACTTATAATGATAATATTTCTTATAAAATTAAAGATCTGATGAGAATTAATTGCCAAAGCTAGTGCAGAACCAAATGATGTTAATTCAGACAAAAATATCTCTAAATATAATGATTAATCTGAATTTAAAGAGTTTCAAATATAACAGATAATAATCTTGAGACATAATATCATATAGTCAGGATATACCAAGAATATATCAAGAATATCAAATCTCTTAACATCTGATTATTAATAAAAACTCCATGAGTAAATGATGCTGATTCCTCAGTTAAAACCTTTGGCTTTGATGATTTTAGATTCAGAAGAAGCAAAGTTGTGACCAAGTTATCTATTAAAAAAATAATAAAATTATGACATAATAATATGTGCTTGTTGTCTAATATCAGGCAAAAACATAAGAGGTAACATTAACATGTAAATTTTTAACCCAATGAGAATCAGGTATTTTTTTTTTTATTTGACAAGTTTCATGTAATTTATAACATATTAAATAAAAATTTTTTATCACTTTTCTCAGAAACAAATCCTTTGTAGCTTTCCACAAAGTTTCAGAGATGTCAGGAGTTTATCATAGGTCACTGAGACATGATACTTGAGCTATTTAACCATAGATCTGGGTTTTAACTCAGGGATTTATTCTTACCAGATGCTGAATCTTTGCCTTTGAGGCAGATTACACAAAGAATAGATTAAGTCTTCCACACAGTAATTAAACAAATTTTGTTACTTTAACAGTGAGAAACTCAACTCTTTGCTATCTGACATTAAAGCTTTTTAGAAAGTCTCATAAATTAAACTATCAAACTTCGACTCAAACAAATAACTTCAACTATATAAAATAAATTCCTTTTTAATAAACATTTTAAACTTTGTTTCTTATCTCTTATATTACAATCCTTTTACTAGCAATAATGAAGATCCTAATTAGCAGACAAAAATATATATATCTGTATGTGTATGTATGTGTGTATACGTGTGTATATATATATATATATATATATATATATATATATATATCCTTTGTGGTATAAAAAGCAAAAGCATATAAACTTCAATTATACCAAATATTAGCTCAATTTAATACCAGTAAATTTCCTACAGATCTTAGAAATCATTTTAAGCTTTTTTTTTATACTATGGCTGCAAACTAAAGGCTGGCAGTTTGAATCCACCAGCTGCTCCTTGGAAACCCTATGAGGCAGTTCTACTCATCCTATAGGGTCACTATGAGTCAGAATAGACTCAATGGCAATGGGTTTGTTTTTGATTTTTTACCACAAAACATAATTACTGTTGAAGTAAAATTTGTTTTAAATATTCTAAGTTTTCATTCAAATTTTTACCATTTCTCATATTTTCTTCCATTTCTCCAGGCCATTTCCAGTGTGTCTCATTGTGATTTCTATCTTTTGGCATCTTAGAATTCCTCTACAATGGAGAGAACTTGTTTACAGTTCTTTTATGATGGGGATCCACCCAATTTCTGAAAACTACAGTAAGACAGTGATTTTCTTAGTTTCTTTTGTCTTAAAAAATGTCTTCGTTTATTTGGGAAGTGACCTTCAAAAAGACTCCTTGGACCTGTATGTCCTCAGATCCTGCATGTTCCACTCTATCTATCTTTTGACTTCTGGTTAAAGACAAGAATCAGTCCTTCTAATTCATCAACATATGTTTAATTTGGTCCAGGTATGTTAAAAGACAAAAGACAACCTTTTTTTTTCCCTTTTTTTATTCTTGCTAAGTAGTTTTGCTTTCTTTTATCATAACCTATTATCTACACAGTAAATACCAAAGCTCTTCAGCAATTTCATAAATGAACCCATTAATTCTTGGGTAGCCATTTTTTTCCCCTCTAGCCTTGTCCTATGCCTAGCCTTTCCCATTCTTGAACTACTAGATTTATTTTAAGACAAAACTACTCTTTTTCTTAAATAAAACACACTTCATGTGATATCTACCTTAAATTACTTAGAAAGATTTTTCTTTTAAGATTGACATCTGCTTAACATAAAAATTTTCATCAGAACAAATTCACTTTCATTAATTCCTGGAAACATATGGACTATTAAATTTATATAAGTGCTTATTTATCATTAGAACAATCAAAAGTAATATTATAATCTAAAAAAAATTTTTTTTTTAATTTAATAATACCATCTGGAGGGAGGAAATGATCAATTTTCCATATTGCCATTTTTTTTGCATGCTTTATACGATCATTTAGAGAAGCAACTTAGAATAATTTGCCCCCCCCCCTCTTTTTTTTTAAGGACGTTTTATACCAATCAGAATAAATATTCTACCTTTTTTCAGTGCACTTTTCAGATACCTCAAAGTAGCTATTAAAAGTCCAAATCATAAGACAGATGCAAAAAGCAGTTTTTCTTGCGTGAAATAAAAACTAGCTGAGATCTTCATGAAAAACAATACCTTATGCAATACCATGTAATGCAACCAACCCAGTTTCTTAAAGTGTATATGCAATTTTTTTCATAAGACCGACCCCATTCAACAGAAAAGCAGATTCTAGATAAAACATTAACGTGTCAGGGTCTCAGATGACACAGTCTCAGACTCTCTGACAACCCTGAGCCTCAAGTAAAAGTTCTCTAAAAGGAAAGAAAAGAAAACACAAACGGGAGCTCATTTTTCCAAAGTGCAAGGGGGTGGAAAAAAAAAAAAAAAAGACAGCAGATGGAAACTCATTTTCTCAATGTAAGCATTGAAATTCCAGATTACTTCTAGTATATTCAGTTTATAGTGTTTTTGTATATGAAGCCCAAACCAGTGTCACGGTAGAAGAAAATTCAGGCTCATTTATCAAGAACATTGAGAATAAATTGAAACTTTGATCTCCCAGAGTGAAATAAAATGTCTATCAGTGTTGAAAACAGCTTTCTATCCAGTCTGTTGTGCTTGATTAGCTCAGATAATTCAAAGGTGAAGACAATTTAGGAATATGGAGTTGAAAGCTATTTCAGCTCCAGGTTCTGCTACATTTAAGTCCCAGTGTTCAGCAAAGTTTGCTCGAGCAGTCCTGTAATTATACTATGGTCCAATCTATTTTCCTATGAAAAATATTTGGGTATCTGTACCAGAGGCATTGGCTTTATAGCTATGACCTTTCTAGGCATTTACGGATAGTCTTTTCATTCCATCTCAAAGCCTCTCCTGGTCCTACTAGCATATTTATTAATTGCTAAACACCTGGGCGAAACTTTGAGGTTCTTTACAAGGATTAGGAAATTCTTTTAAAAGTGCATGGAATTCTGCTTTATATCAAAAAGTAAAGGAAATCTGCACAGGTTCATTATTCTTCTCTGTGTATCTTATTTTAAAAGGCATTTCTAGTGCCATGTCAGGAACTGGTTTCTCTGTTTTTTAGCAGATTTCTTGGGGTAGAAAGGGAATTTGAAAAGGGTGTTAGGAGAGGAGTATGGATGCACAGAAGCATAAAAAGTCAATTGGCAAAGGGGCAGAGGGAATGGAAGTAGGATAACTAGCAGCAGGCACATTTGCTTTAGTTGTTTGGTCAATTTATAAATTCTAACCTGCACATAGTCAGCTTTACCTTCTTGATGTCTTGTGGTGGCTTCTAAATACCAAATAAGCATTCCATTGTGATTGCCGAATTAAGGAGCCTATTTTTTCTAATTGATTGCACAGAAAAGAAAAAAAAAAAAAACTAGTTGGTCTAGATCAAAAGAGCTTCATATAAGCCATCAGTGTTTTAAACTGTCCTTAGTAAAGTTATATCAGTGGTCCAGAAACAGGCAGGTATGGGGACAAAAATGTTTGTCCATGTGGGCTGCCAGTGTGGCCAAAGGTGGCCCCACTGAGTCCTTGGAACTGGCATTCCCCTACTTGCTAAAACAGTGAATTGCAGGGTTTGTGGTAACAGCCACACCAAACTTAATTTGACAACGAACCTTTCAAAATCCTTTAAAATGAGATGAAAATGAAAGCAGAAGAGAAAGCCAACAATAAATCTTAAAGAACTCAATATTAGGGGTCACATGGGGTCGGTACGAGTTAAAAATCTACATATATATGTATATATACATCATATATATGTATATATATAACTATTTTGAGCTATATACAGAGTTGTTAAATATTATATCTTGTGCTTAACTGTGTGTTAGGCGGTATGTCTGTATCTAGCTGAGTCCATAATGAAGCAATGCAGAGTGAGCTGCAGTTGCCAAAAATCAAACCAGACCCAAGATGGACAATGGTAAGCTTCAGAAGTGCTCAGAAGTGATCTTAGGAAATGGTGAGATGAGGTGACAACCAGGATTTTTTGGGGGGATATGTTGGTCTTCTTCTAGATATAAGATTTCAGTTTGGCTCTGGTCATCTCTTCTTTTCTGGAGTGCAACCCCCACATTCTGATCCTTGCTAAAGTATCAACACTATTTCACATCAAAGTAATGGCTTCCAGTAATGGCTATTGCCTCTGACAGCACTGTGAAATATTTACCCTCTGTCTACAGAGTCCCGAACACTGACTCTTCATTTATGTTGTATTCCTCAGATTGTTTCCTGATTTTTTTTTTATTATTATGCTTGACCATTCTATTTACTGTTGCATATTATTTAAATGATACTGCTTTAAAATGCACTTGGCAGGTGCTTTGGAATTAAAAAAAAAAAAAAAAAAGCTAACTAAAGCACTACTCCTGGCTGCAAAAGACTTAAAAGTAAAATGAAGCAGACATTGCTAACACTGCGATTCTTTCCAGCTTTGTGGCATGGGGGCTTAATAAGCGTTTCTAACTCTCACATTTCTATTTAAACTTGAGTATTTTGGTAACCGTAATGCATTTCTTAATCGATTTCAGCTTAAGATGGAAAGAATTCAGCTTAAGATGGAAAGAGTTTGCTTACTGCAGGATATTAAAAATAACATATTCATACAGATTTAAATATGGGCATTAGTGATTCAGTGGTAGAATTTTTGCCTTTTTGTGTGGAACCCAGGTTCTATTCCTGACCAATGTACCTCATGAACAGCCACCACCCATTTGTCAATAAAGGCTTGCTTCTTGCATTGATGTTCAACACATTTTAGCAGAATTTTCAAGATAAGACTGAGCAAGGAAGGCTGGTGATCTATTTCTGAAAATCAGCCAATGAAAACTCTTTAGATCACAGTGATATGATCAGCCACTGATCACGGGGATGGTGCAGGACAGGCAGTGTATTGTCATATTGTGCATGGGGTCATCGTTAGTAGGTAGACCGACTGAACAGCAGTTAAAAACAATAACATATAGACTTAAAAGATATTTTTTGCTTACTGGAAAACCAAACCAAACCCACTGCCGTCGAGTCGATTCCGACTCACAGTGATTCTATAGGACAGAGTAGAACTGCTCCATGGAGTTTCCAAGGAGTGCCTGGCGAGTTCGAACTGCCAACCTCTTAATTAGCAGCCATAGCACTTAACCACTAGGCCACCAGTGTTACTTAAGGAAAATAGACAAATGAAGAAATTCTGGAAAAACATTTTCTTCTACTATAAAAATCTAGTAGTAGTAAAAAACAGAAACACTTAGAAAAAAATTCCTTGTATTTTGAATATGAATAAATAAAGATGCATGTTTTGAAATTCCCTGGACTTAGAAGAGAAACAAGACTGGCAAAATGCTCCATTTGAATTCTTGACAATATTAGCTGTGAAAATTGGTTTAGAACTAGGCAAAGTGGTTCTAAAAATGACAAAGTTGTCTATCCATCAGCTGTACACAAAAGGGAAGTCAAGTGGTAAAAGATAAAGCTGAAAGAAAGTGAATCTTAGAAGATTAGTCTATGGAACTAAAACTATCAAAATCAAACAAACAGCAGAAAAGTGAAAGACGTGAGTCTTTTTCAACTATAAAACCCTTGAGAGAAAATTAAGATACAGATGACATTTCATAATTACTGCCTATTACAGTAATATTGGAATGCCATATTGTATATACTATATCAGCATAATATGAGCAAAATCTAAAAGTAACAATCAATATTTGATTAGGTAGCTTTCCTCTTAATCCTCAATTGTTTACAAATTTTTGCATAGTTTCTCCTTTGTTTTTCTTGCATTGTTTGCTTATCTTTAATTATATCTGTAAAAAGTTACCTCCATTAAATATTTTTACCAGTGTCTTCTGCATCCATCCATAGATATTTGATTATTTTAAAAATTTGGGATGCATGCATATATGTATTTGTATATCTACGTATGTGAAATAAATTATCGTAAACCCTAAATGCAACCATGGCTAAGCATATAGTTGAAATCACAAGTTCTAAATTTAAATAGAAGCCACTGAGAAATAAGTTATTAATACCATTACTATGAGAATTCATACACAGATTAGTCATTAGTCTTTGTCTACCAGGATAATTATGCAAGTTAAGAAAAGATTACTAAGCAGAAGCCATAAAATTAATATACAGTTGTATTTCTAAGTTTATTAGCTACAAATGGATGAAGAACTCTCTTGTAAATTTGAGAGATTTGTTTGAAAACTTAACTTTCAAGGACTATAAATTAGGAAAATTTTATTAGGTATGTTTTAGTAAACCACATTTTTTAAAATAATGCTTATTTTTTCCCTTTAATAGTGTAAGTAAATTTTTTCATAGGAGAAAGAATTTCTTCATCTATACTGTGAACTAATCTCATGTGCATGACCTTACTTACCTTTTTTAAATTAATTAGTTAATATATAAGAAATTGTCATTTTATTATCAGTAAGGAAAACTATTTGAAAGCAACCCACCTCTCATAAAACTAATGCAACTAAAAATTTAAAAGTGTCTGTAAAAGATTAACTTAAAGCACAAAACAAAATATTGTTTCACAAAAAGTAGATGTAGCCATATAATTAACCATGGTACTATACAATTACTCACACTCGAATTATTTATTTAGTGTCCTAACATTTATTTGAATTAACATGTTAATTATTACAGCTACCCTCTGAGGTAGATAATATATTACCTACCTGTAGATGAGAAAACCAAGACTAACTAAGTTAAATAAATTAATCAAAATCACACAGCTAGAGCAAGGCAGAGCCAAGATTTAAATACAATCAATGTGGTTCCCGGCTTGAAAATATTAATTACTATACTGAAACTATTTATTGGGTGAATTTTGAATATTATGTTTTTGGTGTCTTTGCATAAATGATGACATACACTCCTTAGTATAGTGATTTTTCAGTCATTTAAATACAAATATATGTTAAAATTTAATCCAGATTAATCCTTAATGGAACAATATGTACTGGATATACTATGCATAGTTTATTTAAACATTCACTTATCAATAGACATGTAGATTAATTCCAATCATGGCTAATTCAAAGAATACTATAGTGATTATTATTACTTATCTTCCTGACATAACTGCAACTATACTTACAAGAAAAATTCAATTAAATGAAAGGTTTGGGTTATTTTTAACCCCGATTGTTTTTGCCAAGTGTTGAGCTCTAACAAAATATATCCCTGTCAAATTTAAGTGATATTGACTGTTTTCCCTACACCCCTGTCACATTGCTAACATTTTCCAATGTGTCAACTTATTCTTGGTAATATGAATGGGATAAACATGTTATGAGTTTTCCTTTGTATTCACACCCTATTAATGTGAGAGAAGTTGAAAATCTTATATTCCTTCCCTGTGAACAACCAGTTCACATACTTTTCTCATTTTTCTATGGAGCTGTTAGCCTACCTTTTATAAATTTGTGATAACTCTTTATCATGTAGCTACAATTTTCCCCCTGATTGTATTTCATTTATACATATATATTTTCATATTGACATCTTAGATTTATGTACTCGAGCATAGCCATATTTTCTCGCATAGGTTTGGAGTTTTCAGTTTTGCTTAGAAAGGCCTTCATCTTCTAAAACTGAACAAAGCAAACAAATAAACAAACAAAAAACCCGGCCCAAAAGATGAATAGATGAAACAATCAATTGTAATATGAACTAATTATAAAGGTATTAATAAGCCCGTGTTTATTATTATGTTTAAAATTTATTTGTTGACAATTTCAGTTTAAGCATTTTAATTTCACCTATCTTAAATTAACAGAGACCTACAAATAACTGGTTATGGATCAAATTGTGCCCCCCCAAAATGTGTGTCAGCTTGGCTAGTCTATGATTCCCAGTATTGTGTGATTGTCTTCCATTTGTCATCTGATGTGATTTTCCTATGTTTTGTAAATCCTGCCTCTATGATGTTAATGAGGTGGGATTAGCAGCAGTTATGTCAACTAGGCAGGACTCAACCTACAAGGTTAGGTTGTGCCTTAAGCCAATCTCTTCTGATGTATAAAAGAGAGAAGTGAGCAAAGAGACATGAGGATCTCACACCAGCAAGAAACAAGAGCCAGGAGAAGAGTGCATCCTTTGGACCTGTGGTCCCTGAGCTGAGAAGCTCCTCAACAGGGGAAATTGATGACAAGGACCTTCCCCCAGAGCCCACACAGACAGAAAGCCTTTCCCTAGAGCTGCCACCCTGAATTTGGGCTTCTAGCCTCCTAGACTGTGAGAGAATAAATAGCTCTTTGTTAAAGTGATCCACTGTGGTATTTCTGTTATAGCAGCACTAGATAACTAAAAAGTAACCTTAAAAATTCGGTTGTTGTTAAGTCCTGTCAAGTCTGTTCTATGCAAATAGAGTGAAAAACTCTCCAGTCCTGAGCCATCCTCATAATCATTGCTATGTTTGAGCCCATTGTCGCAGCCCCTGTGTCAATCCATCTCATTAAGGGCCTTCCTCTTTAACCGACCCTCTACTTTACCAAGCATGACATCCTTCTCCAGGGACTGGTCTGTCCTGATAAAATGTCCAGAGTAAGCAAGAAGAAGTCTCACTGTCCTCGCTTCTAAGGAGCATTCTTGCTGTATTTCTTCCAAGTCAGATTTGGTCATTCTTCTGGCAGGTCATGGTATATTCAATGTTCTTCACCAACACCATAATTCAAAGGCATCAATTCTCCTTTGGTCTTAATCATTGTCCAGTTTTTGCATGGATTTGGTTATTTTAATTCTAGCATTTGGTTATTTTCCTAACCCATAAAAAAGAAGTCTCTAATTACTTGTATTTATAGAAAAATATAAATTTTTTTGACATTAATAATCATCACATAGAGTTAGAAAAGCACAGTGGTCTCATGATGCTGTCTAATAAGCTTTTCATATTAAATCTTAAATAAGATAAGGTAAAATGCCTACAAAATAACTGGCACAGAGTTAGTAATTGTTAGAATTGTTTTTAATTTTCTTTTCTTCATGTAATAGTTTAAGGGTTTTTATTTTGTCTGGTTTTTACTTTGTTGTTTGTGTGATTCTTTGTTCTTGCCTACTTTTTTGTTTTCATTTATTTTTCTCCAGAAAATAAATAAGGATAACATGTATAAACTATATTCTTTTGTTCATGCTTTTGTAGTTACAAAAATCATAGAAGTTACTCCCAGGTAAATGTGAAAATTTGTAGCTCATTTCTTTTAGCATCCATGAGATAGTACTTGATACTATTATACCCTTTTTTTAAAAAAACAAATTCTTTTTCTTATTTTATTAATTTGGTTTCCTCCTTCTTTCCATATTAGTGAAGCTGAAATACATATCCCTAAACAGACATCTTTATGTATTGATGGCAATTAATTTTTTTTCTGAAAGATAAAACCTTAAATATGGGAAGCAATTCAAGAGTTGTGTGGCATTTTAATTGTAATAGATATTGTTATATTTTAATACTTGAATATGACAAAATGTCATAATATGATTTTTGGTAAGACAAATTGTCTCTTGTATTCTTTTATAATTTTCTTACCCATGTGTGTATTTATACATCCATATAAAATTTAAGGTCTGATGAGATAATGACAGGAAAGGGTCAACATGTCTGAGAAATGACCACACAGAAGGAGAATGGACATTCCACAAGTTCCTGAAACCCATGTCCCCTTCCTATAAAACATACACCTGGCCTCCAGTTTGGAAGGCCGGTTTAGGAGGAGATAATTCCCCTCTGTCTCCTACATATCGATATATAATAAAGCTCTTGCTACACACCTCACCCCTCTCTCAAGAATTGGCTGTTTGCGGCAGGTGTCTCTAACTCTCGAAATTGTGATAACAGTATCTTCTTTTTTTACATAAGTTAAGAAAAGTATATTTTTCCTCTCAGTCTTCAGAATTAATTTTTTCTTCCTCTTCATTTGTGTTATATTTTTGGAGTTAAACTCTTTTTTTTTTATTTTTTGTTCACATAAAAGAATTTTTTAAAAAAACATGTATTTGTCCTTACATGGTGCGCTAGCCGTCATCAACTGTACACAGCAACTTGAATCATTTCTTCCTTCCTTCCTTCCTCCATCCCTCCCTTCCTTCCTTCTTTCCTCCCTTCCTTCCTTTCTTTCTTCTGTTTCTCTCTCTTTCTGAATTTTCTCTTTGCTTTTCTGTGTCCACTGTACAAACATTTATCTCAGTTTTTATGTATCCATGATAGAAACTGGCCATCCCATAACTACCAAGCTTACATATGTAACAGGATAGAATGCTAAATCCAAATTTTCTATAGCCTAGCTTTGGCACAGGTCCAAAGGCTGAGAACAATACAATGGGTTCCATTTACCTGCACATCCAAGTAGGAGAAACTAGTTCTTCACTATAGATACACGAAGACTATAAAACAAAACCTTTTGCTAGCATGAGTGATCAGCTATATTGCTAGCATAAGTCATTACCTACTTCACTGGGAGAAAGGATTCATTGGTAGGTAGGAGATATGGAAGAATGAGAAACACTACATAAGTAATGTCAGTCACTACTAAAGAGAAGGGTGCTGAAAGTTCCTTTCAGAGATTGACATGTCTTCAAGTTCAATGGACCTGAAAGCTTGTACCTAACTCACTCCTGAAAAGTCTAAATTAAGACACTGCCTGCAACTAAAAAGAGTCCTATTTAAAAACAGGAGGGGGAAAAAAAAAAAAACAGCGCTGGAAACAGCTTATATTTCTAGAATGTGAGAAGACTCAGGTACATGGAATTTCTCAGGGCTCAGATGTGCTCGGTTGGAAAAAAAGATGGGCAATGATTGGTGAAATGTTTCCCCTCAAAAGGACTGCCTTGAAGGTTATGGGGGCACCAGCAGTTTGGGTAAACTGTCAAAGCGGCCCATAAGCAATGCATCAACAGGCTCAAGGAAATTATCATTAACAATGGAGCCCTGGTGGGTGGCACAGTGGTAAGAGCTAGGGCTGCTAACCAAAAGATCAGCAGTTTAAATCCATTAGCTGTTCCTTGGAAACCCTACAGGGCAGTTCTCCTCTGACCTACAGGGTCACTATTAGTCGACAGCAACAGGTTTTGGGGTTTTTTAGTAATGGGAGGGTTCTTTAAATAACCCATAAAAGAATTCCACAAAAGGGAGAGACAACCAAAGTGCACGGGTGTCAGATAACCACTCTACTAGTCAGTAAGGCCTTTCCTGATCCTTATCCTCGTTTTCTTTCCCCTAACTGAGGCAACTCCCCTCTTCTGTCACTTGGGGAAAGAAGGTGGAGAAAGAGAGAGAGAAAAACAAAACAAAAACACTGCAAGCTTCCTGTGTATGGTGAGAAAAGTCTGGGAGAGGGAAAGATTTTTCAATTAGATGGTATTTAGGTTTTTATATTACAGTAGGCTATAAAAGACTTTTACCCACACACAAAAGGGGCTATTATTTTGTTTTGTTTTGCTTTTTTAATCTAATTCTGGCAGAGAGCAATCAGAGAACCTATGACTTTACACAGGATTTCATCCTGGGGCAGATGTAAATAAGGCAAAATCAGGGGAAAAAGTCAACAGTCTCTATCTGCAGTCAACAAGGTCCAGATTGTTCAAGAAGCTACTAATCAGTTTGAGAGTCACATTCAAGATAACCAGTTTCTCCACTGCAAATCTAAACTTTCAGGAATTTTGTTTTATTTTGTTTCAAGTATTTTAATCAGCCATGGTTGAGTATAATGGGGAAAATATGGCTTTCGAGGCCCACAAATCTTGATTAGGTGCCAGTTCTCTTAGAGATATCAACTATCTTTATTTTGAGTTAATAACTTTGCCTTATTTTGTCATATTTATGACTACAGGAACTCAAAAAATAGCTTATTTCTACAGGTAAATTAGAAAATGAAAAAAACCTGTTTCATTGCCTATTAGCATCTCCTACACTTTTTTTCTGACTCTCAGTAAAAATATGTATCATATTTGGAAAGAGATAATGGTTAGAACATTGTTATTTAAAATAAAAATATAAAACCAAACCAAACCCACTGCTGTCGAGTTGATTCTGACTCATAGTGATCCTATAGGACAGAGTGTAACTGCCCCATAAAGTTTCTAAAGGGCACCTAGGGGATTCAAACTGCTGACCTTTTGGTTAGCAGCCATACCTCTTAGCCACCAAGCCACCAGGGTTTCCTAAAAATATTAAAGTCAATTAAAAAAGAAAGAAACAAGCTAAATGCATACATGGTAAAATGACTGCTTAGTCTCTTGTTGTTGAGTGCTGTCCAGTAGATTTTGACTCATAGTGACCCCATAGTAGAACTGTCCCATAGGGATTTCTTGGCTGTGATCTTTATGAAAGTAGATTGCCAAGTCTTTTCTTCCCTGGGACTATTGGGTGGGTTTGAACTACCAACCTTTCAGTTGGCAGGCAAGCGCTTAACTGTTGAGCCACCAGGGCTTCTTTTGTCTCTTGTACTTTGCCAAATGTTTCATTTGTATTATGTATTTTACTCCTTTTTGTTTGTTTGTTTTAATACTTACTATAGTTACTATAAAAAAAAATGGAAAAATAAAAAATAAGATTTAGAGTGGTTAAGTAACTTGTCTGAAGTCATATATTAAGTTGACTTTTTTATGCCCTTCAACACTGTCACCTAGACCCTTTGAAATGCAAATTTTTCCATTATACTTCACCAAACATAACTTGGTCTGGGCAGACATGCCAACAATCCTAGCACAAAGGGAGCCCTCATTTATCTAGTGTACTATAAGCAGGGATGTTCCCTTTTTATCTGACTCCTCTGATAAGTCACTGCCCAAGAATTCTTGGCAGTCTTCTCCCAAAGAGAAAAGGCTTAATTTCCTGGCTTAAGTATTTAATAGAAAAGAAGCATCGCATGTAACACAAAAAGGCCAAATCCACACTTCTAAACCCATGCCATTTTATCCCCCAGGCATACGTTGGCTTGTACCTGCTCAGTACTGTAACGGTCAGATTATCTTTCATGATCATTCCAACTGTAAAATTTACTTCCCCCAATTCAAAGAGCATCTTTCAATATGCTACTTCAGTGATTTTAAGGGTTCTTAAGAGGATCATGTCAAATAACTTCATGTTTAGGAAATGAGTTATTTCCTCCTGAGAATGCTCAAACTTGTCTTCAATGAAAGGGGAATTTGTCTCTAGAAAGACTCCTCAAACATTAACATTTTCCATCTGTGACTCAACTAATGCGATTTCATTTCAACTTATATTTTTAAAAAAGTGAGAATTCTTTTTAAAAAGTAAAAAAAAAATTCAATTTTGTCAACTATTTTCATCAACACGCTACTTATTTGAAATTTCTGTAGTTATTCAATCTTTCAGTAAATATTTACTGAACATCCATATATATGGTAGACAATACACTGCTAAAGAGTCATCTTAATGAAAAAATAAAGTTCTCAGCCAGAAGACTTCCATCATTGGTAGTGGAAGAGTCAACTGTCTTTATTTCAGAAAAGTCCTTTAATTCATCTCTTTCTTTCACTACTTGCAACATCTTTCCTTCATTCCATTAGCACATCCTGCTTAATAAGTCAGAAATTATCTTGAGTCTAGACTATTTGCTCTATCCTCATTCCAGTGCTATGATAGTTTTCTTGTTGATGCTCTCACACTGTCTTCTATCTACTTCAATTGAACCCCCATACCTGATTCAAATTATTTTCAAAAAAAGGGGAAATATTTTCTCCATTAGTAAAAATCATCTTGCTTCCCATTGCATAAATTCAGTCGTAGAAATCCAAACCTTTTAGGTTCACATACAAACCTTACAATATAATTTAATGGAAATTTCAACTTCACCCCCTCCGCATTTTTTTATGATACTACATATTGTCGATATAGGAATTCTTATTTTTTCCTGAATGCTTTAGCTTTGTTACACACACACACACATTTCTATATATTTGTTTTTCTGTCTTACAACAAAAGAAAGATTTTCTTAATTTTTTTTTGGTTTATCATCATCTCAGAGCCCTGGTAGCACAGTGGTAAAGAGCTTGGCTCTTAACAAAAGGTTGGCAGTTGGACTCCACCAGCTGCTCCTTGGAAACCATATGGGGCAGCTCTACTTTATCCTATAGGGTCACTATGAGTCAGAACCAACTCAAGGACAAGGGATTTGGTTTGGTTTTATCACCCGCTCTACTCTTTCAGATATCTCTTTTAGATTCTACCAGCCACTTATCTTGCTAAATATTTTTATTATGCCATTCTCCAACTTGGTAAGGGTTAGGGTGGTGGGCTGGAGGGTGGAAATGGGGCTTCCCAAGTTTAAAAGATAAAATAATAATAATTGTCTTCCCCCCTTTAACTTTCTTTAAGACCACACCCTCCTCTTTCTATTGTCTGTACTTAGTTATGAATGGTGATATGTTCTGAAACAATCTCACAGCCATGGACTGTCTCTTTTGACCCCTTTAGTGGACTCCTTTAGTGGAGTGGGTTATGATATTGTTGTTTCTAAATCAAATCTTTCCTATTCTGTTAAACTTTTTCTTATTACTCTAAGCCGGTTACCCTTTTTTGTGAGAGACCCGAAGTTAAGAGTGGAATCTAATCCTGTACTGATACCATTTTTACAGGAATTGAAATTATTCATGGTGTCTTTTGGCCTTATGGGTCTCACCACGTTATTGGACAGTCTGCAAAATCTAAGAAGTAGTATAAAATGAGGCAGGCAAGAGCTCACTCTGAGACAGAACCCCCATAGTACTGTATTTTTTACCTGGCTTCATACCCTACAGTGGTGTATTGTTAAATAATTTCCTTTGCTGGGCTCCCCCGTTCAGCTTTACATTTGAATCCTGCTTTGGCTTGGAGCTTATATGTAAACCTCATTGTTCCTGCATTGTTGTGTTTTTGTTATGTGCCATTGAGTCAGTTCTGACTCACAGGGACCCTACGCACAACACAACGAAACAGTGCCCGGTCCTGCGCTATCCTTACAATCGTTGTTACGCTTGAGCCCATTGTTGCAGCCACTGTGTCAATCCACCTTGTCCAGGGTCTTCCTCTTTTCTGCTGACCCCGTACTTTACCAAGCATGATGACCTTCTCCAGGGACTGATCCCACAAGACAACCTGTCCAAAGTATGTAAGATGCAGTCTCTCCATCTTTGCTTCTAAGGAACAGTCTGTACTTCTTTCAAGACAGATTTGATCATTCTTTTGGCATTCCACTGTATATTCAATATTCTTTACAAACACCACAACTCAAAGGTGTCAATTCTTCAGTCTTCCTTATTCATTGTCCAGCTTTCACATGCATATGATAAGCTTGGAAATACCATGGCTTGGCTCAGGAGCACCTTAGTCTTCGAGGTGACATCTTTGCTTTTCAACACTTCAAAGAGGTCCTTTGCAGTAGACTTGCCCAATGAAATGCATCTTTTGATTTCTTGACTGCTGCTTCCATGGGTGTCGGTTGTAGATCCAAGTAAAAGGAAATCTTTGACAACTTCAGTCATTTCTCTGTTTATCATGATGTTGTTTATTGGTCCAGTTGTGAGGATTTTTGTTTTCTTTATGTTGAGGTGCAATTCGTACTGAAGGCTGTGGTCTTTGATCTTCATTAGTAAGTGCTTCAAGTCCTCTTCACTTTCAGCAAGTAAGGTGTCATCTGCATAACACAGGTTGTTGATGAGTCTTCCTCCAATCCTGATGCCATGTTCTTCTTCATATAGCCCAGACTCTCGGATTATTTGTGCAGCATACAGGTCAAATAGGTATAGTGAAAGTATACAAAGCTGACACACACTTTTCCTGACTTTAAAACACTCAGTATCCCCTTGTTCTGTCTGAACAACTGTCTCTTGATCTACGTACAGGTTCCTTATGAGCACAATTAAGTGTTCTGGAATTCCCATTCTTCATAATGTTATCCATAATTTGTTATGATCCACACAGTCAAATGCCTTTGCATAGTCAATAAAACACAGGTAAACATCCTTCTGGTGTTCTTTGCTCTCAGCCAGAATTCATCTGACATCAGCAATGATATCCCAGGTTCCATGTCCTCTTCTGAATCGGTCTGAATTTCTGGCATTTCCCTGTCAATATACTGCTGCAGCAGCTTTTGAATGATCTTCAGCAAATTTGTTTGTGTGTGATATTAATGTTATTGTTCTATAATTTCTGCATTCCATTGGATCACCTTTCTTGGGGACAGACATAAATATGGATCTCTTTCAGTCAGCTGGTGAGGAAGCTGTCTTCCATATTTCTTGGTATAGATGAGTAAGCATTTCCAGTGCTGAATCTGTTTGTTGAGACATCTCAATTGATATTCTGTCAATTCCTGAAGCCTTGTTTTTTGCCAATATCTTCAATGCAGCTTGGACCTCTTCTTTTAGTACCATCAGTTCCTGATCACATGCTACCTCTTGAATTGGTTGAACATCGACTAATTCTTTTTGGTGTAATGACTCTGTGTATTCCTTCCATCTTCTTTTGTTGCTTCCTGCATCATTTAATATTTTCTCATAGAATCCTTCAATATGGCAACTTGAGGCTTGAATTTTTTCTTCAATTCTTTCAGCTTGAGAAATGCCGAGCATGTCCTTCTCTTTCAGCTTTCTATTTCCAGCTCTTTGTGCATGTCATTATAATACTTTACATTGTCTTCTTGAGGTGCCCTTTGAAATCTTCGGTTCAGTTCTTTTATTTCATCATTTCTTCCTTTTGCTTTAGCTGCTTGACGTTCGTGAGCAAGCTTCAGAGTCTCCTCTGACATCCATCTTGGTCTTTTCTTTCTTTCCTATCTTTTCAATGACCTCTCTCTTTCTTCATGTATGATGTCTTTGATGTCATTCCACAACTCGTCTGTCGGTCACTAGTGTTCAATGCGTCAAATCTATTCTTGAGATGGTCTCCAAATTCATGTGGAATGTACTCAAGGTAGTATTTTGGCTGTCGTGGACTTGCTCTGATTTTCTTCAGTTTCAGCTTGAACTTGCATATGAGCAATTGATGGTCTGTCTGTTCCACAGTCGGCCCCTGGCCTTGTTCTGATTGACGATATTGACCTTTTCTGTGGTCTCTTTTCACAGATGTAGCCAATGTGATTTCTGTGTGTTCCATCTGGCAAGGTCCATGTGTATAAAATATAAATATATATATATATATTTGGTGTATAGTCACCTTTTATGTTGGCGAAAGAAGGTATTTGCAATGAAGAAGTTGGTTTTGCAAAATACTATCGTTCAATCTCTGACATTGTTCCTATCACTAAGACCATATTTTCCAACTTTTGATCTTTCTTTTTTTCCAACTTTTGTGTTCCAGTCACCAGTAAGTATCAATGCATCCTGATTGCATGTTCCATCAATTTCAGACTGCAGCAGCTGGTAAAAAACTTCAATTTCTTCATTTTTGGCTTTAGTGGTTGGAGTGTAAATTTGAATAATAGTCTCATTAACTGGTCTTCCTTGTAGGCGTATGGATATTATCCTACCACTGACACTGTTGTACTTCAGGATAGATCTTGAAATGTTCTTTTTGACGATGAATGCAACACCATTCCTCTTCAAGTTGTCATTCCTGGCATAGTAGACTATATGATTTTCCTATTCAAAATGGCCAATACAGCTCACTAATGCCTAGGATATTGATTTTCATGTGTTCCATTTCAGTTCTGATAATTTCCAATTTTCCTATATTCATACTTTGTACATTCCAGGTTCCTATTATTAATGGATGTTTGTTTGCAGCTGTTTCTTCTCATTTTGAGTCATGCCACATCAGCAAATGAAGGTCCTGAAAGTTTGACTCCATCTGCATCATTTAGGTTGAATGTACTTTGAGAAGGCAGCTCTTCCCCAGTTGTCTTTTGAGTGTCTTGCAACCTGGGGGGCTCATCTGCTGGCACTACATCAGATAATGGTTTGTTGTTATTCCTAAGGTTTTCACTGGCTAAATTCTTTTCAGAGGTAGACAGCCAGGTCCTTCTTCCTAGTCTGTCTTAGTCTGGAAGCTCAGCTGAAACCTGTCTGTCATGGGTGACCCTGCTGTTATCTGAATACTGGTGGCATAGCTTCCAGTATCAGGAACAACATGCAAGCCCCAAAGTACAACAAACTGACAGACATGTGCGGAGTGCTTCTACATGTTATGACTAAAAATGTTGTTGATATAACTTGTATGAACCCCCTACTTTTAAAGCCCTTAAAAGTAACCTGCCTGACCACCCCTGGGGAGCAGTCTTGGAACCAGTAAGTACCAACTGACTCCATTTGCTTGTACAATGAAATAAAAGTGCATTTTCTGTTCTTTCATCTTGGTTTCTCATTTACTGGCCAATACAAGTCATGCCGAGTAAGAACCTGGGGTCTCCAGTTGCTAAAACCTCCCTTACTTTCTCAAAAGTCTAAAAACACAGTCCTGTGTATGTGTTTTCTTTTTTTATATTTAGCTGAAATTGTATATAAGTTAAAAGAAAAAAAAAATTTTTATATAAGTTAACACAACATAAATAGGTGTATCACAAATTATACTTATATACACATACTTGATTGTTCACTGTTTGCTTCTTGTTTCCACTAAAATTAATGAAAAATTTCTTGAAGATCAGAATATTGCCTTTTCCATTAAGATATAAAGAGATTGACAGAATGTCTTGTAATTGATCATATTTTTAAGGCCTAAACATTAGATACCTAGCTGTTTTCTGCTGTTTTATCCATGAGAATGTGGATATAAATTTTTTCCAGTATCAGAAATGCAAACAATTCAAGGCTTAAACCCTATGATACCGATTTATATGCCTTTTGAAAGTATACATTGTGAAGTATTTATTTAAATTCTTTATACTCTTCAACAAAAGATTTAAATAATTAATGGAAAAAATGAAACCTTTAATCTGTAATATTTACTCCATCATTCTAACTATGTTTGAACTAATATATGCGTCCCAACATCTTCCATTCACTCAACCAGAAATTTCTTTAATCTAAAGGAAAGATCTGGTTCTCTCATGCACTCAATATTGAAATTGTATTTTTAGATAATGAACCTTATAGCTAACTAACAAGCAATGATAGGAGTATCAAATATAAAGAAATATATACATATTTTAAATGAAAATAATAAAATGGAAGATACAATCCCCAATCATTTATAGCATTCGATTGAGGAGACTTTATGGATAAAGTGGTATTAAGAGCTCAGCTGTGTTTTCTAAAAAGATATTTATTTTAATTTAAATTCAATCTATTTTTACTTTAATGACAGTGCCATTGGCCATTTTACGAACAGTTGCTTAGATTCAAATTACAATGTAACTTTCTAATTAAAAAGTTGAATTTCTTCTTAACTATAATAAAAATAATTACAGTGTGTGAGGCGGTCACAAAAATTCTTAGTTGTTCTCGGTACAGTCGCTGTTGTTAAATTCTCATTATTAGAAAAAACTTTGATTAAATAGATGTCAAGAGTTCATTTGTAGTTTCACACATTGAATGTGGATTACTATTTTTGTAAGCTTAAAAAATATTATTGTTGGAATGTTCATCCTTTCCCAAATAAAACAGCTTTAAAGAGGCAGCGGGGGAGATATTAATTTTTTGAAGTATTTTTGGTAACTGCATGACCTGTTAATTTCCAGAAAGCTTTAAAATATTTTTAAACTTTTGAAGTTAAAGTTGTATTATTGACAAACTTAAATCAGTTTCTTCTAGAAAATTGGCCTCTTTGGGGAGAATCACGTTTAGTCCTACTAACAGAATGTCATGTATCATAGTCCTAATAGGAATGCTTGGGTGGTACAAAAGATTAACACATTCAGCTGCTAACCAAAAGATGGAGGTTTGAGTCCACCCAGAGGCACACTGAAAGAAAGGCCTGGTAATCTACTTCCAAAAAATCAAACATTAAAAAGCCTATGGAGCACAGTTCTACTCTGATACACATGGGGTCACCACGAGTTGGAATCAACTCCACAACAAGTGGCCCTGGTATACTCTTTAATGGCTCAATAGAATAAAATATCCATCTGGACTAATACAGATAAGCCTCCATTTCCTTTTTATTGCTATTGATGAGTGTGCCTTTATCATTTGTCCTTTATTAATAGGACAAATCTATGTAGCTATTACAATAAAATATATTTTAATTATTTACAGATAAGATTTCCAATTTTTATATGGTCATTATGGGTGTCCATCATACAGATTCTGAAGTGCCTTGGGGCAGACTAGGTGGGGCCAGAATGAACAACTGAAGCTATTCAAATTGGGTACTGTGTTCCTGTGTGAGTGAAGCTCTGGATATAGGTAATGGGGGAAAGTTTAGAACGAGGTATCAAGCGTTGTCTTCATGATATAAAAACAGAGGTAACTGGTAGTCTTGATATAAAGTCAGCATAGGTGAGATCCAAATCAGATCACCACACCACAACACAGCAACAGCGAGATGAAATTGATGGTATTAGATTTAATCAGATGGACAGTTGGTCTAGCATGAATTCTTTAGCAATTAGTAGGTCACAGAAGAGGTGTTAGTGTGAAACTTGGCTACACAACACAGCCTAATAAATTCCAAGTAAGAGAGGAATTGGTGTGATTTCTGAAGAAGAGATTCAAACACTGGAAATAGATAAAACAAGCAGTTAAGAAGGGCAAGAAGTCATGGCTAAGCAAATAACAATTTTGGTATTGTGATCAGCCCTATTGTGTTGAACAAAACCCCACCTCTCAGTTTGAAATCAGTAGCATTGATCATGTATTGGTGTAATGAGAATATTAATCCAAAGGCTTGATATCAGATAAAATCTGATCTTTTTTTATTTTGCAAGAATTGTTTCCTGGAATGGCTGCATAAAATTCATTTGGGAAACTTGAAAAAAACATAGAATCTTGAGCATCACACAAGATCCATTGTACCAAATTTTCTGGGGTGTCTTTTTGTACTTTTAAATAAAATCTCTCCAGTTGATTTTTATGCAGCAACTTTGAGCATGTAGGGAAGGGACTGACATTTAGGAATCACTGTTTTGAAAAAAGGTAGAGTTGGTATAAAGTTTACGGTCTCTAATTTTAAATTAAATTTAGGAATATACATTTATTTTCTTCTATAAATTTCTTTGAAATAACATCTGCTATTCTGTTCTTTTAAAACTGCAGATCTTTGTAGAAAATTGGGAAAAAACAGAAAAGTTTTCCATAATTCAAAAACTACAGCCATATGTTGATGTATTATTATGACATTTTTTGTGAATAAATATATAAGTAACTAGATTGAGTAATTGCTATTCTTTTAGTAGCTGTGATAAAATTTATTTTTTGTAAAATATGTCATTTTTTAAGAAATGTTTTGATAAATAGTTTGGTATGGGTCAACTCCTGTCAGATACGAATATATACTGGCATGACCACTATAAAATCTGCACCTGGTATTGTTCAATTATTTCCACTCAGCAAAAGTAGTTAATATTTTAAATAGAAGTGATTTTGTCTATATTACTGGTCTCTGAGCATAAAAACAATATCTATGGGCAATGGATAAAATTATTCTTGAATTAGTTCAAGTCAGTGAAATACGTGGCTGTACCCTGACAATGATTTTCAAAATACGCAGATGCTGTCAAAGGTCTTGTCCTAACTTTCTAGTGCTACTTTAACAGAAATAGCAGAAGCGGATAGCTTTAACAAAGAGAAATTTATTCTTTCACAGTTCAGGAGGCTATAAGTCCAAATCCAGGGTGCCAGCTCTAGGGGAAGGCTTTCTCTGTCTGTGGGCTCTGGGGAAAGGTCCTTGTCATCAATCTTTCCCTGGTCTAGGAGCTTCTCAGCACAGGGAGCCTGGGTTCAATGGATGTGCTCTGCTCCTAGCACTACTTCCTTGGTGGTATGGGGTCCCCCTGTATCTCTGCTTGTGTATCTCTTTTATATCGCAAAAGAGATTGATTTACGGAGCCAAGATGGCGGACTAGGCAGACGCTACCTCGGATCCCTCTTACAACAAAGACACGGAAAAACAAGTGAATCGATCACATACATAACAACCTACGAACCCTGAACAACAAACACAGATTTAGAGACGGAGAACGAACTAATACGGGGAAGCAGCGATTGTCTCCAGAGCCTGGAGCCACCGTACCAGTCAGGTACGGCACAAGCACAGAGAGCTGCTCCAACCCCCTGAACTAACCCCGGGAGGGAGACCAGCCAGTTCCGCAGGTGGCGTGGGACGCAGCCGGTAGGAGAAGTCCCCGGGAGGCAGTGACAGGTCTTGGAGCAGGAAGAGAAGCGTCCCAGCCGGGGAACTGTCCCGCCGGGACTTGGACTGGACGCAGGTACGGCATAAACCCAAAGAGAGCTGCTCCAACCCCCTGAACTAACCCCGGGAAGGGGCCCAGCTGGGTCGCGTGGGCGGCGTGGGACGTAGCCGATAGGAGAAGTCCCCGGGAGGCAGTGACTGGTATTGGAGCGGGGAGAACAGAGTCCCAGCCGGGACACTCGGTCACGGCATAAGCACAGGGAGCTGCTCCACCCATCTGAACTAACCCCGGGAAGAGGCCCAACTGGTTCTTGGAGGCGGCAGGGACACGCGGCTGGAGGGACGAGAAGTCCCCGGGAGGCAGCGACTGATTTTGGAGTCAGGAGTGCACCGTCCCAGTAGGGGAGCCTTGACACTGGGCGTGGGGCTGGAAGCAGAGGATCTGACCGTGACTCCAATGGGCCAGACCCCCGGGGGCAATCTCCACACAGCCAGCACACATAGGTGACTCGCCCGTGGGAATCTCAGATATAATAGTCATTCCAAGCAAGACAAGCAACTCTGGCTATATTCTGAGGTGCTACTCTCCTATCTCTCTGTTCCCTCCCCCACCCTCCCCAGGCGGCTTCATTAACATCCGAATAGCCTGAGCCAGAGGGAGAACTCTGATAGGGATCTGACTGCACTTTTTTTTAGCGGATTTTCTGGAAAAACTAGTTTCCCAGTGATGGCTCGGAGACAACAATCCATATCAAACCACTTAAAGAAGCAGACCGTGACAGCTTCTCCAACCCCCCAAACAAAAGAATCAAAATCTTTCCCAAATGAAGATACAATCCTGGAATTACCAGATACAGAATATAAAAAACTAATTTACAGAATGCTTAAAGATATCACAAATGAAATTAGGATAACTGCAGAAAAAGGCAAGGAACACACTGATAAAACTGTTGACGAACTCAAAAAGATTATTCAAGAACATAGTGGAAAAATTAATAAGTTGCAAGAATCCATAGAGAGACAACATGTAGAAATCCAAAAGATTAACAATAAAATTACAGAATTAGACAATGCAATAGGAAGTCAGAGGAGCAGACTCGAGCAATTAGAATGCAGACTGGGACATCTGGAGGACCAGGGAATCAACACCAACATACCTGAAAAAAAATCAGATAAAAGAATTAAAAAAAATGAAGAAACCCTAAGAATTATGTGGGACTCTATCAAGAAGGATAACCTGCGGGTGATTGGAGTCCCAGAACAGGGAGGGGGGAGAGAAAACACAGAGAAAATAGTTGAAGAACTCCTGACAGAAAACTTCCCTGACATCATGAAAGACGAAAGGATATCTGTCCAAGATGCTCATCGAACCCCATTTAAGATTGATACAAAAAGAAAAACACCAAGACATATTATCATCAAACTCACCAAAACCAAAGATAAACAGAAAATTTTAAAAGCAGCCAGGGAGAAAAGAAAGGTTTCCTTCAAGGGAGAATCAATAAGAATATGTTCTGACTACTCAGCAGAAACCATGCAGGCAAGAAGGGAATGGGACGGCATATACAGAACACTGAAGGAGAAAAACTGCCAGCCAAGGATCATATATCCAGCAAAACTCTCTCTGAAATATGAAGGCGAAATTAAGATATTTACAGACAAACACAAGTTTAGAGAATTTGCAAAAACCAAACCAAAGCTACAAGAAATACTAAAGGATATTGTTTGGCCAGAGAACCAATAATATCAGATATCAGCACAACACAAGGTCACAAAACAGAACGTCCAGAAATCAACTCAAATAGGGAAATCACAAAAACAAACAAATTAAGATTAATTAAAAAAAAAAATACACATAACAGGGAATCATGGAAGTCAATAGGTAAAAGATCACAGTAATCAAAAAGAGGGACTAAATACAGGAGGCATTGAACTGCCATATGGAGAGTGATACAAGGCGATATAGAACAATACAAGTTAGGTTTTTACTTAGAAAAATAGGGATAAATAATAAGGTAACCACAAAAAGGTATAACAACTCTATAACTCAAGATAAAAACCAAGAAAAACGTAACGACTCCACTAACATAAAGTCAAGCACTATGAAAATGAGGATCTCACAATTTACTAAGAAAAACGCCTCAGCATAAAAAAGTATGTGGAAAAATGAAATTGTCAACAACACACATAAAAAGGCATCAAAATGACAGCACTAAAAACTTATTTATCTATAATTACCCTGAATGTAAATGGACTAAATGCACCAATAAAGAGACAGAGAGTCACAGACTGGATAAAGAAACACCATCCATCTATATGCTGCCTACAAGAGACACACCTTAGACTTAGAGACACAAACAAACTAAAACTCAAAGGACGGAAAAAAGTATATCAAGCAAACAATAAGCAAAAAAGAAGAGGAGTAGCAATATTAATTTCTGACAAAATAGACTTTAGACTTAAATCCACCACAAAGGATAAAGAAGGACACTATATAATGATAAAAGGGACAATTGATCAGGAAGACAAAACCATATTAAATATTTATGCACCCAGTGACAGGGCTGCAAGATACATAAATCAAATTTTAACAGAATTGAAAAGCGAGATAGATACCTCCACAATTATAGTAGGAGACTTCAACACACCACTTTCGGAGAAGGACAGGACATCCAGTAAGAAGCTCAATAGAGACACGGAAGATCTAATTACAACAATCAACCAACTTGACCTCATTGACTTATACAGAACTCTCCACCCAAATGCTGCAAAATATACTTTTTTTTCTAGCGCACATGGAACATTCTCTAGAATAGACCACATATTAGGTCATAAAACAAACCTTTGCAGAGTCCAAAACATCGAAAAATTACAAACCATCTTCTCAGACCACAAGGCAATAAAACTAGAGATCAATAACAGAAAAACTAGGGAAAAGAAATCAAATTCTTGGAAAATGAACAATACCCTCCTGAAAAAAGACTGGGTTATAGCAAGACATCAAGGAGGGAATAAGGAAATTCATAGAGAGCAACGAGAATGAAAATACTTCCTATCAAAACCTCTGGGACACAGCAAAAGCAGTGCTCAGAGGCCAATTTATATCAATAAATGCACACATACAAAAAGAAGAAAGAGCCAAAATCAGAGAACTGTCCCTACAACTTGAACAAATAGAAAGTGAGCAACAAAAGAATCCATCAGGCTCCAGAAGAAAACAAATAATAAAAATTAGAGCTGAACTAAATGAATTAGAGAACAGAAAAACAATTGAAAGAATTAACAAAGCCAAAAGCTGGTTCTTTGAAAAAATTAACAAAATTGATAAACCATTGGCTAGACTGACTAAAGAAATACAGGAAAGGAAACAAATAACCCGAATAAGAAATGAGAAGGACCACATCACAACAGAACCAAATGAAATTAAAAGAATCATTTCAGATTATTATGAAAAATTGTACTCTAACAAATTTGAAAACCTAGAAGAAATGGATGAATTCCTGGAAAAACACTACCTACCTAAACTAACACATTCAGAAGTAGAACAACTAAATAGACCCATAACAAAAAAAGAGATTGAAATGGTAATCAAAAAACTCCCAACAAAAAAAAGCCCTGGCCCGGACGGCTTCACTGCAGAGTTCTACCAAACTTTCAGAGAAGAGTTAACACCACTACTACTAAAGGTATTCCAAAGCATAGAAAAGGACGGAATACTACCCAACTCATTCTATGAAGCCACCATCTCCCTGATACCAAAACCAGGTAAAGACATTACAAAAAAAAGAAAATTATAGACCTATATCCCTCATGAACATTGATGCAAAAATCCTCAAAAAAATTCTAGCCAATAGAATCCAACAACACATCAAAAAAATAATTCACCACAATCAAGTGGGATTTATACCAGGTATGCAAGGCTGGTTTAATATCAGAAAAACCATTAATGTAATCCATCACATAAATAAAACAAAAGACAAAAACCACATGATCTTATCAACTGATGCAGAAAAGGCATTTGACAAAGTCCAACACCCATTTATGATAAAAACTCTTACCAAAATAGGAATTGAAGGAAAATTCCTCAACATAATAAAGGGCATCTATGCAAAGCCAACAGCCAATATCACTCTAAATGGAGAGAACCTGAAAGCATTTCCCTTGAGAACGGGAACCAGACAAGGATGCCCTTTATCACCGCTCTTATTCAACATCGTGCTGGAAGTACCAGCCAGGGCAATTAGGCTAGACAAAGAAATAAAAGGTATCCGGATTGGCAAGGAAGAAGTAAAGTTATCACTATTTGCAGATGACATGATTATATACACAGAAAACCCTAAGGAATCCTCCAGAAAACTACTGAAACTAATAGAAGAGTTTGGCAGAGTCTCAGGTTATAAAATAAACATACAAAAAATCACTTGGATTCCTCTACATCAACAAAAAGAACACCGAAGAGGAAATCACCAAATCAATACCATTCACAGTAGCCCCCAAGAAGATAAGATACTTAGGAATAAATCTTACCAAGGATGTAAAAGACCTATACAAAGAAAACTACAAAGCTCTACTACAAGAAATTCAAAAGGACATGCTTAAGTGGAAAAACATACCCTGCTCATGGATAGGAAGACTTAACATAGTAAAAATGTCTATTCTACCAAAAGCCATCTATACATTTAACGCACTTCCGATCCAAATTCCAATGTCATATTTTAAGGGGATAGAGAAACAAATCACCAATTTCATATGGAAGGGAAAGAAGCCCCGGATAAGCAAAGCACTACTGAAAAAGAAGAAGAAAGTGGGAGGCCTCACTTTACCTGACTTCAGAACCTATTATACAGCCACAGTAGTCAAAACAGCCCGGTATTGGTACAAAAACAGACACATAGACCAATGGAACAGAATTGAGAACCCAGACATAGATCCATCCACGTATGAGCAGCTGATATTTGACAAAGGGCCTGTGTCCATTAACTGGGGAAAAGATAGCCTTTTTAACAAATGGTGCTGGCATAACTGGATATCCATTTGCAAAAAAATGAAACAGGACCCATACCTCACACCATGCACAAAAACTAACTCCAAGTGGATCAAAGACCTAAACATAAAGACTAAAACGATAAAGATCATGGAAGAAAAAATTGGGACAACCCTAGGAGCCCTAATACAAGGTATGAACAGAATACAAAACATTACCAAAAATGATGAAGAGAAACCCGATAACTGGGAGCTCCTAAAAATCAAACACCTATGCTCATCTAAAGACTTCTCCAAAAGAGTAAAAAGACCACCTATAGATTGGGAAAGAATTTTCAGCTATGACATCTCCAACCAGCGCCTGATCTCTAAAATCTACATGATTCTGTCAAAACTCAACCACAAAAAGACAAACAACCCAATCAAGAAGTGGGCAAAGGATATGAACACACATTTCACTAAAGAAGATATTCAGGCAGCCAACAGATACATGAGAAAATGCTCTCGATCATTAGCCATTAGAGAAATGCAAATTAAAACTACGATGAGATTTCATCTCACACCAGCAAGGCTGGCATTAATCCAAAAAACACAAAATAATAAATGTTGGAGAGGCTGCGGAGAGATTGGAACTCTTATACACTGCTGGTGGGAATGTAAAATGGTCCAACCACTTTGGAAATCTATCTGGCGTTATCTTAAACAGTTAGAAATAGAACTGCCATACAAACCAGAAATCCCACTCCTGGGAATACACCCTAGAGATACAAGAGCCTTCATACAAACAGATATATGCACACCCATGTTTATTGCAGCTCTGTTTACAATAGCAAAAAGTTGGAAGCAACCAAGGTGTCCATCAACGGATGAATGGGTAAATACATTGTGGTATATTTACACAATGGAATACTACGCATCGATAAAGAACAGTGACGAATCTCTGAAACATTTCATAACATGGAGGAACCTGGAAGGCATTATGCTGAGCGAAATTAGTCAGAGGCGAAAGGACAAATATTGTATAAGACCACTATTATAAAATCTTGAGAAATAGTAAACCTGAGAAGAACACATACTTTTGTGGTTACGAGGAGGGGAGGGAGGGAGGGTGGGAGAGGGTTTTTTATTGATTAATCAGTAGATAAGAACTGCTTTAGGTGAAGGGAAAGACAACACTCAATCCATGGAAGGTCAGCTCAATTGGACTGGACCAAAAGCAAAGAAGTTTCCGGGATAAAATGAATGCTTCAAAGCTCAGCGGAGCAAGCACGGGGGTCTGCGGAACATGGTTTGTGGGGACTTCTAAGTCAATTGGCAAAATAATTCTATTATGAAATCATTCTGCCTCCCACTTTGAAATGTGGCGTCTGGGGTCTTAAATGCTAACAAGCGGCCATCTAAGATGCATCAATTGGTCTCAACCCACCTGGAGCAAAGGAAAATGAAGAACACCAAGGCCACACGACAACTAAGAGCCCAAGAGACAGAAAGGGCCACATGAGCCAGAGACCTACATCATCCTGAGACCAGAAGAACTAGTTGGTGCCCGGCCATAATCGATGACTGCCCTGACAGGGAGCACAGCAGAGGACCCCTGAGGGAGCAGGAGATCAGTGGGATACAGACCCCAAATTCTCATGAAAAGTCCAAACTTAATGGTCTGACTGAGACTAGAGGAATCCCGGCGGCCATGCTCCCCAGACCTTCTGTTGGCACAGGACAGGAACCATCCCCGAAGACAACTCATCAGACATGAAAGGGACTGGTCAGTGGGTAGGAGAGAGATGCTGATGAAGAGTGAGCTAATTATATCAGGTGGATACTTGAGACTGTGTTGGCAACTCTTGTCTGGAGGGGGGATGGGAGGATAGAGAGAGAGGGAAGCTGGCAAAATTGTCAAGAAAGGAGAGACTGAAAGGGCTGACTCAAGAGGGGGAGAGCAAGTGGGAGTAGGGAGTGAGATGTATGTAAACTTATATGTGACAGACTGATTGGATTTGTAAACGTTCACTTGAAGCTTAATAAAAGTTATAAAAAAAAAAGAGATTGATTTAAAACACAATTTAATTTTGTAGACTGAGTCCTGCATCATTAACATAACTGCCTCTAATCCTGCCTCATTAACATCATAGAGGTAGGATTTCAACACATAGGAAAATCACATCAGATGACAAAATGGTGGACAATCACACAATACTGAGATTCATGGCCTGGTCAAATTAATAATCATTTTTGGGGGACACAATTCAATCCATAACAAGCCTGTAATGCAGTTCAGGGTTCCAGGCAAACAGCTAATGTTGTAGTGGTCTACCTTAATAGAGAATCCTTGACTCACAAAGAGTTAGAGAAACTGATCAAATCTATTCAGTCTTTGATAAGGAGAAAGAATGAGAAGTTTCAGCAAGTTGAAAATTCATGAATATGTTTGAACTAATTTCTGCACATGATCCCTCAGTATATTAAAGTATACTGTATATATTTATATAGATATTAAACATTTCAATTATTATGAAGGCTATTTTGACTAACACGCTTTTCATCTAAAGGTCACATTTAGAAGAGGTGAAGAATGTGCTTGCTTCTGAGAGGAAAAGAGAGGACTGGGGTTAGCCCATACGATGGAGGATGGTTTTTTTTTTTTTTTTAATAACTTTTATTAAGCTTCAAGTGAACATTTACAAATCCAATCAGTCTGTCACATATAAGTTTACATACATCTCACTCCCTACTCCCACTTGCTCTCCCCCTCTTGAGTCAGCCCTTTCAGTCTCTCCTTTCTTGACAATTTTGCCTGCTTCCCTCTCTCTCTATCCTCCCATCCCCCCTCCAGACAAGAGTTGCCAACACAATCTCAAGTGTCCACCTGATATAACTAGCTCACTCTTCATCAGCGTCTCTCTCCCACCCGCTGACCAGTCCCTTTCATGTCTGATGAGTTGTCTTCGGGGATGGTTCCTGTCCTGTGTCAACAGAAGGTCTGGGGAGCATGGCTGCCGGGATTCCTCCAGTCTCAGTCAGACCATGAAGTTTGGTCTTTTTATGAGAATTTGGGGTCTGTATCCCACTGATCTCCTGCTCCCTCAGGGGTCCTCTGCTGTGCTCCCTGTCAGGGCAGTCATCGATTGTGGCCGGGCACCAACTAGTTCTTCTGGTCTCAGGATGATGTAGGTCTCTGGCTCATGTGGCCCTTTCTGTCTCTTGGGCTCTTAGTTGTCGTGTGGCCTTGGTGTTCTTCATTTTCCTTTGCTCCAGGTGGGTTGAGACCAATTGATGCATCTTAGATGGCCGCTTGTTAGCATTTAAGACCCCAGATGCCACATTTCAAAGTGGGTTGCAGAATGATTTCATAATAGAATTATTTTGCCAATTGACTTAGAAGTCCCTGCAAACCATGTTCCCCAGACTCTCGCACTTGCTCCGCTGAGCTTTGAAGCATTCATTTTATCCCGGAAACTTCTTTGCTTTTGGTCCAGTCCAATTGAGCTGACCTTCCATGGATTGAGTGTTGTCTTTCCCTTCACCTAAAGCAGTTCTTATCTACTGATTAATCAATAAAAAACCCTCTCCCACCCTCCCTCCCTCCCCCCCTCGTAACCACAAAAGTATGTGTTCTTCTCAGGTTTACTATTTCTCAAGATCTTATAATAGTGGTCTTATACAATATTTGTCCTTTTGCCTCTGACTCATTTCGCTCAGCATAATGCCTTCCAGGTTCCTCCATGTTATGAAATGTTTCAGAGATTCGTCACTGTTCTTTATCGATGCGTAGTATTCCATTGTGTGAATATACCACAATGTATTTACCCATTCATCCGTTGATGGACACCTTGGTTGCTTCCAACTTTTTGCTATTGTAAACAGAGCTGCAATAAACATGGGTATGCATATATCTGTTTGTATGAAGGCTCTTGTATCTCTAGGGTATATTCCTAGGAGTGGGATTTCTGGGTTGTATGGTAGTTCTATTTCTAACTGTTTAAGATAACGCCAGATAGATTTCCAAAGTGGTTGGACCATTTTACATTCCCACCAGCAGTGTGTAAGAGTTCCAATCTCTCCGCAGCCTCTCCAACATTTATTATTTTGTGTTTTTTGGATTAATGCCAGCCTTGCTGGTGTGAGATGGAATCTCATCGTAGTTTTAATTTGCATTTCTCTAATGGCTAATGATCGAGAGCATTTTCTCATGTATCTGTTGGCTGCCTGAATATCTTCTTTAGAGAAATGTGTGTTCATATCCTTTGCCCACTTCTTGATTGGGTTGTTTGTCTTTTTGTGGTTGAGTTTTGACAGAATCGTGTAGATTTTAGAGATCAGGCGCTGGTCGGAGACGTCATAGCTGAAAATTCTTTCCCAATCTGTAGGTGGTCTTTTTACTCTTTTGGAGAAGTCTTTAGATGAGCATAGGTGTTTGATTTTTAGGAGCTCCCAGTTATCGGGTTTCTCTGCATCATTTTTGGTAATGTTTTGTATTCTGTTTATACCTTGTATTAGGGCTCCTAGGGTTGTCCCAATTTTTTCTTCCATGATCTTTATCGTTTTAGTCTTTATGTTTAGGTCTTTGATCCACTTGGAGTTAGTTTTTGTGCATGGTGTGAGGTATGGGTCCTGTTTCATTTTTTTGCAAATGGATATCCAGTTATGCCAGCACCCTTTGTTAAAAAGGCTATCTTTTCCCCAGTTAATGGACACAGGCCCTTTGTCAAATATCAGCTGCTCATACGTGGATGGATCTATGTCTGGGTTCTCAATTCTGTTCCATTGGTCTATGTGTCTGTTTTTGTACCAATACCGGGCTGTTTTGACTACTGTGGCTGTATAATAGGTTCTGAAGCCAGGTAAAGTGAGGCCTCCCACTTTCTTCTTCTTTTTCAGTAGTGCTTTGCTTATCCGGGGCTTCTTTCCCTTCCATAGGAAATTGGTGATTTGTTTCTCTATCCCCTTAAAATATGACATTGGAATTTGGATCGGAAGTGCGTTAAATGTATAGATGGCTTTTGGTAGAATAGACATTTTTACTATGTTAAGTCTTCCTATCCATGAGCAGGGTATGTTTTTCCGCTTAAGCATGTCCTTTTGAATTTCTTGTAGTAGAGCTTTGTAGTTTTCTTTGTATAGGTCTTTTACATCCTTGGTAAGATTTATTCCTAAGTATCTTATCTTCTTGGGGGCTACTGTGAATGGTATTGATTTGGTGATTTCCTCTTCGGTGTTCTTTTTGTTGATGTAGAGGAATCCAAGTGATTTTTTGTATGTTTATTTTATAACCTGAGACTCTGCCAAACTCTTCTATTAGTTTCAGTAGTTTTCTGGAGGATTCCTTAGGGTTTTCTGTGTATATAATCATGTCATCTGCAAATAGTGATAACTTTACTTCTTCCTTGCCAATCCGGATACCTTTTATTTCTTTGTCTAGCCTAATTGCCCTGGCTGGTACTTCCAGCACGATGTTGAATAAGAGCGGTGATAAAGGGCATCCTTGTCTGGTTCCCGTTCTCAAGGGAAATGCTTTCAGGTTCTCTCCATTTAGAGTGATATTGGCTGTTGGCTTTGCATAGATGCCCTTTATTATGTTGAGGAATTTTCCTTCAATTCCTATTTTGGTAAGAGTTTTTATCATAAATGGGTGTTGGACTTTGTCAAATGCCTTTTCTGCATCAGTTGATAAGATCATGTGGTTTTTGTCTTTTGTTTTATTTATGTGATGGATTACATTAATGGTTTTTCTGATATTAAACCAGCCTTGCATACCTGGTATAAATCCCACTTGATTGTGGTGAATTATTTTTTTGATGTGTTGTTGGATTCTATTGGCTAGAATTTTTTTGAGGATTTTTGCATCAATGTTCATGAGGGATATAGGTCTATAATTTTCTTTTTTTTGTAATGTCTTTACCTGGTTTTGGTATCAGGGAGATGGTGGCTTCATAGAATGAGTTGGGTAGTATTCCGTCCTTTTCTATGCTTTGGAATACCTTTAGTAGTAGTGGTGTTAACTCTTCTCTGAAAGTTTGGTAGAACTCTGCAGTGAAGCCGTCCGGGCCAGGGCTTTTTTTTGTTGGGAGTTTTTTGATTACCATTTCAATCTCTTTTTTTGTTATGGGTCTATTTAGTTGTTCTACTTCTGAATGTGTTAGTTTAGGTAGGTAGTGTTTTTCCAGGAATTCATCCATTTCTTCTAGGTTTTCAAATTTGTTAGAGTACAATTTTTCATAATAATCTGAAATGATTCTTTTAATTTCATTTGGTTCTGTTGTGATGTGGTCCTTCTCATTTCTTATTCGGGTTATTTGTTTCCTTTCCTGTATTTCTTTAGTCAGTCTAGCCAATGGTTTATCAATTTTGTTAATTTTTTCAAAGAACCAGCTTTTGGCTTTGTTAATTCTTTCAATTGTTTTTCTGCTCTCTAATTCATTTAGTTCAGCTCTAATTTTTATTATTTGTTTTCTTCTGGAGCCTGATGGATTCTTTTGTTGCTCACTTTCTATTTGTTCAAGTTGTAGGGACAGTTCTCTGATTTTGGCTCTTTCTTCTTTTTGTATGTGTGCATTTATTGATATAAATTGGCCTCTGAGCACTGCTTTTGCTGTGTCCCAGAGGTTTTGATAGGAAGTATTTTCATTCTCGTTGCTTTCTATGAATTTCCTTATTCCCTCCTTGATGTCTTGCTATAACCCAGTCTTTTTTCAGGAGGGTATTGTTCATTTTCCAAGAATTTGATTTCTTTTCCCTAGTTTTTCTGTTATTGATCTCTAGTTTTATTGCCTTGTGGTCTGAGAAGATGGTTTGTAATTTTTCGATGTTTTGGACTCTGCAAAGGTTTGTTTTATGACCTAATATGTGGTCTATTCTAGAGAATGTTCCATGTGCGCTAGAAAAAAAAGTATATTTTGCAGCATTTGGGTGGAGAGTTCTGTATAAGTCAATGAGGTCAAGTTGGTTGATTGTTGTAATTAGATCTTCCGTGTCTCTATTGAGCTTCTTACTGGATGTCCTGTCCTTCTCCGAAAGTGGTGTGTTGAAGTCTCCTACTATAATTGTGGAGGTATCTATCTCGCTTTTCAATTCTGTTAAAATTTGATTTATGTATCTTGCAGCCCTGTCACTGGGTGCATAAATATTTAATATGGTTATGTCTTCCTGATCAATTGTCCCTTTTATCATTATATAGTGTCCTTCTTTATCCTTTGTGGTGGATTTAAGTCTATAGTCTATTTTGTCAGAAATTAATATTGCTACTCCTCTTCTTTTTTGCTTATTGTTTGCTTGATATACTTTTTTCCGTCCTTTGAGTTTTAGTTTGTTTGTGTCTCTAAGTCTAAGGTGTGTCTCTTGTAGGCAGCATATAGATGGATGGTGTTTCTTTATCCAGTCTGTGACTCTCTGTCTCTTTATTGGTGCATTTAGTCCATTTACATTCAGGGTAATTATAGATAAATAAGTTTTTAGTGCTGTCATTTTGATGCCTTTTTATGTGTGTTGTTGACAATTTCATTTTTCCACATACTTTTTTATGCTGAGGCGTTTTTCTTAGTAAATTGTGAGATCCTCATTTTCATAGTGCTTGACTTTATGTTAGTGGAGTCGTTACGTTTTTCTTGGTTTTTATCTTGAGTTATAGAGTTGTTATACCTTTTTGTGGTTACCTTATTATTTACCCCTATTTTTCTATGTAAAAACCTAACTTGTATTGTTCTATATCGCCTTGTATCACTCTCCATATGGCAGTTCAATGCCTCCTGTATTTAGTCCCTCTTTTTGATTATTGTGATCTTTTACCTATTGACTTCCATGATTCCCTGTTATGTGTATTTTTTTTTTTTTAATTAATCTTAATTTGTTTGTTTTTGTGATTTCCCTATTTGAGTTGATATCAGGACGTTCTGTTTTGTGACCTTGTGTTGTGCTGATATCTGATATCATTGGTTCTCTGGCCAAACAATATCCTTTAGTATTTCTTGTAGCTTTGGTTTGGTTTTTGCAAATTCTCTAAACTTGTGTTTGTCTGTAAATATCTTAATTTCGCCTTCATATTTCAGAGAGAGTTTTGCTGGATATATGATCCTTGGCTGGCAGTTTTTCTCCTTCAGTGTTCTGTATATGTCGTCCCATTCCCTTCTTGCCTGCATGGTTTCTGCTGAGTAGTCAGAACATATTCTTATTGATTCTCCCTTGAAGGAAACCTTTCTTTTCTCCCTGGCTGCTTTTAAAATTTTCTGTTTATCTTTGGTTTTGGTGAGTTTGATGATAATATGTCTTGGTGTTTTTCTTTTTGTATCAATCTTAAATGGGGTTCGATGAGCATCTTGGACAGATATCCTTTCGTCTTTCATGATGTCAGGGAAGTTTTCTGTCAGGAGTTCTTCAACTATTTTCTCTGTGTTTTCTCTCCCCCCTCCCTGTTCTGGGACTCCAATCACCCGCAGGTTATCCTTCTTGATAGAGTCCCACATAATTCTTAGGGTTTCTTCATTTTTTTTAATTCTTTTATCTGATTTTTTTTCAGGTATGTTGGTGTTGATTCCCTGGTCCTCCAGATGTCCCAGTCTGCATTCTAATTGCTCGAGTCTGCTCCTCTGACTTCCTATTGCATTGCCTAATTCTGTAATTTTATTGTTAATCTTTTGGATTTCTACATGTTGTCTCTCTATGGATTCTTGCAACTTATTAATTTTTCCACTATGTTCTTGAATAATCTTTTTGAGTTCGTCAACAGTTTTATCAGTGTGTTCCTTGCCTTTTTCTGCAGTTATCCTAATTTCATTTGTGATATCATTAAGCATTCTGTAAATTAGTTTTTTATATTCTGTATCTGATAATTCCAAGATTGTATCTTCATTTGGGAAAGATTTTGATTCTTTTGTTTGGGGGGTTGGAAAAGCTGTCACGGTCTGCTTCTTTAAGTGGTTTGATATGGATTGTTGTCTCCGAGCCATCACTGGGAAACTAGTTTTTCCAGAAAATCCTCTAAAAAAAAAATGCAGTCAGATCCCTATCAGAGTTCTCCCTCTGGCTCAGGCTATTCAGATGTTAATGAAGACGCCTGGGGAGGGTGGGGGAGGGAACAGAGAGATAGGAGAGTAGCACCTCAGAATATAGCCAGAGTTGCTTGTCTTGCTTGGAATGACTATTATATCTGAGATTCCCACGGGCGCGTCACCTATTTGTGCTGGCTGTGTGGAGGTTGCCCCCGGGGGGTCTGGCCCGCTGGAGTCACGGTCAGATCCTCCGCTTCCAGCCCCACGCCCAGCGTCAAGGCTCGCCCACTGGGACGGTGCACTCTCGACTCCAAAATCAGTCGCTGCCTCCCGGGGACTTCTCGTCCCTCCTGCCGCGTGGCCGTGCCGCTCCCGAGAACTAGTTGGGCCTCCTCCCGGGTTTAGTTCAGATGGGTGGAGCAGCTCCCTGTGCTTGTGCCGTAACCGAGTGTTCCGGCTGGGATGCTGTTCTCCCCGCTCTAATACCAGTCGCTGCCTCTCGGGGACTTCTCCTACCAGCTGCGTCCCACGCCACCAGCGCGACCCAGCTGGTCCCCTTCCCGGGGTTAGTTCAGGGGGGTGGAGCAGTTCTCCGTGTTTATGCCGTACCTGCGTCCAGTCCAAATCCCTGCGGGATGGTTCCCCGGCTGGGACGCTGCTCTTTCTGCTCCAAGACCAGTCACTGCCTCCTGGGGACTTCTCCTACTGGCTGCGTCCCACGCCGCCCGTAGAACCGGCTGGTCCCCCTCCCGGGGTTAGTTCAGGGGGGTGGAGCAGCTCTCTGTGCTTGTGCCGTACCTGACTGGTACGGTGGCTCCAGGCTCTGGAAATAATCGCTGCTTACCTGTATTAGTTCGTTCTCCGTCTCTAAATCTGTGTTTGTTGTTCAGGGTTCGTAGATTTTTATGTATGTGATTGATTCACTTGTTTTTCTGTGTCTTTGTTGTAAAAGGGATCCGAGGTAGCGTCTGCCTAATCCGCCATCTTGGCTCCCACTGGAGGATGGTTTTGTAGTAGAAATGAGAGTTATCCCCTTTCTGGTAATATTCAATTACTAACCTAAAATTCAATTAGTAAACAAGATATTTGGTACAAATTATCATTTCGAAAGACCCCAAATTCATATTTGAGGTGAGAGTGGCTAAAATACAGACTCAATTGTGGATGAAGTCTCTAAAGGCAGCGGTCACTGTGAGAAATGAAATGGTTTTGAAAGTGCGGAAATTGTGATACTTTGGATTATCATAGCCACGCGAGTGGAACGTGAGTCAAGTTTACTTTTAGTTTACTTCAAAAGAGGCTGAAAACTGAAATATCAGATAAATGGAGCACTGGCGGTGCAGTGGTTAAGAGCTGCGGGTGCTAATCAAAAGATTACCAGCTACTCCTTGAAAGCCCTATGGGGCAGTTCTACTCTGTCCTATAGGGTCGGTATGAGTCAAAATCAGCAACGGGTTTGGTTTTGGTTTAAGTAATTTCTTCTTTTTATTTTTAATTTTAAAAATGACTCTGTGGTGAATATTCTTATACAGAAATTTTGGCTACAACCTTTATATTTCCTAGAAGATGAAATACTAGTAAAGATCACAAACATTTTAAATACTTAAATATGCATCCCAACTAGTGTCCAGAATTATTACACTAGCATATATTTCCAAAAGTGGTTCATAAGGACAAGTATGCTAGCCTCATTGCAACCCCACCAGCATTGTCAGGACATTATTACTAACTAAATCAAAAAACCTAAACTCGCCTCGAGGCGATTCCGACTCATAGCAACCCTATAGGTCAGGGTAGAACTGCCCCGTAGTGTTTCCAAGGAACAGCTGGTGGATTCAAACTGCCGACCTCTTTGGTTAGCAGCCTGAGCCCTTAACCACTGTACCACCAGGGCTCCTGCTACTGGCTACTCATACAAATTTTATAGACATATTTTTATCTCATGGCTATTTTAATTTGCATTTTTATGATTGCTAATATGATTGAAGTTTTTAAAGACTGGATATTTGAATTTATATTGTAAACAACTCTTTAGATCCACAGTTTTATTTTTAATATATAGAGCCATGACTGTTGGTTTTTATTGAATGTAATATTTCTATATATATTTCTTTATGTATTTATATATAAATGACTATAAAGGTTATATATTGGGTTGTGATTGAGCTAATCCCTTTTCCCAAAGGACTGGTAATAACTCATCAGCTGTGTGATTCAGGGTATGATTCTAAGTATACATGCTCTTCTGAGTCTAAAAATGGGCTGTTACACCCAGTTCTTACTGGGGGTTTCATTCTCACTTGTGACTTTTTTTTGCGAAGTGTGGTTAGTTGTTCTTACCTTTTCTGTAAAACTTGCTTTAATATTTCTCTACTTCTTTGTGATCTGGGGTCATCAATATTACGAATATTAATATGCCTTTATTTCAGATTGGAAACCCTGGTGGCGTAGTGGTTGAGTGCTACGGCTGCTAACCAAAGGGTCAGCAGTTCGAATCTGCCAGGTGCTCCTTGGAAACTCTGTGGGGCAGTTCTACCCTGTCTTATAGGGTTGCCATGAGTCGGAATCAACTCGATGGGACTGGGTTACTGTGTTATTTCAGATTAATGTAGGTATAATCAAAGTATATAGATACATACGTGCGTAAACACAAGTGTCAAAAAGCAAAATGTCAAGTGTAAATAAAATGCAAACATGATGTTTTGACCGTGTTATATACACTTTCTAGGCATCTTGCTTTCTCCTCTAAAGAGTTTAACATCAGATATGTCCACTCAAGTGGAATAGAGTTAACTCATTCTATAAGAATTTGGTTGTATCTTATTTCATGTAATTGATATACCACAATTTATTCCACTTTCCTCATGATTCAAATAGGTTTCATTTTCTTGTAATAAAATTAACATATCAGTAAGCATCCACACTTGTGTATATATCTTTATGTATTAATGCTTTTATTTCAATGGGTTACATTCCCAAAAAGGAGATTGGTAAATCAAAGGTGTGTGTTTATTTATTTTTAGTTTATAGATACATTTAAATATTTTTCAAAAGGTTATAATGAATCACTTTATTATGAGTCATATATGAGTAAACTTTTAAACCACATTCTCTCCAGAAGTAGGTGTTTATATTATTTTTAATTTTCTAAAAAATCTCGTGTGCATGTAGTAAAAAGATATCTCTAGGCTAGTTATCATTTGCATGTCAGAACCAATAGAAAATTTGGTCTTTTTATTTGTTAATAGCCATTTGTATTTGCTCTTCTATAAACTGTCTATTTAAATCCCCTGCCCATCTTCCTGATGGTTTCACTTGTTTTTTTTTTTTTTTTGAAATAACAAAACTTCTTTGTAAGTTATGTATTTGTAGAGTCAAGCAAAGAAAAAAAAATAAACTAGTTGAAATTAAACTGAAAAGAAATGTATGAAAGGCATATTGGGTAGCTCACAATACTTAATATAAAGTCAGAGAAATGGGATGGAACAAGGGAAACTACTTAACCGTGAGCAGGAAGGCAGAGACCATACAGAACAGTGCATGCAAAATGTGTGCCACTGCTACATCTGGAACTGGACACTAGACATGCTACCAGCACGACTTCTGGCAATTCTGCCACTGCTACTCAGAAAAATGAGCTTTTGCTCTTATCGCCATCCTCAATAATCTATGCATTCATTGTATTCTTAGCTTCTTGTTCATCATGAGCTGAGTGTATCAGATTGAGCTTCCCGGAAGGTGGTAAGTTTTTAAATATATTGTTCTCAATGCTAGAATGCTGACATTACTACCTACCTACAATAATTAGATAAGAAATTCCCCATTCATTGAACACATATTCAAATATGGAGCAGTGAAAAATATCAAAATGTAAACCTTAGATATCAACCTTTCCTGTATCCCTGAGTTTTCAGTTATGTATCTCTTGTCTATCTTTATCCTTGTCTCTATTTATGGCACACAGCAATGGATTCACTCCAAAGTCTAATTTAAAAAAGACAAAAAAACAGATTTAATAATCTGTGCAAAAAGAGGTGGAATCAAGGTTTCTAAGATGCTTCTGAGTTGTATAGATTTAATTTGCCTCATGGATATTACTCACTTCATGGTATCAACTTATAACCTAGTTTTATGGTCCCTGGGTATGCAAATGGTTTGCCCTCAACTGCTAACATAAAGGTTGGTGATTCGAACTCACAAAGGGCCCATCAAAAAAAGGCCTGGTGATCTGTTTCAATAAAGATTACAGCCAAGAAAATCCTATGGAGAAGTTCTATTATGTCACACATGTGATTGTCATGAGTAAAAAAGGGAGGATAGCAACAGGCTTCATCATGAAAACACATTGTAACTTTAAAAATGAGACAGGAAAGTTACTTGAGCCATGTGGAAATTTATTATTTTTTTTTCTGTGTATTGGTTTTATCATTATTTTAGGCATTAAACTGCAGAGGGCAATGTATGTCATGACATGAATAAACTTAAAACCCAACATGACTTTTTTTCAATAATGTCTAAAAATAAAAAGACAAAACTTTGAGAGGCCCTTTCAGTGTAGTATTTAATGAATTTAGGAGAATGCTTACCACACAAAATACAGTAGAATCAAACTAATTTTTCTCTGCCCATTGTTACTCTGAATCAATTTGTTCCATTATTTATGTAGGGAAGCACAGTGTTTTAAATTTGCTACTAAAAGGTAAAATCCGTATCTTTCCCCTTAACTATTATGGATCACCCTACGTACCTGCTTTTAGCAGATACGTACTTTTCAAAAAGTGAGTATTTGCACTTTTGAAGCAGTGTGTCACGTTTCTGCTCCACTGACTAGCATTGTTTTAAATCTCTTGGATCCCATCATCTTGTGTTATGTCAAATCACATTGGCTTTTCTATGTGACAAAATATACAGTGATGGAAGGTGACAGAAGAAATGTAATGCAATATGACACATCAGAAATTTAAAGAGTAAAGAGATTAGCTATTTGGTGTCAAATTAGATAGGGAATGTCAAGTTCAAAATGAATCTGGCAGTAGCTAATGGAGTGAAAGGGACAGTATTCACCCTCTCTATGAAACATTGAATTCTGAACTTCATCAGCACATATTTAACTAAGTCAGAGATACGGTCTGAAACATTGGAGAGTATTTTAGAACACCATGGGCTTACAGTGCAGTTCAAGGTCATTTCATAATGACCCTGTTTATAAACATGACTGTACTTATATGACCCTTTAACTTAGAAAGTTAGTACTATCAATTGTTACTGATGATGCGTGTTTTTTTCCTGTATTTAATAATTATGATCTTTTCAAAGATAAATAGTATGAGACCATTGCATTATGCCATATTATGCCTGATGCCACTGATTCAAATGAACAAAAAAAGCATTTTAAACTATTTGGAATGAGGTATCAAGACCCTTATGATCATGACAATACAAATTTCTGAAGATTTAGTTTGTACCTTTTAATATATAGATTAAATTATTAAAATGATCTTAACATTAAGGAAATTTGAATTAGAAAATAGACTGAAAAAGAGTTATGGATTTATTTTTGGTCCTTACAAGGAGATAATGGTGATGGTCAAACAAATATAAACAGAATCACCATTTCTCTAGTCTCCTGGTTTTCCTGGTAGGTAAAATTTGTTGTAGTTTGCTACTGTCCAGTCAATTTTGACTTGGGTGACCCCATGTGTGCACAGTAGAGCTGGTTTTCAGGGCTGTAACCTTTCAGAAGCAAATCACCAGGCCTGTCTTCCAAGACATATCTGGGTGGGTTCAAACCACCAAACTTTCAGTTAGTAGTTGAGCACTTAACCATTTCTGCCAACCAGGGACTCCTTAGGTAACGTTTAAAACCGAAAAAACAAACCAAACCCAATGCTGTCCAGTTGATTCCAACTGATAGGCAACCCTATAGGACAGAATAGAACTGCCCCATAGGGTTTCCAAGGCCGTAATATTTATGGAAGCAGACTGGCACATCTTTCTTCCATGGAGCAGCTGGTGGGTTTGTACCTCTGAACTTTCTGTTAGCAGCTGAGAAATTTAACCACTGCACAACCAGGGTTGCTAGGTAAAGTTGAGTGGCTACTAAAGGTTACCATTTACCTGCACAGGGTACAATAAACTTGCCTATTTTAGTCCACCAATTATTTAATTTTAGAAAATTTTAGTTTTTTTCTATATACTATGTCTGATTGCCAACCCTCTCCGTTATGACATTTTGGAATAAAGATTATTGAAGGTGGAGGAGACAACAACTGCTTGCTATTGTGTAATTGACATCCACGTTCAAAGAATAATACTAAGGAAACAATCAACTGTTTATTAAATTTAAGAGAAAAGGACTCTATCTCACCCTTTCTTTAATTTACATGTCTATTTATCTCTTTCTCATTCACCCCCTCTGGATTGTTGAGCCAAAACAAATGATCCCTAATGATGACCTTTAACAACTTTGAAGGACAGGTAGCCCCTGAAGTTGTATATTAAGCTGCAGCAAACACTAATCCATTCTAATATTATCTTCCTCCATAAATTAAAGGTGTACAGTTCGCTAATGTGAGGTGGTAAAGAACAATCTTAATGTAAACACTTGATTACTTGCAAATCAGCTACCCTTGCTTTTTCTCTTTTGCTATACTAAAAAAGATTTTTTTCTTTGTATTTTATTTTTTTAGCAACCACGGTAATTTCTGAAGGAAGGCAGGGATATAAAGAGATCTAAAGAATAATAAACAGGTTGCTCTATAACTCTGGGTGAATCATTCTTTTTAAGGCTGTTAGAAAACATTTTTCAAAGATTAATTAAGGGTATTGAAAGAATTGGAATTTAGATAATTAGGTGATTCTATTTTTCCTCCTCTTTTCAGAATAAAAAACAGAGAAAAAGGAGTCACTGAATAATTAGAAACTTATCTATATATTGCTTTTATGTTTTATGAGGCAATTTACCAAACAGGGTTTCCTAAAAGGAGATTAAAAACTATCACCTAAATTCCCAAATTTAAAAATTTCCAAAAAGAAAATAACAATTTTAAGACAAGATTTCATTTTAACACTACCAAATAAATTTCTGAAATTATAGAAGCTGCATTCCAAGCAATTCATTTAAAAACTGGAAAATTTTTAAACAACTGAAAAATCACTCATATCTAGCATGACAACTTCCTCTTCAAACTCAAGTCATACTGAGATATTTTTGAGCATATCTACATTTATAAAATACTTCTTTCAATTTACCTAATTCTTCAACTATTGCTATATGATTTTGATATGTGTCAATAATCTACTCCAATAAGATAAATTTAAGGACTATTTATGATTATTTACCAATTATGTTTCCAGGTGAAATTATGTCTTTAGATCAAATTTGTTACATAGTTTAAGAAATTCATTTTTATTAGTAAAGAAACATTCTCTGCCATTAGGCAGTCAGAAAAGTCTCTGGTAAGACAAGTTCTCCCAAGATGCCAGATGCCAAAATATTTTGATGTCAAGCCACTGATTGCAGAGGTTATTCTGAAATGAGACATGCATGTGTAATGGAATATTAACCCTCATGTGATATTCTGAAGGCATTTGGCTGCTTAGCTTGCTTGATTAATATATTTTGTTTATGCAAAGATTCAAGCTGTCAGTGATTTTAATGGAAGTTAACAATGAAGTCATTCTACCTGTATGAACAATCAATGTCCATGGAAGCAAGAGTGAAAAAAAAAAAAAAAAAATCATTGCATTGGGCAAATTTGCTGAAAAAGGCCTCTTGAAAGTTTTTGAAAGCAAAGACCCCACTTTGATGACTAAGGTAAAAAGGTAGGTGTGCCTGAACTAAGCCATAGACTTTTCAACCACCTCTTTTGTGTTCAAAACCTGGACAAAGAAAAAGAAGACAGAAGAAGGAGAAATACATTTGAATTGCAGTATTGGCAAAGAACACTGAAATGTACCCCGGGCAGGCAGAAGAACAAACAAATAAGCCTTAGAAGAAATACAACTAGGAGGCTGCTTAGAAATGAGGATGATGAGACTTCTGCTTCCTTATTTTGAACATGTTTTCAAAAAAGACCAATCACAGGAAAAAGATATCATAAATGGTAAAGTTGAGGGTCAGCAAAAATGAAGGAAATTTTCAACAATGTAGATTAACACAATAGCCAAAATGATGGACTCAAAAATATCAACTATCATGGGATAAGACCAGGAAACATTTACTTCTCTTATACATAAGGTAGCCTTTAGCTGGAGCCAACTGGATGGCAACTGGCAACAAACAACAACATTCGAGGATAGTGGGCCCATACAATTTTTTTTTTTTTTTTTAGTTAGGATAATTTAAGCTTAAGTAAATATTACAGTAAATATTAGATTTCAATGTTTTAGTCACAACGTATGTTTTTTTTTTTTTTCTTCATGTAACAGCCCAAAGTAGATACGGCACCTCCACGTTTGTTATATCATGTGGCTTTGCAATCCCATAAGAGCCATCTCATTGTCTGCTCCCGGAAGTAAGAAGAGGAAAGACAAACGTCAGAATATGTAAAACTACTTCTTAAAATGTGTCTCTTGTCCCAGGAGAGGGACATGTCATTTCTGTTCACATTTCATTGGTGAAAATAAGTCAGAAGGTCATATCAACATGCAAGTCGGCTTTGATAAAGATTAAAAAACAAACTTCCCCATAGGGTTTCCAAGGCTGTAATCTGATAAAGATTACAGCCTTGGAAACCCTATGGGGAAGCTCTACTCTCTCTTATAGGATCAATATGAGTTGGAATCAACTGGATGACAAATTCTGAAAGAGTGCCTGGCTGACCTCCTGTACCGCCACCCAAACTATATACTATGGAAGTGGAAGCACAGCTTTGGTGGACAAATGACCATATTTCTCAGACCAATCAAACATATCTGTTGAATGCCAAAGAGAATTATTTCTAGCCTTACTCATGTTACTTAACAAATGCTTAGGTATCGATGTGGATAATTATATTTGAAGTGACTAAAGAACCACCTCTTGTCTGTGTTTATCCGTGACGTATTTCAAAAGCTAACTAACAACAAGCAGAGTATAGATTTATAATTAGAATAATTCATATCAAACTAAATGAACCTGGAGTGTGAGCTAAAAAATATGCATAGTTTTTTCACACTGTTTATACCGAACTATTTTTAAGATAAAGTACATCACGGATAACATAACAAATATAATATTCACATGCAATGTGTTTTTCATCTAAAACTTTTTAAATATGCTGGAGTTATTTAATAAATAAATAACAACTACTGAACTGTCTTTACATTACATAATGAAAGTGAGAATGGCAATTTATTAATTTATGAAATAATCAAAGGGAAATTTTCTTTTTTGTAGAAAAAGGGAGCTTTGAATTGTAAAGGCCATAAGTAGCCTCTGTATTTTCAGCACAAAAGGAAGGGTCCGTTCATATGGAGATCTGTTTATCATAACTGACAAACTGATGGGACTTTTTTTAGTTGCGCTATGCTCTAAGACCTTACCCTTAGACTCATGGCACTGCCTGCAATTTAAGTTTGAATAGAGCATGAGATCTCAACAGAAATAATGGGTTCTTTCAAATATGTTGTTACTGCTTGATTTGAATTAAGCTCTGGTTTAGAAAAACTGCCTTTCAAATATTTTAAAAATTACACTATTTCTTTCTGTGACTATCCAACAGATATTGTATGATTATGCAACTCTGCTAAAATCATTTCAGCCAAAATAAGCCAAATGATAGATATCTAATGTTTCTTCATTGGCACGTCATATATTAGACAGTATTCTGCCTACTCGAGTGTTCACCTCCTTCCTTACCAATTTCCGAACTATGTTAACGAGTGCACATCTTCAAGATAAAATTTAAGATGAGGGAAGCTCAGTGATATGTTTTATTGTAGAGGATGAGAAAAGATGAAAGCTTATAAAAAATGTAGTAAAAATAAACTAGTAATGAAAACCGCAAAAGGGCAAAATTTCACATGATCCCGATGGGAATATGAGGAGAATAATTATTGCAGCTCTGAACACATTCAGAAAAAGAAATTCTTTCCTGAATTATTGCATATCAGCTCCAGGAGTTGAAAAAAAAAAATGAAAATATACTGAGAATATACTTATAAATACTTTACTAAAGCTAAACAGGAACGCTGGTGGTACAATGGTTAAGCACTCAGCTGTTGACCAAAAGATTGGTGGTTCAAATCCACCAGCGGCTCACAGAGAAAGATGTGGCAGTCGGGTTTCATAAAGATTACAGCCTTGAAAACCCTATGGGGAAGTTTTACTCTGTCCTATTTTTATTTTTATGGGATCATTATGAGTTGGAGTCCACTCAATGGCAACCAGCTTTTTTTTTTTTTAACTAAAGCTGTGAAACCTTTATTTTCAGAAAAGCGAAGGAATAAATTGAAGGCCAGCTATATTTTTAGTATATATCATATTTTTTTATCATATTTATAAGTACCTATATATATGTATGTAATACATATATAGTTCAAATTAATCACTCCATTTTTTGCATGATTACATTGACTCGACGGCACTGGGTTTTTTTGTAATACTACTAGGTAAATATAGTTAGTAGATCATTTAAGGACACCCACTGTAAAAATGGTGGCAGCATTTGATACTTCTGATCCAGATGAAATAATAAAAAGAATAAATTAAAAATAAATATGCTGGTACAAATTTGGCTAAAGTTTGCTTTCAAAAGAATCTGTTTGAGTGTATATTTTGTGTCTGTTCTAAAATTTATGATGGCAGCATCTGCTATTTATTCATTATCAGACTATTTCAACTTGCTCTGAAAAGGTTCTTGAACAGCCTTTTATGCCATCTGCCAGGGAGATGGAAATGTTTGCCCACAAAATGATCATTTTATGCATGCATTACAAAGTGGCTAGTCTGTCACCCTTATCGCTTGCATGAGGACGTAAGAGGCCGTGAAACTAGACTATGCTACAAATATATGTAATTTACATAATGTGATCAAGTATAATATTTAAGATACACAGGCTAAAATGGATTTTAAATCATTTTAATTTTCCATTATTTTGGCCAGCGGGGTTGTCCTAAAAGGCTTGGAGCCCTTGAAATTGATTTTGATTATAATCATTACGGTTTTACAATAAACAATGACTTTGTATGAGAGCACATCACCCATCTTCATTTCAAATGTAATTCCAGAGGACTAGGACATGGCCATACTAATTCAATCAAACAGATATTTAAAAACATATTATACAGTATTCAGAGCTGCCCAGCTAAATACATGCTAACTGATTTTCTGTTTTCATTGTCTAAACGACATTTATAAGTTTATGGTGGAGAGGCAGAAATGCTAAGTTCTGAGAAATTATTTATTTTAAGGAACCAGTAAATCAATTAAGCCACCTGACACTGTGCCATCAGATGAAAAATTTATAAGCTTGTTTGATTGTCATAAAACTAAAATGATGTTGTCTTTGAAGATGCTGCAACTCTTGTCAAAGAGCTAATATCACAGATAATCCACTCTACAGAGAATGAAAAGGACATTTTTTTCTCTGGGTTTTGCACCACTAAGGACAACCTTTGAGTCGGAATTGACTCCACGGCAGCAGGTTGGGTTTTTTAAGGACAACCGAGGCCAAATCAGCACATATTTTTGTATTTACTGAATATATTTATTGCCTCTTTTAAATACAAAGAAATGCAAAGTATTAACACTATGGCTCTCCACAAAGGGAAATTATATTTTGTTATTTGCTTCAAAATTTCAGGCCCGATACTAATATTCATTGCTTAGTTGAAAATATAGTTAGTTAACCAACAGAAGGTACATAAACATAGTGTTCTTTGACTAAGCCTCTTTTAAAAGACCCATTAACGTAATTGCTTCTGGCAGTTTCATCTTCAGATCAGCAATTTTAAACCCTTAGTTGTCACCACACAGAAGATTCTGGGGAAGCTGAATGAAATACAGAGACGGGGAAATGAGAAAACGGTTAGGGGTCAACACTGGGATTCAATTGGTAAAGACCTAGAAAAGCCAAGTTTCTGTTTCCGTGATATATGTACTCTGTTCTGCCTAGATGTAACCTTCTTGCAATAACATTTTTTTTTTTCACTTATGTCAAATTTCTACTTTCTGTAGTGGAATTAGCAGTTTATGTTGTTTTATTCAGTATATTTGTTTTTAGCAACGGTGTGTTAAGAATCCAGTTGTAACATCTCCAATCATCTATTTTAGAAAGCTATTTTTTAAAAGAAATTAAAGACCTTAGAAATAGATTTGTAGCCTAAGTTTTTGTTTATAGGTGTCTGAAGTTTAATATTTAAAGTATTCTTATTTTATAGAGCCTGAATTATTTGGTTTGGATTGCCTCTCCAAGCCTTGAAGTACACTGCTCTTATAATTCATTTATACGTTTAGTTATTTTACAATGTGTTTATTTCAGCTCAGAAATACGATAACATGGAGGCAAAAATCTTGTCTACATCTTGTAGACTGTGCTGCATTTTTTAAAAACATTTAAATCACTGTACAGCAGTGGCTGCTTTTTTTTTTTTTTAACATCAGCATCCTGAGTTGCTTTTTCATAATGCTGGCAGTTCTCTTTACTATTGTTCTGCGCCACACCAAGTGTGCGGACCCTGCTGTGAAAGACCTTCTGTTATCAAATTGATGCTAAATCCAAGCTGTTAGCAGCAGCTTTTTATGTAAGTGCAGGAGATCGAACAAACTGTTTTGGTGCCCTAGAGTCGTGGAAAGGTCAGAAACAGCTCTGACCATTAAATGATATCTATTAATTTTGCTCTGGAGAACAAGCTGCCCAGTTAGGCAGTGATAGAGATAATCGCTTTGACTGTGAAGCCATTAAGCACCTTTTCAGGAATTTCAGCAGTGGAAAGTGTGATAATGCCTACTTAATGCTTTAAGGTAAATAATAGAGTTCAAGAGAGAGGCATGAAAAGTGCACACATATCATTTTTCTATGAGACGAACTCTTATAGAAACTTAAAGTCCCATCATGAAAAAATATACTTATTTATTTGCATAAGAAGCAATTCTGATTGTCTTTTTAAAGTGTAAAACAATCACTGTAAAATGGTGCCAATTTAATCAAGACACTCGTTTTGCAATTCAAGCAATGTCCTCACAAAGTATTAAAAAAAATCAGAAATTTCTCAGATAGAGCAACTTTTAGATTTTAGGAAACACACACATATTTTCATATAAACATAAATGCAACATATACTTTACCCTGAATACATTCTTCTTACAAATTCCCTGCTTACTAATCTTTGATCAATTCTGTATTTTAAACCTGGTGAATTATTTCTCTTCCTCTTGGCTGCTCCAGTCCTTTCAGCCTTTGATACCTACCCCAGATGCTACTGTGAATCGTTTTCTCACTGCTTCAATCCCAAATGAATACTCCTTTCTAAAATCAGCTAGCATTTAATGACTATACCACACTCCATGTATACTGCGTGTCAGTGTTCAATAACTTTGTTCTTTTTTCATACATGCGCTTGTGCATACATGTGCAATGCTAATGTTAGGAAGTACTGGGAGCTTCTTCAATACATTGAAAATCATGGTGGATTTGGTTGTGCGAGTTTGGGTGTTGAAGCTAATTTGTTTTTTATGCTATGCCGAGAGTACTTGGGATCCCTTTGGTGATGTTAAAAGGAGGGAATGAGGGTAAGACATTGGAATGTGAGAGAATTACAGTGACCCAAGGGGAGAATGAAAGACTATGAGCTATGAAGTAGATTCACTCCTTATGACAATCTAAAAATTGTCATTAAAGTCTGTTAAACTCAAAAACTTTCAGTGGGAATTGTGCTTCCTATTTATAATAAGGGAGGAAGGTCTGAATATCAGGACAGTGCTGATAAATTAAAGGGCAGAGGGAGCAAATAAAGAAGCTACAATTACAAGTGATGAAAAAATATAGGGATATATGTATTTTGGAGTTTGAATCTTTACGAGGGATTATAAAGCTCACTTGCATTGAAAATGAGGAATTCAAGGCACTATCACCCCCACCTAAAAAATGTACAGCTGACATACAGATTATTTATAGGGATATGCATTTTTATTGTAAGCTATGACTTTTCTAAAACTGAAAGTTTCTTAAGCTGAAACTGAGTCCTTGTGCTTATTCTTTAGGATGTTCTTCTCAATATATTAAATATTCCAGAAGACAGTCCAGTGTGCAGGCAGTCAGATTATATATATTCTCCAAAAAGACGGTTTTAAAAAAGGAACAAACCACAATGATAACAAAGTGATAGAATCAGGAAAGGGTGGGTAGGAGTGCATTATGCACATTAAATATTCCTTGACAAATGACACATCATTCCTTCTTCTCTGCCTCATAGAGTGTGCTGAGCAGGTCCATGGAAGAGTCGTTTAATCACCTGTTGTTGTTAGGTGCCATCCAGTCAGTTCTGACTCATAGCAACCCTATGTACCACAGAACAAAACACTGTCCAGTCCTGCCCTGTCCTCACAATCATTGTTAATACTTGAGCCCATTGTTGTAGCCACGGCATCAGTTCATTGTGTTCAGAGTTTTCCTCCTTTTCGCTGACCTGCTATTTTACCAAGCATGATGTTCTTCTCTAGGGACTGGTCCCTCTCGAAAACATGTCTGAAATACCTGAGATGAAGTCTTGCCATCTTCTCTTCTAAGGAGCATTCTGGCTGTACTTCTTCAAGACAGATTTGCTCCTCCTTTTAGTAAAAAGCCCATGGTATATTCAATATTCTTCTCCAACAACATAATTCAAAGACATCAATTCTTCTTTGGTCTTGCTTATTCATTGTCCAGCATATGAGGTGATTGAAAACACCGTGGCTTGAGTCAGGCACTCCTTAATCCTTAAATCGATATGTTTGCTTTTTAATACTTTAAAGAGATCTTTTGCAGTAGATCTGCCCAATGCAAGGTGTTGTTTGATCTCTTGAATGCTGCTTCCGTGGACGTTGACTGTGGATCCAAGTAAAATGAAATTCTTTACAACTTCAATATTTCCTTCGTTTATCATGATGTTGCTTATTGGTTCAGTTATGAGGATTTTTGTTTTCTTTCTGCTGAGGTGTAATCCATACTGAAGGCTGTGGCCTTTGATTTTCATCATTTATGTGCTTCAAGTTCTCTTTACTTTCAGCAACCAAGATTCTGTCATCTGCATAACGTGACACAGGTTATTAATAAGTCTTCCTCCAATCCTGATGCCCCGTTCTTCTCCATATAGTCCAGCTTCTTGGATTACTTGCTCAGCATACAGGTTGAATAAGTATGGTGAAAGGATATAAGCCTGAAGCACACCTTTCCTGACTTTATACCACACAGTGTACCCTTGTTCTGTTTGAATGACAGTCTCTTGGTCTATGTACAGGTTCCTTATGAGCAGAATTAAGTGGTCTGGAATTCTCATTCTTCATAATGTTATCTGTAATTTGTTATGATTCACAAAATCGAATGCCTTTGCATAGTCAATAAAACACGGATAAACATATTTCCTGCTTTCAGCCAGGATTCATCTGACATCGGTAAAGATATCCCTTGTTCCAAGTCCCTTTCTGATTCTGGCTTGAATTTCTGGCAGTTCCCTGTCGAGGTGCTGCTGCAATTTTTTTTTTTTTTTTAATTATCTTTATCATAATTTTACTTTCCTGTGATATTAATGATAAAATTGTTTGATAATTTCTGGATTCCATTGGATCATCTTTCTTTGCAATAGGCAGGTGTATAGATCTCTCCCAGTTGATTGGCCAGGTGACTGTCTTCCAAATTTCTTGGCATAGGCAAGTGAGGACTTCCAGCAACACAACAACTGGTTGAAACATTTCAATTGGTATTCCGTCAACTCCTGCAGCCTTGTTTTTCACCAAAGCCTTTGGTGCAGCTTAGACTTTTTCCTTCAGCACTATTGGTTCTTCTTCATATGCTACCTTCTTAAATAGTTGAACATTGGCCAATTCTTCTTGCTACAGGGACTGTGCATTCCTTCCATCTTCTTTTGTTGTTTCCTGTGTCTTCAATTTTTTGCCCACGGAATCCTTCAATATTGCGACATGAGGCTTTAATTTGTCTTCAGTTCTTTCAGCTTGAGAAACATTAAGCGTGTTCTTCTCTTTTGGTTTTGTAACTCCAGGTCTTTGCACATTACATTTTAATATTTTATTTTGTTTTCTCAAGCTCCCTCTTGAAATCTTCTGTTCTGCTCTTTTACTTGCTCATTTTTTTTTTCTTTAAATTTCTCTTTCATTATTCATCTGGTGCAGACTAAATTGAAATGAGTCTGTGTCTATAAATCATTCCACAGTCATTCAACAAAAACCTACAATGAGTTCGGCACTAAAATATTTGAAGCATTTCTTCCTTCAGGAGCCCATGGACTATGTACATTTGTGTGTCTATAAAAGTCAGTAATTTTTTCCATAATTTGGAGTCTCTGGATGGTACAAATGGTTAACAAATTTATCTGCTAACTTAAAGGCTGGGGCCTCAAATCCACTTAGAGATGCCTTGGAAGAAAGTCCTTGTGATCTACTTCCAAAAATAAAAATAAAAAATCAGCTTCTGAAAATCCTATGGAGCACAGGTCTATTCTTCCACACATAAGTGGGCATGGGTCAGAAGTATCGTCATGGCAAAAACTTAATACGCTCACTCACCTTTTTAATGAGAAAGTTTAATCTTGAGAACTTAAATTTCACAACAGCTTTTAGTCACAAATAAGTGGAAAATGGATGTGAATTCAGCTGATCTGGTCTTAAAGTTTATAAACTGTAGTGCTGTATTTTACTCTCTATTGTGTGGAGGTGTGTCTCTTCTCTTCCAACCCTCTTCTCCTTTTTTTTTTTTTTCATCCATCTGTCTCCTGTGTCTTGTCTTCACCCTTTCCTCCAAACACTCTTTCTTCAACTCCCCCTTTCATTCCTTCCTTTTTGCCTCCTTTCCTCTTTTCTTTTTATTCCATCATTTCCTTCCTTATTTCTTCTTTGTTTTTGTATTACAAGTTTGATAATAACAATTTTAAATTTGTGGATAGTTAGCAAAAGTGACAAAAATAATACATGTAGGGACTCAGGCAGACATGGCTGTGGCAGCATGCTTGTCCGTTTTCCCATTCTTGCTTACTCTGTAATATTTCTTTGGACTTGGGCAGACATTAGCTCTGGCAGCATGCTTGTCCACTTCTCAACTTTTGTATTTTTGAATATATGCCTAATAAAACTTTTTTTCTTAAAAAAAAAAAAATACATGTACCAGAAATTCCAAAATGTCATAGAGGAACCCTTAGAAATCTATTTATATGAGTTCATTTGAATTTTATGAGGGGATAGAAAAGAGAGCTTTTAAAATTGTTGAATATGCTTCAGAGCACAGGAAAGACGACTCTTAAGCCAGGAAAGGGACGAAGGCTCCAAGCCCTGCAAGAGGAGTACCTTAGACAAGGAGCAAACCAATCAGGGTGTCAAAGAGACAATGTGTATGTTTCTTCAGGAACAATACAGATAGTTTCCTGTGGGTTTTTGCCATTGTTGCTAGTTGTTGTCAAATCTATTCTGACTTATCGAGACCCCATGTGTGCAGAGTAGAATTGCTCCATAAAGTTTTCAAGGCTGTGATATTTTAGAAGCAGATTGCCAGGCCTGTCTTCTGAGGTGCCCTTGGATGGGTTCAAACTCCCAATCATTAGGCTAGTAGTCGAGTGCGTAACTGTTTGTGCTAAGGAATACTTTTCAGCGTTTCTCTTAGTAATGTTGCACCGATTTCTGTGTAGGAGGGCAGAAAGGCTATAAAATAATATGAGAACAGGTTGCACCGGGAAAGCTAGTTTTGCTTTCAGTTTTGTTTTATTTTATTTATTTTTTTTTGCTTAAGAATCTATAAACATTAATAAGAGAAATAACTCTCAGTAATGTGTAAAACCATATGCACAAATGACCGGGTGGGAATAACCCAGGTGGAAGTTGCATCCACTAAAGTGGAATGTTTGCTAATAACATTCACTGAGGCCTCCGTAACTCTATGGGAAAAAAAAAAAAAGGGGGGGTTTTAAAGGTTGCATCATTAGCTTTAATTAATGAGGGTGTGATTATTAAAGGTACTTTTGCTTCACTACTTGCATGGCCTCAGTAAGAAAACTATAGAATGGGAAGTGAAGGTTATAGTTCATAAAAATTTTTCTACTCAGAGTCTTGCAGTCAATATATATGTCATAGAAATTAAACATTCAGAATCCCGTATTTGGCAAAGGTTAATCTCTTGAGAACTCAAAATGTGTGAAATGCCACCTAATAGTGTTAAATTCATTTTTTTCCAAAACCATGATTGGCTATATTCCCAATAGTAAAAACATAATTATCAAATAAAGCTCTGTATTACCACCTGGTAAAAAAAACCACCTGGTAGAATATATTTATCTTACTATCTACTTTGTACTTTTCCTTATGTTTAATACCTATACACATTTTTAATGTATGTGTATGTGTGGTGATGATTGTTAATTATATTTCCTTTTGATGTATTTTACTGTTTGTTGCAAATTTTCTTGCCATGAGTTAATTATTCCATAAAATATAGAAACTCCTTGGACTAAATATAAGAAAACATTGAATAATAATACAGAAAATTAGCTTTTAATTACCTAAGTGAAATCCGGAGTCCTGATGACTCAGTGGTTAAGAGCTCAGGTGCTAATCAAAAGGGCAGCAGTTAGAATCTACCAGCCACTCCTTGCAAACCCTAGGAGGCAGTTCTACTCTGTCCTATAGGGTTGCTATGAGTCTGAATCAACCCAAGGGCAATGGGTTTGGCTTTTTGGTTTAAGTGAATTCTATTTGCATCTCAGGGGTATAGATGGCCCTGTCTTATCTCAAGCTGTGACACAATTATCTCTATGGTGTCACACAAAATTCACACGAAAATCAATGAGGTTGTTAAATTCAGCAGGAAAGAAAAAGAAGCAGGTCAATCTCAAAGCACCATTATTTGTCCTCTCTCATGATTTTAGACTGCAGTGAAATGAACACGTTGTCAAGGCTTCTTCATCTTTAGTTTCTAAGAAAATATTTGAAATGTTGAAATAAATATTCATTAACTCAATTTGTTGCAACGTTTGCATCTTCTTAGCTTTATATCAGTTTTATGTCAGAGTTTAGATATAAATAATATTTTATCTTTTTTATTTCTCAGCCATAATAATTAAAAATCCTGACTTAATAAACTCAGCTGCACGAAACTTGAGCGTGATTAAATGCGTTTTGTCAGCACCAAGTTACTTTGCGAAAATGTGTTTAGACTTCTCACCCTGACAGCTGTTCTCTTTGCACTCTGCTTTTTAAGTAATACACTTGAGGCAGGAGGACAGCAGTCAAGCTGTATTTGAACAGAAGAGAGCGTTCCCTGTGTTAGAATCTCCAGGATGCATCATTTAGAATCAGATGATGCATGAAACACAATTATGGAGAAAAGAAAAAGTCTTAAATTGTAAAACATGTGGAATAGTTTTCTTATAATATCAAAGTAATCACTGTCATATCAGGTATAATTCAGTCTTCTAAATTGTAGCTCAGGCACGCAATAATTAAATGAATTAGACAATAAAGGGTGTGATTTTTTAAAAAATAGGCTCTAATCAGCTTAGTAAAAAGTAGTGCAGAAATCACTCTTTTTTTTCTTTCTCTGCCGCTCTTTTTTCTCTTTATGCCTCTCTCAGTCTCCATACTATAAATTAAGTAACTATCCAAGCAAAGCCTACATATCTTATGAGACATACGATATGAGACATAAAATATTAGTCAAATAATATCATTTCAAAAATCCTCTTGTATATGAGAAGGACATTTATTAAATTAATAAATTAACATTTTAGAAACACAACAAAATTTGTGTTTGCTTGTTTTTCATTTGTTTATTTTGTTTTGAGGTACCAGTAAGTCTTATATGGGCAAAAATAAGATGGCCAAATATATAGGTAAAGCCAGAAATAAGCCAATGCCCATCAATAGTAGACTATTTAAATAATGAAACCCTCATATAATGCAACAATGAAACATAATGACGTGTAAGTGGTGAAATGTTAGGTCCAAAAGATTATGTATATTTCAAACTCTGAAACATTTTATCCAGAAAGTCTTCCAAAATGTTAAAGTTATAGTAAATTAAAAAGCTTATCTCTTCCTCTCTATAATCAATCTAGAAATATTAATTTTATTTAGTCTTAGAAAATACGATGTGCAAAACTAAAATTTCATTTCTTTTTAAATTGCAAAGTTGGTTTTTTAAATTTTTACCTTATATGGCAAAATAAGTTACTATCTCTAACATGCAAAATTTCATACAGATTGATAATTTAAAAAACTAAGATTGTGGAAAATATTGATAAATTATTAACCATCCGAGAAGAAATATGAGGGAATAATAAATAAATGAATATATATATATACTTTAATACATTTTTATTTTGGAAGTAGTCAGTGAAATAAAAACTTAGAAAGTGAGATTCTTTTATTTCCTTGTTACATAAACAACAATCTTTTTTTTTAACAGTAACAATTTTATATAAATGTGCTGTCAAGTCTGAAAATGTTTAACGCGGGAATTCTTTTTTTTTTTTTTTGATTTTTATTGTGCTTTAAGTGAAAGTTTACAAATCAAGTCAGTCTTTCATACAAAAACTCATATACACCTTGCTATATACTCCTAATTTCTCTCTCTTTTCATGTCCATTCCACCAGCTTCTGACCTCCTCTGCCCTCTCATCTCCCCTCCAAATAGATGCCAACATAGTCTCAAGTGTCTACTTGATCCAAGAAGCTCATTCACCACCAGCATCTTTTTCTACCCCATTGTCTAGTCCAATCCCTGCCTGAAGAGTTGGCTTTGGGAAAGGTTCCTGTCCTTGGCTAACAGAAGGTCTGGGGGCCATGACCACCGGGGTCCTTCTAGTCTCAGTCAGACCATTAAAAGAAAAAAAATTTTTTCTGGTATTTTTATGAGAATTTGGGGTCTGCATCCACTGCTTTCCTGCTCTCTCAGGGGTTATCTGTTGTGTGCCCTGTCAGGGCAGACGTCGATCGTAAACAACAATCTTTAGTAAGGTTGATAATATGCAATGTTGACAAATGTAATCAAGCAAGAACATTTATTGTTGTTTTTAGTTTTCCTTTTTTATGTAAGAGTACTTTAGAAAATCTAAATTTAAAGTAGGTAACTTTAGAGAAAATGATGGTCCATTACTATACTGATGGCACTGATACCCTTTGGAAGAATCTTCTCTTTTCCATGCTTAGAACATCCAGCTGTGGCCATTCTACAGTGAATTAGTCATCACTGAAATCTTCTATTCAATTAGCCACTCCAATTATGCCATTACCCACATCTTACAAATGTGGTTAAAGGATGAGAAAGGTCATTTTCCAGTTAATTAGTATTGCTATCCTCTTTTTGGCTGAGTTGCCCAGAAAGGTAGTAAGTATTGAGTTTAATCACCAACCATATGTTCCACGTAAACTTTTACATTTACACAAGCTTTTCACTTAATCCCTTTCCTAGGGGCATTTTGTGAATGAACCCCAGAGAATTATGTTACATCTGTATCAACCTCACTTTTCTTGAGTAAAGATTTCCAGTCTCATATATGTTTTCTCCTATTGCCCAATAATGGCCAATTCAACTCTCTTCTGGTCCTACTTTCAAGTTAACCTCATATACAGGAGGAATCCAAAGCTAGGAGTCGGCAGTGGAAATTTTCTATAAAGGACACAATTACTTGTTCTTGGTAATTTTCTATTTCAGTCAGTAAAACCCTATTTAATTGCTTGCTGTAAATTTTCCTTAAATTTGTTCACATCTGAAGAAATTCTCACTTCTTTTTGTTAGCACAGGTAGTCCTTGATTTACAACATATTCCAGGTACCAGTAAACACACTTACTACCTTCCAGTTTTTTTTTGTTTGTTTTTTTTGTACATCTTATTGTCAGTAATACACACTGCATACAATGTTGCAGCATGTAATTTGCCGTTTTTTTTATCATTCTCAGGTGTCCACTCACAGATGTTCAATTTTATGATTTACTGTTCAAAACACTGACACTTAGTTTTCAAAACTAAATCAGGGGCTTCAGTTGCTTGAAAACATTCACAAACACTGATTGCATTAGGGGACCCTAGAGGCTAAAAACACCTAATTAATTAGTACTCCACCAGTTATCAGGCCACTTCTAGTCACCTCCCCCACCGCATCACTCATTTCCCTCAAGCTGTTTTGCAGACTCTGTAGAGAGCCCTGGATGAAGTCAGATCTAACTAGCTCAGAATGGTCAGACATGCGCAGAACAGACAAAGATGACAGACAACCCCAGGCTGCCATGCATGCTCGATAACACAAGAGAACTTATGTCAAGGAAACAAAAGACTCATACAAAGGAAACAAAATCACCAGAAATACGTCATCGATAGTAGTTGAGCCAATTTGAAAGCAGAGGGTCTGTCAGCCACTTCCTTGCCAAGGCTAATAATAAATAATCGGTAGAAACTATGAATAAAGCTTTCTGATTCTGCCCACTGTTTTCCTCTACCCTTAAATGAGTATGTATAAGTATAAATTGTAAATTGCTTGAGCAGATTGGGGAACTCAATCTGAGGTTGAAACCTTTGAGTTCCTGCTTGCTAGCCTCTGAAATAAACTTTTTTTTCTCCACTCAAAATCAGTATCTGAGAGTTTGGCTTCTTGCATACTGGACCAGTTTCAATTGCTTTGCTAAAGTCAGTAGGCAGATTCTGGAAGCAGTGAGATGTCACCATGAAACCTATGAAAAAGAAAGAAAAGGAGCATACAGGCAACTTTCATTAATTTTCTGACTCAAAACACCATCCCCATTCCCAGGGATAATCCAGATGATCCAGAACCTTCCACAAGTGGAGTTATTACCACAACTAACAAAATGCCAAAGCTGTCCAATTCTTCTTCATCATTAGAGTAAATATTTATGATTTGTACATTTTTATGTATGCTTTAAAGCATATATGTAAGTTTATATGTAAAGCCTCCAACCCCCAAAGACAAATAAAATAAGATGCTGGTATTAAAAAGCAATAATAAAAACTAAACAACAAAAAAAAAGAAATGAAGTATTTGACTTACATAAGAACTGACCTATGATGGAATCTTCAGAACGGAACCTTGTCATAAGCCTGGGACTACCTATATTTAGTAAACAACAATGACTATAGCTGACTAATAAAACTTGAACAGCTTCCAGTCTGTAAAATCTATCTTATATTCTGTTAGCAAATTGACTACAAAGCCTTTAGATATGTCTGAGTTAAGAACAACACATGGGATTTTGTGATAAACTTGTTTCAAAATAATTTATATACAATTGTAGTATACTACTTCCGGGAAATGACATGTTCATGTTTTATTCTTCATTAGCACATTGCTAGATCACAATCACAGCCCTTTGCATTTAAGTAGATCCACATGACCGTTCTCATCAATGGAATGTGAATGAAAGTGTTATGCCATTCGGGACATGGAATGGGAAGAGGTATAGACCTGAAACTAGTCTTTGAGGAACTCCAACATCCCTGACCAGGTATAGCTAAGCCTGCAAAGATCACTGAAATTTAGCTGCCGGAGTAAAAAGAAGAAGAAAATGCATCATAGAATTTTGGCCAGGGATTTCTTCAAGAAAGAGTTACTAACAGTGTTAAAAGCTGTCTAGACATAGAATAAGATGAAAGCTAAAAAAAAAAATTCACTAAGAAAGAATGAACAAAGATTCCTACGTAAGGCACAGCCTCATCTACCCTGAGACTAGAAGAACTAGATAGTGCCTGGCTACAACTACTGACAATTTTGGTCAGGGCCACAAAAAATGGACCCTGACAGAATGGGAGAAAAATGTAGAATAGAATTCAAATTTCTTAAAAAGTCCAAATTTACTGGACAAATTTAGACAAGATGACTCCCTGAGACTATAGTCCTGAAATACACTTTAAACCTTGAACTGAAACTATCCCCTGAGGTCACCTTTTAGTGAAAAAAAAAAAAAAAAATTGACACACAAAATAAAGGAAATAAGTATGGTACTTCATTAAAAAATCATCTATTAAGAGACCAAAAGGTCATCAATTACTCTTAAGCAAAGATGTGAAGATAAGGGATTTGGGGAAACTAGAACACTGGAAATTGAACAGCCAGAAAGCAATTAAAGGGAATGTTGACACATTGTGAAAAAATGTAACTAATGTCACAGAACACTATGCATAGAAATTGTCAAATGGGAAACAATTTGCTGTATAAACTTTCACTGAAAATACAATAAAATATTACTAAAAAAAAAAAAAAGAGTGAACAAAGATTTAGGTTTGACTGGAGAACTCCTGGTTTATGCCTATAACCTGGCATCATTATTAACCAGTGTCCTGATTTGGATGACGTATCATGCAGTCAGTGAAGTCATTATTTACTTCAATGAGAGCTATCTTTGTGTAACAGGACAAAAAGTCCAATTTGTATATTTTATGAAATGTGTGGAAGGTGGGGAAAAGTAGATAAGAATAAAATTCTTCTAAGTCTGGTTCTGATAAAGAGAGAAGGATAAAGACATCCTGGGTAGTACAAACAATTAACACAGTTGATTGCTAACTGAAAGACTGAAGATTGGAGCCTACCCAGTGGTTTGTTGGAAAAAAGGCCTGGTGATCTATTTCCAGAATATCAGCCATTGAAAACCCTGTGGAGTGCTGCTCTACTCGGACACACACGAGGTCACCATGAATCAGAATTGACTCTACAGCAACTCATTTACTAAGGGAATATAATCAATTTATTATCCCACTATGTTCTATGTTCCTAAAAAAAAAAAAAAAATGGGTTATGTTATTTTGCTGACTATTTCCCACCAACTTTAACTTTTTCTCTTCCTTTCTCTCCATCTCTCAGGACTAAAAACAACTTCCTTTCCTCTGACTCAAAAAGAGTAGCTGTATCCAACTTTCTCCTCATCTTTGGCACTTGCTAAACCTCATATTCATATTTTTAACTTTTGCTTTAATTTTACTAAGCTTTTTATAAAGCAAAGTTTATTCCCTCTGTAAGAGAAAGTCTGATCTCTCCACTCCCACTGCCGTCGAGTCGATTCTGACTCATAGCGACCCTATAGGACAGAGTAGAACTGCCCCACAGAGTTTCCAAGGAGTGAGAAAGCCTGATACCAGCTGTTAAAACGATACATTTTTTTCATTTCTATGATATCTATATTACCTTCCTGGAATTATTAGTTACTCTTGAACAGAGTTGAAAATTTCAGGTAAGAATAATATAACTGAGTATCTATGTTAAAAATTAAACTATTCTGTCTATATCTGTGAACTCTATTTGGTGAGTTTTTATGTCAATAGAACCGATACAAACCACATTTTCCCCAATTCCATTTCAAAGCGCATTTGGAAAGTCTAAATTCACAGTGAATGAATTAAGTGTCATAATACTAAAAAGCAAAAATTCATACAATATGATTGTTTATAAAGTGGTAAACATTTTTAGCAAAGACTGTTTATACTGCACTCCATCTAAAAAAGGACCATAATAATAGCTACCATGTGCTCTTATTTCATCAATATGAATATGTTGCATATTTTCATAATGCAAACACTGTAGTAATTCTCTAGAAATAGAGAATAAACACACATTCCCATTAGTAAGTGCCAAACAAAAGCGTGTTCCTGCTGCTCATATGGTAGATTACAATATTTTCTAACCTTTGGCAGTAACCACAACCTTCTTATAAACTTTAAGCCTAACGTTCTGTTCATTTTCAATGCAGAGCTCATAAATTGTAATAATTTGAAGTTATGCAATTTATAGCTGCCATTCATTTTCAGATCTCTGTGTTGAGGACTGCTAATACAAGTCTTTGATCTTATTACATGTGTAGGAAAATTGAATACATTTGATTCAATTCACTTAGATATGTTCAAATCAAAAGTCTGAGTTTAAAGTTAACCCTCTCCCTTGAATTTTGATTTCCTGAGAAATTACCCTGTCCTTGTGCATTGTATGCTAAAATAACCCTAACTAAAAACTAAAAAATAACCCTAGTGCAGGAAAATCAGGTATCTCTCCTCTCACTAATTTAATGAGGTGAGAATTAACTTTAATAATATACGGCAGTTCCTATTTACATATTTTGATTACAATAAGTATGGAATCTGGGTATTGAAACCAGAATTAGCCTTACTTTTTGTCCTTACTTGTATAACCCTGTGACAAGCCTTTAAACACCTGTTAGCCTCAATGTCTTGGTCTGTTAAGTGTGTGATTTGCTATCATTCAGGCATAAAGATTCAGGGAAAAATGTTAGAGAAATGTATGCTAATATTGTTGAACTGCGTATTTCCTATTCTATAAAGTGCTGCTGTATAGTGACTTCATTGAAGTATGAAATGATCACATTATAAAGTTATTTTTAAAAATAGAGCAAAGTTGTCTATTTTTACTAGATACTCTAAATAAGAGACAAAAATAGTAATATGTACCATGCATAAACGGCTGACATTGTGGCAGGCATTGCTCTACAGGTTTTACATGTAATTACCCTTTTAGTATTCTGAGGTATGTATTGTTATCATCTCCATTTTACAAATGAGGAAAACAAAACAAGCAATATCTAAGTAATGTGCTTAAGGTTACACAAGTATTAAGTTTAAGGACAGTTTTAAGCATAGGTAGGGTGCACTCAAATTACCTACTCTTAGCTACAGAACTTCAAGCTTTCTGATTACTAATGTTTGCACTGTTTGTATAAATAGTTTCATCCAGAAAAAATATGGACTTTTGTAAACTTGTTTTTCACTCATTTGAAAGGGAAAAATACTTTATTCAGGGCAATTTCTTTGCCTGCCTGACTGAATATTTTGTTTCTTATAGCCACCGCCATTTTTAATAGTTTCATAAAAATATAATTGCTAAAAAATAAAATGTTTTAAGTGTGGGTTTATTTGATCTGGTAATAGCAAACATCAACTTTTAGGTGTATACCACATTGCCCTTTCAATAAACATAGGTGCTATTTGAAATAGAATTTGCTATGGTAATTAAATATTATCTCTGAATTTTATAGCAAATTGTAGAATAAAATTGGCTCACAGACAGGATATTTAAGACTGTTCTGCAAGACTATTCTGCTTTTATTTAAAATAAACAATTTGTGAGAAAATACAATAATATGTTAGGAAACAATTTTAGTCAAATTTTTCTTGCCGTACTTACATTTACCAACAACAATTTTATAATATAATTTTATAATATAGAAACCCAGTAGTTAAGAGCTCAGCTGCTAGCCAAAAGGTTATTTTTAGGTTTTATTTTATAATATAAAGAGAAAAAGAGTCTCACAAGAAAAACAGAACCAACAATAAATGTCCTTCCATAGAAGGAATGTACTCATGTGCCATTTAAATGCTGCATTAACGTCTCATGAATTGAGACTAAGCCAATTATTGTCTGTCAGCCAAAATAAAGAAAATAGGCCAACACGTTTTTTTTCTTTGAGTTTTGTTTTTAATTGCTCATTGTATAGTGGAATAGAGAAAACATGCTTTTAAGGAATTTATTAGACCATTAAGCATAGGCTGTTTTTATAAATCAGTCAGAACCCTTAAATATAAAGTCTCTTGAGTCATAAATACATCAGGGCCTTAGGAAAATTCCTTCGTAGTATGCATATTTCTTTCTTTCCATTGAAAATATACAATGCTATTTTAATTTAAAAACGTGGTAACATTTGTGTTTCAAAAAACTTACCAACATTTGAGCCAAGATCTTGAAGACACAGCAAATAAAATTGCATGCAGAATGGGCCTCCAACTCTAAGTAGTCCACTGAAATTTCACGCTATCTAAGAAATTTAGAGACCCAGGTATCTTTTTTTTTTTTTTTACAGAAAAATGTTATCATCCATTGATAGCACCCTGGCACTTTCCCTCCAAAGATCACTCCTAATATTTTTCATATCATTTCAGTGTTAGTATACATGTTAATCTATTATTGAAATCTTATTATAAGCCAGATATATGTTATTATGCACTAGGGGAAAAAAAAAGAGGGATAAATGAAAACAAATTTCAAAATCCCAAGAAACTTAGAACTGTTTGAAAGCCACCAATGCCAAGGCAGAGATGTGTAGCATGCTTTAGGCACACCCATGTGGGCTATTTGTTGTTGATTTATTCCATGATATAATGTATACACTCATGTCAATAGATTCTCTAAAATCTTTAATGCCTTGTGTAAATATTGTCACTCCCTGTGGTAGTCAGGATTGTAAAATGACTGCTAGTGACCCATGTTCTTTTATAATCCACTCTCCTCTACTGTGGGCAAGACCTGTAAATTTCTTCTAATCTGTGGAATATAATAATAGTGGTGGGATATCACTTCTTTGATTAAATCAGATTATATGGCAAAGTTAAAGACATCTTGCAGATGTAATTAAAGTCACTAATCAGTTGACTTTATTAATCAAAAGGGAGATTATCTCGTGTGGGCCTGACCTGACTAGGTGAGTCCTTAAAAAGAGAGCCTAGAGATCAGAGATGGAAGAGGTCAGAGACTCTCTTGCCGGCCTTTAACAAGCAAGCCTTAGAGCTGTATGGAAAGAAATTCTGCTAACAAGCATGTAAGCTTGGAAGAGGATCTCAGAACAGATCTCAGTTCCAACAGACACCACAATTTAAAGGTATCAATTCTTCTGCCTTCATTTTATATTGCCCAGCTTTCGCATGTATATGAGGTGATTGAAAATACCATGACTTGGGTCAGGCACATTTGAGTCATCAAAGTGATAGCTTTGCTTTTTAAAAAATTAAATAGGTTTTTGCAGCAGATTTACCCAATACAATGTGTTGTTTGATTTCTTGACTGCTGCTTTCATTGACATTGATAGTTTACCCAAATAGAAAGAAGTCATCAACAACTTCAATTTCTTTTTCATTTATCATGCTGTTATTTATCAGTCCAGGCGTGAGGATTTTTGTTTCCTTCAGTTTCTGGTGTAACCCATCCTGAAGGCTGTAATCTTTGAGCATCAGAAATTGCTTCAAATTTTCTTCTCTTTTTGCAAACAAGGTTATGTCATATGTATATTCCAGGTTGTTAATGAGTCTTCCTCCAGTCCTGACAGCACATTCTTTGTACAGTGTAAGTACTGCCTAAAAAAATCAGTCTTTCCCTGAGTCCAAAGGATGTATTCCACTCATGGCTCTTCTTGCTTGGTAATAATGAGGTACCCCTCCTCTCTACTCATGTCTCCTTTTATATCTCAAAAGAGATTGACTCAAGATACTACCTAATCCTGTAGATTGTGTCCTGTCTCAGTAACATAACAGTCCTTAATTCTGCCTTATTAACATCATAGAGGCTAGGATTTACAAAGCAGGATAATCACGTCAGATAACAAAATGGTGGACAACCACAGGATACTGGGAATCATGGCCTAGTCAAGTTGACATGAATTTTGTTACTGTTAGGGGCCATCCAGTCAGCTCCAACTCATAGCGACCCTATGTACAACGGAATGAAACGTTGACAGGTCCCATGCCATCCTCACAATTGTTGTTGTGCTTAAGCACATTGTTGTAGCTACTGTGTCAATCCATCTTATTGAGGGTCTTTCTCTTTTTCATTGACCCTTTATTTTACCAAGCATGATGTCCTTCTCCAGGGACTGATTCCTCTTGAGAACCTGTCCAAAGTAAGCAAGAAGGAGTCTCACTATCCTCACTTCTAAGGAGCAAGACAGACTTGTTCCTCCTTTTGGCAGTCCATGGTATATTCAATATTTTTCGCCAACACCACAACTCAAAGGTGTCACTTATTCTTTGGTCTTCCTTATTCATTGTCCAGCTTTCACATGTATATGAGGGGATTGAAAAAATCACGGCTTGGGTCAGGCACACCTTAGTCTTCAAGGTGATGTCTTTGCTTTTTTAACACTTTAAAGATAGCAGCAGATTTGCCTCAAGCAATGCATCTTTTGATTACTTGACTGCTGCTTCTGTGGGCATTGATTGTGGATCCAAGTAAAGTGAAATTCTTTACAACATCAATAATTTCTCCATTTATCATGATGTTGGTTTTTGGTCCCACTGTGAGGATTTTTGTTTTGTAATCCATACTGAAGGCTATGGTCTTTGCTCTTCATCCGTAAGTGCTTCAAGTCCTCTTCACTTTCAGCAGGCAAAGTCATATCATCTGCATAATGCAGGTTGTTAATGAGTCTTCATCCAATTCTGATGCCGCATTCTTCTTCATATAGTTCATCTTCTTGGATTATTTGCTCAGCATACAGATTGAATAGATACGGTGAAAGGATACAGCCCTGATGCACGCCTTTCCTGACTTTAAACCAGGCAGTATCCCATTGTTCTGTTTGAATGACTGCCTCTTGATCCGTGTACAGGTTCCTCTTGAGCACAATTAAATGTTCTGTAATGCCCATTCTTTGAAATGTTATCAATAATTTGTTATGATCCAAAAAGTCAAATGCCTTTGCATAGTCATTAAAACACAGGTAAACATTTTTCTGGTATTCTCTGCTTTCAGCCAGGATCCATCTGACACCAGCAGTGATATCCCTAGTTCCACATTTTCTTCTGGATCCAGCTTGAATTTTGGGCAGTTCCCTGTTGATAAACTGCTGTAGCACTTTCGAATGATCTTCAGCAAAAGACACATATTTTGGGGGAACACAATTCAGGTTGTTAATGAGTCCGTGGCCACTGATAAAGTATTTCCTCAGGATAAAAATGAGAGAGACAATGCATCCTCTGTATCGTCCAGATTTTAACTTTCTTCTTAAATTTGCCTGCTTTTTATGAATTCTCAGTAACATCACATAGGTTTTTTTGTTTGTGTGTTTATTTGCTTTTTGTTTGTTTTCCTGAAGTCATGGCTGTTAACTACAGAAGGATTCATCTGATGGCAGCCTACTCAGCTCTTTGGCAGCAGAAGCAGTTAGGTCTCCCTTCAATTACTTTAATATTATTATTTTTTTCTAGGTGTTTGCAGTTCCCTCACGTAGATTATAAACAGGAAAATCTCAAAATTTATGTTTGGGCCTCAGACAGGGCATTGTGCATACTGAGTTATTCATGAGTATTTAACACAAGAATTGAAGAAACTTAAAAAATGCAAAAGTAATTTGATTTCTAATAACAAGTAGAAATTCTAAAAGCCACCAGTTACTCAGATTCTTCTTATTTAGTCATCCAATTATTCACTTAACAAACGTATATTATTTGATAACCTTATTCATCAGCTATCGGAATTAATTGGATTAAAAAAAAATTAGGCTCTGAAAATTCAGTGAGAGTTACCACTGAGTTCAAGGCCAAATTATATTACAAAAATTTTTTTTAGATTTGTTGATTATGTAGACTCACTTTAATCATAGGGACACGATTTGCAATGATCAAACTGTTACCCTCCTCTTCAAAATGAAGTTGTTTTGAAGAGTATTTTTGAAAATCACCTTTAAATATATTTAGTATGAAAAAAGTATAGGAAATAATAAATACTCATGTGCCCAAACCATCTTTTATTTATTTATTTTTAATTTTGTCTTATTTACTTCAGCTTTTCTTTACAAGATATATTATGTTACAACTCATTTCCCTAATATGTGCTAGTTTGAAGCAAAAGTAGAAATAGAAATCCCCGCCCTTCACCTTGCTCCTTTCCTTGACTCTGTCTCTAAGCATAATTATGTGGATACCTGAGAACTCGGGTTCAATCTCTGCCCAAGACTCATCAAAACATCAACCATGTGGCTACTTCCTGAGCCCTGGGGTGCACAAACTGGCAGCATGGTCTTCACTCAGAAGAACTGGGAAGCAAACCATACAGAACACATCTGGACAAGGGATTCTAGAATCACAGGTATCCAGAATGTGATCTAAAAAGTAAGGTTAGGGATGGGCTCTAAGGGATCATGCCCCCTTATCTCTGCAGATTCTTTATCCTGTGGTGATAGGTGCTGAAAGGAGAGGGTCAGAATTATTTTTAGCTGCTGTTGAGTGGACCCTGAATCATGGCTACGTCATGAACAAGGGATTTAAATGCCACTCTGTCCTGTGCTATTCCTATGATCAGTTGGAAATTAGTCTGTTGTGATCCACAGGATTTTCACTGGCTGATTTTTTAGGAAGTAGAATTGCTAGAACTTTCTTCCTAGTCCATCTTAGTCTGAAAGCTCCACTGAAACCTTTTCAACATCATAGCAACGCACAAGCCTCCACTGATACACTGGTGGTGGCTGTGCAGGTTTGGGTCTCCCACATGGAAGGTGAGGACTCTACCGCTGGCGGTTCTACCGGTGGTGGTTCTAACACTGAACCTCCGCTGCCTCCGGGGTCAGAGTAGGACCTTCTAAGGGGCAGGAAGCAGAACAGTGGTTCCTATCTCCCAAGTATGAGGCTAGTTCTGAATATAAAGTTTAAGCTTTATATACTCAATTCTAATCCTCTGCATTAGATTTAGCCACTCACCTAAACATGCCGTTTATAATTTGCTGGAAGTTATGTTATTATTATATAGGCAAAGTCATGTAATATATAGTTGGCTACTTTTCAAGCTTTATATATTCATTATACCAATTAAATTGTAGTAGTCATATTAAATCTTGCATTTCTTCAGTCAAAATTTTGTGTTTGAGGTTGAGTATGTAAATATGTGCCTTTAGTTCTTTTATTTAAACTGCAGTGTAGTATACACATAAATGAATATATTACAATTTAACTCCATCCCTTATCCCACTGAATTGTGATAGTTTTCAAAATTTAATATTAGGTATAATGTTATAATGGACGTATTTTCACACATTTGCTTGTGTACATGTGCTTGGTCTCTCTAAGTTGAAGTGGAATTGATATTGCTAAACTGTTCTTTAAGGTTGTAGAAATTTATGTTTTTGCCTGGAGTGTGTATGAAAGTTGACATTGTTCCACATGCTCACCAACAATTAATATTATAAGTCTTCTAAAGTTTGCCAACTAGTGAGTATATTTTCTGATAAATGGTATTTTTTATTTCTCTGATTACTTGAGAGGTTCAATGTCTTTTCCAAAGACTTTGGCCATTCAGATTTTCTCTTCTGTAACTTAGTGAAAAGTTTTGCATGCTTTTCTATTTTAAGTTTTATTTTCTTTTTAAGTGAAGATTTTAGAAGTTCTTTTTAAAATACAGGATAGTAACCATTTTTTTAGTTATATGAGTTGTAAGTTTTTTTTTTTAATCAATCTATATCTTGTCTTTAATTTTTTTTTTAATTTTACATTGACTTTTATCATTGCATTTCCTTTTAATTGTAAGATAGTTGTTTGTTTTTAAGAAGTCTCCCTGATTTTCTTTTTTTATTTCTCAAAGTTTGAAAGTTTTGCTTTTCTGATTAAGGTTGTTATGTTATCTGGATTTTAATTTTCAATATGATGAAAGAAAAAAAATCATTTCTTCTTTGTTAATCGTTTGCCTCAGTGCCATTTACTGGATAATTCATTTTCATATTGATTTATAAAATCTCTGCTGTCGTATAAGTTAATTCCTTGTATATTCTATATATTTTTTTTTTGTCTATTTTGTGGCAATAACATAGTGACTTAATTACTATAATTAAAAATAAATAGTTTTAATACAAGTTCATCTTGCTCCACTTTTATTAATTAGTTAAGCTCTTTTTAACCTCTTAATCATCATTAAGAATTTTCGATTAAGTTTCTCGAAGTGTTTAAAAATTAAAAATGTGTTGAGAATTTTTATGAGAATCGTATTAAATTTTCGGGATCCTTTGGGAGATTGTACATTGTTATGATCATAAGCCTTCTGATCTGTGAACATGCCTTATCTTATAATTAATTAGGTCTTCTTTTATGTCTTTAATAAAGTTTTTAATTTTCACCATTAATATCTTCAAGTATTCTACTAGACTTAATCCTAGATGTGTTCTATTTGAATAACCCTTTTGAACGGAATCTTTTATATTCCAATTCATTTTCTAATTATTTTTTATTCACGTAGAAGGATGTTTTTGGTTGTTTATGTTACAAATTTTTTCAACTTTCTTTTTAGTTCAGAGAGATTACAGAGTCTCTTGAATTTAAAATATAAGGAATTATGTTGCTGGAAAATTAGCACAGTACCTTTTCCTATTCACTTTTTACATGCTGTCTTTTTTATGGTATGCTAGTTTTAGTTTTATGAGTGAAGCCGTGGTGGCACATTGTTTAAGAACTCAGCTACTAACCAAAAGCTCAGCAGTTCTCATCCACCAGCCACTCCTTGGAAACCCTATGGGCCAGTTCTACTCTGTCCTATAGGGATGCTATGAGTCAGTATCGACTGAATGGCAATGGGTTTTTTTGGGGGGGGGTTTAGTTTTGTAAGTTGAGGATCAGGATCAATTGCATCCAATAAAATACACATTACTTCAAGCAAAGATTTATTTATTAAAAAGTTATGAATATTAATTGGTGACTTTTCAAGGAAAGAAAAGTAATTTTAGAATGAACTTTCAGAAACAATTCCAAAATGATTTGGGATGTATGTCTTTGAACAATTAGCTATGATGGATTCAGAAAACTTCCCAACTACTGTCTTCCTGGCCTTTTCCCATCTACCATCATCCTAGTCATGAATATTAATACTCAGCATACTACTGAGATCTCCATGAAACTAAAATCAAGGGAAACTACTTATTGTTATATTAAATATTAAATAGTCAATATTTTACATATTTTGTTAATTTGTTTGCAAAGACAAATAAAAACATCTGTGTGAGAAAAGTAACCTACTTTGGGAACAACAAATGGTCAACAATTAATTGTGTGATTATCTGATTTGGAGAAGGAAGTATCTATACAACAATATGGCTAATCTTTATTCATTGTTGTTTTTGCTGTTGTTAGGTGCCATCCAGTGTGTTCTCATCCTATGTAAAACAGAATAAAACACTTAGACACTATTAATCAGACCATGTAAGAAATTATGTAAATTTGGTCTTAAAACTGTATCTTATGGCTTTATTCTCTCATGTTTAGGAAATGATTGCATACCATATTTGTTTAAATATCTCAGAAATCTACAATTGACTATGCATAACTTCTTCCAAATGACAGTTTATATTTGGGGCTTTTATTTCACTATTGCCTGTGCTGTAATTATTGAATCTATCCAGTGATAACTTGAGGGATGATGATTTGATGCTAATTTTTTTTTTTTTTTTCAAAATGGAAAGAGTAGATATCTAAATACAAATGAACCATCATGTTCAGACTCAACACCCCTAGGCCATGAGCAATTTGGTCTTTAAAAAAAATTTTTTTTCTTACTATTTTTCTTGTTGTTGTTAGGTGCTGACAAGTCGGGTCTGACTCATAGCAAACCTATGTCAACGGAATGAAACACTGCCTGGTCCTGTGCCATCCTCACAGTCGTTGTTATTTTCGAGCTCATTGTTGCAGCCACTGGGTCAATCCATCTCCTTGAGGGTTTTCTAATTTTTTCCTGACCACTTACTTTACCAAGAATGATGTCCTTCTCCAGGGACTGGTCCCTCCTGATAACATGTCCAAAGTACATGGAAAGTCTCTCTATCTACCGTTATCAGGAGCATTTTGACTGCTCTTCTTCCAAGGCAGATTTGTTCCTTCTTCTGGCGCTCCATGGTATATTCAGTATTCTTCCCCAATACCATGATTCAAATTTGTCAATTCTTCTTTGGTCTTCCTTAGTCATTGTCCAGCTTTCACATGCATATGAGGCGATTGAAAACACCATGCCCTGGGTCAGGCTCAACTGAATCTTCAAAGTGACATATATGCTTTTCAACACTTTAAAGGGGTATTTTGCAGCAGATTTGCCTAATGCAATGAGCTGTTTGATTTCTTGACTGCTGCTTCCATGGTCGTTGGTTGTGGATTCGAGTAAAATGAAATCCTTGAAAACTTCAGTATTTTCTACATTTATCATGGTGTTGCTTATTGATTTAATGTGAGAATTTTTGTTTTATGTTGAGGTGTGTAATCCATACCGAAGGCTGCAGTCTGTGATCTTCATCAGTAAGTGCTTCACTTTCAGCAAGGAAGATTGTGTCATCTGCATGGCACAGGCTGTTAATGAATCTTACTCCAATCCTGATGCTCCGTTCTTCATATAGTACAGCATCTTGAATTATTTGATCAGCATACAGATTGAATCAGTATGGTGAGAAGATAAAACCCTGATGCACACCTTTTCCTGACTTTAAACCAGGCAATATCCTCTTGTTTTATTTGATCGACTGCTTCTTGATCTATTTACAGATTCCTTGTGAGCACAATTAAGTGTTATGTAATTCCCACTCTTCCCAATGTTATCCATAATTTGTTATGATCCACACAGTAGAATGCTTTTGCATAGTCAATAAAACACAGTAAATATCCTTCTGGTATTCTCTGCTTTCAGCCAGGATCCATCTGACATCAGAAGTGATATCCCTGATTTCACCATAGTCTTCTGAATCCTTCAATATTGCAACTCAAGGCTTGAATTTTTCTTCAGTTCTTTCAACTTGAGAAATGCTGAACGTATTCTTCCTTTCTGGTTTTCTAACTCCAGGTCTTTGCACACATCATTGTAATACTTTGTCTTCTTGAGCCGCCCTTTGAAATCTTCTGTTCAGCTCTTTTATTTCATCATTTATTCCTTTTGCTTTAGCTACTCAACATTTAAGGGCAAGTTTCAGAGTCTCTTATGACATCCACTTTGGTTTTTTCTTTCTTTCCTTCTTTTTAGTGACTTCGTGTTTCCTTCATGTGTGATGTCCTTGATGTCATTCCACACCTCATCTGGTCTTCCATCATTAGTGTTCAACATATCAAATCTATTCTTGACATGGTCTCTAAACTCATATGCGGTATACTCAAGGTCATACTTTGGCTCTTGTGGACTTGTTCTAATTTTCTTCAGCTTCGACTTGAACTTGCATATGAGCAATTGATGATGTGTTCCACTGTAGGCTCCTGGCCTTATTCTGACTTATGGTATTGCTTCAGATGGAAAAGTTCAATATCATAAATTAATAGTAGCTGTTAAATTTTACTTATCTTCTTTTTTTTTTATAAGCTGTATAGGATTTTAAAGTGACGTTTGTTAACATTTATGAAGGGACAAAAATACACAGTGTAGGGGGAGTCTGCACAACCTGACCAAGGAAAAGTCATAGAAGCTTCCTAGACACATCCATACACTTTGAGGGACTGAGTTACTGGGGCTGATGGCTGAGGACCATGGTGTTGGGGGACAGCTAGGTCAGTTGGCATAACATAGTTCATAAAGCAAATGTTCCACATTCTACTTTGGTGGGTAGTGTTTGGCATCTTAAAAGCTTGCAAGTGGCCATCTAAGATACATCTATTGGTCTCATCCTGTCTGGAGCAAAGGATAACGAAGAGACCTTTGGACATAAAGAAAAGATCAGTCCAAAGGATTAATGGACCACAAGAATCACAGCCTCCATCAGCCTGAGCCCAGAAGAACCAAAGAGTGCCTGGCTACTACCACTGACTGCTCTGACAGGGATCACAATAGAGGGCACCAGTAGAGCAGGTGAAAAATGTAGAGCAAAATTTGTATTCAGACTTACTGGTCTGACAGAGACTGGAGGAACCCCTGAGACTATGGCCCCCAGACACTCTGCAGACTCAGAACTGAAGCCACTTCCAAAGCCCACCTTTCAGTCAAAGATTAGACAGGCCTATAAAACAAACAATAGAACAAGTGAGGAACGTGCTTCTTAGTTCAATAAGAGACCACACGGGCAACCCCTGCCCAAAAGCAAAGGCGGAAAGGGACAGGAAAACTGGACCAATGGACACAGCGAACCCAGGGTGGAAAAGAAAAGAGGAAGAGTGCTGACAGTTTACTGGGTTGCAACTAATGTCACAAAACAATTTGTGTATAAAATTTTTGAATGAGAAATGAATTTGTGCTGTAAACTTTTGCCTAAAATACAATAACATTAAAAAACAAAAGAAAAAAATTGCATTTGTTAAGTAAAATAACATAGCTAGACATATTTTTTTCTTTGTTCATTTACTTATTTTTACATAACTATCATATAGATGGGACCCTCCCACCCAGTACTGTCAAGTCGATTGGCTGGTGTAAATAGTTAACATACTCAGCTATTAGGTGAAAGTTTGGCTGTTCAAGTTCACTCGTAGGTAACCACATACCTTTCCCCAGGCCTTCACAGCAATTTTCCAATCATTTTCCTTCAAGTACCTTACCGCACAGCCCATCCATTGTTCACAGCCTATGAATTGGTATACAGTCACACATCTGGCCATTTTTCTTTTCTAACAAAATGAGCAACCAGGTGCTCTGCTCCATATTCTGCCTGCTGAGAGGATCTCTCTTCACCACTGTCATTGCTCATGGCTGTCTGTAAAGCAGGCCCAAGTTTTTTCTTCCCCATTCAGCTGACCATAGGAAATTCACCATGAGGCCATAGCTTCAGGATGAGAGAGAGAGAAGGTAATGTAGCAGGAATGGAGATCATAAGCATTTGGGACACTTCCTCAAGTAACTTACTTGTTCCTTAGGGCCTGCTCGAGCTTGTTCTTAATATATACTGAGGGCCTGCTCGAACTTGTTCTCTATTCTGCTTCCTATTTGTCTCTTGATAAGCCTTATTGTAACCAGCTTACCTCTAGCCATTTGATTTATTTTGGAATCAGAATGGTCTCCGTATATGAATATAGAATAACTGTTCAGAATAAATCTATATCTTATGTTTCAATTTCTTTGAGTTCTGATTATGTTTAATAAAAGTAAATGAAGTCATCAATGTTCATGACATTGTAATTCATGTTTCCAATTGTTAGTTGGGAATTTATGAAATAGTAATGGAAATAAGATTATGTCTAGCAAACATCTTGGCTTCAAAAGTTTATATTTGGGTTTTGAATAAATTACAGTCATTTAGAACACATTTCATTGCCTGTTATATTATTTACTCCAGCTATAGCAGGTGTGCTTTACATGTTTATACAGTTAAATTATACATCAAATTTTTAGTTTGTTAAGGTACAAATATTGATTAAATTTTGAAGAATTGACCCATAATAACTGAAATCATATTTAAGTTTAAAATCAAATTAGAAATTAATAATATTTTATGAGAAATATTACCAGCAAGAAAAAGGATATAAGATTTTCCTTTTTGTAGGACAAAATCTGTAAACCTTTATATAGAAGATTTCTTGGTGAGCTTGGAGTAAGCACAAGACAAAATTTAGGAATTTTGAGGGATATTTCATTAAGACCATGTTGAGGCATTCATTTATTAATCCATATACTTTTTTTGAGACTATTCTATGATCAAAATTATCCTGAGGGATACAAGAGGGTTGTATGTATCCAAACGTGGAGTTGATGTTATAGAAAATTGTACCCCTCAAAGAAACTTTAGTTTTATTTAAAAGATATCTTAGTAATCTACTGGAAGTACTACATGAAGAATGCTTAATCTTTGGGGCTCTCTTGCTGATCTCTCTACAGTCTTTTCCATTAACTTTGAACATTTCTTCAAATATGATAATATCATTTAGAGGGCTACAGTTTCACAGTTCAGTCTTTTTTCTCTTCTCTGTTCTAGGTAATTGTGAATAGACAGGTTCCTTTGGAAATTGTTCAACTTTATATCATGCAATTTGTTTTCCTCACTCGTAAGATTCTGTTTATTTTCTTAACTGCATTTATACAAATTCGTAATTATCCTTTGATAATTGAATTTACTTATTAACTGTTATACCAATTGAATCAGACACTTGTTTTATTCAGCACCTAGCATAGTACTTGGCTTTTAGTATTCTTTCTATAAGTGCTCATTACATAAATAAATGAAGAACCAAAAACCAAACCAAACCTAGTACTTCAAGTCAATTCCAACTCACAGGGACCCTATAGGACAGAGTAGAACAGCCCCGTAGGGTTTCCACGGCTGTGAATCTTGGAAGCTGATTGCCACATCTTTCTCCTACAGAGAGGCAATGTATAATGTATTGTTCTTTGTATTCTTTACCAATCTTATGACTTGGGAGATAGTCTGCTTAAAAAAAAAAATTATAGTAAAAACTACAGCATATATTATTTTATATGCTACATCACAGAAAGTACCCTTGCTTCTTAATTTCTAAATTTATGGTGTATATATATGTATATGGATATATTGACTATGTACTTTTCTTAGGCAGAAATATATTGTGAATAATAGTGCACGTGTCTTATACATATGAAGAGTTATATATGTCCCAGTGGAGTTTAAATGAGATAAAGTAATATAAACTTCAATTTAATCTTTATTGTTTTTGAGAGAACTTTCAACTCAAATATAATTTTCTTTATGTTTCTTTCTCTCCTGTCTCACTCTACTTCAAATCTGAGTTAAATCTATTTTGTCATTTTATTTTTCCTAGAAAGAGATAAATACCCAGTTTTCCCTTAGGGTTAGGAAAAAAAGCCCTGAAATACATAAAATAAGAAACGATATACTTAATTTTTTATGGAGCCCTGGTGGCACACTGGTTAAGAGCTCACGCTGCTAACCAAAAGGTCACCAACTACTCTTTGGAAACCCTATGGGGCAGTTCTACTCTGTCCCATAGGGTCACTATGAATCAGAATCATTCGGTTTGTTTTGTTTTTACTTAGCTGGCAAAGGTTGAAATAATTGCTGGAAAAGAAAAACTGTAAAACATTTGAATATTATTTACAACTGAACTCTGAAAAGTACAAAAATATTTGGATTTATTACAGCAATGTAGAATTTAAGCTTTTAAATTATACACCTTGGATAATATTCTAAATGTAGGGCTCACAATTTTAAGGGAAGTAGTCCATAAATATCTGGAATCTTCAAAATTATTTGCACATATGGTAAAGAATACTGGGAGATTATTTAGTTTTTCCAAATTCTGCAGCTTATATCGGACAGCAAGTGATAAATTAAATTGTGCCATGAATTGAACAGCTACAAATGTTGGAGTGAGTGCCCAAGATGAATGAGCTATACCTTACATCACACATGTTGGAGGCTTCCATACCTAAGTGCATTCAGATTGTGAGGAATCACTTGGATGAAGGATATCATGAAGTCAGAGAAGAGTTAGTAGACCCTTCTCAAATAAATCTGTAGTCCAACATTTTATAACTTTTATATTTGAAAGAGAGATGGTGATGGAAGTATATCTATGGTCCATTAGGCTTTGTTATACTCTACAGTCTAAGAGCTTACAAAGAGTAAAAACTACACAATCTTTTTTATTGGAGTAGGTTCTTTATAGAAGTCCTTTTAGCATCCATAGGCAATTCTAATTTAGTTAAGCCAATGCAAGTATGGTAATTACATGACATTCAACAGTGTTTCTATCTAAATAATTTAAAATGTCTGTACCTCATTTATTAATGGGCATGGGACAAGATTCAAATTAGTTTTTTTTTTTATTATTATAGAAGTTTAGTTTTTTTTTTTTTTTTTGATTATAGAAGTTAAGGTGCTCTTGATAAAAGTCTCTAAGGGCAAACTTCTATTCCAAAATATTATTTTCCTAAGAGTTTGTACTACAAAACTGGTAAAATATCTGATCTCTACACAGAAGAAGAAAAAAAGAAAAGCACTACTTTCACAAAAGAAGATACTTAAAGAAAGATTTGTGGGAAGCTGATTTTATCACAAACTAAATCTTAAAATACAAATTAAGTTCCAAACAGTTCTTTATGTTTGCCACAGTATTTAAAATTCTTAACACAAAAATGACAATCTAAACGAAAAAGAGAGTATAATTATCATTGGGCAATGCTAGTAGAAGCCTAAACAATTAAGAAATACCTGAATTGTCCTGAGAATTTTGCTACCTTTTATATGTTATTTATGCAACTTAGGTAGAGAGGGAAAACTAGAAAGAAAAACAGGAAGACATATGGTCAATAAAGGCCAGTCAATGAACAAATAGATTAAATCACTTATTACTGAAAACACACACATATAGATTAATAGTAGTAGAATACAATTGAAGAAGCATATTTAAAATTTCTAAATTCTTTACTATTTATAAAAATGGAGAAAGTATATAATGAGATGCTTTTGGTGGGAACCGCTTGATTGGAAGAAAATATGATCAGTGTCAATAACACAACTTTTCTCATCCTGCATTCATTTGTACAAGAAAAAAAAAAAAGGCCTTTATTTCTCTTAACTCATCTGATCTCCTACAAGCCTCCACTCCACTAGATATTAAAAAAAAAAAAAAAAATTTAGAGGGTAAAAAAAAAAAAAGAAGAAAAGTACATTGTCATTAAATTCAGTAAACTTAGTCTCAAGTAAAAGTTTTAATAGGTTCTTTAGTGTTGGATGGAGTCCCCGGGTGGTGCAAATGAGCACTTGGCTACTAACCAAAGGTTGGAGGTTCAGGTCTACCCAGAGATGTCTCAGAAGAAAGACATGGTAATCTATTTCTGAAAAATCAGCTATTGGAGCATAATTTTACTCGGACATGCTTGGGGTTGCTATGAGTCAGAGTCAATAGTAACTGCACTGAACTCTGTATTGGCTAATTAAATTAAATATTAATTTTATCATATTTCTACCACTTTTCCATGTTCTATTCCAAATATGATTTTAGGTATTAAATTTGAGGGGTAGCGAGAAATCAAAGTGAATGTTTTCAGTATGGGAAAGGTGCATATAAAGTTCATGAGAGAATTCAAGATTAGTGATCTAGATATTGGAGACATACACATAAGAAAGTGACAAAATGTTGTAATGCTAATGTTGATAAAAATAACCAAAAGGAATATGGTAGTTAATTTTATGTGTCCATTTGGCTAGGCTATGGTACCCAGCTGTTTGATCAACACTAGTCTACATGTTGCTATTTAAATGTAATTATTTAAGATCAGTTGACTTTAAATAAAGCAGATTACCCTCCAGAAGCGGGTATTCCTCATCCAATCAACTGAAGGCCTTAAGAGCAAAAAATGAGGTTTTTGAGAGAAGAAGGATCCTGCCTCAAGACTGTAACAAAGAAAACTTACTGGAGTTTCCAGACCTCCTATCTCCTGCATATAACTACTCTCCTTTTGAAAGAGAGGTTTTGCTTGCTATTGGGCCTTAATAGAGACTGAACACTAAACCCTGGACCTTCAAGTTCATATAAGACCTGAACTCTCTCAAGTCCATAACATAGCTATCCTGTCAGTTTCCATCCTGCTTCCTGGCCTACAGATTTCTGACTCAGGAATGCTGGAGTTTACAGTCTTTTACCTGACCTATAGATTTTGAACTTGCCATCCCTCAAAATCACATGAGACAATTCCTGAAAAGCAATCAATCTCTCTCTCTGCTTGTGTATATGAACACAGAGATAGATAGATAATATATATTTACTGTCTTGTGCCACTTAATGTCCAGCCACATTGCTCCTTAAAAGCAAGAATGGTAAGACTTTTTTTCATGTACTTTGGACAAGTTATTAGGAGGATCCAGTCCCTGGAGAAGGACATCATGCTTGATGCAGTGCAATTAATTAATTTCGCATGAACTTTCTAGCCATGGTCTTGTTACTCCCACCCAAGTGATTGTGCGAGAATGTGTGATAGGGTAATTGTGGCCCACCAAGGAGGTTGGTCAGTTTTGCCTAAATGAGAGCCAATTCTAGAGCAGAGAGGAGGATCCTACCACCAAAGAAGAAGAGAGCAAAGAGGGTGGGTTTTTTGGACCCGGGAGCCCTGTGCTGAGAAGCTTCTGGAAGCAGGAGATAGAGAGAGCAAGCTGTAATCCTGAAGACAGTGAGAAGCAGCAGCAGCAGAGACCTGGCAACAGAGACCTGGCAGCAAGAGATGGTGCAGTGGGCTTCCTGGCCCAGGGAGAGAGAAAGCTGAGTGCCTTTGGGGTGAGGCCTTGGGCCAAGAAGAGGCATGCCTGTGAACACAGTTGGAAAGTGGCTGTTCTGATGGGAGAACGGTATCCTGAGTGTTCCTGAGCCTGAATTGCAACTGTTACTTGCCTCTTAAACCCCATAATCGTGAGTGTGGACTGTAAGTTCTGCGTGGCCACCGCAGTGAATTATCAAACCCTGCAGAGAAGTAACGAATGTTGTGCAAGGGGAGGCTGGTGTCAGAATTAGTAAAGATGGCAGAGAGATGAGGCTTATCTGGCCTCCACCTCGTGAAATTCAGCCTTGCACTGTTGATCTTGGTTCTCCTTGTGCCTTTCGAAGTTACAGGAGGTCAGACACGGTCCCCAAACCATTTTTACACTTCGTAGAGAGTCAGTGAAAAAGAGCAGGACCCTCAACAAGACGGATTGATACAGTGGCTGCAACAACTGGCTCAAACACAACAATGCTTGCACAGGACCAAGCAGTGTTTTGTCGTGTTATATATATAGAGTAGCTAAGAGTTGGAACTGATCTGACGGCACCTAACAAAAACAACACAAATATGCTCTGTCTCTCTCAACCTTTCCCTAACTGCTGATGAATATAATAGCTATGAATTAACATAAAGTACGTGCTTTAGGGGGAGACGATTGCCTCTGAAGAAACCCAGAACTCTGTTAAACTATCACAGTGGGGTAAAAAGGAAGGGCTGTTCTCTGGCACCAGTAAGTCCTGAAAGCCTGAACAAGGGCAATAAATGATTTCCATTACCTATAGAAGGCTTTCCACTTTTATTACCACTTTTACCCTTTATTACCACTTTTATTGCCCCTTTCCCTTTCTGTATCTGTGTATATGCTATGTGGCAAGTAGACATGGTGGTCCAATTACTATTTAAACCCCGGAGAGAGGAATTTATGCATTCTTCTCCCAAGACATGAACTGGGGCGTGTTTATCTATATGACCTGACAATACTCTGTGTACGGAAGCCTAACTGTGGGGAACCTAGGCTAATGCTGATGCCAACTGTTCTACTTATCCCTGTCCTGCTTATTCTGTGAATAATAAATACCTGTTGATCACACCATTAGAACAGCGACTGGTCTGTGCTTTGCTCCAGTCTTTGCTAAAAATTTGTGAATATAGTGACATTGCAAAATTAATTTTTTGTAGTATTTAATTCAACATTTATTTATCTTTACAACTCATATTCAAGGAGCCATCGTGGCACAATGGTAAAGTGCTCTGCTGCTAATTGAAATGTTTATGGTTCGAACCCACCCAGCAGCTCTGCAAGAGAAAGTCGTGGCAATCTGCTCCCATAAAGATTACAGCCCAGGAAACGCTGTGGGGCAGTTCTTCTCTGTAACATGGGGTAGCCATGAATCAAAGTCCACTTGACAGCACCTAACCACAAGAACAATGATCAATTCTACAATTTTTAATAAATTCTTCCTCATTAGAAAATTATTTTTCACCTGGATGGTGATTTCAGAGTTATGCTTAAAGAATTATTTTTATCTAAGTAATTGTCTTTTATTCACGAATTCCATGGGAATCCCTACAATTTTTTAAAAATACAACCATGATGACAGTTTAACGTGAATCCAAAAATATCATGATATTGACTATTCTTTGCATGCAAACGCACTTAACACAGAAATGATTGGAATGAGAAATCCATCTTCTTCATCTGTCATATCACTAGCCACTTTGACTAACCCTATTGTCTGTGTAGCTGGGCAACTGGCACCTCAAAAATTGCCCAGCTGCTCCCATTAAAATCAGTGGAAGTTATACTGTGTATCTCTACTCACCAATTGACAGTTTGGGAACAGAAGATAATGCACCATAAACAACCTACCAGAAAGCACATACTAAAAAAAAAGGAACATAATAGTATTGTAATTTATTCTATTCCCTTTACTTATCAGCTTTCTGCATGTGGTTGATTTAAAACTTTGTAAAAAGTCAGAAGATTATTTACAGTATTTTTTTTTTTCTAGAAATGAACACATTTTGAGTCCAGGCAGGTTAAAAATATGAACTATGTTAAAATGATTTTGCAATTAAATACAAAGTGAAAAAATAAATAAAATTCAGAAACATCCTGAATCAAGAAGATGAGTATTTCATGGAGATAAATACTGCCATTGATAACAAAATGTTTATATTTGTGGTTTGTAATATAGGTATCCCATGGATGATTTTGATACATCTCTAGTTATGAGACAATATATTGATTTTGTATATTTCAACTGATGTTCAAGGTGAAAAATATTCTTTTCAGAATATATTGTTTTTTGTCCAGTTAAAAGAAAATAAATTAAATTTGATGTTATAAACAATATGTAGATAACAGCCAATTTAGCAATAGAAGAATTTTATCTGCTCTCTTTTAGGGTATACATGCATTCAAGAAAAATGAGAATAGTTCGTTTTTTGTGTGTATGTAGAAGATATAAGACTTGTACTAATTCTCACATATGTAACATTTGGACTCAGTAGACCAGGCTAAGTAGCCTATAATTGCTATATATAGTTTCTAAACTGTCAAAAACAAAATCTAGTTACATCACATTTAAGTAAATGAAAAAAAAAAAACCTACCACTTTCATTAATTACTGTTATTATCCTTCCTGTAAAGTGGATGCTAATAAAAATACCAAAGGGCATACTGAAGAGAAAAATGCATGGGTCCTGTCTCCATAGAATCACTAATTATCCACTAATTACAGAGATTATATGGTCTCATTTTTCACTGTAGTATACAGCTATTTTTTTAAAAAAAAACTTGTTATTTTGGATAATAACAGATATACAAAGCACACTGCACAACTTATGTGTGTGCCTATGTTCATTTAAAACCATCACACTTATAACTATCTAAGAGAACATACTTTTCAATAGTGGCTTTTGAATGAAAATTATTTAATGTATCTAAATTAGTACTGGGATTAAAGTAAAAGTAATTATCGTATTTTCAAAATGAGAAAAGTGCAAAAAAAGGAATAAACATTTGCTCACTGCCATCCTCACTATGTCACTAAAGACAGAAATGATAATGAAAAAGAAAAGGAATAATTTACTATTTATCAGTAGAGTATTTCATGTTCTGGCTGCTAATACTGTGCAAAAAAAAAATAAATAAAAGATGTAGTTCTTTTAGTCTTGATTCAAGTGAGTTCTCAATGTATATCTACCACATCACCAAAACAAGAGTCAAAAGAGCCTTATAACATTGTCCTCGTGAGTTTTCCCCCACTCCTTGGGTTTATACCAACTGGAATTTCAGTAGACACGAGTGGTCCCGTAACTAAATGGATACTATTGAAAACAAGTGGGCAAGCTGATAAAGAAGAATAAGGTGGGAAGACTTGTTCTACCAATATCAACACTTATTCTTAAGTCATACGATACAATATACTGACATATGGACACAGGGAATAAAGTAATTCATGTGACAGTATAGAGTGCAAAAAATAGTCCCACATATATATATGGTTGTCACTCAAAAATGTGGAAAGGATAAACACTTTATAAATATTTGTCCCTGAGCTACTGGAAACCACTCGTATTTTTTATAGTTTTAACTTTTTCAGAATGTTATATAGTTAGAATTATATAGTAGGTATCATTTTTGGGAAAAAGAATTGTTGATGTTCTACCATTTCAGGAGGTAGCATATGAACAAGAACCAATGGTACTGAAGGAAGAAGTCCAAGCTACACCGGTACATAGACCAAAAGGCAGTCATTCTAACCTAATAAGGGGATACTGCATGGTTTAAAATCAGGAACGGTGTGTGTCAGTGCTGTATCCTTCGCCAGTACTAATTCAATCTGTATGCTGAACAAATAAACCCAGAACCTGGACTATATGGAAAAGAAGGTGACATCAAGATACACAGATGACACAATCTTACTTGTTGAAAGTGAAGAGGACTTGAAGTACTTACTGATGAACATCAAAAGCTTCGGCCTTCAGTATGGATTACACCTCAACATAAAGAAAATAAAAATCTTCACAACTGGATCAACAAGCAACATCATGATAAATGGAGAAAAAGCTGTTAAGGATTTCATTTTACTTGGATCCACAATCAACACCCACGGAAGTGGTGTTCAAGAAATCAAATGACGTATTGCACTAGGCAACTCTACTGCAAAAGATCTCTTTAAAGTGTTGAAAAGCAAAGATACCACTTTGAGGACTAAGATGCCCGTGACCCAAACCATGGTATTTTTAATCACCTCATATGCATTTAAAAACTGGACAATGAAAAAGGAAGATCGAAGAAGAACTGATAACTTTGAATTATGATGTTGATGGAGAATATTGAATATACGGTACCGTGGACTGCCATGAACAAATCTGTATTGGAAGAAGTACCGCTACTATGTTCCTTAGAAGTAGGGATGGTGAGACTTTGTCTCACATACTTTGGACATGTTATCAGAAGGGACCAGTCCCTGGAGAATGACATCATGCTTGATAACGTAGAAAAAAAAGGTAGAAGGTCAGTGAAAAAAAAGACCCTCCAGGAGATGGACTGCACAGTTCTGCAATAACTGGCTCAAACATAGCAATGATTGTGAGGATAGTATAGGACCAGGCAGTGTTTCGTTCTGTTATACATAGGGTCATTATGAATCGGAACTGGTTTTGTTATTGTACTACACTTATATGAAATGTAACCATTGAGAGAAACTCAGTAAAGGGTACAGAAGACTTCTTTGTATTATATTTGCAACTTCCATAATTATTTCAAAAAACTAAAACAAAAAGTAAACTACAGTTTAAAAAAGGATATGCCTTATGTCATTTAGTCAATCAACAAATATTTATTGAAGATTTACTTCAAATTCATGTTCTTCAGAGTTTGCATTTTATTTAAATAAGTAATAATTTAATAAGGCAATATCAGGTATTGACAATATCAGATTTGGGTAAATATAATCACATAAAGATTTAGAAAGAAAAAATTCCACTGATGTTTGATTTAGCTAGGACAACCGTGGATGTCTTCTTTGGGGAGGTAATGTCCAAGTTGAGACAAAAGTGATGAGGGGATAATTATGTGAAGTTCTAGAGAAAGACCATTCAAAGCAAAAAGACTAATACCTTCAATGTTCCTGTAATAAGAAAGAAAATGGCAGATTTAATGTGCAGAAAGAAAACATCCAGGCTGGAGTGTGGTGAAGAAGAGGAAGATTGGAAGGTGATGGTATCACAGAGCTTGTGAGAAACAGAATTCCTTTGCAAATAGGCAAGAGAAGAGGCAGAGAGGCCAGATAGAAGATAAAAATGGTAGTTCAGTTGAGAGATGGCATGGCTTATCAAACATTTAGCAGTAAGTGATTGCATTCGAAATTTATTTTGGCAGCAGAGCCAATGGAAATTACTCAGTGTTTAAGATCAGGATACAAGAAATTGAGAAAAATCAAAGATAGTTTTAGATTTGGAGCTTTGAAATCTGAAGAACAGTGCAACTTATATAGTTGGAAAAAGCATTTCGAGGGACATACCAATATTTACATTTTGACCATGTAAAATTTAAATTTTATTTTTAGTGAATATGTCAAATACATAGACCTATATATGAGTCTAGAGATTAGGGGATGATAGAACTGGAGAAATTAGTGATGTCAACATATTGATGAGGTTAAAGCCATGGGCCTGGAAGTAATCATTTGAGGAAAGACTAAATGATCATGAATAGAAGGAGCATAGTTTTACCTCAGAATTTAAAGATCTGGTAGAAAACAAGAAAGCAGAAAACAAAACTAAAAATATAGGTAGGCTATAATTACAAAGAAGAGATTCGTTTCCTGGAAGACTCAAGTAAAAAAATGGAGAGTGTGGCAAACTGTGTCAACTACTTAGAGAAATGGATTAAAATGAGGGCAAGACCTTAACATAAACTAATTATAGATCATGGCCTCTCATGTCAAAATACAAGAAAAGACTTCTGTCTTTGGGTCTGTTAGTTATTAATCGACTGACAATTTTACACTGGAAAACTTGCTTAACAAATTTATACCACGATTTCCTCAAAAGTAAAATAGGAATTACAAAAGTATTACTACGTACATCTGTGTAAGGATTAAATGAGTTGTATATTTTAAAAAGCTTGGACAAATAAGTGTTATGCACATGTTACTTACTAGTTGACAGTACTCTAGACACAGGTCTGATTAACTCCATTGGGGCAGGTATCTATCTAAAGTTCTTATAAAGTGTGCCAAAAGTAGGGACATATGCATACTTTTTTTTTTTTTTTTTAATGGATATAGGACTATTAACAGATGAAGATTCCTTTAGGAGAATATGTAGTCAAAAATAATAATTAATATGGAAACCCTGGTAGTGGTTAAGAGTTTGGCTGCTAACCAAAAGGTCGGCAGCTTGAATTCACCAGGTACTCCTTGGAAACCCTATGGGGCAGTTCTACTCCCTCCTGTAGGGTTGTTATGAGTCAGGATTGACTCGAAGGCAGTGGGTTTGGTTTTTTGGTTATAGAAACCTAGATAAATACAACCTAGAACCCAAAGAAATAAAACCCTAATAGATAGACTCAGAAGCTATGACACTTTGATTCATTTATTCATTCAATAAATATTTTCAAAGTGTCTCTTCTATTTCTCGGGTACTGTGAGATAGCTGTAGTAATAATAAAGATAATAACAAAGACATACATGGACAAAAACCCTGCCTTCATATAGTTTATATTCTAATGGTAAAGGACAGTCAATAAATAAAATAAATAAGCATATTATGCAGTTCATGACGTGGTGCTCAATGTTACAGAAAAAGAGAAAGTAGAGAAGCAGCCTAGCTAGTATGGAGATAGGCTTTGCCATTTTCACAGTCAGGGAAGCTTGATGGCGAAAGTAGATTTGAGAAAAGTCTGAAGGTCAACAGTGATTAAAACATGAATATATCTTTATATCTGTAGAAGTTATTTTCTCAACAAAGGGCTAGAAGGTGCAAAGACCGTGAGCTGGCAGTGTGCGTGGGATGCTTGAGTGTGAGGATGCTTGAGGGTCAGGAAAAACGCAAGTGCAGCTGGAGGGAGTGTGTAAGGACAAGGTATAAGGGCCTGAATCAGAGAGGTAACAAAGTTACTGATGGCATGTCCTCTCCTAGGCCATTACAAGGACTTTGGCTTCTAAGGTGAAGGAGCTGAGAAGATAATGGAGCGCTTAAAGCAGGAAAGCGCAGGTTTACTTTGGCTGCCATTGAGAGTAGCCTGGAAGGAGGGAAGGATGGAAATGAGAATTTTAGAAAGTTATCGCAATAACCCAGGAGAAACAGGATTGTCTAAATAGAAATTATCAAAATCTTTGGTTTCTGAAACCCTTTTGTTGTTGTTGTTGTTAGGTGCCGTCAAGCTGATTTGGACTCATAGTGACGCCATGTGACAGAGTAGAATAGCCCCACAGGGTTTTCTTGGCTGTAATATTTACTGAAGTGGGTCTTTGGAGGGTTGAGCTGCCAACCTTTACCTTACTAGCGAAGTGCTTAACGGTTTGTGCCACCAAGGCTCCTTAGAATCCCTTTATGCTTTTAAAAATATTGAAGACTGAAGAGCTTCTGTTTGCATGGGTTATATCTATTTGTATTTTCTGCAATAGTAAATTAAACGGAGAAATTAAAAAAAAAAATCTATATATTATGTCATTTGAGGTAACAGTAATGCACCCATTACATATTAACCCGAATAGCATAATTTAAGTTAAAAAATCTATACTTTCAACGAACAAAAGATGTGAGTAGTATTGTTCTACATATTTGCACACCATTGCCGCCACCGGCCTGCCTGGAGAGGCTGCCCGTGTTTTTCTGACTGGACGGAGCCGACCTGATTGTCTCCGAGGCGATTCCACAACCTGTGGCTCTAGTCACCGGGCCTCAGCCCCTGACCGCCTGCCGGTGCTGCCCCTCGGCGCGGTGTCATTTCGCTCAGCTCTGGCCGTTCTCCCTCCGAGCCCCACTCACCCTAGCCCCACCGGGCCACCCAACTTTGTGAGCGGCTGGGATTGCTCCCGCCCCACTCCTCATTCTTGATTCTCCCATGAGCGATGTTCGCTCCCTCGCTGGCTCTGGCTTAATAAGAGCTGAAATCTCACATCTGCTTCTGCGTTCAGTTTGCTGCAATACGTGTTTGGGTTAACATATAAAAAGCAAATATAGCCCCACAAATGTATGTATTTCAAAATGGAGGAGTATTTTCACAGTCGTTCATTTGAGAATATCCTTTGAAACGAAAATAAAACCTGTTAGGTTGTGTAGTTTTCTCAAAAGTTAGTTTCAATGTGGAATCTGAAATCTTATCAGTGAACTTTTCCTTCTCTGGTATAATAAAATCCATTAATCTATCTTGCACTTTTTGTGACACCTTTACCCATGATTTATGTTATCACATCAGGCTTTGTTATTTGCAGTATGTTGGATCTTTGAATTATGCAGATCTTTCAAATGCTAAATGTTTTATTATGTAATATAAAAATTATGTTAATTAATATTACTACAGACTCCATCAGAAAGCCTTTAAGTGTTAGAAGCTCTTAAGCTCGCATTTGTGAATAGAAATTTTCCAAAATTCTTAATTTTCTTGAAAGTTTAAATTTTATCATTGGCAGCAAACACTTTTCAGTAATAGTTCCCTTGAATTGACAGACCCACTTCTTTTACTTTTGAGGAAATACCTGTTAGGCTCTCCAGCCTGAATAACCATAGTTCATCAGCCATTCATTCAAGTAAAAATGACAAATGTGGCTACTTCAGTTTGCAGCTCAAACATTTGAATCCGTGCTTTTCCTAAAGACTGCCGTCCTTTTTTCATGTGCGATGAAATTGCTTTCTGTGTACTTCCCATTCCATCACTCAGAGTAACAGAAATATATGTACTCGGGATAATAAAATAGAAAATGATTACTATTTCATCAAGGCCACACTTAATGTAAAAATTTTTGTTGTTGTTTTTTTCCTGTAGGAGCCCAGCCATGGAAAATACAGCTTGATTTGTGCCAAGTCACCAAGAGTTTTACTCAGCTTCGATTTGTACTATCAGTGCAAATGTGCACACAATGGAAAAAGGTAAATATCTTGATATTTTTATCAAGACTGTTTTAATAGCCCAGAAACTGGAAAACCAAACCCAGTGCTGTCGAGTCAATTCCAACTCATAGCGACCCTATAGGACAGAGAAGAACTGCCCCATAGAGTTTCCAAAGAGCGACTGGCAGATTTGAACTGCCAACCCTTGGTTAGCAGCCATAGCACTTAACTACTATGCCACCAGGGTTTGCCCAGAGACATTGTAATATCTTAAGGACACTGTGTGGTCCCAAAGCCACATTTTGAGAACCACAGGTCTCAAAAGACAGGTGTGGGTGTTGTGAGAAATGTTATATTTCATACATATATTTTGAAGAAAGAGCTAGATAATTTATTGAAAAATTGGGTGTGGGATGTTACAGAAGAGTAGGTGACAAAGCTAAGTGTTTTGCATTAACCGGTTGGAAGAATGAATGCGTCATTTACTTAGATGGAGAAATCTGTGGAGAGAGTAAGTTTGGTATGGGTCCAGAGAAGTCATCAATTTTGGTTATGAAATAAGTGAAATACCTGTTAGGCATAGAGGAGTCGTTAAGGGGACAACTGGATATATCAATTTACAGTTTATGCTAAAAGTTCTGTGATGGAGGCACACATTTTTAAATCATCATAAAAAAAATATGACCTTTGAAGCCATGAGACTGGATGAAATCGCCAAATATTCAGAAAGAAGAGATATGGTTTAAGGATTGAGTGTTAGGAAACCAGCAATGAAGAGTAAGATGTGACCAGTGAGGGTTAGGCAGAATCCAGTAGACTGTGATGTTCTGAAAGCCACCTGATGCAAGTACTTTGGGAAATAAAGCATGATCGAAAATGTTTAATGTAGCTGGTAATTGAAATAAGGTGAAGTCAAGAACTGACTACTGGATTTAGAAGAATGAAGGTCATAGTTTATCTTGATAAGTACGGTGTTATTGGAGTTTTGAAGATAACGTTTGATTAAGGAGGGTTCTAGAGAATATGATGAAAGAAATTTTAGACCAAAAATATACATACATCATTCCAAGGGTTTGCTGTGAAGTATATGAGAGAAATGAGTAATAGCTAGAGATGGAACTGTAGGGTGAATAAAGTGTCTTTTTTCTTTTCTTTTTAATTGGAGAAATAAGTAAATGTGTGGTACCTTCAAGAAAATAATCCGGCAGGAAACGCAAAAGAGAGGTAGGAAAATTACTAAAGCAATGAGATGTGACAGGGAATTGGATCACATACATTAAGTACTAAGGGCAATTTTAGATGACAATACTGAGAGTTAATAGAAAAATGATGGGAGACAAATTCTAGGTGCAAGATGCTGGTATGTGCACTGAATGGATATAAGAACAGGTGAAAGTCCTCTTATTAACATAAGAGCAAAGTTACAAGCTAAAAATAAAAAAGTATGGAAAATTTGAGAAGTTATAAAATAGGCATATACAAAAGTGAGACAAAAAAAAAAAAAAAAAAATCCCATACAGTGAAATAGTATGATTGGGTAGCATTAAGGTTCATCTGAGATTAGTAAACTTGAATTTGAATTGAGACCAGGAAGAATGGCTACCTGTTCATTAGCATGTTCAGCTGCTTGGGTAAGCCTTGAGTAGGCAGAGCTGGATTTAATCAGGGTTGGTGATTTGAGGAGCAACAACTTCACAGCTAAGGAGGAGAAGCAATTTGAAGATGATTAAGGAGAATAAGAACTTGGCAATTGATAGTAACTGAAAACTGGTTGGATCAATAAATTATTGGTTCTATAAGTTTGAAGAACTATTGGAATCGGATTACTAAGAATGCGGTTGAAAGGTAGAAGAGAATGGACAGAATGTGGGTTACCTGAAATCTGGATTATGGAGAATAAATTATTGGTGAAGATAAGGCCTAGGGAAAAAGTTTGAGAATAAATGGCCAAAGGAATAAGATTATTAGAGGACAGGAGATCCCAATACATATATATTTGTCCTATTATTTTGTTAGTTTTTCCATAAATGGCCTTTTTAGTAGCAGTTTAATGGCATCTACATTTTCAAACATTTTTATACATATTATGAAATATCGTGGTAATTTATATTCTCAATGCAGCTATCAGTTCACTTGCTTACCCCCATTTCTAGTTAACTTTACAAAAACAAAAAAAAACATTGCCATCTACTCGATTTTTACTCATTGCAATCCTACAGAACATAGTAGAACTGCCCTGTAGGGTTTCCAAGGAGCTGTTGGTGGATTCTAACTGTGAAGCTTTCAGTTAGCAGCTGTAGCTCTTAACCCCTGTGTCACCAGGGCTTCAGTTAACTCTAGGTATTATTATATTTTAACCATTTCCAATTTAAGATGTCATAATAGTTCTTTTTTTAATAGTTCAGTATTTTAGTAGGCATTTCTTCTATATTTAGTGATGATTATATATGTTATTAATACGCTTATTGGTCATTTGTATATCTTCATTTGTTTATTTCTAAATAAACACAATGATTTCAGGACACAAACTTCTGAAATAGCCACCTTGCTATGCTTTGCTGTCACTGAACCACAAGTATTTTGTGCAACATCTTGTTATTTTGGTTGTGTATCTAGTAATAACATCTTGTTATTTTGGTTGTGTATCTAGTAATAATAACAATAATGATAAAAGTACCATGAGGTAAATGTCGAGGTTTGAAGAAAGAATAAGATGTAAACATCTTTAGCTGGTTTAAATTTATGATTATACAGATAGTCATGACAAATCCTTCATTATCAAGTTTAGGGAATAGATGCACCTAGATTTCCTATTTTTGCTGTGTGTGTGTGGTGCAGTGGTTAAGAACTTAGCTTCTAACCAAAAAGTCAGCAGTTCAAATCCACCAGCAGCTCCTTGGAAACCCTATGGGGCAGTTCTACTCTGTTCTATAGGGTTGCTATGAGTCAAAATCGACTAGATGGCAATGATTTTGGTTTTTTGGTATATATTGGCAATGGGTTTATATATATATAATTGAAGCTTTAAAAATAGAGTTTGGGATTATCTCATAGACACTAATATTTTGAGTAAATTAATTATACATAGATGACCTTTGTGAACATCATCTAGAACTTTCTGGTAGTTCCATGTAATCTACATTTAACAAGGTTCCAAGGTGAGTCTTCTACTCACAAAAGTTTGAGTAACACAGATAACAGCATTCTTTTGACATATTTGAAAACTTAATTATGTTGCAAGTTGTTGAAAGATGGCAAACAATCTTTTATTTCTCCAAGAAATTCTGTCAACGTGAGCACTGATATTCAGTAACAGGGAAAGTAAAAAGAAAAGAAAAAAAAAAGTATCAGTAAAGCACATATATATGGTATGTTGATAACTTTCCATTAACATGAAACACGTATGCCAGATGGTAAATGCCCTACTTGCAAAACTTGGGGAATTGACTGATCCCCAAACAGAGATCCTCGGAAAGTAATTTTTGCCACTCAGGGTAGCAAAATATAATGATAAATTATGCTTAGTGTTCATGAAAATGATTGGATTCAAACTTAGGAACTTGAACATGTAGCATTATGGAGTAGACAGCATTTAGTTGATTAAATAAAGTCAATTCACAAACATCCTGTACTACAGAGCCAAAATAAAAGTAGTGATGTAATGATTTTCTTAATTGCTATAGAATTACTGTTTAAATTTGTTATGGATATCTATCATATTAATATGCATATGAGTTACTTTTTCATCACCATAAGTGACTAGAGTGAGCCAGGGGATATTATATGCTCTAAATATTCTTTGGACTTTAGTTTTCCTTGGCAGTAATATAACTTTACTCAGAAAGTTCATTAAGCCTTTAGGTGACTCAGTCACAATTTTAATTAATTTAATTCTGAATGGTGATAATGCATTGTTTTTTTTTTTAAATATATCTAGTAACTTTGCTAGGAAAATTATTAAATAGGGAACTGATATTTATTCAGCATAGTCTTAGTCATTTAACATAGGTTTTCTCCTCTACTCCTTGAACCAGTTCAGAGCTATTTTTCATTTAAGTCTGTAAAAAGCTGGGACTCAAAAGCTTAAATAATTAAAACGCAAGTTTTTCTGAGTGATTGCAAATCAAAAACTTTCCTTTTGCATTAAAATGCCAAAATATATTGCCAATCCAATTACATTTATATTCCATTAGTATTAAATTTGAGTATTTACTATTTTCTCATATTAAAATTAATTCATGATTTTGTAGAAATTCGGCAAATACAGAGACACCTACATGCCATTATACTGAGCTATTCAATGCCAAAAATTATGTTTTGTATACAGAATATATCTTTTCCTATGACTCCACGTATCTGTGTATTTAGCTATGTTTCTATGTATCTATCATCTATCTACAATTCTCTCTGCATAGGTATAGCTGTTGTTTTTCTGTTTTGTTTTTTGTTTTTAAGTATCTTTTTTTTTTTTTTTCTTTTGGAAGCAGCACTGGCTTTTTGGGGAAATGCATTCTTTTATTTTAGATTTGTGGTTTTCATGGAGAACCGTAAGTCCTTACAATGGCCCTACTACTTTAATTATGGTTCATCATAATCTGATTTATTATGATCCTTTCTCAGAATGTTTTGAGCTTGAATTGAGAAGAAGCATTCGTCACACTGTTGTAGTAAAAACTTTAAGACGTAAGACTTAGGAAATGTCAATATTTGCCTACAATGTGAGGAAAGGATGTCCGTAATAGAAGAAAAAGAGGTTGCCTGCATAAAAAATAAGTTTGACTAATACTAAAACATACACTGTTTTAAAATTTTGTATTTTGCTCTAAATTTAATGTTGTTGTTGTTAAGTCCCTTCAAGTCAGTTCTGATTCATAGCAACCCTGTGTACAACAGAATGAAACATTGCCAAGTCCTGCACCATCCTCACAATAGTTGCTATGTTTGAGCCCATTGTTACAGCCACTTTGTCAATCCATCTCGTTGAGGGTCTTCCTCCTTTTCACTGACCCTATGCTTTGCCAAGCATGATGTCATTCTGGAATTGGTCCCTCCTGATAATACGTCCAAAGTAAAACATCTCGCCACCCTCACTTCTAAGGAGCATTCTGGCTGTTCTTCTTCTTCCAATACAGATTTATTCATTCTTCTGGCAGTCCATGGTATATTCAGTAGTGTTCACCAACATCATAATTCATTGATCTTCCTTTTTCATTGTCCAGCTTCCACATACACATGAGGCATTTGAAAATACCACGGCTTGGGTCAAGCCCATCTTAATCCTCAAAGTGACATATTTGCTTTTGAACATGTTCCTAAGAGAAAAAAAAAAAAAAAAAAGAGGTCTTTTAATCAGATTTACCCAATGCAATATGTCGTTTGATTTCTTGACTGGTGCTTGCATGGGTGTTCATTGTGTATCCAAGTAAAATGAAATCCTTGACAGCTTCAATCTTTTCTCCATTAATCATGATGTCGCTTATTTGTCCAGTTGTAAGATTTTTTTTTTTTTTTTAATGTTGAGGTGTAAGTCATACTGAAGGCTGTGACATTTGATCTTTATCAGTGGGTGCTTCAAGTTCCCTTCACCTTCACCAAGTAAGGTTGTGTCATCTGCATATCGCAGGTTGTTAATGAGTCTTTCTCCAATTCTAACAACATATTCTTTTTCATATAGTACAGCTTCTCTGATTATTTGCTCAGGATACAGATTGAATAAGTACGGTGAAAGGAAACAAGCCTGACACACACCATTTCCAATTTTAAACGATGCATTATCCCCTTGGTCTTTTCCAACAACTGCCTCTTATTCTCCGTATAGGTTCCACATAAGCACATTTAGGTGTTCTGAAATTTCCATTCTTTGTGATGTTATCCATAATTTGTTATGATCCACAATATCAAATGCCTTTGCATAGTCAATAAAACACAGGTAAACCTCCTGCTGGTGTTCTCAGCTTTCAGCCAAGATTCACCTGACATGAGCTATGATACCTCCCATTCCATGTCCTCTTCATCAATGTTTAGATGTCATAAATGACTCTTATGTTTTCAAATCTTTAAAAATATTGCGTATGAACAAAGAAAATATTACATACATATTACTTTTAAATGTAAATTCCTGAAAAGATGACCTAAGGATCGGCAATAGACAGAGTTTGCATAGAAATACGTGACATCTCCTTGCTTTGTCAGAGGAAGGAAGACAGAAAAAAGGCAGTCTTTCTTTTCATGCCGTTCCTGTTGGTGGTAGAGGTTTCCCTACACCGTATATCAGAAGTGACAGAAAAAGGAGAGCATACCTATCCCCAGGGAGGATCATTACACTTCACCTCAAAAAACTTTAAATTGGTTTTATTGATCGGTCTCAACTTGGTGGAGTATAACATGGAAAGGTTTTAGTTTTCTACAGTCTCTTCTTTAATTATTACCTTGTACATGTGACCTTTACTCTGCCTTAATGCTGTTTTAGGTGAATGTCATAATTTTCTAGTAACTTCCGCTTAATAAACTCCTAGTTCAGGAAAGTTTATTTGTAATTTTGTTTCTAATATTTTTCTGATTTTTATTAATATAATTCTGTTTCCCAAAACTAAGTACAGATATAAGTTTATTAGACATCCTTCCAGATATATATTCATAAAAGCACACTTATATTTTCTGTCATTCCTCTTTTTACACAAATATGCTATATACCCTGATTTCCCACAGCATGCACTTTCTCATGGCAGTTATTTTCTCAATAGTACACTGAAGAGATGTCTCATTATTTTTCAAGACTATAAATTATTCCATTAATGGATGTACCATATTTTATTGAACCGTCGCTTTTTTTTAAATATTTAAGCTGTTTCCAATAATTAAAAATAATACTGCAAGGCTTTGGATATTAACCGTGGACCTGTGTCATTTGATTTTTTTTATTTTTGAGTGAATGAATGACTAGAATATTTTCTTTAAGAAGTGAAACTTCTTAGAATCCACATTTTTATTTTGACAGATATTGCAAAATGGCTCTTCATAGACAAAGCATAAATACGTATACTCCCAACAGAAACAAATGAAACTTTTGGTTTCTACATTCCCTCATTCCCTCTTCAATAAGTTCTTCTGCAACAGTGTTATCCAAAACTGTTGTTTATATATTATTGCCAATATAATAGGTAAAAAAAAAAAAAAAAGTCTGAATAACTTTAATCTTATTTTTCTTATGAGTATATATGTTATTTCCTATGATTAAGAACCATTAGCATTTCATTTTCTGTAAGTGTCCCTTCGCCTTGTTTTTTCATCTTTCTATTTGGCATCTATCTTTTTTTCTGAATGGCCTGTAGGAATATTGTGTTAGGAAAAGTAGTACTTTGTGTTGATTTCAATTTCTAATATAATTTGTCTTTAGGCTTGTCTTGTGATCCATTTTTCTATGCCAAAATTTTTTTTTCTATTTTTTTTTAATTGTACTTTAGATGAAGGCTTACAGACAGAACGAACTAGCTTCTCATTAAGCAATTAGTGCACATACTGTTTTTTGACATTGGTTAGCAACTCCATGCCATGTCAACACTCTCCCATCTTGACCCAGTGCTCCTTATTACCAGCTTTCTTGTCTCCTCCTGCTTTCTTATCCTTGTCCCTGGGCTGCAGTATCCCTTTAGTCTCTTTTGTTTTATTGGCCTGTCTAATCTTTGGCTAAAAGTTGAACCTCAGGAGCAACTTCATTACTGAGCTAAAAGGGTGTCTGGGGGCTGCACCCTCAGGGTTTCTCCAGTCTCTGTCAGGCCAGTATGTCTGGTCTATTTTTGTGAGTTAGAATTCTGTTCTATATTTTTCTTCAGCTGTCTGGGACCTTCTATTGTGATCCCCATCAGAGCAGACTTTGGTGGTAGCCAAGTACCATCTAGTTGTACTGGACCCAGTCTGGTGAAGGCTGTGGTAGTTGTGGCCCATTAGTCCTTCGGACTAATCTTTCCCCTGTGTCTTTAGTTTTCTTCATTCTCCCTTGCTCTCAAAGAAGTAAGACCAGTGGAGTATCTAGATGGCTGCTTACAGGCTTCTAAGACCCCAGATGGTACTCACCAAAGTAGAATGCAGAACATTTTCTTCATAAACTATGTTATGCCAATTGAGCAATATGTACCCCAAGACCATGGTCCCCACAGCCTTTAACTCAGTAATTCGGTCCCTCAGGGAGTTTGGATGTATTATCTATGGAGCTTCCATGACCTTGCCTTATACAAGTTGTGCTGGCTTCCCCAGTATTGTGTATTGTCTTACCCTTCGTCAAAGTTGCCACACATTTATTGTCTATTTAGTGTTTCTCCATCCCCAACCCTCGTAATCATCAAAGATTGTTTCTTTATGTGTATAAATCAGACCATTAATTACTCATAAGCAAGTTGAAGTTGAAACTGAAGAAAATTAGAACAAGCCCATGAGATCCAAAATATAACCTTGAGTATATCCCACCTGAATTTAGAGACCATCTCAAGAATAGATTTGATGTATTGAACACTGATGACTGAAGACCAGATGAGTTGTGGAATGACATCAAGGAAATCATACATGAAGAAAGCAAGAGGTCCTTAAAAAGACAGGAGAGGAAGAAAAGTCCTAAATGAATATCAGAAGAGACTCTGAAACTTGCTATTGAACATCTAGTAGCTAAGGAAAAAGAAAAAAAATGATGAATTAAAAAGCTGAACAGAAGATTTTAAAGGGCGGCTGGAGAAGACAAAGTAAAGTATTATGACGACATGTACAAAGAACTGGAGATAGAAAACCAAAAGGGAAGAACACACTCAGTATTTCTCAAGCTGAAAGCTGAAAGAACTGACAAAAAAATTCAAACCTCGAGTTTCAGTACTGAAGGATTCTACAGGAAAAATATTAAATGACTCAGGAAGCATCAAAAGAAGATGGAAGGAATACACAGAGTCACTATACCAAAAAAAAATTGGTCGACATGCAACCATTTCAGGAAGTAACATGATCAACAGCTAATGGTAATGAAGGAAGAAGTCCGAGCTGCACTGAAGGTATTGGTGAAAAACAAGGCTCCAGGAATTGATGGAATACCAATTGAGATGTCTCAACAAACAGATGCAGTGCTAGAAGTGCTCACTTGTTTGTGCCAAGAAATTTGGAAGAGAGCTACCTGGCCAACTGACTGGAAGAGATCCGTATTTATGCCTATTCCCAAGAAAGATTATCCAAACAAATGCAGAAATTATCAAACAATCATTACTATCACATGCAAGCAAAATTTTGCTGAACATCATTCAAAAGTGGCTGCAGCGGTATATCGACAGGGAACTGCCAGAAATTCAAACTAGTTTTAGAAAAGGATGTGGAACCAGGGGTATCATTGCTGATTTCAGATGAATCCTGGCTGAAAGCAGAGGATCGAAGAAAGATGTTTACCTGTGTTTTACTGACTAAGCTAAAGGATTCAACTATGTGGATCATAACAAATTATGGATATCATTGTAGAGAATGGGAATTCTGAAATACTTAATTGTGTTTATGAGTATTCTGTACATTGATCAAGAGGCAGTTGTTCCAACAGAACAAGGGAATACTGCATGGTTTAAAGTTAGGAAAAGTGTGAGTCTGGGTTGTATCATTTCACCATACCTATTCAATCTGTATGCTGATCAAAAAATCCAAAAAGTTGGACTATACGAAGAAGAACGGGGCATCAGGGTTATAGGATGACTCATTTACAACCTGTGTTATGCAGATGACACAATCTTGCTTGCTGAAAGTGAAGAGGATTTGAAGTACTTGATGAAGATCAAAGACCACAGCCTTCAGAATAGGTTATGCCTCAACATAAAACAAAAATCGTCAAAACTGGACCAATAAGCAGCATTATGATAAACAGAGAAAAGATTGAGGTTGTCAAGGATTTCATTTTACTTGGATCCACAATCAACACTCATGGAAGCATCAGTCAAGAAATCAAAAAAACACATTGCATTGGGCAAATGTGCTGCAAAAGACCTCTTTAAAGTGTTGAAAAGCAAAGATGTCACCTTGAGGACTAAGGTGCACCTGACCCAAGCCAAGGTGCTTTCAATTGCCTCATATGCAAGCAAAAACTGGATGGTGAATAAAGAAGACCTGAGAAGAATTGACACCTTTGAATTGTGGTCTTGGTGAAGAATATTCAATGTACCATGGCCTGCCAAAAGAATGAACAAATCTGTCTTGGAAGAGGTGCAATCAAAGTGCTCCTTAGAAGGAAGGATGGCAAGACTATACCTCACAATCTTTAGACATATTACTAGGAGAGATCAGTCCCTGGAGAAGGACATCATGCTTGGTAAACTCGGGAGTCGGTGAAAAAGAAGTAAGGCCCTTACGAGATGTATTGACACAGTGGCTGCAACAATGGGCTGAAGTATAGCAACAATTGTGAGGATGGCTCAGAACCGGGCACTGCTTCATTCTGTTGTGCATGGGGTCGCTATTAGTTGGAACCGCTTCAATGGCACTTAACAAAAACAACGTCCCTCCTCCCCCTCGTAACCATGAAAGATTGGTTCTTTTTGTGTGTAAAACTTTTCATGAATATTTATAATATTTGTCCTTTTGTGATTGACTTTTTTCACTCAGCATAATGCCCGGGATTCATCCAAGTTGTGAGATGCTTCGCAGATTCATCATTATTCTTTATTGTTGCATAGTACTCCATTGTGTATATGTACCATAGTTTGTTTATCCATTCGTTGATGGCATTTAGCTTGTTTCCATTGTTGTGCTATTGTGAACAATGCTGCAGTGAACATGGGTATGCATGTGTCTGTCCGTGTGATGGCTCATATTTCTCCAGATATTTTCCTAGGAGTGGGATTGCTGGATCATATAGTATTTCTATTTCTAGGTTTCTAAGGATGTGCCATATCATTTTCCAAAATTGTTGTATCATTTTGTATTCCAACCAGCAGTGCATAAGTGTTCCAATCTCCCCGAAGCCTCTCCAACATTTGTTATTTTCTGTTTTTTTGATTTGTGCCACTAATGCTGGGGTGAGATGGTATCTCATTGGGGTTTTGATTTGCATTTTTCTAGTGGCATTTCCTCATGTGCCTGCTGGCTGCTTGAATGTCTTCTTTGGTGAAGTGTCTGTTCATTCCCCTTGCCCATTTTTTAATTGGATTATTTGTCTTTTTATTGTAGAGGTGTTGGATTTTCCTGTAGATTTTAGAGATTAGAACTTTGTCTGATTTGTAATAGCCAAAATATTTTTCCCAGTCTGTAGGTTCTCTTTTTACTCTTTTGGTGAAGTCTTTTGATGAGCATAAATGTTTAATTTTTAGAAGATCCCAGTTATCTAGCTTATCTTCTGGAGTTTGTGTGTCGTTGGTTATGGTTTGTATCCCATTAATGCCATGTGTTTGGGCCTCTAGTGTTGATCATATTTTTCTTCTATGAACTTTATACTTTTTGGCTTTATATTTAGGTCTTTGATCCATTTTGAATTAGTTTTTGTGTATGTTGTGATATGTAGGTACTGTTTCATTTTTTTTTTTTTTTTTTGCAGATGGACATCCTGTTTTGCCAGCACCATTTGTTAAAAAGACTTCCTTTTCCATATTTGGTGTACTTTGGGCCCTTTTAGAAGATCAAGTGACTGTAGGTAGATAGATTTACATCTGGGTTCTCAATTATGTTCTATTGGTCAATGTATCTGTCTTTGTAGCAGTACCACACTGTTTTGACTACCGTAACTGTATAGTAGGTTCTGAGGTCAGATAGTGCAAGTCCTCCTACTTTATTCCATATAAAGTTAATGATTAATTTTTCCATCCATTTGAAGAAAGTTGTTGGTATTTGGATAGGGTTGCATTGTATTTCCACAAATATTGCTTTGGGTAGAATTGTTATTTTCTCAGTGATAAGTCTACCTAACCATGAGCATGTTATGTTTTTCCATTTATTTAGATCTCTTTTGGTTTCTTGCAGTAGTGTTTTGTAGTTTTCTTTGTATGGGTCTTTTACACCTGTAGTTAGATTTATTCCTAAGTATTTTATTTTTTTAGGGACTATTATAAATGATATTCTTGGAAGTAGTACAACCAGAATGCTCCTCAGACGCAAGGATGGCGAGACTGTGTCTTACATACATTGGACATTTTGTCAGGAGGGATCAGTCCCTGGAGAAGGACATCATGCTTGATAAAGTACAGGGTCAGCTGAAAAGAGGAAGACCCTCAATGACATGGACTGACACAGTGGTTGCAACAATGGGCTCAAGCATAACAATGATTGTGAGCATGGTATAGGACTGGACAATGTTTCATTCTGTTGTACACTGGGTCACTATGAGTCAGAAGTGACTCAATGGCTCCTAACAACAACAACAACAGAAATGGTATTGTTTTTCTGAATTCCTTTTGTCATCCTCTTTATTTGTATATAGGAATCCAAGTGATTTTTCAATGTTTGTCTTGTATCGTGCTACTCTGGTGAGTCTTTCTATTAGTTCCAGTAGCTTTCTCATCCAGTCTTTTGGGTTTTCTATGTTAGTGTCATATCATCCTCAGATAGTGACAGTTTTACTTCTTCATTACCAATTTGGATGCTCTTTATTTCTTTTGTTGCTTCATTGGTCTAGCTAGGACTTCCAACACGATGTTAAATAGGAGTGGTGATAAAGGGCATCCTTGTTTTGCTCCTGTTCTTAAGGGGAATGTTTTCAGCCTCTCTCTATTAAGATGTTGGCTGTTGGTTTTTTATAGTTGCCCTTTATTATGTTGAGGAATTTCCCTTCTATAAGTATTTTATTGAGTGTTTTTATCAGGAATGGATGTTGGACTTTGCTGAATGCCTTTTCTGGGTCAACTGAGATGATCATGTGATTCTTCTCTTTCCTTTTATTTATGTGGTGGATTGTGTTGAGCAATTTTCTAATGCTGAACCGTCCTTGCATACACGGTATGAATCCTACTTGGTCATGGTGTATTTTTTTGTTTTTTATATGATGCTGAATTCTATTGGTTAGAATTTTGTTGGCAATTTTTTGCATCTGTATTCATGAGAGATACTGGTCTGTAATTTTCTTTTTTTGTGGTGTCCTTGTCTGGTTTGGTATCAGGGTTATGCTGACTTCATAGAATGAATTCAGAATTATCCCTTCATTTTCTATGTTCTGAAATATTTTGAGTAGTGCTGGTGTAAGCTCTTCTCTGAATGTTTGGCAGAATTCTCCAGTGAAGCCATCTGAGCCAAGGGTTTTTTTTTTTTTTTCCCCTTGGGAGTTGTTGTTGTTGTTACCTTTTCAATCTCTTCTCTTGTTATGAGTCTGTTCAGATTTTTAACATCATTTGGGTTAGTTTGGATAGGTAGTGTGTTTCTAGAAATTTGTGAATTTCCTCTAGGTTTCCAAATTTGTTGGAGTATAGTTTTTCATAATACTCTGTTATGATCCTTTTTATTTCAGTTGAACCTGTTGTAGTGTCCCCCATTTCATTTCTTATTTGGGTTATTTGTGTCCTCTCCTGTTTTTCTTCTGTCAATTTGGCCAGTGGTTTATCGATTCTGTTGATCTTTTCAAAGAACCAACTTTTGGTTTTGTTGATTTTTTCTATTCTCTATTTCATTTATTTCTGTTCTGGTCTTTATTATTTCCTTGCTTTGATGGCTATGGGCTTCTTTTGCTATTTTCTTTCTATTTGGTCAAGTTGTGTGGCTAATGTTTTAATTTTGTCCCTTTCTTCTTTTTATGTGTGCATCTATTGCTATAAACTGACCTCTGAGCACTGCTTTTGGGGTGTCCCAAAGGTTTTGGTATGAAGTATTTTCATTCTCATTTGATACTAGGAATTTTTTTACTCCATCTCTGATTTCTTCTGTTACCCAGTGGTTTTTAAGCAGGGCGTTACTCAGTTTCCATGTAATTGATTTTTTTTTCCTTATTCTTCCTGTTTTTAATTTCTGCTTTGATGGTATTGTGATCAGAGAAGATACTTTGTATTATCTTAGTATTTTGGATTTTGTTGAGGGTTACTTTCTGGTCTAAGATGTAGTCTACCGTGGAGAACGTTCCATGTGCATTGGAAAAGAATGTGTACTTTGCCGCTGTTGGGCGGAGTGTTCTATATATGTCTGTGAGCTCAAGTTGGTTGGTTAATTAGATTTTCTGTATCTTTATTGAGTTTCTTTCTAGATACTCTGTCCTTAACCTAGACTGGTGTGTTAAAGTCCTCTACTATTATAGTGGAACTGTCAATTTCTCCTTTCAGTGCTGTTAGAGTTTGTTTTATGTATTTTGGAACCCTGTCATTGGGTACGAAGGTATTTATTATGATTGTCTTTATGATGGATCATCCCTTTAATCATTATATAATGCCATTCTTTGTCTTTTACAGTGGATTTTTTTTAAGTTTATTTTATCTGAGATTAGTATTTCTACTTCTGCTCTTTTTTGGTAGCTGTTTGCTTGATTTTTTTTTCTTTCATTTTTAATAAGCTTCTTTGTTTCTAAGGTGTATGTCTTTTAAAAAGCATGTTGATGGATCTTTTTTTTTTAATCCATTCTGTCACTCTTTGTCTCTTTACGGGTGCATTTAGGCCGTTTACATTCAGTGTAATTATTGATAGGTGTGAGTTTATTTCTATCATTTTGTAGTTTTTTTTTTTTTCCTGTGGTGCTGACCTTTTCTTTGTTCCTCTTACTCTCCTGTGCTGAATTCCTTTTGTTTGTGGATTTTTTTGTTTGTTTCTTTTGTTTTTGTAGATTTTGATTTTCTGAGACTTTATGTTTTTGTTCTTTATTTTGATGAGTAAGTTTGTTAACTTTCATTGTGATTACCTTGAAACTACCCTTACATTCCTAGGATTGAACCAGTCTTTTATGACTTCTTGTTGGCTTGCCTCCCTCTCCATTAGAAATTTCCCTATCTACACCATTTATTCCCTCTTTTATTGTTCTCATGTTGTTGTCATTTACGTATTAACCTCTCTGGTTCCCTGTTGTAAATTTCTTGGTTTTGAATAGTCCTTGAGAGTTCATTTACTAAATTTTTGTCTTCGATTGTATCCCACATCATTCAGCGTTTCTTCATTTCTCTTCATTCTTTTTTCCAATTTTTCCTGAAACAAAGAAGTATCCATGTATTTGTTTTCAGTTTCACTGATCTTGTCTTCTGTTGACTGGTATGATCTTGCATCCCAGATCCAGGCTGTGGTCTAATGTTTGTTCTCAAACTGAATAATAATTCAGTCTAATAATTTAATAATAATTCCTGTAATAATTTTTGTAAGTTCAGTTTGGTTTTTACATATTCCCTTAATTTTTGTTTATCTGGAAATGTCCTAATTTTGTCATCATATCTGAATGAAAGTTTTGCAGGATATATTATTTTTGGTTGGCAATTTTTTTCTTTCAAGGTTTTATATATGTCATCCCATTGGCTTCTTGCCTGCATGGTTTCTGCCAAGTAATCAGAGCTTGGAAGCCCTGGTGGCGTAGTGGTTAATTGCTACCAAAAGGTCAGCAGTTCGAATCCATCAGGTGCTCCTTGGAAACTCTATGGGGGCAGTTCTACTCTGTCCTGTAGGATTGCTATGAGTTGGAATTAACTCAACGGCAATAGGTTTTGGTAATCAAAGCTTCTCCTTATTGTTTGCCCTCTGTATGTGACTTTTTGTATTTCTTCAGCTGCTCTCAGGATTCTTTCTTTGGTTTTTAGCAAGTGTGATCATGAAATACCTTGGTGATTTTCTTTTGGGATCTATCCTACATGGGGTTCATTGAGTTTCTTGGGTGGTCAACTTTTCATGTTTCATGATATTAGAGGTGTTGTCTTCTAGCAATTCTTTAAAGATCCTCTCTGTGTTTTCCATTTTCTTCCACTGTTGTGGAACTCTGATCACTCAGAAATTTTTGTCTTCGATTGTATCCCACATCATTCAGCGTTTCTTCATTTCTCTTCATTCTTTTTTCCGATTTTTCCTGAAACAAAGACGTATCCATGTATTTGTTTTCAGTTTCACTGATCTTGTCTTCTGTTGTTTCAAACCTGCTCCTCAGACCTTCTATGACACTGTCCATTTGTGAGACCTTGTTGTTTATCTTTTGGATTTCCAATTGTTGTTTTTGTATGATTTCTGGTTGTGAGTTTGTTTTGCTATTTTATTCCTGTTTTATTTTCCTGAATCTTTTCTTTGTTTTGCCTGTCTTTTCCATGATTTTGTCTATTTTTTCCTCATTTTTGTCTGCTTTTTGCTTCAAATCTTGGATAGCTCTGAATGCTACAGAATCGAATTTCCTATCAGTTGTTTCCAGTCTCTTATAGGGCCACTATGAGTCAGAACTGACGGCAGTGAGCTTTGGTTTTCTTCTACTGGAAAGTTTTCTGTTGTTTTATTTACATGCCTGCAGGTAAAATCCTGTCCTTTATAAAAATATGTTTTGGTATTTTCTGCGGTCTTCAGGACATTCATAGTTATTTTCTTCATTTATTGATTGTAGATTTATTTGTTTCATCCTTTTTTTTTTTTGCTTGTTTTTTTGGTTATGTCTGAGCAGGCAGGCTGTGTGCTCTTTGGTGTTTGTTTGTCTGTAGGCATTATACTTTATCCTTGTCCAATGCGCAGGGCCAATAGCTCAGCTATGGTGTAACAGAGCAGGTCCACCTGAAGGCGAGGGGCTGGAATTCTTTGTTTGTGGCATGTACTGAGACCAACAGGGCACGCTGTGAATCTGTGCAGGGAAGGTTCCAGTAGGCTGTGTCTGTGCTTCTTAACGGTGCAACGTTCAGATCATGGTGCAGATAGGCAGGAGGGTGGTGGGAGGTTGCGATGTGTGGAGCTAAGTTGGTTATGGGAAAGAAGAGAGAGAGGAGAGAGAAATAAGAGTCAAAAAAAGTGCCGAGGGAGACTCATTGGAGAAACAAAAAATCAAGAAATTAAGAAAAAGAAAAAAATAAATAAAAAGAAAGAATGAAATGCCCTCAGGGATCCAAACTCTCACCAGGGAAGTGGCTCCTAGGCCTCGGGACACAGGCAGTCTATAAGGGGCAGAGATAGCACACAGTGCCAGGTATTTAGGAGACAGGAAAAGACGGAAAGAAGAGAGAAATGAGAAACTGAGAAATGAAGAAAAAGAAAAAAAAAATTATATATATAAAAAGGTCTCAGGGATCCCAACAGGGTGGTGGCATGGACCAGCGAATTAGCTCCTCAGCCAAGCAGCACTTCACAGCCTGTCAAAAAGAAGCAAAGACGACACACAGAACCAGGTGTTCAAGAGAAAGGAGGGGAAGGAGGTAGGAGACAGGGAAGAATCCAAAAGAAGCTGAAAAAAGCAGCACCAGCAACAAAGATATGGCACTAAAGTAGCCAGTGAGTGTGAGTGGGGTTAATCCAAGTGGCATGACATTAGCCCTTTCTGGCCAAATGACCATGGCCTTCTGGGAAGAGGCAAAGGCCAAGCAGGGGGGAAGAGGGTGGGGAGTGGGAAAGTGTGTATTGCTGATTATCAGGTGTTCTGTCTCTTGCTGGAAGCTCCATGAAGCTGCTTTCCCATACTCCTTGCCCAATGATCTCCAACAGGATTCCAAGATGGGGAACCCCTGCTGCATTAGCTGATAAGGGGCCTCTGCTCTGTGTCTTGCCTTGATCTCTGCTCCCTATCAGTTTCTTATTGCATTCGGTGCTTAGTTGAGTTCTTTATCTCTTCATTTGTTACTTAGGGTTCCAGGATTGATGTTTGCCTTTGTTTTAGTTAGTTTTTTGGGTCTTTGCTGTGGAGGGACAGCGTGGTTCTTCTGTGTATAGCACCATGTTGGACTAGACATCTATGCAGAAAACTTTTTCTATATGCTTTTATTTATCAACATTTTTTTTTAAGGATTTTTTTTTTCTAAGTCTTTGTGTTCTACTTAGGATTTTTTCATTCGGAATTTATAAGAGAATTAGCTCATGTTTCTTTTAATATGATTATGGTTTAGGACTTTAAAATTAAATATTTGGTTATTTGAAATGTATCTTGTTGTGGGTTATGTGGTAAGAATTATTATTGTTTATTACCTCCTTACCGATTATTTAAAAATTTCAAATTTCCTCAGTTTGGAAAGTAATATTTTCTTGTACTATAATCATGTTTCTGTATTTCTGGGATTCAGTTACTCTCCATTGATCTTTTTCTCTACTGGAATCTAGTGGATAGAGGCTAGGGGTACTGTTAAGCATCCTACAATGCACAGAAAAGCCACACACAGTCATTGGTACTGTAGTAGAGAAACCTTGCCTCAGACCTAGAAGTACAAATAAAAGCGGAGTGGTCCAATTTTGGCATAAAACTAAGGGAAGAGTTCTCTAAAGATTGTAGATTTCAACTCAGAATATTTGGGGAGAGAGTTATGCGTTCCCAATTACCTAGAGTGCTAGAAAGAGGGGTGTGGAATCAGGGTGAGCATGTTTCCTTTGCAGCATAGACATCTCTCCTTTTACAGTGGGACACAGCTGCATGAGAACCAGAGCATTGTCCTTTACACTTTTGGAACTAGGCAAGAGAAAACTATTAACCAGGTTTTTTAGAAGCAGTATGCCAGCATGTTGGTGGTATAGTTGTTAGTATAGCTGCTTTCTAAGCAGTCAACCCAGGTTTGATTCCTGGCCCACACAGGCAAAAGGGTTACTTTCGGAAACCCTGGTGGCATAGTGGCTAAATGCTACAGCTGCTAACCAAAAGGTCAGCCATTCGAATCCACGAGGCACTCCTTGGAAACTCTGTGAGGAAGTTCTCTGTCCTATAGGGTTGCTATGAGTCAGAATAAACTCGATGGCAACAGGTTTTTTTGGTTTAGGATCAATACTAATGACTTCAAGTCTGAAACATGCATTCTTGGGATTAACACTTCAGTGCAGAGAAATCTTTCTCCCCATTTCTTGGCTTATGTTGTTGAAATAAAAGATTGCTTGTTTTGATAACAGAGAATGTTTGTGGGCTGTACTGCTACAAATTTGGAGATATATTTTTTTCAGAATGTAGGGATCAGTAGAAGAATTTAGGTAAGTGAAACAACTAATTATCTTGTCAAATTTTTCCACTTCAAATGTTGCATAATGAAGAATAATTTCCCAGTAGTGCCTAACAACTATTTTCTTTCTTGTCTGTGTGTTAAAATTTGTGTTTCCAGTGACTCATGTATTAGCCCAGTATTGGTAGAGGTTGCACACATGGTAAGTGAAGAACAAATTGCAATATCAAATAATTTATATTATGCTTAAATGTATATAAAACTCAGTGCCGTCGAGTCGATTCTGACTCATAGCGACCCCATAGGACAGAATATATATATATGATTTAAATATACCACATAGGTAAAACATGGTATATATACACTGGCAACTTGTGTAGAAATCGAATGTTAGAATTCTGAATATTCTTTGAATAATTTTTAATATTTAATTAAAAGGTAATAAATATTTTAGAGAATAAATCATAGGTAGATTCTCCCATATCTGATTTGCATCTTTTGTATTTATGCTTATAATATGCATTTTCCTTTTTAATTTTAATAGGTAATTTTGAATATTTTCGAAGGAAATCAACTTCTTTTAAAATGCTAAAAACTTTATTTTATATATTACCTTTATTATATATTAAATTTTAGTGAAAATCTATTCCTATTTTATGCTATAAATACAATTCATCATCTATAGTGTTTTGGGATTATCAACCAAACCTGTTGCAGTCGAGTCGATTTTGATTCATAGCGACTCTATAAGACAGCACAGAACTGCCCCATAGAAATCCAAGGAGAGCCTGGTGGATTCAAACTGCAGACCTTTTGGCTTGCAGCTGTAGCTCTTAACCACTGTGCCATCAGGGTATCCAATTGTGATAAATATAGGATAATGTTTTAGTAAAAATATTTAATAAATACAATTTTTTTTTGAGTTTTGTTCTTCCAATTTTTAAAACTAGATTTTTTTTTCAAAACTAAAGACAATTAAAGTGACAGGTATTTGTGTATCATTATGTAGGCAATGTATTCAAAGAGGATGTTTATACATTATTTTTAATGTATAACTATTTCCTGATTAGAACAATAAATATTTTGGAAAAAACTCATCAAATTCACAACTTGGTAAATCAGATAAAATCTTTGCAGCTTCAAATTATTTGTTCAATGAACTTTCAGCTATTGGTTAAAACAATAAGAATGCACATGAGTATTACTCCTATTATATTCACAACACTTTAATACCATATTCTAATTTGGATTGCCCATGGGAACACAAAGACTTTCATATTCATGAGACCAACAATTTAGTCAAGAAAGACCAAACTTTTGGTACTTTAATAACATATTTATTAGATAATGTTTTGGAAAATTGCCTCATCATCCTTTTGAGAGTATTGGGCTATTTCTAACAAGATGTTACCTGATTCAAATTATTATGATTTTTTTTTAATTGTAAGGTTTTGACTGAAACTTTAGCATTTTATTTTTTGCCAAACTTTAGAGAAATGGAGAAAGACATCATAGAGAATACATTTAAATTTTAAGTTCAAAGGCAGGGTATATTTTTTATCACCCCAAAAACAAAACTTAAAAAAATTATTATTTTTATATATTGTTCCCTGTATCTAAACCAATTTTAACAATATGCTGTAGTCAATGAAAATATTTGTGCCTGGAAATATTTAGATTCTCAAATAGAACACTAAACATTACTTGCATAACACCCAAAAAAAGTGAATAAAGAGTACAGCATTAATAATATTTAATGCAAATGATTAAATGGAGATAGAAACATTAGCATAATGGTATTAAGTAAACAAATATTCACAAGCCTGTATCCAGTTATACGTTAAACATATAAATGAATTTCTTGGCACCAACAGCACAATATTTACAGAGAATCATAGAATATGATAGTGAAATTTGACTCTAGGCTAGGCATATGTTTATAGAAACTATATGTACATAGAATATTTTAAAGGTCAGTTCAAAGAATAACGTCTCGATTAAACATGTATCAAATTCTGACTTTGCAATCACTCTCAGTCACATGATGGAAATATACACAAAATTCTGTGGAATAGATTTAAATTAGTTGAAATATGGTATGCACTTAACCAGCAGAAGATATTAAATAACTTAAAAATCATAGTACATGGAGAAGATAAAATTAATTTTGAAATTTCACTGTGCAAATTTTTGTGAGATGTTTCTTGTTACTAATGGTAGCAAAATTATACAAAAAAAAAAAACTGAACAAATTCAAATTTTACAATTTTAATTTTTAAAAGATTTAAAATAAATAATATGGGACAAGTTTGTTTTTCTAAATGGAAACAAATAGCATGTGAAATACATAAAAATAAAACATTAGAACAAAATAAAAAGTAACATTAGTAATTTTGTATTTATTTTATTATGGTTGTTTGTATTGCATCTGTCTAATTGTATGGGAAAGGGCTGTGCCTTCTTCATCCTTATTTTGCCCCTACCTGATACACAGTAAGCATGTGTAAAATATTATTGAACTCAAATAAATTTGTTTATACTATAAGAAAACATAAGTACTCATTGATATTCAAAGCCATTTCAGAACGCAGTAATTAAGGTGCCCTTTGTTTTTTTTTTTGCATACTTCAGATGTTGTGCTAAAAAGTGGGGTTCATAAAGAATGCACAGTGTCATTTTTTGGTCACCTCTGCTTTATCATTTACATCTCAAAACCCCTTATTGACATACAGAGAGTAGCATTGTGTGTGTGTGTGTGTTTTTAATAATATAAAAAAAATAAGAATAATATAGCAAGTTATAAACCAATTCATGTATTTATTCAATCAGAAAAAATATATCAGCTGCATCCTAGGTGCTAGGCATTTTCTAGGTCCTGCAGAAGTGAGCAAAAGAAACTGGGTACATTCTAAAAATGATGGTATTCATTCATCTTTAGAAGAGAAATGTGAAAAGACAGACAAGGGTTGCGATAATCTCAATTCATATCTGATCTCTGACCCCATACCATCATCATACAAGCCGCTATTATTTTCACAGTGGAATACCACCTTCCATGCCATCTAGACTGCACTTTACCTCTGCAGGTACTACACCACATCTTTCCTAAATTTTGAACAAAAATTCTTTAATTTTTTATTTAAAAATTATATATATATATTTATTCCCTTCTATTTTCTCTTAAATGTCAACACTCTGGTTCAAGCCACCATCATCTCTCACTTTGATTATTGCAGTAGCCTTCAAACTCCTTCCACCATTCACTAATATCACCTAGAAAGTACTTCAGCAGAGTAGCCAGATAATTCTGTTCAAATGTACCTCAGCATATGTTACTCCTCTGCTTAAAATTCTATAATAGCTTCTTATCTCACTCATAGCAAATGCTAAGGCTTCCCAGTTTCCTGTGAAATCCTAAATCATCTGGCCCCTGAATGCCTCCCTGACGTCATCTCCTAACAGTCTCCACTTACTTTTTTTCAGTCTCGTCACCTGCCACATAAGCAGGCTCAGCATGCTTCTACCTTAGAGTCTTCGCATTTTCTATTTCTGCTGAAGTACAGCAACAGGGAACTGCCAAAAATTCAAGCCATGTTTTATGGACTATGCAAAGGCTTTCTACTATGTGGATCATAACAGATTATGGATAACATTTCAAAAAATGAGCATTCCAGAACACTTAACTGTGCTCATGAGGAACCTGTACATAGACCAAGAGACAGTCATTTGAACAGAACAAGTGCGTACTGCATGATTTAAAATTAGGAAAGATGGGCGTCTGAGTTTTATCTTTTCACCATACTTATTCAAACTGTATGCTGAGCAAATAATCTGAGAAGCTGGACTATAAGAAGAAGAAGGGGGCATGAGGATTGAGGAAGACTCCTTAACAGCCTGAGATATGCAAATGATAAAACCTTTCTTGCTGAAAGCAGTGAAGAGGACATGAAGCACTTACTGATGAAGACCAAAGACCACAACCTTCGGTATTGATTACACCTCAACATAAAAAAATAGAAAACAAAAATCCTCACAACTTGACCAAAAAGCAACACCATGATAAAAGGAGAAAAGATTGAATGTGTCAAGGATTTCATTTTACTTGGATCCACAATGAACACCCATGTATCAACAGCCAAGAAATGAATAGATAGATGTATTGCATTGGGCAAATCTGCTCAAAAGACCTCTTTAAAGTGTTAAAAAGCAAAGGTGTCACTTTGGGCACTAAGGTGGGCCTGACCTAAACCATGGCATTTTCAATGGCCTCATATGCATGCGAAAGCTGGACAATGAATAAGGAAGACCGAAAATAATTGATGACTTTGAATTGTGGGACTGGTGAAGAATAGTGAATATACCATGGACTGCCAGAAGAATGAACAAATCTGTCTTGGAAAAAGTATAGCCAAAATACCCCTTAGAATAGAGAATGGTAAAACTTCATCTCAAGTATTTCGGACATGTTACCCAGAAGGACCAGGCTCCCTAGAAGGACATCATGCTCGGTAAGGTACAGGATCAGTAAAAAAGAGGAAGCCCCTGGAAGAGACGGATTGATACAGTGGCTGCAACAATGGATTCAAACATAACAATGATTGTAAGGATGGTGCAGGACCTGTCAATGTTTTGTTCTGTTGTCCATAGGGTTGCTATGAGTCGGAACTGACTTGACGGCACCTAACAACAATATGTTCTTCCCCAAATATAAACCATCCCTTCCTTCAGGGATTTTCATAAATGTATCTTCTTAAATTACTGGGCTGGGCTGTGAGGACCGTGGTCTTGGGAGCATCTAGGTCAATTGGCATAATGTCATTCATAAAGAAAATGTTGGACATTCTACTTCGGTGAGTAGCGTCCGGGGCCTTAAAAGCTTGTGAGCAGCCATCTGAGATATTCCACTGGTTTTGCCCCAACTGGAGCAAAGGAGAATGAAAATAAACCCAAGACACAAGAGAAAGATGAATTCAAAGGACCACAACTACCACAACCTCCACAAGACTGAGCCCGGCTACCAACACTGAGTACTCTAACAGGGATCACAATAGAGGTCCCAGATAGAGTTAGAGAAAAATGTAGAAACAAGAATTCTAACTCACACACATACAAAAAGACCAGACTTTCTGGTCTGATAGACTGGAGAAACCCTGAGAGTATGGCCCCCAGACATCCTTCATTATCGCAGTAATGAAGGCACTCCTGAGGTTCAACCTTCAGCCAAAGATTAGACAGGCCCATAAAACAAAACAAGACTAACTGGTCATACCAGCCAGGGGCAAGTACCAGAAGGCAGGAGGGGATGGGAAAGCTGGTAATGGAGAACCAAAGATGGGGAACGGGAGGGTGTTGACATGTTGTGGGGTTGGCAACCGATGTCACAAAACAATATATGTATTAATTGTTTAATGAAAAACTAGTTTGCTCTGTAAACTTTCATGTAAAGTACAATTAAAAGAAAAAAATTATTAAACTGTCAAAAAAAGTATCTTTTTAGGGATGCCTTTCCTAAGAAACATATTTAAAATTGCAACACTTTTGACATAGTACTTTAAATTTTTTCTCATCTTTTCTCTAATATGGTCACAATGGAATCTTTGTTATTTATCAACACACCAGGAACATTCCAGATGCCTGCTTCAGTTCATTTGTCAATAAGTGCTTTTCCTAGATAAACACATGGGGTGTATTCTCTTTCTCCATCTCTCTTTGCTCAAATCTTTCTTCAAATGTCATTTTCTTAATGAATCTTTTCCTTATCATCATATTTGAAACTTCTACCCCATTTTTTTTCATGTGGTATTCTCTTTCCCACTTTATTATGGTTAGAAATTTTCAAGCATGTATTTATTTAATATTTACTTCCCTTGCCCTGTCAACAAAACAAAGATTTTCACTTTGCTCCCTACATTAACACATAATGGGCAGTAAATAAACCTTCAAATACTACATATCAAGAAATGTTCAATATAAGATAGTGTTATTTCCTATGGTGAATAATAAAGCAATAAAGATACCTAAGTAAGGAAGCTAGGGGCAGTGGTGGTGGAGTGGTAGAATCCTAGCCTTCTATGTGGGACACCAGGTTTGATTCCTGGCCTACGCACCTCATGCACAGCCAATACCTGTCTATCCGTTGGGACTTGTGTGTTGCTATGATGTTCAACTTCCAGACTAAGACGGACTAGAAGAAAGGCTGGGTGATCTACTTTGGAAAATCAGCCAAAGAAGAAAACACTATGGATCACAAAGGTTTGCTCCTCAATCGATCATGGGGATAGTACAGGGTCAGTTAGTGTTTGGATCTGTTGTGCATGGGGTCACCATGAGATGGCCCCACTTGACAGCAGCTAACAACAACAACAAGTGAGAGAGCAACAATGGACAGGTATGCTCATTTTAAACAGAGTTGTCGGGAATGAATCCATGATGGGCTGACTTACAGGTAGAGAACTGAGATGAAGCACGTGGGAGAAAAGAAGACCAGGCATGTGAAACACCCAGTGCAGTGCCCCAGTGTAGGAAGAATCCTTAGCATGTTATAGGAAATGCAAGTAAATCAGTGTGTTGGGAGAGGTGTGTGCATTGAAAAAATAATAGGAGGTAACTTTTTTTTTTTTTAAGGCTAGAGAGAAAATGGGGGCCAGAAAATGAGGTCATTGTAAGATCATTTAAAAAAAAAAAGACTTATTTTAGAGCAGTTTTAGGATTACAGAAAAATTATTTAAAAAGTAGTGTTCCTAACCCCTCATTTCCCCCCTATTGTTTTCCCTATTATTAACATCTTTCATTCTTGTGGTACGTTTGCTACAACTGAAGAACTGATATTGATACATCATTCTTAACTAAAGTCCATAGTTTATTTTAGCATTCGCTCTTTGTGTTGCACAGTCATATGGGTTTTTACAAATGCATATTGGCTCGTGTCCACTGTAACAGTATCAAACAGGATAGTTTCACTGCTCTAAAAATGTCCAGTGTTCCACCTAGTCATTGCCCAGCTGCCCCTGTACCCCTTGCAGCCACTGCTCTTTTAAGAGTCTTTATGCCTTTTCCAGAATGTCGTATAGTTAGAATCATACAATATTTGTATGTAATTCTTTTTCAGACTGGCTATTTTCATGTCACTATATGCATTTTTATATGCATGTAAGTTTTCTCCATGTCTTTTCATAGCTTGATAACTTATTTATTTTTATTGATGAATACTACTTTGTGTGTAGATGTACCACAGTTCAATTATCTGTTCCCCTACTGAAGAGCATCTTGGGTGTTTTTTACTCTGAATGATTGCTATAACATTAAAGTGTTTTGAACAGAGGAGTGACATGATCTAATTTATATTTTTAAAGATTCCTTCAGACTGACAGAGAAGGAGTAGCGAAGACAGAAGAAGGAGGCCAATGATGAGGCTATTACTTTAAAAAAAGATGAGAGATGTTGACAGCTTAGACCAGGGGAGTAGCATGGGAAGTAGTAGAAATTGGTATGGTTATAGTCATGATTTCAAGATGGAGCTAACAAAATTCTCTGATAGATTGATATGGGGTTTGAGAGAAATCTGACAATAAAATATGGTCCTGAAGGTTTGGACTGTATCTTAGGGTGGGTTCTCTTGTGAAGAAAAACAGTGAAGCATATACATACACATAAATATACACATATATGTGTGTATATATATATAGAGAGAGAGAGATTTATCTCAAGGAAATTGCTCTTGCGGTCATAGAGGCTGGCAAGTACCAAGTCCTTGGGTCTTGTTTCAGGCCGGAGGCTTCTCATGACTCATATAGCTGCAAGGGCTGATGAACCCAATAGCAGCAGGTCAGATGTTAGGCTGCTGGCTCACAGGCTGTGGAGGCTTTATGAATCCAAGATCGGCAGATAAGATAGCAGACTGTTGGCTCGTAGGCTACAAAGGCTGAAGAATACTAGGATCTGCAGGCAATATGTTAGACAGCCGGCTCAAGTCCCAAGAACCAGAGGTCGGCTGATGAGCTGTGTGCAGAATCCAGAATCCAGAACAAGCAAGCAAGGTTTGCAAGGTTTGATGTGGGTCACAGCTCAAGGAAATTTCTCTTAATACTGATTGACTGATCACATCATGGAGGGTTACTACATCATTACATAACTACTAAATTACATCATGCATAACTGCTAAACTATATCATCACATAACTGCCAAACTGCCAAACCGTAGCCCAGCCAAGCTGACACACAATCTTAACCATCACAGTCAGAGTAACTGGATAGACAGTGATGCCATTAATTGAGATCAGCAAAACATTATCAGGGAAATGAGTTCAGTGTTGGACATGTTATGTTAGAAAAAAAAAACTAACCTCCACATCTCAACCTAGGGGAAGAAGTCTAGCATAGGGAAATACATTTGAGAGCGTTTGAGTTACATTTGAGGAATTTCAAGTTTGAAAGTAAGGGAAATAAGGAGGAAAAAGCAGGACAATTAATATGTGAGAGAGAAGAAAAATCAAGAGAAAGCATTGTCCTTACAGCCAAGTGAAGGAAGTGTTCAGGAAGAAGCGAGTATTCCACTATCTCAAATGACAATGATAATTCACGTGACATTAATATGAAAATCAGTTATTGGTTTTATGACTATGGGAATTTTGGAGACTAAGACAAAAGCTAGCAACATCACTCAGAAAAAAAATACTGCCTCTCAATGTTCCATGTCTAAAGTAAAAGAACAGCACTTCTAGCATAATTTCTTAGTCAGCCTTAGCCTTGGTCCACAACCCATACTAGTATAAGCTGACAAAACATATGTTGGAACCTTATTGTGACCTTGCTGTTATGAAAAGTAAATATAACAATAATAAAATGTTTATATTTTCATTGAGAGAGTTTCCCAGGAAACAACTCTAAATCTATAATACTATTTGAGGTTACATAGTGATAACTGAAAATAGTTCGTATGATTTTAAAGCTACAGGAAAAATATTTTACAGTTCCAATCTCACTTCTGAGATTGTTTTATGATATCAATGTACTAGGAAAAAAAAATACTTAAGTATCTTCATGCCATAAGTCCTTTATCTTGTCTTGGTATTATGGGAATTTATGGGTTCTATTTTTTTTTTTTTATCAGGCAGAAATCATTTGATTCGGCTATACTAGGTCTGAAATGTCAGAAATGCTTTCTACTTTAAGAAATTTAGTGAGATCATAATTTATTTCATAAGCATGTTGTATTGATTGTTTCAGGATATTATTGGACAAGAAGGTTAGATACATTATGGAACTACCAAAAAAAATCAACAATGCTTTATTTCTCTTGACATTATTACTTATCAGACTGTGATCTATGTTAAATTTTCATGTAAAGTTTTATAAAATTTAAGACAAAGTTAAACTACTATAGAAGGAGCATAATTTAAGCCATTTAGGTTTCACATAATAAAATATGGTCTAATATCATTTTGCAAGTAAGATATAAAATCGAAAGCTAATTAAAAATACAGTATTTTATCAACCATATCTTCTGTCATATTCCGTTTCCTTTTAAATCAGAATTGTCTAGAATTAAGATATCTTAAATATTTTAGATGGATGAGCTATCCTGCTGATAGAATTAATATAAAAAATGAAAATGATTTGCAAAGGAGAAGCTTAAAAAGTTTTATAACCTATATTTAAAATGAAGCAAGACCTTTAGTACTTTCATTAATATTCATATTAAAGTCTTCACAGCCATTTTTCAAACTATACTAATGTGTCTTTAAATAGGAGTTTTTGACATTTAAAATGTTGTTGGTGATCTTTGCATGAAAGCAAGTATGTATTTATTACCCTGGTTAATCAATGCAATTCGTGGACAACATGTTAAAAGTATATTTAGAAAGTGATTTGCTTTATAAGTTAGCCTCATGTTAAATATGTTGAAAACACAGAGACAGCTTTTATAAAAAGTCATGTATAGCATTGCTTGACCGGAAAGTCAAGTATAGCTGAAAGCTATATTAAGTAGAGAGAAATGACTCCAAATGGTTTATAAGTAACTAATTTCTACAAATCTTTATTTCCTTGGTAATTTGAGGCAAGCTTTTACATATTGTCATAGATTCAACTTCTTATCCATCTTACCCTCAATCTAACTTTCAGATATCATATTTGCATTTGGATTAATTACAGATTATATAAAAATCACACAGAAGTAGATTTCCATTTTCACTTCTGATTCCAGAGAATGTGATTGCGCAGAATTGTGATACATATAAAAAAAAAAAGGTAACATTACACTATTTCAGTAAATAATGCTTTTATTTACCTAAAAAAAAGTGTACTATAATTTATTTAACTTTACACATGAATGAAACTCTATGGTAAAACTGCTTCTCAGTTTTTAATTAATAACAGTTGTTAATATAAAGCAAGAACACCTGCAGCATTGAAAAACATGTTTTAATTCAAGTGTTTTTATCAAAACACAGGAAAAATAATGATACACATTTAAGACACATTTAAAATATTAAACGCAATAATTTACATGTAATTAATATGATTCAGAAATAATCCAGGGACAAGAATACTTAAAATAGACTGTATATTATTTTAATTTGTTTAGGAATTATATTGTTTTAATTATTTTCAATTGAAGCATATTATCATATTTATACAGTTCATTGCTTCTTTATAGATCATTCTATGACGTTTTCTTAGGAAAATCAAAAGAGTAAATGTACTCTTTTGAATAAATCAATAGGGTATCTTATGACAAGCTTCTGTATAATTTGGATTATTAGTATTTTAGATGCTTCAATGTTAGCAGACACTTTAGAGAATCATCTTAAGGTTAATTTTTACTAAATTACTCTGAATTCCAGGCTTAAACCTGAGTTTCGTTCTGCTTGTAGGTTGGCCGTAGTGACCAGAATCATGGGTGCAGATATGAGAAGATGAGAAAAAGATTGCGTAAAATAAAGGGAGTTGGCAGAGAGGTTTTTCAAAGAGTAACGATGCCCTTGACTTAGATATCTGATACCAAAAGTCTTAGCTACTATCACAGAGGAAGAATAATCGATAACAAAATCAAAGGAGTTGCCTTCCAGGTGATTTTGACTCATGGCAACCCTAAGTGTGCCAGAGTAAAACTGTGTACCATCAGGTTTTCAATGGCTGATTTTTAGGAAGCAGATCATCATGTGTTTCTTCTGAGGCACCTCTGGGTGGACTAAACCCAAAAATCTTTCAGTTACCAGCCAAGCTCGTTAGCCATTTGCACCAACCAGGAACTCTGGCAGAGTAATTATGAGTTATGAACACATAATGAGAGACAGAGCAACTCAACTACCCCTTGCAAAAAAGAATTCACAATATCTAAATATACTAATATCTAAAGCAGTAACAATTACTGACATTTTTTGGAACTTGAACCTGCTTGCTGTGGACTTGGGAGAAGCTAAGTTTCCAATTATTGTGCAAATAATTGGCCCATGCTAAAGACCCTGGTGAGTTTTTGTTGTTGCCTGTGTCATTTGAGTCATATTTCTTAATTATTTTTATGTCTTCCACTGAAGAAGAATCTATACATATACTTGTTTTGGCTCTGATTTTGGCATCTCTATGAAAAAAACGAGAAAAAGAGGATAAACAAGCCCAGAATATTTTCAAGTAAATAACTTCTTTATTTCTAAAAGTAGCACTTTTTTTCAGTGCCCACAAATAAAGTTTTATTGGAACACAAGCATGCTAATTTATTTAAGTATTGTCTATGACTGTTTTGTGCTACGATGGTATTAGTATTGTTTGTTGTGCTGCCAAGTTGATTGCGATTCATGATTACTCCATGTGTTAGAGAATAGAACTGAGCTCCATAAAGTTTTCTTCTTAACATTTTATTGTGATTTTGGAGAAAATTTACATAGTAAATTGAGTTCTCATTTAACATTTTTTTTTTTACATATTGTTCAGTGACATTGATTACACTCTTCATAATGTGTCAGAATTCTCATTATTTTTGTTCTAGTTTTTCTGTTTCCATAATCCAGCTTCTTTGTCCCACTTTACCTTCTCATCTTTAGTCTACAGTAAACGTTGACTGTCAGTTTTCATTTAGATGATCGTGGTGTAGAGGAGTACAGTATTCACCGGTGATATTTTATTAGCCACTCTATTTTTAGCTGATAAGTGAGCACCAGGAGTGGTTTGATTTCCAAGTTTAAAGTGTATCCCAGGACAATAGTCTTGGGGGTTCCTGTAGTCTCTGATTCAGTAAATCTGGCCTTTTTTAGGAATTTCAATTTTGTTCTACATTTTTTTCCCCTTTCTATCCAGGACCATCTAAGTATGTCCCTGGTCGGAAAGGTCGGTAAAGGTAGCCAGAAACCATCTAGTTCTTCTGGTCTCAAGGTAAGTGAGGCTGAGGTTCATGCAGACTATTAGTCCTACAGACTAGTTTTTTCTTTGACTCTTTGGTTTCTTCCTTTCTCTTTTGGTCCAGATATGTAGAGACCAACAGTCGTATCTTAGAGGCCACTCACAAGCTTTAAAGGCCCCAGATGCTACTCACCAAGCAAGGGTATAAAACATTATCCTCAGGAGCTATGCTATGCTAATTGACTGAGTTGCCCCCAGAGACTATGGTCCTAAGACCTCAAACCCAGTAACACAATCCTGCAAGGGGATTGGTTATGCCTATGAAGTATCCATAACTGTGCCTGTATGTGCTTTATTTTATATATGAATATGTATGCAGCACACAAAAACACAAACGTGTATATATATTTGCCTACAGAAACACCTATACTTGTATACTCATACATTCATACATGCCTGCCTATACATATATGCATACATAACAACCTATGTAACCATACACATATTTTTGGTAGTTTTTACTGTTCTTGCAAAATTGTATATGTTGTGGCTTTTACCAAAATCATCCCTTATTCTTATGTCCGTCTTAGTGTCTTCTTTTACCTTGGTCAAGTCTTGCAGACACCACCATTATTCAGTATTGCCTTATCCACACCAAGGCTAACAAGTATCTCTTATCTAGAAAGTGATACCCTGTCCCATCCCTGGTAATCACCAAAGAATGTTGCTTTCTGTATGTACACCTATTCTTGTTTTTTTTTATAATAGTGAGATCATACAGTATTTGTCCTTTTGTGATTGATTTATTTTACTCAGCATAGTATCCACCAGATTCATCCACATTATAGTATATTTTGAGAACTCATCATTATTCTTTATGACTGCAAAGTATTCCATTTTGTGTATGTACCACAATTTGTTTATCCATTCATCTGCTGGTGGGCAATTAGGTTGTTTTCACCTTTTTGCTTAAAAGTAATACTTTTGAAATGACTTAGCAAACTGAATAGATGCTTTCTTAAATTATTGAGGAATAATACAAATAACTAACAACTCCTTTCATTTAAATTAATAACTGTAATTCTCAATTTGTATAAATAGTTTTAATTAAAGTCAGAATGACCCTGTGCCATAGATACTGAGTATGTTACCTTTATTTCAATTCAGTATTTTCTGAAAATCATAATTTTAATCATCACTAAAATGAAGCTATGTCTCTGATAAAGCATGGAAACTCTATGACCCCTCAAATATTCAGAAGATAACTTTAAAATGACAAGGAATGAATATGAGTTAAATATTTACTGGAAACAGAGTGTGCTTTTACATTAGCAATATTTGAGCTCGAACATAAATAAGACAACACTTTTATGAAGAAGACAGTATATAATGACTACAGATTTTTTTCCCCCAGAAAAATTTTCATTGTACAGGCTAATACCATGTTCTGCTTTGTCTACCTGCTAATGTACACAGATGAGTTCACAGAACTGTGTCAAGTAACTTTACAAGTGTTTTTATATAATGGAAACACAGCTCAACATAACTCACAAATCAGAAATAATAATAAAAAGAAGTAGTTAGGATCTTATTTTACATTGCTATTAAAAACAGTCTTTGACTTGTACTATCAATAAAAGTAAAACCATCTAAATTATAATGTACAGCAATACAAGTTTTTCATGGTAACTGGATACAACAGATTATGCTTAGAATTACCTAAAAACTATTGAATTAAAGAATCATTAAGATGACAATCCCAGTGATTTGTGGAAATTCACTCAAAGCTTACTCTCAAGAAAATAATTAATCAAGATACTAATAATAGAATTTACAATGATTATTACTATACTGGGAAGTGACTTTGATTATTAAAATATTTAAAACTTACATATTTTTCTCTTGCTCATAATTAATTTTCTACACCTACCGTCATTTCACAAGTAACCCAGAAAATGAATAACCTAGTGGATCACCTTATGTGTTAAAGACCATCATTCTGCTAAAATTATTTATTTACATTGCATTTATTTCACTCTATTACTGCAGGAACTAATACAGTTCTTTAATAAAAATTACTACATTTGGATGCAGAATTAGCTCTTTCAAGCTGTAATAGAACAAACTGACGTACTCAAGCAATTCTCCAGAAACAATTGCATTTTCTTGGAACCACATTTAGATTTATTTATTTTTATTATTTGCTATAAGTAGATTTTACTGGTTAGACCAACCGATATAGGAATTCAAATATTCATAGCTGTAGGGATGAAATGTTAATCCATTTTATAGGCTACATGCACTCACAAAATGTTTAAAAATGATGTAGGCATGTTTAGGATATTGGAAAATTTCTATTTTGAAACATTAATTCTCTCAAAAAGTTGAGTCATGTGTATTTGGAGTTATTTCTTTGTATTTTTCTGTGATTACCCAAATTAAGTATAAGGAATATTCTTCCTGATGCATGAGGAATTAGTGTAGGAAATATTTCCCGCAGAAAGTTCTTGAACGAACCTGAATATATTGAAGGTGACTCACACACTGTGGAATCCTCTCCTCTTTTTCATTTTGCTTCATTGCTGTGTACAGAAAGAGTCCAAGGGAAACTTGGATACAGAATAAGAATTAAATAACAACTTTCCTGGGCTGATCCAGCTAAAGTTGTGATTTATTTCCTGTCTTGATCTTTCAAATTCTGGTTTTTCTTCTCTAAAATTGTTATCTGGAAATGTCATAGGATTGGAGTCTCCACTTCACCTGGTAAATCAAAATGGATTTTTTTCTTCCAATCTCCCCAGGATCTAGTCACGTTTCTGTCTCTCTTCAAATAGATACACACTTCTCACAATAGCCATTGCTGTGGAGTTGATTCCAACTCATGGTAACCCTATAGGATACAGTAGAACTGCGCCCAGAGGTTTCCAAGGCTGTAAGTCTTTACAAAAGTATACGGCCACATCCTTCTCCCGTGGAGGGGCTGCTGGGTTTGAATTGCTGACCTTTCATTTAGAAGTCAAGCGCTTTAACCGCTGCACCACCAGAGCTAAATATACATGTACCCTATGTGTGTGTGTGTGTGGAGCCCTGGCGGTGCAGCCGTTAAGAGTTCTGCTGCTAACCAAAAGGGTTGGCAGTTTGAATCCACCAGTATCTCCTTGGAAACCCTATGGGGCAGTTCTACTCTGTCTTATAAAACTTATATGAGTCAGAATCAACTTGATGGCAACAGGTTTTATATATATATATACATATATATGTATATATATATACATACACACACATATGTATGTTTAACCATTTATATTATTAAATATAGATATAGATTTTGTTATATATTTTTGCTCTCTCTCTCTCTAGAGAGAGAGGCAGACAAGAATATGTGCCCATTTTTAATCATTGTTGAATGATGGAAAGTCCTAGTTTTAGGTCTTTCTTGAGCACTGTGATGGATTGAGGAAACCCCAGTGGCATAGTGGTTAAGAGCTAAGGGCGTTAACCAAGAGGCTGGAAGTTCAACTCCACCAGGCACTCCTTGGAAATCCTATGGGGCAGTTCTACCCTTTCCTTAGGGTGGCTATGAGTTAAAATCAATGGCAACAGGATTGGTTTTTTAGTTTGGTGATAGATTGAATGGTGTCCCTCAAAAAGATACATTGAAATCTTAAGCCAAGGCATCTGTGAGCATGAGTTTGTTTGAAAACACGGTCTTTGAAGATGTTAATAGTCAAGTTACCATAAAGTCATACTGGATGATTGTGGGTCCAAATCCAATCTGACTGGTATCCTATAAAAGAGGAGAAGAGGCTCAGAGACAGAGGGAAGAGGGCTATGTGACAACTGAGTTATGCTACAGCTGCAAGCTGAGTAATGCCTGGGCTGCCAGAAGCCGAGAGAGTTAAGACAGGATTTAGCCTAGAACCTTTAGAGAGAACATGACCGTGTCAACATACTGAATTCATACCACTAGCCTCAGAACTGTGAGACAATAAATTCCTGTACTTAAAAGTTTTCCAATTTGTGGCACTTTGATAAGCAGCCCTATGAAACTAATGGTGGCATAGTGGTTAAGTACCACAGCTGCTAACCAAAGGTCGGCGGTTCAAATCCACCAGACACTCTTTGGAAACTCTATGGGGCAGTTTTACTCTGTCCTGTAGGGTCGCTATGAGTTGGAATTGACTCGAGGACAGTGGGTTTTTTTTTTTTTTTTTGGTTAATGAAACTTATAGAGCACCTTCAATCAGAGTGAGAGGACTTGTTCAGAGATTATTGGGTGGGAAGCCAGAATTAACTTCTTTTGTGTCTAAAATCCAAAATGACCCAACAGACAGCCCAGGCTCAAGGGCATGCATGGGGAGAGTTGGAGAGTAGATGTCTCCTTCCCATTTCATAGGTATCTCGGATACTGTTTAGTCCTCAACTTTGTCATGGAAGAAAACTCAAAAAAAATTTCCCCTGGAGCTCTGCCCATTTTAAGCTCACCCTTTAACTTCTAATGTGGTTTGGCTGCTCTAATGACAGCTGTTCATTTTCCAAATGGAGCTTCCCATTTCCTCAAGGACAACAAGGATACCTTCTGATGTGGAAATATGTCATCTGGCAGTGATTGTGGTGGTTTCTTTATTAGGTTGTATGAAAACCTTTCTGTGAAGGATATAGATAACGGTACTCAGCACCATCCCCATATTTTTACACTCTCTTCTATACTGAAGAAAGAAGCCAAGGTAGTACACTGGTTAAGCAATTGGCTACTAACCGAAAGGTCTGAGTTTCGATCCCACCAGCCACTTGGTGGGAGAAAAATGTGACAGTTGGCATCAGTAGTAATTACAGCCTTGGAAACCTTATGGTGTCCTATAGGGTCACTATGAGTCAGAATCAACTTGATGGCAACTGGTTTGGTTTTTCGGTTATGTACTGAAGGGGGAGAGACTAGAAACCATATAACCTCAAATCACCGTGAGTAGGGTTTTCATTTGAGTTGAAAAAAAGAGAGACACTTCTAAGAGATGTGGAAGACAACAGAGACATATCAAACTGTGCTGGTAGCAGCTGCAGGCAAGTGTGGACATTGCCATGTGGCAGACTTTTTCCCATGACTTTCAGAGGTCCTGTGGAAATAACCCATTTCAAGACTTCAAGCAAGCAAGATCATCCGTGGGAGCTCACAGAGTCTCTAAACATCATCCTTGATGCAGTTACTTGGTTCTGTAGGCATCTGAGATCCCTGGCGATAGGCTCTCTATGACTCTGTACTTCCTGGTTCCCACATTACTCCCACAAATTTGCAGTGGTTGTAAATGTCACTAAAAACCTGATTAAACTGTATCCTAAGAAGAAAAAAAAAAAATTTTCAGTGGTTTTGATTTTTCTGATTAACTCTAGCAGATATAGTCTGTACCTAGGTGTAATCTTTAAGGAAAAAGGTATCCCAGGAAACAACACACAACACCAGATTCCTGGGAATCATCCAGCTTCAGCCTTTGAAAAAGTTTAAGATTATGTCTGTGTTGTGGGTGAGGATGAAAGTTGTTAGGGGCAGAATCCATGGAAATATAAAACCTATTTGAAACTAAATTTTTATAATTGCTTTTAGGGACAGGTGGAGTCTTAAACACTTGAGTATGGATTGGTTCATGTCTGTCATTCAGAAACCTTGGAGGAAAGATGAATTTCTTTAAACAAAAAAAGGGAATGAGAAAGTGAAGTTTGTGGGGTAAATTCAGAGAGCCGAATAGCTGAATTTATTTTGGGAAGGCAAGTCTGGTACTGACAAGAAGAGGGGGTGAAAATGAAACAAAACAAAACAAAGAACAAACTGATGCTAGTGTCATGGATGAAGAACAGACTTGTGAAGTTGTTTGCAACAGAGTGACTGTAAATGATACGTTTGTTAAACACTTAATAAGACAACAACAAATATCAACAAGACTGGTATTCTTTAAAACAAAGTATGTGAATTAACCTATTTAATTTGCACAACAACTTTTTGCATCATCTTCATTTACAGATGAGAAAACTGTGGCACAAAAGGATTGTTGTCCTCTATATGACTCTGAGGCATAGCTTTGAGATCCAAAAGGACACTGATTATCACCTATGATGTCTAAGGCTGTGTGTCAACTTGGCTGGGCCGTGATTCTCAGTGGTTTGGCAGTTATGATGTAGTTTGGTAGCTATGTAATAATGTAATCACCTTCATGGTGAGATCTGTTATGAGCAGCCAGTCAGCTGAAAGGAAGTTTCTTTGGGAGTGTGGCCTGCATCCAATATAGGTGAACTTTCTGGCAAAGCTCATTGGCTCTTGCTCTGGATCCTGAAGCTGGCTCCTGTTCATCTGATCACAAGTCCTTGGCACTTGAGCTAGAAGCTTACCTGCCGATTTGGGATTTGTCAGCTTCTGCAGCCTGTGAGCAAGAGGTCTGCTATCTGACCTGCTGATCTTGGATTCACCAGCTGCTGCAGCAACTTGAGTCAAGAGAAGCCTCCAGCCTGACCTACAGATTTGGACTTTCCAGCCTCAACAAGTGCAGGAGCCTTTTCCTTGATATACATTTCTCTCTCGCTCTCTCTCTCTATATATATTTACATGCTTCACTGGTTTTGCTTCTTTAGAGAACCCACCCTAAGACACCACCTAAATTTGATCATTGCTGCATCTCTAGCATTGTTGACTGGATGAAAGTGGCAGAGCTGATATTCAAACTGATGGTCTGGGTAAAAGTCATTGTTCTCTGTATGATGCTGTTCTCACATTAACACAGCCTGGAAGCTTTAGCTATTTATTCATTTTTCTTCTAGACAACATTCTCTCTTATTTTTTAACTTTCCTTGGCAAGTGCTTTCTGATTTTCTATGTTACAAATATTGCTTCTTCTTTAGATGCTAGTTACAACTGAGATAATTATCTCTAATGACATTTAGATTGTCTGACCCCACACAAAGGTTTTTTTTTGTTTGTTTATTGTTGTTGTTCCTGACAGTGAGAATTGGTTACACTATCTTCTTAACTATTTGTAAAAAAAAAAAAAAACAGGATATATATTTTGTTAAGAGTGCATCATCTCATAAACTATGGAACATTAATAATGATAAATGGAGAAAGATGAGTGTGATTTACAAAAGCTTCTGAACATTTGTTTTCTATTCACAGGTTTCGTATCTCTAAGAGAACATAAAGATCTGAGATTCTCAAAAAAAAAAATCTTCGAAACATTAAATTTTAAGTTCTCAGAGCATTGACAACTGCTATCTTGTAACAGTGCAACTGTGGAAAGCCAGTGTTATTTTCTTTAATGACAGACATTCTATTAATAAAAGAAGATAAAACACAGTGTCAAGAAAAGCTTCTTATTAAAGTTATTTTTGGAGGAAGGACTTGGCCTGGGAAGGCTGCCACCTACCTGATAGAACGACTTAGAATATATTTGTCCAAATGTAATTCTCTTATCACTTATAGTGTTTTTTTTTTTGTTTGTTTGTTTGTTTTTTATGGTATAAGTATTAGTGGTAGTGTTGGGAGCTTAAGATTAAATTATAGTCACTGACTGGCACTGAGTTTTTTTAATATAATGAAGTACAGAAAAGAGGCTAGAAGAAACAAATTTAATGTTTGAAAATCAATAAGCTTCTCAGTATCTAGTAAATCCAGGGTGGGTAATGGTTAAGAAAACCACAAGAAAACTAGATTATATAAAAATCAACATTCATAAGAAAAATGTGGGGAAAACAGTATCGAACAAAGTATTTATACAATTGTGGGCAAGAAGCCACACAACAATTTCCAACTTTTGCTGCTTTGATTTTTAAAAGCATAGTGTAAATAATCTATCATTTTATTAGAATAGAGACTAGTATTTAATTAAAGAAATTTAAAGTTTAGAGGCAATTCTTTTTCAAAATCAGATAACCGAGGAAGGTTTAAGAAAAGTTTGTTAGTCTTTTTAAGGACCAAGGAAAAACAACTATCTTCAATGCTGCCAAAGCAGTCCAAGATCATTTTTAGAGTGGCGGGGGGGGGGGGGACTTTATGAGCCAATCTGGAAAAAAAAGTTTATGAGTTGAAAATTCTGTAGAACTTGTGACACCAGGGACTTTCGACCCTATTACAGATTTTTTGTTATAGCTACTGGGTAAGGAAATAGTACCTTTTACTTAGAAAGATGATGCTGTACCTAGAGGGCTAACCTCCAATATTAATACTTAATTCTAGTTTGGTTATCCATTCTTTCAAATTATTACCCTAAATCTAATTAATAAAATGCCATTGAACATGTTTTCCAAAATACATAAATATAATACCAAAGCCATTCAACTATTCTTCAACGTACTATAATTTCATTATAAAATTATTTGTTATATTATTTCAAGCGTTAAGTAAACAATATTAAGTTCCATGTGAATCAGTGCTTACACAATCTTCTGAAATAAATATGAATATAGCAATATATGTAGAAAAGGAACTATAGAAATGGAAAATATGCCTAAGGAAATTGAAACTTAGGGTTTGATACATTTTGGGTTGATGCAAGAAACAAGTTTTTACACTGAAATGCATCGTCAGGAAAAACAAGGGTGGAAAATTACCAGGTTTTCTGCTTGGAAGAATCTCAGAGCCAAAAGCATTTCTAGTCATCAAGGATAAAAGAGTTGACCTTAAAACTGATTTACAGGGCAGTCTTCATTTCTTAACAGGATTTTATGAGCATTTATATAGCTTTCATACCTTAGGCATCAAAATGGCAATGGTAGAATTGCCCTTTTTAAAAAATGTATTTTTACTCCTTTCAAAACAGAAATGAGTTCAGACACATAGTTACAAAGTTAAAAAAAAATAAGAGAAAAGATAAAGGATTCTGGAAATAAAGGCACTATAGTACATTAACAAAAAAGTTATATAAAATGCAATAATATAAGTAAGGGTAAGAAAAAATACATATAGAGAAATGTCTTCATAAACTTTAAGAATACATGGTTTAGAGTTAGAATACTAATGCTTTTTAAATTTTTTCTCTGAATTCAGAAGATTAATGTCTGGTTATTAGAGAAATATCCTCTTTAAGAACATATATGACATATAAGAAGAAGAAAAAATTTCTAGCTTCTATCTTGAGGAAAAAGGAAGAGTTTTCTATTAAGGATGTACTTATTAAACTTAAAAATCCATTGAGAACTCAACTCTGCTTTTTGAGCAATTATACATTAACATCATGAAAACCCATCCATTTATAAAATTCTCAAGGATACTTAATTTCAATAGCAACACTAAACAAAACATGTAGTTCATGTGTGATATGGTGTTGCTAAAAAATTACGGGTGAATTGGTTGGATGATAATATTTATGTAATAGATAAATGATGCAAATTTGTGAAAAAAATGATAAGGACATAGGTCATGAATGAATCCTTACCATTTGCTGTGTACTATATACTATGTACTATGGTACTGTGAAGTGCTTAAGAATATGTATCTTGGCACACATTTTGTTTAAATGAGGAATTTTGCAATTAGTGTTATAAGAAGAAGTTGGTTATTAATTTGGTGTATATCAAAAAGCTCTAGTTGCAAGAGGGCATGCATGTGCTGTTTAAATAGGAACCACCAAATATAAAATTAATCCACTGACAGTAGAGAAGGTGGCTACCTCTATCACATCAGGGAGAGATGACAGAATGAAGTGTAGAGACCTGCCCATAAATGTATCTTGAGTTGCTGTATTTGAAAAAGATCATACACGTGATGATTATTTAAGGGAGTAAAGACTGGGCTTGTTAATTACACGTTCCTTTCACCCTGGTGGCATAGTGGTGAAGAAACCGGCTGCTAACCAGAAGGTAAAGAGTTCAAATCCACCAGGAGGTCTGTGGAAACCCTTTCGGGGCAGTTCTACTCTGTCCAATAGGGTCGTTATGAGTCAGAATCCACTTGATAGCAATGTTTTCTGTTTTTTGAGAGATGTGTAGGTGTGTGTGTCTTTTTTCCTCCATACTTCTTGGGTGCATGTTTGCAAGCTCAGGAGTTTGGGCTGGAACAGCACTAAAGCATTCCCCATAATTGTATATAATTGTATATATAAAAAGAGTGCTTTGAAATTGAGTGACAAAGGATATTATGAACCTAGGCTAGATGCATTTGGAAAAGAGTCAGAGAAAACTGCAGTGATAATGAAGTTCTGCTGAGATGAGGAAAACAAGAAAATACATATTTAAAAGGGAGTTTAATATACTTATCTCATATAACTATATCATTTGGATTTTCTTGTGGATTTTTATGTAAGGTAAACATTTTCAGGAAATTAAAGAGTGTGGTGCTCTGTGTTCATGTTAACATGATGATATAAAAGCAAAATAAGATAGACACAGAAGTCAGAGGACATAGGGCAGTGCTATCTAGGTTACGACAAGATAATATTGAAGGGAGCCGAATAATTTCTACAGAACACTAATCAAAAACCATGATGGTTATCAAATGCCAATATATATTTTTTGATGCTACTATTTTTTTTTTTTTACTGTCTAGGCTTTTTTTTTTTTAGGCTGCAACAACATTTCTTTGAAATTGTGGATAGTGAAAAATGTAAACAATACATTCAACTCTGCATTTATGTGCAACTCATATTATGAGTTAAACTACACCTAAAATGAAACGTGCTTTTTTCCATTTGGGATACTTCAGGTATTGTTTTAGGTTTATCAGACTAGACTAAGGCTTTTCATCTTTTTATCCATTCAAACAAGGTAAATTATCGTAACAAATAATAAAAACTCAAATAAAAGTATCTTAATTAATGGATTTTATCAGTCAATAAACATAAAAGGACATAAGCAATTTTAAGTGGATACTGAACTATTAAATAACTCACATATTATAAATGTATGTTTTATTTACATTTAAACCATGATTTTCCTATAAAAAGCTTTATAAAATTACCACTAATGATTCAAAAGCAAATCAGAAAGCTCTTTATGAACATTCTATATCAACAGTTTAAATACAGATAAACAGAGATGCTTATCTTTGTCCACCACGCACCTGTCAGTTTGTTGTACTGTGGTGGCTTGCATGTTGCCGTGAGACTGGAAGGTTTGCCATGGGTATTTCAAATACCAACGAGGTAACCCTTGGTGGACAGATTTCAGTGGATCTTCTAAACTAAGACAGACTAGGAAGAAGGACCTAGCAGTCTATTTCTTAAAAAAAAAAAAAGGCCAGGGAAAACCTTATGAATAGCAAACTGCTGCAAAAGATTTCTATAAATTGTTAAAAAGCAAAGATGTCAGGTGTACCTGAACCAAGCCGTGATATTTTCAATCACCTCATAGGCATGCAAAAGCTGGATAATGAACGAGGAAAGCCGAAGAAGAACGGATGCTTTTGGATTATGGTCTTGGCGAAGAATATTGAATACACCATGGATTGCCAGAAGAATGAACAAGTCTGTCTTGGAAGGAATACATTCTGAATGCTCTTTGGAAGCAAGGATGGTGAGACTTTGTCTCATATACTTTGGACATGTCATCAAGAGGGACCAGTCCCTGGAGAAAGACATCACCATTGGTAAAGTAAAGGGTCAGGGAAAAAGAGGAAGACTCTTGGTGAGATGGACTGACACAGTGGTTGCAACAATGGGCTCAAACAAAGCAATGATTGTGAAGATGATGCAGGTTCAGGCCAAGTTTTGTTCTGTTGTACATAGGGCAGCTATGAGTCGGAACTGACTTGATGGCGCCTAACAACAACATCTTTGTCCCTAGGGTGGGTCACAGAATTTGACATACCAATTGACAGAGTTATCTAGAGAGGCTTTAAAATTAATTCTTCTCTTCAATCTTTTTACTTTTTCTTTCTGTGAGTCTAAGGTCTTCTAGTATTTTCTTTTTGTAATGTTCACCCACCTTTCCTGCTGCCTCTTGATAAGTTTTCCTTTTCCTGTCTTATATATCAATCAGTTTTAATTCCTTTCCACTTGTTTTTAAATAAATGTTTTTGGAATGTATACATATATACACACACACATATAATTACTCAGTGAATTTTCACAAAGAAAACATACCCATGTAAGCAGCATTCAGACACTGAATGTTAGGTTGAACCATGTGAAATTGCAAGTATTGACTTTTTTGACCAAAATAGACACATTTATGTTCTTCAGCCTAATACAACATTCCCAGTACTCCAGTAGCTACCCAAGTCTTATATGGTATACACATGACAATTGAAAAATATCCTTGAGGAGGCTGTGCAACTATTTGAATATTCATAAGTATGGAAAAATAGAGTATTTACAAGATTTAGTTCTAGAAATAAAAGGAAACATATTCCTTTGTAGCATATGTTACATGCAATTTTAATAACTAACATTTTAGTAGAGAAATTATATAAAATAAAAATTTTGATTGTAGGCAAGAAAAATCCCACCGAGAACAGTTAGAAAAAACTTAATATAATGTTGCATGCTACTGTTGATAAATTTTGGTGCTTACTAAGTAGCAATCTAAAAGCAAATGTTTCACTTACAATATAAAAGCAAATTCACTTAAATATCATTTGTTCTAGCAGAAATCATTTAACAGTATATTGAACTAAAGATATATAATTTTGTTACAGAATAATAATGCTTTCAGCTCCTGCCAACATGGGGAAATGTCAACAGCCTTTGGGTCACTTTCTTGAAAATTAATCCTACAGAAATTATAGATGTAAAGATGGTTGTAAATTTCGTGAATTAACTCTTGCACATTTACCTTAGCTAACTGGACCAATAAAGAACATCATGATAAATGTAGAAATGATTAAAGTTGTCAAGGATTTTATTTTACTTGGATCCACAATCAGCATCCATGGATGCAGCAATTAAGAAATCAAAAGATGCATTTCATTGGGCAAATTTCCTGCAAAAGACCTCTTTAAAGTGTTGAAAAGCAAAGATGTCACCTTGAAGACCAAGATGCGCCTGACCCAAGCCATGGTGTTTACAATCGCCTCTACGCATGTAAAAACTGAATGACGAATAAGGAAAAACCGATGCCTTTGAATTGTGGTGTTGGCAAAGAATATTGAATATACCGTGGACTGACAAAAGAATGAACAAATATGTCTTGGAAGAAGTACTATCAGAACGCTCCTTAGAAGCAAGGATGGTGAGACTACGTTTCACATACTTTGGACATGTTATCAGGAGAGATCAGTCGCTGGAGAAGGACATCATGCTCGGTAGAGGGTCAGCGGAAAAGAGGAAGACCCTTAACGAGATGGATGGATTGACACAGTGGCTGCAACAATGGGCTCAAGCATAGCAACAATTGTGAGAATGGTGCAGGACCAGGCAGTGTTTTGTTCTGTTGTACATAGGGTTGCTATGAGTTGAAACTGACTCGATGTCACCTAACAACAACAAATTTGGTTGCACATTGTTCTTAGCTCCTTTTAGTAAAGTTTGAAATACAGTAAAACCTACAAAAGCTGGAAGCTGTGTAAGGCGAAAACCTGTCAGAGAAGGAAAACTCAAATATTTTTCACTAGTAGAGGGCAATAGAAAAATGGTAAGACTGTGCCCTGTCAACGGTGAAAAAAACTTGTTACATCTGGAAAAACAAGATAGTCCCATCGAGTTCTGGTTCTCACGGGTTTCACTGTACATGTATTCAATCAGCTTGCTTCCACCTTGCTAAGAGTTTATAATGAAAAAGAGTTACAGAGCAAATTTTGTCATCATCACAAACATTTGTCAAGAAAACATTTGTATGTAAACAGGTACAAAAATATTCATAAAATTGGTTTTGCAAAGCCCAATAAGGTCCTAGTTTGCTATTCTTTAAGATGCTTTAGCCATCAACTTGTAGGAAGTGTTCACTAAAAGCAAAAGAGATAACATTTTAAGAGGCAGGTTGCATGTATTCTTATTGTTAACATGAGGAAAGGAATAACCTTCCATACTAGTAGCTGGACTGAAGATCATATAAGGATTAAGCTCCAGGTGCCATCCGTAAATATACATAGGCTGCAGCCTTTGTTAGATATGTATATACTGCTCATACAAGAATACACAGGGGGTCTAAAATATTTCAGCCCATCCTATAACTTGAATCATTTTAAAATTTTGCTAATGGGTCTCATATTTATATTTATAATACTAATTAATAAAACACTAATTTCATCAATAAAAAGCTATTCATTATTTTCACTATGGTAATTAGCAACATTACTGGTATTGACCAAAGATGAGAGCAGTTGAAATGTTTGTAGGAGTTGGATATGGAGCTTGGACTTTCTAATAAAATGCCTGCTGACCACTCCTGGCATGTGAATTCCTGAGTACACTACTAATCCAAAAAGCCAAAACCAAACCCATTGCCATCGAGTTAATTCAGACCAATAGCAACCCTATGTTACAGAGTAGAACTGCCCCATAGGGTTTCCAAGGAGCAGCTGGTGGATTTGAACTGTTGATCTTTTGGTTAGCAGCTCTGGCTCTTAGCCACAACACCACCGGGGTTTCCAGTAAACTACTAGTTAATCTGACTTATACTTTAATTATGCCCCTCTCCCTCCCCCACACACATTCACACTTCATAACGTACTGCCTATGGGAAATAGTTTAAAGAATTTTCCTGAAAAATTACAAACCACAAAAACTCTTACTAAACTCTGTAGTAGCCAAAGCCTGGTGAAGAGAGAAGTCAGAAGCAGTACTAAGAAGATAGTAGAGGAAAGCTTTTTAAATTTCGATCATGCTGCTCTCTTGCATACTTTTGACACGATAATGGTCAAGCCCCATATTAAAGATACCAGCAGCAACTCGTTCAGAAGAAGGCAGATGTCAAGAAAGCCCTGCTGGGGTAAAGAATTGAAAAAGTGCTGATGGATTGAAATGTGGGTATGATTCTCTGTAGCACTTCTATCTAAGTTCTTAAAAGTAAAATTTTGACTGCAGAAATTGCCTGATCAGATAGGATCAAGCAGAAGTGTTCAAATGTGCCTCTATGTGGGTGGACTTCCAGTTTCAGCTCTGACATACAAAGAGCTAGGAAATGATTCTCATCATTACAGCAAGAAAAAGTTGGGCAAACTGAGAATTAATGACCTTTTTTGGACCCATCAGAGAACTGAGGTCACAGATCAAACTACCTTCCTGAAATCCAGAAAAACAGGCAATCCAGAGAGATACAGCAGTTGAGATCTGCTTATATGGAACAGAAACCACTGCAGCCATAAACTGGATATTAAATGGCTATTTGGGGAGAAAAAAATGAGAATGAATATGGAATAGCATGAGTGCAGAAATGCCATGAGAGCGAGAAACTCCAGAAGGCTTCAGTATTGGGGGCTTCTCTACATATTGCAGGCTTTCTATGGTAAGAACCTGAGAAAGATCTACTCTTAGCTATGTCAAGCTAAATGGAAGAGTAATCATTGTGAAATACACCCAGAGTGTTCAGCATAACAAAGGCCTTCAAGAGAAAATGTTTTACCAAGGTATAATTCTAAAACCTTATATCAGTTGGAAAAAGGAAATGTCTCCCCAGTCAAACACACCTCTAGCCTTCCCTCTCACCTAATGGGGGAGGAAGAAGAACAAGAAGAAGTCAGTAAGTGCAGGTGCTTCAATATATTTGGAGCCAGGAAGGAGAGGAAAAAAAAAAAAAATGATATACCATTGGAGAAACATTTGTAAAGGTCACAGCCTAGAGACACAGGCCCACTAAAAGACTAAGATTTAAAGAGACAATTATAGAGTGCTCTTCCTCCTCCACGCTTTACCACCACACCAAAAGTCTTCAGGGTAATAATAGTGGATTACGGATGATAAAGCTGGAGGGCACACTCTCAGGTGGAACACATTGGGAAGCCTGAAGTCAAGAGTGGTGGCAAAAACAAAGATACTTGAGGAATTTGAAGCTTCTGGGGTCTAGAGCTACAACAAGCATTAAATGCAACCAAACTCATAGCCAAATTAACTTAACTCCTCACATCAAAGTCTTAAATACCCCAATTTCTATTATCCAATAAAACAAGTCCAGGTTTGGACAAAATATTAATGTGATATGTCAGAAGGCAGAAAATACATGCTGAGGAGATAAGGCATGCATGAGAATCAGAATCAAATATGCCACAGATGTTGGAATTATCAGAAAAGGAATTTAAATAAGTGTGATTTTTATGTTAAGGATGCTAGTGATAAAGCAGACAGCGCGGCATAACAGATGGGTAATGTAAGCAAAGAGATAGAAACTAAAAAAGAATAAAAAGGAAATGCTAGGAAACACACACACAGAGTAAGATAATGAAGAATGCCTTCAATGGGCTTATCAGTAGACTCAACATAGCCAAAGAAAGAATTAGTGACCTTGAAAATAGATCAGTAGAAATTTTCCTAACTGAAATGCCAAGAGAAAAAAAAAAAAAAAGGATGAAATAGAGTGAATAAAACATCCAAAGACTGTGAAACAATATCAAAAGGGATAATGTATATGTAACTGGATTCTTAAAAAAAAAGAAAGAACAGAAAAAATAATTGGTATAATAATGACTAAGAGCTTTCTAAAATTAATGAAAGACACAAAATCACAGATGCAGGAAGCAAAGTAAGAGCACCAAGCAAGAAAAATATCCTGCCCCATAAATAGACACACATAGGCATATAATATTCAAACCGAAGAAAATGATGGACAAAAGAGAAAACCATGAAGATGCCAGGTAGAGAAAAAAATACTTTCCCTATAGAGAAATAAGGAAATGAATTACTGCATACTTCTCACCAGAAAATCAGGTAAGCAAAAAGAGAGTGGAGTGAGACATTTAAATTGTTGAAAGGAAGGAAAATGAAATCAACGTAGAATTCAATTACCAACAAAATACTGGCAAATAGACTCCAATGATGTAAAGACACTACTAGTTGCTACTAACCAATCTAAATTACTGGTCATTACCAAGTGGAATTCACTTCAGGTACACAAGATTGTTGCAAAATTTGAAAATTAATCAGTGTAATTTACCATATCAACAAGCTAAAAAAAAACCATATGATCAAATTAACTGACAAAAAATAAGCTTCTGACAGTATGCAACACTCCTTCATGACAAGCACTGTTAGCAAACTGGTAATAGAAATTTCCTCAGTTTGATAAAGAATATCTACAGAAAATCCGCAGCTAACATTACAATGGTAAGAGAATGAATGCTCCCTCGCCAAGATGAGGAGCTAGGTAAAGATTCCCTCTTTTACCACTCTTACTGGAGGTCCTTGCTAATGCTGTAAGAAAATAAAAAATAAAAAAAAGTAGAATATATACATTTTGAAAGGAAGAAAAAAAATGTTTTCTTTGTATATGTCATTATTATCTAGGTAGAAAATGCCAAAGAATCCACAAATAACTTTGTCAAGTGAGCATAGCAAGGTCACGGTTTACAAGATCAATAAACAAAAGTTCATTGTTTTCCCATATACCAGTAATTCAACAGTTTTAATTTGAAATTAAAACCAAATACAACAGTATAAAAAAAATGAAGTTCTTAGATGTAAATCTTGGAAAATGTGTATAGAAAATGTATGTGGAAACTGCAATAAAACTGACAAAAGAAAACAAAGATGATGAAACAAATGGAGAAGTATTCCATGTTTGTGGTTTGGAAGATAACATTGCAAATATATCAATTTTTCACAGCTCATTATATAGATTCAGTGCCATCCCAATCAAAATCTCAGAAACCTACTTTGCAGACATTAAATTGATCATAAAAACCATGTGCAATAGATCTAAATAGCCAAGTGTTCTGGGGGGCACAAAACCACCTATGGTTTTGATGATTCACTACAAGAACCAAATGGGCTCATAAAATAATTGCAGTTATGGCTATGATGGCTATGATTTATTATAGTGACAGGATACAATGTAAAATCACCAAAGAAAAGAGGTGAATGGGCAAAGCCTGGAGGAAGCCAGGTACAAGCTTCCAAGAGTTCTTTCCCAGTGGACTCACACAAGATTGCCTAGTTTCTTCAATAATGATGCGTGGCAACACATGCAAAATGTTGTTTCCCAGGGAAGGTAATTGCAAAGTCAGTAGCCAGGGATTTATTGGGGGCTGGTAGTGAAGATACCCTCAGCCTAGCAGGTGCCAAAATTCCAGACTCACAGAAGGAAAACAGGTATTCAGGATAATCTGGTATTTTGCACAAACAATTAGGCACAGTGAGCCATTTTCACAGGGAACAGTGGAAACCTTCCCAAATCTAAGTTTCTAGAAGACAGTCAAGATCCAATCTTGCAAACAGGCCTTTCTAAGTATGGCAGTCATACCTTCCATGTTTTTTTTTTTTCCTTTCTGCACACCAAGACAATACTAAAGAGGCAAAGAAAGTTAAAGTATACACTCTCTAATTTAAAGAATTACTATAAAGTTACAAAAATCAAGACAGTGTCATACTGGTGAAAGAACTGCAATACATATCAATGCAACAGAATAGAAAGCCAAAAAATGGTTGTAGTTAGTTGTCATTAAATTGATTTTGACTCATGGTGACCCCACGTGTGCAGAGTAGAACTACTCCAATACGGTTTCCAAGGCCTTGAGTTTTTTGGAAGCAGAATGCCAGGCCTGTCTTCTGAGGTACCTGTAGGTGGGTTCGAACCACTAAAATTTCGGCTAGTAGTTGAGCACTTAACGTTTGTGCCACCCAACGGAGTTTTGGCAAAGGCATGAAGTCAATCATTGGAGAAAGGATATAATATCCTTATGCAGAAAAAGAGAGTGGGGGTGGGGGCTGAGAGAAAAAAAAGGAAAGAAAGAAAAAAACGGAAGAAAACAGAGGGAGGGAGGGAGGAAAGAAGGGAGTGGAAAAGTAAGGAATGAAAGAAGGAAGGTGAAAGAAAAAGAACCTGGACCCAGACCTTATCCCTTACAAAAAAAATTCAAAATGGATCATATCCTTAAATATAGGAGCAAATTTACATGCCTTTGGGACTGGTAATATGATTTTATATATAACACCAAAAACACAATCCATAAAAGAAAAAAAACCTGGTAAATTGGACTTCCTGAAAACTAAAATCTTCTGATTTGTGAAATACACAGTTAGAAATATTAAAATAAATAAATAAAATAAGCTCAAGGGACTGGAAAAAAGTATTTGCAAAATACATATCTGAGAAAGACTTGTACCCAAAATACATTCAGAATACTTTTTTTTATTCTTCCCCCTTTATTTCCTACTTCCCCTTAATTCCACTAGAAGGCGCTCGGGCCTAGTAATTCTTCCAGCACTGACTCAGCCTTGGTGCGGTGGGCCTGTGTGCCCTTCCTCCCCTCTTCTGTAGGGGGGCCTCAGGCACTCTCTTGGTTGATATAAGGTGCTGATGTTTCCACAGGTTTTAGGTGTTTTAAAAAGTTTTAATTCTCTCTGGGGTCGGCTCAGAGAATCACTTTATTGTTTAAATCGTTTAAGTTCCAGTGAATCTAGTATTAGGGAGCGTACATGCAATGCAAATTCTACCTCCCCTACCCCCCCCGCCCCCGCCCCACACCTTTTTTTTTTTTTTTTTAAGTCGTGTTGGACTGATAGGGGACTGGTTTCCCTCTGTGGATTCGCTTTCCTGGCCGCCCCTGAAAGATATCAAGAGTTTTTTTTTTTTTCTTTTATCTCCCCTTTGCCCTGGCCTTCGCCTGCAGTCTGGCCCAGAACCCCCACCACCACCCCCTACCCTCCCTCCTGACCTTGTGGTGCTGTCGGGGGTGGGGTAGGGAGGGGGCTTCTTGCCCCACCTCACAGCTCTGGTCTGCAGGACCTGGTCTTCCTCCCCATCGCCCTTTCCCCCACCCCCACTCCTGCCCACTTCTCTGCTCCTGGAAAAAAAAAAAAAAAAATTGAAACACACCATTATTTCTACTTTCCGTTCTCATTGGCTGGGTTCTTTTGCTTCCTGAAGGTTACTTGCGTTTTAGTCGGGGTCCGTCTAACGGATTTTGCTTTTTCTATCTTTGGCTTCTTTTTCTTCCTCCTTTTCCTCCTCTAGCTCTCTTCTTCCCTCCACCCACTCATCCACCCCCTTAGGTGCATCCATCCCCACACACCCAGCAAGGATAGGGACCCTGGGGTGGAGAGAGTCCCCTGAAGCTATTTCTGCACCTGTGCCCACTTCTTCCCTGTCAAGGTCCGGTAGGGGGAGGGAGATGCAGTGGCGAGGGTCCACGCCCCCCCAAATATTAAGACTTTGAAGTAGCATACCACTGTGGCAAAAGTCAAGTGCCTCTATTGTTCTCCTAGCCCTAGGGAGCCTGTTCACTTGTTTGCGTTTTGTAGCTAGGCTCTGCCCACCACTCACTGTATCTGTGACTCAGAGGTTTACAAGGGGGCTGGCCAGGAAAGGTCCTTTTAGCGATGGAGAGAAAGATTTCCCACCTCATAGTTAGTCTTGCTTTTCCTTCTGCCTTTAGCCAGGTGCTTTGATTTTTGGATTGGTGGGATTTATTGCTCTGAGTCCATCAGTTCCATTGGGTTGTTTGTGCTATTTTGTTTTGTTTTGTTTTTCTTCTACTTTTTCCCCTTGAATTATAGTGAGGGAATGGACTCGCTCCACTACCTATGTTGGTATATTGGAAGAGGAGCTGATACAGAACTCCTAAAACTCAACAGTAAGAAAGCAAATGGATGAATTAAAAATGAGCAAAAAATGTGAACAAACACCTTAGCAAGAAGGCATACACATGGAAAATAAGCATATGAAAAGATGCTCAACATCATTTGTCATTAAGTAATTGTAAATTAAAACAACAATGTGGTACTACTACTCACCTATTAGAATGACTCTGAATATCTTACAATAACAATTGCTGATGAGGGTGTAGATTAACAGAAACTCTCATTCCTTGCTGATGGGAATGAAAATGGTACAGGCGTTTTGTAAGACAGTGTTGTGGTTTCTTACAGAGGTAAACATAGTCTCACTATACAATTCACCACAGAGCTCCTAGGCGTTTTGTAAGACAGTGTTGTGGTTTCTTACAGAGGTAAACATAGTCTCACTATACAATTCACCACAGAGCTCCTAGGTATTTACCGAAATGATTCGGAGATTGTGTCCCCCAAAAACTTGTACACGATTATTCATAGCAGCTTTATTCATGCTGGCAAAACTTGCAAGTACCAAGATGTTCTTTAAGACTTGAATAGATAAACTGGGATACAGCCATATATTGGAATACTATTCAGCAGTAGAAGAAATGTGAACTATCAACTATGTGTGAATTTTAAATACATACTGCTGAATGAAAGAAACAGTCTCAAAACAGCACCTACTACTCTCCTATCTCTCTGTTCCCTCCCCCACCCTCCCCAGGCGGCTTCATTAACATCTGAATAGCCTGAGCCAGAGGGAGAACTCTGATAGGGATCTGACTGCAGTTTTTTTTTAGCGGATTTTCTGGAAAAACTAGTTTCCCAGTGATGGCTCGGAGACAACAATCCATATCAAACCACTTAAAGAAGCAGACCGTGACAGCTTCTCCAACTCCCCAAACAAAAGAATCAAAAACTTTCCCAAATGAAGATACAATTTTGGAATTATCAGATACAGAATATAAAAAACTAATTTACAGAATGCTTAATGATATCACAAATGAAATTAGGATATCTGCAGAAAAAGCCAAGGAACACACTGATAAAACTGTTGAAGAACTCAAAAAGATTATTCAAGAACATACTGGAAAAATTAATAAGTTGCAAGAATCCATAGAGAGACAACATGTAGAAATCCAAAAGATTAACAATAAAATAACAGAATTAGACAACACACTAGGAAGTCAGAGGAGCAGACTCGAGCAATTAGAATGCAGACTGGGACATCTGGAGGACCAGGGAATCAACACCAACATAGCTGAAAAAAAATCAGATAAAAGAATTAAAAAAAATGAAGAAACCCTAAGAATTATGTGGGACTCTATCAAGAAGGATAACCTGCGGGTGATTGGAGTCCCAGAACAGGGAGGGGGGACAGAAAACACAGAGAAAATAGTTGAAGAACTTCTGACAGAAAACTTCCCTGACATCATGAAAGACGAAAGGATATCTATCCAAGATGCTCATCGAACCCCATTTAAGATTGATCCAAAAAGAAAAACACCAAGACATATTATCATCAAACTCACCAAAACCAAAGATAAACAGAAAATTTTAAAAGCAGCCAGGGAGAAAAGAAAGGTTTCCTTCAAGGGAGAATCAATAAGAATATGTTCTGACTACTCAGCAGAAACCATGCAGGCAAGAAGGGAATGGGACGACATATACAGAACACTGAAGGAGAAAAACTGCCAACCAAGGATCATATATCCAGCAAAACTCTCTCTGAAATATGAAGGCGAAATTAAGATATTTACAGACAAACACAAGTTTAGAGAATTTGCAAAAACCAAACCAAAGCTACAAGAAATACTAAAGGATATTGTTTGGTCAGAGAACCAATAATATCAGATATCAGCACAACACAAGGTCACAAAACAGAACGTCCTGATATCAACTCAAATAGGGAAATCACAAAAACAAACAAATTAAGATTAATTAAAAAAAAAATACACATAACAGGGAATCATGGAAGTCAATAGGTAAAAGATCACAATAATCAAAAAGAGGGACTAAATACAGGAGGCATTGAACTTCCATATGGAGAGTGATACAAGGCGATATAGAACAATACAAGTTAGGTTTTTACTTAGAAAAATAGGGGTATATAATGAGGTAACCACAAAAAGGTATAACAACTCTATAACTCAAGACAAAAACCAAGAAAAACGTAACGACTCAACTAACATAAAGTCAAACACTATGAAAGTGAGGATCTCACAATTTACTAAGAAAAACGCCTCAGCACAAAAAAGTATGTGGAAAAATGAAATTGTCAACAACACACATAAAAAGGCATCAAAATGACAGCACTAAAAACTTATTTATCTATAATTACCCTGAATGTAAATGGACTAAATGCACCAATAAAGAGACAGAGAGTCACAGACTGGATAAAGAAACACCATCCATCTATATGCTGCCTACAAGAGACACACCTTAGACTTAGAGACACAAACAAACTAAAACTCAAAGGATGGAAAAAAGTATATCAAGCAAACAATAAGCAAAAAAGAAGAGGAGTAGCAATATTAATTTCTGACAAAATAGACTTTAGACTTAAATCCACCACAAAGGATAAAGAAGGACACTATATAATGATAAAAGGGACAATTGATCAGGAAGACATAACCATATTAAATATTTACGCACCCAATGACAGGGCTGCAAGATATATAAATCAAATTTTAACAGAACTGAAAAGCGAGATAGATACCTCCACAATTATAGTAGGAGACTTCAACACACCCCTTTCGGAGAAGGACAGGACATCCAGTAAGAAGCTCAACAGAGACACGGAAGATCTAATTACAACAATCAACCAACTTGACCTCATTGACTTATACAGAACTCTCCACCCAACTGCTGCAAAATATACTTTTTTTTCTAGCGCACATGGAACATTCTCTAGAATAGACCACATATTAGGTCATAAAACAAACCTTTGCAGAGTCCAAAACATCGAAATATTACAAAGCATCTTCTCAGACCACAAGGCAATGAAGCTAGAAATCAATAACAGAAAAACTAGGGAAAAGAAATCAAATACTTGGAAAATGAACAATACCCTCCTGAAAAAAAGACTGGGTTATAGAAGACATCAAGGAGGGAATAAGGAAATTCATAGAATGCAACGAGAATGAAAATACTTCCTATCAAAACCTCTGGGACACAGCAAAAGCAGTGCTCAGAGGTCAATTTATATCAATAAATGCACACATACAAAAAGAAGAAAGAGCCAAAATCAGAGAACTGTCCCTACAACTTGAACAAATAGAAAGTGAGCAACAAAAGAATCCATCAGGCACCAGAAGAAAACAAATAATAAAAATTAGAGCTGAACTAAATGAATTAGAGAACAGAAAAACAATTGAAAGAATTAACAAAGCCAAAAGCTGGTTCTTTGAAAAAATTAACAAAATTGATAAACCATTGGCTAGACTGACTAAAGAAATACAGGAAAGGAAACAAATAACCCGAATAAGAAATGAGAAGGACCACATCACAACAGAACCAAATGAAATTAAAAGAATCATTTCAGATTATTATGAAAAATTGTACTCTAACAAATTTGAAAACCTAGAAGAAATGGATGAATTCCTTGAAAAACACTACCTACCTAAACTAACACATTCAGAAGCAGAACAACTAAATAGACCCATAACAAAAAAAGAGATTGAAACGGTAATCAAAAAACTCCCAACAAAAAAAAGTCCTGGCCCGGACGGCTTCACTGCAGAGTTCTAGAAAATTTTCAGAGAAGAGTTAACACCACTACTACTAAAGGTATTCCAAAGCATAGAAAATGACGGAATACTACCCAACTCATTCTATGAAGCCACCATCTCCCTGATACCAAAACCAGGTAAAGACATTACAAAAAAAGAAAATTATAGACCTATATCCCTCATGAACATTGATGCAAAAATCCTCAACAAAATTCTAGCCAATAGAATCCAACAACACATCAAAAAAATAATTCACCCTGATCAAGTGGGATTTATACCAGGTATGCAAGGCTGGTTTAATATCAGAAAAACCATTAATGTAATCCATCACATAAATAAAACAAAAGACAAAAACCACATGATCTTATCAATTGATGCAGAAAAGGCATTTGACAAAGTCCAACACCCATTTATGATAAAAACTCTTACCAAAATAGGAATTGAAGGAAAATTCCTCAACATAATAAAGGGCATCTATGCAAAGCCAACAGCCAATATCACTCTAAATGGAGAGAACCTGAAAGCATTTCCCTTGAGAACGGGAACCAGACAAGGCTGCCCTTTATCACCGCTCTTATTCAACATCGTGTTGGAAGTCTTAGCCAGGGCAATCAGGCTAGACAAAGAAATAAAAGGTATCCGGATTGGCAAGGAAGAAGTAAAGTTATCACTATTTGCAGATGACATGATTATATACACAGAAAACCCTAAGGAATCCTCCAGAAAACTACTGAAACTAATAGAAGAGTTTGGCAGAGTCTCAGGTTATAAAATAAACATACAAAAATCACTTAGATTCCTCTACATCAACAAAAAGAACACCGAAGAGGAAATAACCAAATCAATACCATTCACGGTAGCCCCCAAGAAGATAAGATACTTAGGAATAAATCTTACCAAGGATGTAAAAGACCTATACAAAGAAAACTACAAAGCTCTACTACAAGAAATTCAAAAGGACATACTTAAGTGGAAAAACATACCTTGCTCATGGATAGGAAGACTTAACATAGTAAAAATGTCTATTCTACCAAAAGCCATCTATACATTTAACGCACTTCCGATCCAAATTCCAATGTCATATTTTAAGGGGATAGAGAAACAAATCACCAATTTCATATGGAAGGGAAAGAAGCCCCGGATAAGCAAAGCACTACTGAAAAAGAAGAAGAAAGTGGGAGGCCTCACCTTACCTGACTTCAGAACCTATTATACAGCCACAGTAGTCAAAACAGCCTGGTATTGGTACAACAACAGACACATAGACCAATGGAACAGAATTGAGAACCCAGACATAGATCCATCCACGTATGAGCAGCTGATATTTGACAAAGGACCAGTGTCAATTAACTGGGGAAAAGACAGCCTTTTTAACAAATGGTGCTGGCATAACTGGATATCCATTTGCAAAAAAATGAAACAGGACCCATACCTCACACCATGCACAAAAACTAACTCCAAGTGGATCAAAGACCTAAACATAAAGACTAAAACGATAAAGATCATGGAAGAAAAAATTGGGACAACCCTAGGAGCCCTAATACAAGGTATAAACAGAATACAAAACATTACCAAAAATGATGAAGAGAAACCCGATAACTGGGAGCTCCTAAAAATCAAACACCTATGCTCATCTAAAGACTTCACCAAAAGAGTAAAAAGACCACCTACAGATTGGGAAAGAATTTTCAGCTATGACATCTCCGACCAGCGCCTGATCTCTAAAATCTACATGATTCTGTCAAAACTCAACCACAAAAAGACAAACAACCCAATCAAGAAGTGGGCAAAGGATATGAACACACATTTCTCTAAAGAAGATATTCAGGCAGCCAACAGATACATGAGAAAATGCTCTCGATCATTAGCCATTAGAGAAATGCAAATTAAAACTACGATGAGATTCCATCTCACACCAGCAAGGCTGGCATTAATCCAAAAAACACAAAATAATAAATGTTGGAGAGGCTGCGGAGAGATTGGAACTCTCATACACTGCTGGTGGGAATGTAAAATGGTACAACCACTTTGGAAATCTATCTGGCGTTATCTTAAACAGTTAGAAATAGAACTACCATACAACCCAGAAATCCCACTCCTCGGAATATACCCTAGAGATACAAGAGCCTTCATACAAACAGATATATGCACACCCATGTTTATTGCAGCTCTGTTTACAATAGCAAAAAGTTGGAAGCAACCAAGGTGTCCATCAACGGATGAATGGGTAAATAAATTGTGGTATATTCACACAATGGAATACTACGCATCGATAAAGAACAGTGACGAATCTCTGAAACATTTCATAACATGGAGGAACCTGGAAGGCATTATGCTGAGCGAAATGAGTCAGAGGCAAAAGGACAAATACTGTATAAGACCACTATTATAAGATCTTGAGAAATAGTAAACCTGAGAAGAACACATACTTTTGTGGTTACGAGGGGGGGAGGGAGGGAGGGTGGGAGAGGGTTTTTTTATTGATTAATCAGTAGATAAGAACTGCTTTAGGTGAAGGGAAAGACAACACTCAATACATGGAAGGTCAGCTCAATTGGACTGGACCAAAAGCAAAGAAGTTTCTGGGATAAAATGAATGCTTCAAAGCTCAGCGGAGCAAGCGCGGGGGTCTGGGGAACATGGTTTGCGGGGACTTCTAAGTCAATTGGCAAAATAATTCTATTATGAAATCATTCTGCATCCCACTTTGAAATGTGGCGTCTGGGGTCTTAAATGCTAACAAGCAGCCATCTAAGATGCAGCAATTGGTCTCAACCCACCTGGAGCAAAGGAAAATGAAGAACACCAAGCCCACATGACAACTAAGAGCCCAAGAGACAGAAAGGGCCACATGAACCAGAGACCTACATCATCCTGAGACCAGAAGAACTAGTTGGTGCCCGGCCACAATCGATGACTGCCCTGACAGGGAGCTCAGCAGAGGACCCCTGAGGGAGCAGGAGAGCAGTGGGATGCAGACCCCAAATTCTCATAAGAAGACCAAACTTAATGGTCTGACTGAGACTGGAGGAATCCCGGCGGTCATGCTCTCCAGACCTTCTGTTGACACAGGACAGGAACCATCCCTGAAGACAACTCATCAGACATGAAAGGGACTGGTCAGCGGGTGGGAGAGAGACGCTGATGAAGAGTGAGCTAATTATATCAGGTGTACACTTGAGATTGTGTTGGCAACTCTTGTCTGGAGGGGGGATGGGAGGATAGAGAGAGAGGGAAGCCGGCAAAATTGTCAAGAAAGGAGAGACTGAAAGGGCTGACTCAAGACGGGGAGAGTAAGTGGGAGTAGGGAGTGAGATGTATGTAAACTTATATGTGACAGACTGATTGGATTTGTAAACGTTCACTTGAAGCTTAATAAAAGTTATTATAAAAAAAAAAAAAAAAACAGCACCTACTGTAATATTCCATTTCTGAGAGAGAGTCGTTTGAACAGAACATAGGGAATATCGTGTATTTTAAAACTGGAAAAGTTGTGTGGCAGGGTTATGTCCTTTGATCTTACTTATTCATTCTGTATGCTGAAAAAATAACCTGTGAGTCTGGATTATATGAAGAATTATGTGGCATCAGTCTTGGAGGAAGACTCATTAACAACCTGCGATATGCAGATGATACAACCTTGCTTACCAAAAAATGAAGATGACTTGCACCACTAACTGATGAAGGTCAAAGTCTACAGCCTTTAGTACGGATTATGCCTGACTGTGAAGAGAATGAAAATCCTCACAATTGGAACAATAAACAACATCATGGTAAATGGAGAAACACCTGAAGTTCCCAGTGATTTCATTCTACTTGGATCACAATCAACGTCCATGGAAACCTCAGTCAAGAAATCAAATAACATATTACATTGGCCAAATCTGCTGCAAAAGAACTCTTTAAATTTTTAAAAACAATTTTGTCACTTTGATGACTGAGGTGCGCCTGACCCAAGCCATGGTCTTTTCAATTTTGCATGAAAAAGCTGGACAATGAAAAGGAAGACAGAAGAAAAATTGATACATTTGACAACAATGACATTTTTCAAAAAACAAAACTACAGAGGCATTAAGCAGATCAGATCAGAGGTTACCCGGAGTTTGGAGAGGGTTGAGATTTGAACAGATGAAATGCAGGTGAGGTGATTTTTTTGAGTGCCGATGCTATTCTGCATGACACTGTAATGGTGATTTCATGAGTCTATGAATTTATCGAAACTCAGCACAAAGGGTGGGCCTTAATTGTTGTCCATTATTTAAGAAGTCGGGGGATCCCAGTATGAAACGCAGACTGGGACAAGACTGTAACAGTATTATAAATGTTTGGAATATTCTCACTGAAGAGGGCAGGAAGGTACTGACCTAAGTAACTTTGGAAATAAATGAAGACTATAACATGAACGGGAAGCCTTAGTGGCGTAGTGGTTAAGTGTTATGGCTGCTAACCAAAGGGTCAGCAGTTTGAATCCACCAGATGCTCCTTGGAAACTCTATGGGGCAGTTCTACTCTGTCCTATAGAGTTGCTGTGAGTCAGAATCGTCTTGACAGCACTGGGTTTGGTTTGGTGTTTTTATAACATGAATGAGCCTCGGTGGCACCGTGGTTAAGAACCTGGCTGCTAACCAAAAGGTCAGCAGTTCAAATCTGCCAGCTGTTCCTTGGAAACGCTATGAGGCAGTTCTATTCTGTCTTACAGGGTCACTATGAGTCAGAATTGACTCAATGGCAATGGCAATGGATAACGCTAAATGTGAAATAAACTGTATACTAACACTGTATTCTCATTGACAACACCGTTTCCCATGGGATTTCTTGTTAACAGTTCTGAAATCGTTACACATATATACTGAAATTAAACAAGTAATTGGATGGTGTGTTGCGGGAACCAGGCTTCTTACCATTGGAGTGGGTTGTTACAGATAAGCAAGGAGAAAAAAATTAGAATGATTGACAATGGATTAGACTTGGAGACAACAGTATGAAATCATATTTAGCTTAGAATGGATAGCAATGATTATGTATTGAAATATATGTACACACACACACACACACACACACACACACACAGAGAACAATGATCAGACCTACCACCCAGATCTTGTTTTCTGATAGTATTCTCCAATAAAATCAACTAGGGCTTCTTAGAAAAATGGTTGATTCTACGGCAGGGGTAGGAAATACACAGGATGAGCGAGAAGCATCTTGTAGTGTCAGCAAGTAAGAAAATACTCCAAAAAAAAAGTAAGTTAATAAAACCCACAATGAGGGGGCTATGTTAGAGGGACACAGGACTAACCCAAAGAGGTCTCAACTGCAATATTGGATTTAAGAAGGCAAATGGGGTATTTTTTGACAGAAAACAACCTTTGGACCTAAAATTATCGTTTAATCAAATTTTCATTTAATTATGAGGGCCTCATAAAAACATCATCAGACATACAAGTCGTCACAGATTTGCCACATAAAAATTCATGCTGGAAATACTTTAGAGGGTGTGTATAAATATTCAGAGAAAAAAATAGGAAATGCTTGAAAAGATACAGAAAATAAGAGCGATCATATTTCTCGGAATTTAACAGTTTTTGTAAATCAGTTTGGTGTTTTTGAGGACAAAAGAGCAGGTAATAATATTCATAACATGGCTCATTTTCATGCTAAATGAGAAAATACAAACATTCTAAATTTCTATTTTTATGATAGTACATACACGATATGACTATTCATGTAAATGAACATAAATAATTGCCTTGTAGTGCAACAAACAAAGTACAAATATTAGAATGCATGTTTATTTGTTCAACAGGGAAAATTTGGTCTTTTTAATTCAAAGCAGGAATAGAGTTATAAAAGATGACAAAAATAATATTGTTAAGAGAAAATATGATATAACGGGGTAGAAAAGTCTTAATAATGCTTTGTCATGTGAAGTGTAAATGAGCTAAACTCACAAATTAAAATAAAAAGATTCTTTTCAGGTGTGATAAAGGCATGATTCATCTCTATGCTGTGTAAAATAGACAATAACACACATTTAAAAATACACACAGAGAAACGGACTGGGAGATGACAAGTGACATATAAAGAAAAGGTAAAGATTTTAGTGGTCAAAGAGTGGTATTATGTTCTGGAAAAAAAGGCAATAGAAGAAAAAATATCTCCATCAAAGGCATTTCTGCAAAAATCCACAAAATATTATTCCAAGCTGAAAAACTATATGAAGAGTTAGAAAAATAAACAATTACAGAATATATTTTTGACAGAAACTGACAAAACATTCAAAAACTAAATGCAGCAAAATTTAATTAACACATTTTTTTGTGTGCACACACATATAAAGCATGCATAGGGCAATAATAAAAATGAATAAATAAATCATGTATTTGGCATAAAAGTGGTCACAAAAGATCAGTAGTAATCAATCTATATTTCTGGGCATAATGTGAAAAATTAGAAATTAATCTAAAGTGGATAAATCTAAAATGATTGGAAACTACCATATTACCAGATAAATCTTGAACCACAAAATAACAAAAGCATTCAATGGAAATATAAAAGCAAGCATAAAAAAATATTCTGAGCTGTTAAAAGCTTTAAGCAAAATATAAATAAAGGATTAGTTAAATGTTAAAATGTTTAGCATATTTGTGACGTATGAATAGATGAATATACTTTTAAAAGAATACTTTTATAGTCCAATGTTTTATATCTTTTATTTAACAGGCATAAGAGCTTATAAAACATTATTAGAAGGTTCTCACAGATAGATTGTGAAAGTCCATTGTTATTTCTATTTCAAAATACAATTTGATATGATGAATATTAAAAATATTTTTACTTTCAATTTTCATAGTATTTATTACACGCACATTTGTTTTTCAAGAAAACATAAAATTTAGACTTGTTGGGTGGCTTGATAGATTTTTTTTTTAATAATGCACAGTGATAAATATAAAACATTTCTAAATAAACCAGGCCTCCCCAAAAAAGATGATCTCACTTCCTTAATTTTCAGAATATTTATTTTAATTTGGGGGGCATTTTTATCAGTTTTTTTAATCATTTTTTTTTCAATTGTATGAAAACAAATTTTAATTTACTAACATTTCAAAGAAATACTTTGCTTGCTCTTTTAATTAAGCACATCACTGCCTTGGCATTCATCCAGCTGTTTTTCTTCTTATGCTTCCTATGTCTCACACGCCTATAAAGTCCTTTCTCAAGATAAAAGAATTTTCTTCCAATTGGTCCCGTGGGGTGCTGAGCAAGAAAAACTAAGGAACAGCTTTTCCTTTATACCTACTGAAAAGTCTAGAGGGATAAAATGGGAAATTGAGGATAACAGGCCCTTTTATGACTTATTTATATTTCTCAAGCTTTCCATGACTTGTCTGGAGACATATTTTTGTGTTAGATATTCTTCTATCATGTTTTGTTGTGTTCAAATATTTGTGCCAGACCATTTCATTTTTGCTGAAATTTTATATATAATGATGATGGCTTCTTATAATTTCCACAGTTATGTGTTTTTACACTTATTTCAGTTCTAAAATAGGATAACGATTTGGCTCATTTTTAGTGAACGATGAAAATGGCTGTTGAGAAGCAGGAAAGTGTTCCACACAGCTGAGACTATCGATTCTACCTAGGGTTGAAGTGGTAACATCAGTTAAAAACTACTCCGAGTGGGGGAAAATTATACTCCTAGTGGAAATAGAAAAATATTTGCTGGGGTTTTTATTTGACAGGAATCATCCATCTTGATATAAGAGCTTCCAATTAGATTTCAATATTATCAGCACTGCTGAGCTCATTCAGAATTTAGAACTGAAAATTACCAATGGAAAGTTTCCAGGGTGCCTAGACATTTTAACTAGTTCAGGAGTGAGAAGTGAGCTGTGGCAAAATAAACAGAAATTATAGTAACACAGGTTTACAGACATCAGAGACAGCTAGCAAAAATGAAAGAAAGATATAACAAACAGGAATATACCAGCTGCATTGGATTTGAAATATAAACGTACATCATTGCAGAATTAATTAACATCTCAATTAATTAAGGTTCATCTAAAAAAAAAAAGTAAGTTTTATTATTAAGCATCTACAAGCATCAGACGCTAGAAAATAACAGCCTGAAAAATACATGGTTGAATTTATAGTAATTAAGTATATATTCATTACTTAATAATTTTAGAATTAGCATGTTTTAGAACAATGTTTCTTAGTATGTGTTTAATGGAATACTAACTTGTTAGATGATGTTGTTGTTGTTGTTAGGTGCCCTTGAGTCGGTTCCTACTCATAGCCACCCCATGCACAACAGAACAAAACTCTGCCCAGTCCTGAGCCATCCTTACAATCGTTGTTATGCTTGAACTCATTGTTGCAGCCACTGTGTCAACCCACCTCACAGAGGGTCTTCCTCTTTTCCGCTGACTTTGTAATCTGCCAAGTATGATGTCCTCCAGGGACTGATCCCTCCTGACAACATGTCCAAAGTGTGTAAGACGCAGTCTCGCCGTCCTTGCTTCTATGGGGCATTCTGGTAGCACTTCTTCCAAGGCAGATTTGTTCATTCTTTTGGCAGTCCATGGTATATTCAATAAAAAAAATTCTTCGCCAAAACCACAATTCAAAGGCGTCAATTCTTCTTTGGTCTTTGTTATTCATTGTTCAGCTTTCACATGCATATGATGTGATTGAAAATACCATGGCTTGGGTTATGTGCACCTAGTCTTCAAGGTAACATCTTTGCTCTTCAGCGCTTTTAAGAGGTCCTTTGCAGCAGATTTACCCAATGCAATGTGTCTTTTGATTTCTTGACTGCTGCTATCATGGGTGTTGATTGTGGATGCAAGTAAAACGAAATCCTTGAAGACTTCAATCTTTTCTCCGTTTACCATGATGTTGCTCATTGATCTGGTTGTGAGAATTTTTGTTTTCTTTATGTTGAGGTGCAATCCATACTGAAGGCTGTGGTCTTTGATCTTCGTAAATAAGTGCTTCAAGTCCTCTTCACTTTCAACAAGCAAGGTTGTGTCATCTGCGTAACGCAGGTTGTTAATGAGTTTTCCTCCAATCCTGATGCCCCATTCTTCTTAGTATAGTCTGGCTTCTCGGATCATTTGCTCAGCATACAGATTGAATAGGTACGATGAAAGAATACAACCCTGACGCACACCTTTCCTGACTTTAAACCAATCAGTATCTCCTTGTTCTTTCCGAACAAACACCTCTTGATCTATGTAAAGGTTCCTCATGGGCACAATTAAGTGTTCTGGAATTCCCATTCCTGGCAATGTTATCCATAGTTTGTAATGATCCACACAGTCGAATGCCTTTGCATAGTCAATAAAACACAGGTAAACATCCTTCTGGTATTCTCTGCTTTCTGTCAGGATCCATCTGACATCAGCAATGATATCCCTGGTTCCACATCCTCTTCTGAAATTGGCCTGAATTTCTGGCAGTTCCCTGTTGATATACTGCTGCAGCCATTTTTGAATGATCTTCAGCAAAATTTTGCTTGTGTGTGATATTAATGATATTGTTCTATAATAGCACTGGGGGTAGGGTGGGGTTCTGTAATTTCTGCATTTGGTTGGATCACCTTTCTTGGGAATAGGCATAAATATGGATCTCTTCCAGTCAGGTGGCCAGGAAGCTGTCTTCCATATTTCTTGACATAGACAAGTGAGCACCTCCAGCACTGCATCTGTTGTTGAAACCTCTCAATTGATATTCCATCAATTCCTGGAGCCTTGTTCTTTGCCAATGCCTTCAGAGCAGCTTGGACTTCTTCCTTCAGTACCATCAGTTCCTGATCATATTCCACCTCTTGAAATGGTTGAACGTCGACTAATTCTTTTTGATATATTGACTCTGTGTATTCCTTCCACCTTCTTTTGATGCTTCCTGTGTTGTTTAATATTTTCCCTACAGAATCCTTCACTATTGCAACTCAAGGCTTGAATTTTTTCTTCAGTTCTTTCAGCTTGAGAAATGCCAAGCGTATTCTTCCCTTTCAGTTTTCCATCTCCAGCTCTTTGCACATGTCATTATAATACTTTACTTTGTCTTCTCGAGACACCCTTCTAAATCTTCTGTTTAGTTCTTTTACTTCATCAATTCTTCCTTTTGCGTTAGCTGCTCGACGTTCAAGAGTAAGTTTCAGAGTCTCCTCTGACATCCATCTTGGTCTGTTCTTTCTTTCCTGTCTTTTCAGTGACCTCTTGCTTTCTTCACGTGTGATGTCCTTGATGTCATTCCACAACTCATCTGGTTTTTGGTCACTAGTGTTCAATTTGTCAAATCTATCCTTCAAGTGGTCTCTAAATTCAGGTGGGATATCCTCAAGGTCATATTTTGGCTGTCATGGACTTGCTCTGATTTTGTTCAGTTTCAGCTTGAACTTGCTTATGAGCAATTGATGGTCTGTTCCACAGTCGGCCCCTGGCCTTGTTCTGACTGATGTTATTGAGCTTTTCCATCGTCTCTTTCCACAGACATAGTCAATTTGATTTCTGCGTATTGCATCTGGCTAGGTCCGTGTGTATAGTCGCCGTTTATGTTGGTGAAAGAAGGTATTTGCAATGAAGAAGTCATTGGTCTTGCAAAATTCTATCATTCGATCTCCGGCGTTGTTTCTATCACCAAGGCCATATTTTCTAACTACTGAACCTTCCTGTTTGTTTCCAACTTTTGCATTCCAATTGCCAGTAATTATCAATGCCTCTTGATTGCATGTTTGATCAATTTTGGACTGCAGCAGCTAATAAAAATCGTCTATTTCTTCATCTTTGGCCTTAGTGGTTGGTGTGTAAATTTGAGTGATAGTTGTATATACTGGTCTTCCTTGTAGGCGTATGGATATTATCCTATCACTGACAGTGTTGTACTTCAGGATAGATTTTGAAACGCTCTTTTTGATGATGAATGTAACACCATTTCTCTTCAAGTTGTCATTCCCGGCATAGTAGGCTATATGATTGTCCAATTCGAAATGGCCAATACCAGTCCATTTCAGCTCACTAATGCCTAGGATATCAATGTTTATGCATTCCATTTCATTTTTGATGATTTCCAGTTTTCCTAGATTCATACTTTGTACATTCCAGGTTCCAATTATTAATGGATGTTTGCAGCTGTTTCTTCTCATTTTGAGTCGTGCTGCATCAGCAAATGAAGGTCCTGGAAGCTTTACTCCATCCATGTCATTAAGATCGACTCTACCTTGAGGAAGCAGCTCTTCCCCAGTCATCTTTTGAGTGTCTTCCAACCTGGGGGGCTCATCTTCCGGCACTATATCAGACAATGTTCTGCTGCTATTCATAAGGTTTTCACTAGCTAATGCTGGTTTAATGCTTTTCAGAAGTAGACTGCCGGGTCCTTCTTCCTAGTCTTTCTAGTCTGGAAGCTCAGCTGAAACCTGTCCTCCGTGGGTGACCCTGCTGGTATCTGAATACTGGTGGCATAGCTTCCAGCATCACAGCAACACGCAAGCCCCCTCAGTATGACAAACTGACAGACACGTGGGGGTGTTAGATGATAGTATCAATAATAAAAATAAACCATTGCCATTGAGTCAATTCCATCATAATGACCCTGTAGCACAGAGTAGAACTACCCCATAGGACTTCCAAGGAGTAGCTGGTGGATTTGAACTGCTGAACTTTTGCTTAGCAGCTGATCTCTTAACCACTGTGCCACCAGGTCACCTAGATGATGATAATAAGCAGTAAGAAATGAAAGCACCTGTGGTTGCATAAATTTGTAATGCATTTCATTAAGGAAATATGTTTTTATTTTCTAGCATTTTCCTGAGTCTTCAATAAGCCAATTCATTCATTTAATAATTAACGATTGTGACTTATTGTCAAGAAGGCTGTCCATAGTCCCTTCAGCACTTGTGCCTCAGTGTATACTCAGACATTTTGTGATTTTATCCCCCCTTCCTTATTGCTCTGGGTGATCATTTTCTTGTATTCTCATTAAAAGGAAAGCAGTGAACTTTCAGGGGAAAAACGAGCTCTCAAACTGCCTTAAGGACTATTTCTGCTAGTTTTCTGGATTGTATAATCTTAAAACCAAGCCAAACCTGTTTATGTTGAGTCCATTCTGACTCACGAGAACACCATGTGTTACAGATCAGAACTGCTCCACAAGGTTTTCTTGGCTGTAATCTTTATAGATGTCGATCATCAGGCCTTTCTTCCATGGTACCACTAAGTGGATTGAACTGCCAACGTTTCAGTTAGTAGTCTGAAGCAAACTGTTTGCACCACCCAGGAACCCTTCTTATGCTCTTAAACCTCCTCAAAAACACCTCCATGACTTTATCTGCTGCTTTCCCCAGTACAACACAAGCTGAAAGTCTAAAAATTAATTTCCCAGGCTCCCTTGTCCGTAGAATTTTGTACATATTCCACCAATAAAATACATGCATTTGAGATTTGGAAGGCTGAACAAAGTAATTTAATAGCTTTTTTCTTTTTTTTTAAATGAAACCCTGATTGATTTTGAAGTCAATTCAGATTTCACTTGATTTCATCATAAAATTTGGCATCTTTATCAAATCCATGTTTATTGTAACTTTTATTCCTTTGTTTAAATTTTCAACAACTAGATATTGAAGATGTTGAACCCTCACTACGTAATTGGCACTATTCTAGGCATCCGGAATACATTAGTAAACCTAACAAAAAAGTCCCTGCTCTTTCAGAGCTTACAAGCTAGAATTGGAAGGACAGTAAACAATGCATATTATTAAATTATGAAAGAAAAAGAAGAAGTAAAGCAAGGTAAACCCATTGCCGTCGGGTCGATTCTGACTCATAGTGACCCTATAGAACAGAGTTGAACTGCACCATAGAGTTTGCAAGGAGCGCCTGGCAGATTTGAACTGCAAGGTTAGCAGGCTTATAAATAACAGGATGTGAACTGCTTAGTATAAATAATGTAGTTGACTAGGCTTCATTGAAAAGTGGTAATACACCAAATATTTTAACAAGGTAAGGAAATCAACCATGAAAATTGCTAAAGACAGTGTGTTCCAGGCAGTTGGATTAACTAGTGTAAAGGCCCTAAAGTAGGAAAATCACTCATATAGGTGAAGAGTATCAGAGTCATACGTGGCTGGGATTAAATAAGCAAGATGGAGAGTATTTCAAAAGAATGGAGAGGGACAATGGAAGACTGGAGACCCTGAGTAGTGCAAATGGTTAATATGTTTGGCTGCTAACCAAAGGCTGGAGATTTGAGTCCACCCAGAGGTGCCTCAGATTAAACCCCTAGCAATATAAAAAAAAAAAAAAAAAAAATCAGCTACTGAAAACCCTGTGGCACACAGTTCTATTCAAACACAGATGAGGTCACCATGAGTCAGAGTTGACTGGATGACTTCTAATAATGGAAAACTAAATGATGAAGTGTTTGTAAGTTATTTTAAGACTTCAGGTTTTACTCTTAACAAAATGAGGAGCTTTTGCCAGGTTTCAGAAAGGTCAGGATAAGACTTAGGCTAAAAGAGTAACCTTTGCTCAGCTTTTAAAATAAATCATTAACGGGCAAAAATAGTAGCAAGGAGACCATTTATCAGTCTACTGCAGTATCCGGTCAAACCATGATGGTTGCTTAGTCCATGGTGATTGCAACATATTCTAATTTCAACATCAAGTTTGGGACAAAAGGTTTAAAGTTATTTGAATTCAAATTTCTCATGGCTAATATAAGTTTCTAGAAGTTATTTGTTCAATCAATTCAGTCATCAATTACCATATATTAAGTCTGTCACTGAAAAACTCTGTGTTGTGCTGTGAGTATTAAAATCAGAGGTGTTGCCCTTAAGGAATCTACAAATAATAGATACTCTAACAATGATGTAATCAAAAATCCATTAGGGTTAAATTATTGATTTTGGATTCCCTTTTTTAATGCATGCATTTATTGCTATGAATGTGTCTCTGCACACTGCTTTTGCTGCATCTCAAAGTTTTGGTATGTTGTGTTTTCATTTTAATTTAATTCTAAGGATTTTTTTTTTTTATTTCACTCTTGAATTCTTGTATGACCCCTTAGTTAAAAAAAAAAAAAAAAAGTTTTTAAGTCTGTGTTATTTAGTTCTCATGTATTTATTATTTTTTTTTTTCCTTATTATTCCTCTTATTGATTTCGTGTTTCAGAGAAGATGTTTTGTATGAATTCAATCCTTTTAACTTTATTGAAGTTTGTCTTGCGGTGTAAAATGTGGTCTATTCTGTAGAATGATCTGTGCACATTGGAGAAGAATATGTATTGCATTGTTGTTGGGTGGTGTGTTCTATACATGTTTGTTAGGTCCATTTGATTGATAGTGTTATTCAGGTCTTTTATGGCTTTATTAATTTTACTTATAGTTTTTCTATCTAACTTTGAAAGTGTATTGGGATATCCTACTATTATTATAGCTCTGTTTAGTTCTCTCCTTAATTCGGTTTGATTTATAAATTTTGAGACTCTGGCATTGGGTACATACCTAAAGGACAGGGTAGAGCTGTTCCATAGGGTTTCCAAGGAGCACCCTGTAGGTTTGAAGTGCCAACCTTTAGGTTAGCAGCCATAGCCTTTAACCACTACGCCAGGGTTTCCTTTTCCCTCATAGGCATTTTATTACTAATTAAAACCTGTAACTGAAAGTTAGGGTTTGAACAAGCAAATTGTTACATTCATTTTCTCTAGATTGGTCCACAAGCTCATACTAGGTGGAAAAATTCATCAACTCTAGATCACACTCTTGAGTGTTTTGTTGTTTGAAGATACCTAGAAATGAAACAAGTCAAAATAACAAAAACAGGCTTTGTTAGAAGTAGAAAAATGAGTACAAAATATCTGTGTTCACAGAAAGCCTTTATAAGAAATGCTTTAGGGCTTTTATGCACATTGTTGCATGAATTAATTGCTTAGTAAAATGGTTACAAGTAAAAGTCTCATGTATGTCTAATACTCATATGCTTTTCCAAATGTCTTCAACTGATATTTTTAGTTCTTAAATTGAAATAGATTAAAACCTTACATACAAATAGAAAATATTTTGTAGATATACAAAGGAAAAATAAAGAAACTTTGTGTACTTGTTGTAGACTCTAAATTAATGTAGAGTGAAATATATTTTTTCTTTAAAAACTTTTTTAGGTAGCAGAGTATTCTTTGAGAAGTTTGTCTCCAAAATGCACTATTAATCTCTTATTCTATAAGATAGCTGTGAGAGCAAATGAGATGATACATAATGAAATTTAATCTTGATTTGGTAACTGAGGCCCCAATTTAATTTTAGTTCCCAAAATATATTTCTATAAGTAGATGGCATATTACTTTAAGGACTTTGGGACACGCAACACAAGTGACTATAGTATTGTTTCCACGTCGTATGTTCCTTCTGGAATAGATTGGAAGGCTGAACTTTTGACAGTTCTAAAAGTATCAGGAAATTTAAAATTCAGATTTCTGGTTGGGCTTTGTAGCAGAACATTCCATATTGTAGGCTGGAATGAGAGCTTATACTTGCCTGGCTCTAATTATATCAAAATAATTATATTCTGTTAATTTTTACATCATTCTTCAGTATGAATAAACAAAATAGCATTATAATGAACTTCTAATGCCTGTTTTCACTACATAATATCAGTGAGGAAAAAAATCAAGGAAAAAGAAAACTTTTGTGCATTTTAGAAATGCACCAGGATGGAACATTATAGCTTGTATGAACGGTGATTTTAATTTATAAGCAGTAATTTGATTCATCTACCAGGGCACTAAAATCTCTAATAGAACTTGCTCTGTCATCATTATTCATAAAGTGCTGTAAATGGAAATAGTGCCTCAAAAAGGTTAGCATACAGATAAATCCATGCCCTAAAGAACTTATAATTTTGAAATCATTTCAACAAGCTCCCCACCACTCAACCCCTGGGATCTCATTAGAATAAGACAGTCGTGATCACTGTTCCATTTGGCTGTAATGGTATAAAGAAGTTGAACTAAATAAAAGCTGTAATAGAATTGAAATGTGTATTTTAAAATTTGTAAACAAAACATAATACTCTGGTGGATCTGGATTACCTTTTTAGGTTTAAGGGATCATGTAAATATTAACTTAATGGTTTATAGTGTAGCAGGAGAAGAATATTTTATTTCAAATTTAATGTTAAGTCAGCAATTCTTTATTTTAATATATCAAAGATTTAGGGCAAGATGTAGAGACAGAACAACTCTTCTTGTGTAATAGGACTGAAGTGAGTGAATTTGAATTTTCCCTATATAGCTTGGTGAGGGTCGTTTTTCCTGAATGCGGTCACTGTGTATATGTCTTCACAATCTTGTTCTCCCTTATTTTTTTCTATTTTGTGACTTACTGGTATCTTCAGAAGCAATTACGATGAATCAGAATTGTTCAAATTTACAGAGAAATTAAAAAGAAAGAATATTGAATTTATTATGATAACTTCGCTTAAAACTTATCTTTAAGCAGAGATCAGGGTAAACAACTCCTTAGGAAGCATTAGGAATGTAGAAAACTTCTTTCTGAATTTAATTCTGGTCAATGAAGTATGAGGAAATCCTATACTTCATCATCTGAGCATAACATTTTCTCCCCTATTTAAAAAAAAAATCTAAGAAGAAAATGTATTTTTCCTATAGCTACACGAAAAAGCTCTCCTTCAGAAACATGCTAAACCATTTTTAAAAGTTAGAGAGAAATGAATGATCTCATTCTGAAGGTTTGAGGAAGCCCTTGTCCCCCTCCCTCAGAAGGTAAGCAAAAGCCTCTATTCCCAAATACCATAGGAAGAAGGTGAGGGAGCCAGATTCGAGAGTCAGTGGGTAGAAGCAAGAGCGTGACCCACTGATTCATGCTTTTAGGAAGAGAGTCCCAGCCTTTTCTTCTGGGGGAGTCCCAGGTTCCAAATCTCCTTATGTGACCCCGAGGAGGCTAGAATTAGAACTACTAGTTCAATGATTAAAAAGGTTAATTTTATTTTTCTGTATTTCATTCTGTAACTTGTGCTTTTTTTAAGGCCACTTTATATATATATATATACATATATATATATGTATATATATATATATTTAAATTTTAGTCATCCTGTTGTTGCTGTTAGGTGCCACTGAGTCGATTCCAACTCATAGCAACCGTATGTACAGAACAAACACTGCCTGCTCCTGCCCCTTCCTCACAATCTTTGCTATGTTTGAGACCATTGTTGTAGGCACTGTGTCAATCCATCTCATCAAGGGTCCTCCTTCTTTTTACTGAACCTGTACTCTACCAAGCTTGATGTCCTTCTCCAGGGACTGTCCCTCCTGATAGCATGTCCAATTCATTGTTGAAAGCTAGCCCTGACAAGCTTGCCCCTGCTTTTTCTTTTAAGAGTTTTACAGTTTTAATTTTCATATTTAGGTCCTTAATTCATTTTGAATTTGCTTTTGTGTAGGGTGTGAGGCATAGGGGGAAACAAAAACAGAAAATAGCAAATCATATTTAATAAATGAGGTAAGGATATGGGGAAATGGAAACCCTTACCCACTGCTGAGGGGAAGGTAAAATGGTACAGCTATTGCGGAAAACAGTGTGACAGGAACTACCACATGACCCAGCAATTCCACACCTAGGTATGTACCCAAAAGACTTGAAAGCATAGGCTCAAACAGAAACTTGTATACCAATGTTCATTGCAGCTCTATTCACAATAACAAAAATGTAGAAACAATTTAAAAGCTTATAAACAGATGAATGGATAAAATGTGGTATAACAGAATACCGCTCAGTCACTAGGAAAAATGAGGGGCCCTGGTGGCATATTAGTTAAAGGGCTCGGCTGCTAACCAAAAGATCAGCAGTTTGAATCCACCAGCCACTCCTCGGAAATGCTATGGAGCAGTTCTATGGTGTCCCATAGGGTTGCTGTGAGTTGGAATCAACTCAACAACAATGGGTCAAAGCGTTAGTAGGTGAAATTATGTCTTGATACATGTTACGCTGTAAATGGAGCTGGAAGACGTTATGCTGAGTGAAATAAGTCAAGCACAAAAGGACAAATATTGAATGATTCACTTACATTAAATGACAAGAAAAGGGAAATGTATAGAGAACAAAGTTTATTAACGGTTACCATGTATGGGGGGAGAGGGGAAAGGAGGGTTAATGATGATGAAAATATTGCATTGATTAAGAGTAGGGTTGCACATCCTATCATCGACATTTTTGTCCGTAGCTGTATAACTGTAAAAGTTGAATTGGCCAAAGTCGTGTGATAGATATATTTACGACAACAACAACAACAAAAAAGAGTAGCTGCTGGGGCTTCTTATATACAACCAGAAATCTCACAGGTTTGATTTCTTGATTTGGAGGTTTCGGGTCATGGTTTCATGCGACAGCCCAATTAATTGGCTTAATAACATGTTTAGTGCTTTTGTTCTGCCTTCTTGTTTGATGTGTAGTGCCTGGGGTCTTAAAAGCTTGCAAGCAGCCATCCAAGGTGCAACAGTTGAGCTCTATTCACCTGGAACAACAGAGGAAAAAGGAGAGTCAAGAATAGAGGAGGATATTGAATGTGTGGCTAATTGCCTCCAGGACAACTGCCTCCTTTGCCAGGAGACCAGAAGAACTGGATGGTACTCAGCTACCATTATAGAACATTTTGATAAAATATTCTGTGGAAGAATCCTGATCAAAAGGGAAAAAGTACAGAACAGAATTTCAAATTCTCATAGATTCCAGATTCTGGAGCCATGAAGATTGGATGAACCCCTAAAACTACTGCCCTTCGATAATCTTTAAACCTTAAACCAAAAGTATCCCCCGAAGTCTTCTTAAAACCAAACAGTAGTTTAGCTGAATAATAATAATAAAAAAAAAAAATGCCTGCCTTAGCATTATGCTCTTTAGAAAACTAACTATATGGGGTTAAAAGGACAACAGCAACTCAAATGAGAAGATAGGAACCTTAAGAGGCAGCGAATTTTGTTAATGGGGGAGGAACAAATCAGAAAAGGAGAATGAGAATGGATACACAATTCAAACGATGTAATTAGTTTTACTAAATTGTACATGTAGAAACTGTTGAATTGGTGTATGTTTTTCTGTGTATATTCTCAACTACAAGAAAATAAAATTACATATTAAAAAATTACATTATATTCACACTGTCTTGATTTTGGCATCCTTTTGGAATGCTTCCTCTCTATTGGTCTAGAATGATAAATTGAGTGTAAATCTTCCTCTGGATCAGTATTCTACATAAGGCTGGGAAGTTAAATTAGCTCTGTATGAGTTTTTGGAAAAAGCTGGTGAAGGGCTAAAGAAAAGAGTTAGAGAAAATTTTCAGTTTACATGTTATTCAATTCTTATTTTGAATAAGAAGCTTAGTGTTAATAATTTCAGCAATAATAGATGATGTTTTCTTACAGTGAAAAACATGAATATGGGGGAAGGAAAATGGTAAGAAAGGTGATTTGGAAGGGATCACTGCACTTATGTAGTGAAAGAGAAGACAAGTAAACATAGGAGGATTATCAAAAGACGAGGAAAATAATCAGTTATTATTTGCTACAGAAGGCAAAAGAGGAGAATAACTTAAGATAGATGGAGATGATAATTTGGCAAAATGCTAAAAGGAAATTAAAAATAATGTCAAAGAAAATGGATTATTTACTTTCTTTTGTAGGTGGATATTGGTGCCTTTTAAGATAATAAAAGGGTGAGCAGAATTGAAGCTGCGAAAGGAAGTGAGTAAAAAAATGAGGGCCTTGGGTACAGATTACAGTACTCACGTGTTTGGTGATACAAAAGACAAAGGCAAAGGATGATAGTTGAAGGCAATAGCTGTGTGCAAATATGCATTTTGTTATTTTAAGCTTTTTATTATTAATTTTAATATTTTTAGAAAAGTAGGGACTGAGCTTATTTATTGGAAAAATGACATGGAGCCATTAAAAACTGAAATACAGATTTAAAAGTTAAACTGGTGATTGATATACCCTAAAGAATGACGTAAGCCATGGTGTTTTCAAATGCCTCGTGTGCATGCAAAAGCTGTACAGCCAATAAGGAAGACTGAAGAAGAATTGAGGCCTCTGAATTGTGGCATTGGCAAAGAATATTGAATATACCATGGATTGCCAAAACAACAAACAAATTCGTCTTGGAAGAAGTACAACTAGAATGCTCCTCAGGAGCAAGGATGGTAAGATTGCATCTTACATACTTTGGACGCATTGTCAGGAAGGATTAGTCCCTGGAGAAGGACATCATGCTTGGTAAAGTAGATGGTCAGAGGAAAAGAGGAAGACCCTCAATGAGATGGATTGACACAGTGGCTGCAACAATGCACACAAGCATAACAACAATTGTGAGGATGGCGTAGGACTGGGCAGTGCTTTTTTCTCTTGTGCATAGGGTCACTATGAGTTGGAATCAATTGCACGGCATCTAACAACAACAACAAAGAAATAATTGAGAGCATAAGTTGGTGTTGCATAGGAGTGAGAGCATTGATGATGGTTACCTTTAATTAAAAATTAAGTTGCTTCTTTGGAAGTAGTAAAAATACCATTTGAAATGTTACCTTAGAGGTAATATAAATTGCTAAGGGTAAACAACTTGAGTTTTTTTTTTTTTTTTCCATTCGTTTTGAATTGATATGTATGAAATGCTTATCAGAGTCTACACAATATATTAATAATAAGCATACAATGTTATGCAAGGTGTCTTCCCACAAATACCGTACAGCCCAGTGGAGCATGTCAAGAAGTTTCTTGTTTTTTAAGATGAAGTTTTAATGTGTGGACTGTTGTTATGATTCTGGTGTGAAGTTTTTTTTTTTTTTTTTGGTCTGTTTTTGTTCTTTGTTTCCTAGGGCTGCCATAACAAAATACCACCAAGTAAGTGGTTCTGGCTTTAAACAACAGAAATGTATTGTCTCACTGTTCTGGAGGCTGAGAGTCCAAAATTAAGGTGTTGACAATACTGATTCCTTCTGAGGATTTGAAGGAGAATCAGTTCTATGACACCTAGCTTCTGACATCTCCAAGTGCTCCTTGGCTTGCAACTGCAGTGTCACATGGTGTCCTTCCTGTCTGTCTCTCTGTGCCTGTTCTCATTTATAAGCACACAAGTCACAGAAGATTAGGACCACCGTACACCAATACCACCTCAAATTAACCTAAGTGGTAACTTTTTCAAAGACCTTACTTCCAAATAGGTTAATGTTCACAAATACAGAAAAGAAAGAACTTCTACATATTTTGGGGGGAGGAGAAGGGGACACAATTGAATTCATATCATGGTATTATGGACTTCCAAAATGAAATTGAAAAGCTGAAGTTTCAAAAACAGTAAATACTGAAAACTGTTTTGAGCTTAAAAAACTTGATACTCCCAATTGCCACATTTGTCAGGAATTTAGGATTAACTTAAATCTACTTTTGTGTATTCAACACTTTGCCTCACAATTACCATTTGTTCTAGAGTTTGAATTAAAGGATTCAACTAATTTGGGAGAAAAATAAATGTTTATCCTCCGGCCATCTTTAGTTGCCAAAAAATCTACTTTATCAAAACCGTAAAGTACATCATGAATCTAAATTTATTTTCTCTCATAGCAAAGGACGAGAAATACAGTTCTGAAATATTTTCCTGCTGTGTGAAGCAAAAGCTTTGCTGCTCTTAGGGGTCATGGATGAGGTCTTCAGAAATGCATAACTAACTAAAAACACTTTAAAGAGGCAGCCAAAGTAAATTAGAATTGATCGTGGTATTTTTTCTTTTATGCCTCCTTTCCCCAAACTATCTCAATATTCGTTATCATTTCACCAGTTGCCTATGGAGGTAACACTCATCTGTTGATCTAGCTAAAACTTATCAAACATTTCTGTGTGAAATTTTACATATGCTTTTAGACTCAATAAAACTCAGAGAAGTCCGATAATGTTGCAAAAAAAACGAGGTTTTTAATATTTGTATAAATATGTGATCGAAGCATCTGAAGCACCAAATTATTTACTTATTTTCTGAATGCAATAACTGATTGACTTAATTTTCCATTTGGTTTTGATCCTGAATAAATTATTAAGATCTACAAAGATGGAAATATTTAAAACTTCTTTACAGGTAAAACAGGATGCAAAAATGGTAAAAAAAAAAAAAAAGGCAAACAAAAAAACTTCTGTTGTCTGTATACCAAACAAAACAAAATAAAAACAAACCTGTTGCCTTTGAGTGGATTCCAACTCATAGCTACCCTGTAAGACAGAGTAGAGCTTCCCCATAGGGTTTTCAAGAATGGCTGGTAGATTCGAACTGCTGACCTTTTGTTAGCAACTCAGCTCTTAACCACTGTGCCACTAGGCTCGAATTCTTTTTTTAACTCCCCTAAATAATGATGTCCCGGTATTTAGAAAGAGAGAGGGCTTTGAAGTAGGAGTGTTTGCAATTGGAACATTGCCTTTCTACATTACAGGCTGTACACGTTTGAAAATTTGTAGAAATTCTCCAGTGTTTCAGTTTCTTCAGAAAAAAAAATGGGATGGTAGTAATCATTAAAGACATTGTTTTTATAGTGCCCAAATAATCAGCAACACAACTACAATTATAGCTGTCATTAATAATACTAATAACAATAATAATATAGAAAGCACTTAAAGGGAGCTCTTTTCGCTTGTGATATGAGGCTTCAGTTGCATAAAACAACTTAGTTTTCCTGGTTAATTAATTGGTCATTTAATCCCTCAGATGCAACAGCAATGCTGCAGTATACCCCCTTGTTGCAAGACTCAGTGAAGAAAAACAAGCACATGCTCTCCTATGGGGATACAATCAAATTGCCCTGGGGCTCTGATGCTTACGTTTTTCCTCTGATTGAGAAAAGCGTACAAATGGAATTAGTCACCAGCCTAAGTAATGTTTTCTCATATGTAGTTATTCCATTGTCTCAAATTGAAACTAGCTCTAAATATTTTTTTCTAAATATAGGTAGAGTAGATAATTGTATAGAATTTTAGCTCTGAAGGAAATTAATAATTTCTCCAGGCAATTAATTATTGTCTGCCTCCAAAGTTGTTTTTTTTTTTTTTTAATTGATTTGCAAAGCTGTTGTTCATTAACAGCCAATAATTGAGATGTGTGCATTCAATATCTTGTGGGCAACTTCTTAACTTCATTATCTAAATATGAATTTCCATTATATTGTGCGAACTTAACGCCCCTTTGCAATTACCAAAGATATGTACTTTTTGGTACCCATCAGGGAAAACAGATCACCCCTAAAGCCTTTTTTCAATAACATATCTGATAATATACCAATACCTCACTCTATTCCAATTTGACAGAAATGAGATCTGAATGTGTGTGTGTTTGCATCGTGTGTATGCCGCAGAGAGAGAGAGATCTCAGGAAACAGATAAACAAATAAAAATCTTTGATTATACTCAGCAGAAAAAAAAAAAAAAACACTTTCAAGAGTCACTTTCTTTCATTTTAACTGTGGTAAGTATATATGCAACAAAACATTTAGTATTTTGACATTTTTTACAAGTACGATTCAATGACATTAATCACATTCATCATATTGTGTGACCATCAAAACTCTGTTTCTAGATTTTTCCATCACTCTTAACAGAAGCTCTGTGTTTCTTTTAATTGGCTGTATTTTGTTACAGCTGTACAAAAAATATAAGTGTGCTAATTTTGGTTTTCTTAAAATTTTCATATAGACAAATTTTAGATTAGGTGGAAAATCTGAAAAGACACATGCGATGACACCTTTTTTTAAATTTAATTGCAGGTTTATTCATCATCTCTAGGATATTAAGATATGAAGTCAGTATACAAAGCAATGATTGCTATTGTAAAATCTATATTATTCTATATTTCCTATTGAATTCCAACATGGCCAATATTATACTATGGGCTAGAAATATAGCAAGGTATGCTACAGTATTTTTCTTTTGGAACTATTTAAAAAATTGTTGACAAAATTTTATAAATAGAGTGGAAAATGATATGCCAAGATTGGAAGTAAAATACTTATGGTTATTGATGGGAAAGAGATGACTCTAAATTGAGCCTGTTTTCAGTCTATTATTGTTTATCTATGTGGATAACTGTGCCAAATCAGCTCGGGGAGACTCATACCATGAAAACAGATCTTTGTTGTTCCAGCTCACAGTTGAGTTGCGTAATACACTGCTATTTAAAGGACATTGGATAATCCTATCAGGAGACAGAGGCCTCTACTCTGCCTCCTCTATAGAACATCCTCAATGCTCGCTTAGAATTTTCTTTTTCTTAGGTCCAGTACATGGCATTTATATGCTATCCCAATCTTAGACAGGAATAGGTCTGATACAGCTATCAGTTTTAGGTAAATCATGCCAAACTCTGGGGCTTTCCTTCCTTCTACAGAACTGAGTCTCAGTTTTCTTGCCTATTTTTAAAATAATTCAGATAATATTTATCTATATTTTAAAACATATATTTGCAAATTTGTGCATATAAAATTACATGAAAGTAAATCTTTCTTATTAGCTTTCTGTGCTGAAAGCTAAATATGGTTAAGTCAAGAGAAAAAAAACTACTGATCCTATGACTACTGTGTATTAAGGAATATTATAAATTATAACAGTTGCATTTTTTTAAATAAATCAGGTTAAGTATAATTGCTGCATTTTACATATTGTAAAATCTATCTTTTGGGGGTATACCTTTTATAAATTTTGACTAACAATTATTCTTGTGTAACTGCAATGTTAACCAAGATAAAGTACATTTCCACCACCTCGTAAAGTTCCCTTGAGCCCCAATGGAGTCATATACACTTCTCCCCCACTGCATGACAAATTTGATCTATTTTCTGTCACTATTGTTTTTGCCTTTTCCAGATGTCATATAAATGGAATCATATAAGACTTTTGTGCCTGGCTTCATTTACTTACCAGTATCTGTTGTCATTATATGGATTCTGACTCCTCTTGACCCCTATGTGTCTGAGTAGAAATATGTACCATAGGGTTTTCAATTGCTGGTTTTTCTGAAGTAGATCACCAAAACTTTTTCCCAAAGTGCGCTGGGTGGACTCAAACCTCCAATGTTTTGGTTAGCAGCCCAGCATATTAACTGTTTGCATCACCCAAGGGACTTCCTTTTTTTACTTGGCATAATACAACTGAAATTGCTTCATGTTCTTAGATATGACATTCCTTTATATTAGTGAGTAGTATTTTGCTGTAAGGATGGATCACAATTTACGTGTCTATTCACTATTTGAAGGCATTTACTTATTTCCTGCATTTGGTAATCATGAATAAAGCCACCATAAAATTTGCATACAGGTTTCTGCATGTGTGTGCATGCAGACATATGTTTTTATTTTCCTTGGCTAAGTATCTTTCTATAAGTATCTAGAAATGGGGTTACGGTTTATGGAAGCTACCAAAATCTTTTCCAGGGTGGCTGTCCCAGTTTTCATTCACTCCAGCAACATGAAAGTATCAGTTGCTCTACTATCTTGCCGACACTTAGTGTTGAGTTCTTCTTTTAATGATTTACCCATTTTTAACATTTTAATGTGTTAGTAGTCATGTCTCAGTGTGTTTTAAATGTGCATTTCCCTAATTACTAACAATGTTGAGCATCTTTTCACGACCTTGCGCACCAACAATATAGCTTTCTTAGTGAAGCAGCTCTTCAAATCTTTTCTTCATTTAATTTTTAATTTTGTATTTCTTATTAACAAGCTCTCAAAGTTTTTTATATTTTCTGGATATTAGTATATAGCATATTTTTACACAAATAATGCACTCCTTCTGTGATCATTGGCTGTGTCCTCACCCCTCACAAGCACCACCATACCAATCATCTCCCACACGTTGCTGTAAAAAAAACTAGCATAGCATACTTATAAACTACCTCACGGGAGAAGGGCACGGCTGGGGAACAAATGCAGTAGGTGCACGTTATAAGTGTAAAAATATGGTACATGTATATATTCAATTCATATTTATCTCCTAATCTGTAATTAGTATTTTTATAGTTTTAACTCTTTCTTTCCAAGAGGAAAAGTTTTAGTTTTCCTGAAGTCTGTTTGATCAATGCTTTGTTTTACAGTTCATGCTCTTGTGTCCTATGATATCTTTCAAGGTCACAAATTTATCTCCTATATTTTCTTCTTTTTGGCAAAGAATATTGAATATACCATGGACTGCTAAAAGAACAAACAAGTCTGTCTTGGAAGAAGCACAACCAGAATGCTCCTTAGAAGTGAGGATGACGAGACTTTGTCTAACATACTTTGGACATGTTAACAGGAAGGTTCAGTCCCTGGGGAAGGACATCATGCTGGGTAAAGTAGAGGGTCAGCAAAAAAGAGGAAGACCTCAATGAGATGGTCTGATACAGTGACTGCAACAATGGGCTCAAGTATAACAATGATAATCAGGATGGCACAGAACAGGGCAGTGTTTTGTTCTGTTGTACATATGGTCACTATGAGTTGGAACCGACTCCACGGCACCTAACAACGACTACAGCATATATTCTTCTAGAACTTCCAAGGCTTTACATTTTACATCTAGTTTAAAATCTAATTGAAATTAAAGTTTTATATGGTGTAAGCATGGGTCAAGGTTAATTTTTTGGGGGGGTACGGCTAGGAATTTGTTTCTACACGAGTTGTTGAAAAGACTGTTCTTTCTGCATGGAATTGCCTTGAGATCTTTGTCAAAAGTTAATTGATCATATATGTGTGGGTCTATTTCTATATTCTCTATTTTGTTCTGCTGAATGATATGTCTATTATTTTGACAATATCACACTGGAATTATTACTGAAGCATAATACTAAGTCTCCAATTTTGTTCTTTTTTCAAATGATTTAGGCTGTCCAAGTTCCTTCCCTTTGCCACATAAATTCTATAATTGCCTCATCAATGCCTACAAAAATTAGGCTAGGAATCTGGTGCCAAGACAATGCATTGTCTTCTACATGCCTGCACCACCACCAAAGAAAGTGGCAACCAGGAGACAACCTTAGAGTGATTACATATACATATACCTGCCAGCCATATGGAAACCCTGGTGGCGTAGTGGTTAAGACTTACAGCTGCTAATCAAAAGGTGCACAGTTCAAACTCACCATACGCTCCTTGGGAACTCTATGGGGCAGTTGTACTGTGTCCTATATGGTCTCTATGAGTTGGAAACGACTCAGTTGCGAAGGGTTTGGTTTTTTGGATTGCCAGCCATATCAATTCTTTCATTTCTTTCCTTCCTACTTTTTCTCCATTCTTCCTACCCTCCTTCCTCCTTTTTGCTTGCTTTCTACTTCTTCCTACCTCCTTCCTTCTTTATATTCCTTTATTTTCTCTAGTCCTTTTTTAATTTTATTTTCTCTCCCTTCATCCTACTATTAATTCAAATATTTTTTTTCAAATATTCATATATTTTAAGCATTCTCTTAAAAGCTAGGTATACAGGAATACCTATAGGATATTCTCTATGGGGCAGTTCTACTCTGTCCTGTAGGATTGCTATGGTTCGCATCAACTTGATAGCAACAAGTTGGTTTTTACCAGGTACAGAGGCAAGTGAAAGCCACGATTTGTTCACGAAATCCCATAATTGTGTATGTTCTATTCTTAATAAAAACCACTCATTCTGCATTACTCGTGGGAGTACCACTTTCCTGGCAATGATCTAATTAGTAAAGAATGTCACTTTTGCTGCATACTATTGGTCAAAAATGTCACAAAGCCCACACAGATCCAAAGGAAGGTGAGGAATAGACTACATATCTTGAGGGAAGAATAGCATTGGTCTACAAGAAAGTAAGGGTTTTAATGGTGACAATTTGGGAAATAAACTTCCACAGTTCACACTCTAGCTACCAAAATTAATATCCACACATTTGCAAAAGATCCATACTTTTTCCCAAGTTCCCCAAAGACCTTGACCCATTAAAGTATCAACCTGAAGTTCAGAATCTCATCATCTAAATTTTGGAATATTTACTAAAAATGACATATATTCATTAAAAAAAAAAAAAACTCGTATATGAATATACATAGCAGATTTGTTTGTAATTGCTCAGAAATGAAAAAAATCCGAGTGTACTTCAAAGGGGAATGGATATTGAAACTGATATAGCCATACAATAGACGTCACTGCAATTAAAACAAATTAACTGTTTATAGTGCTACAACAGAGATGAATCTTAAAATATCCATACTGAGAGAAAGAAGTCAGACAAAAAGAGAGTACTTACTATATGACTGTATGTATATAAAAATCTAGAAATGGAAACTAATTATAGTAATAAAAAAGCAGAACAGCGGGACTAGGGAGTGGAAGTGGAGGTGGGGGGAATATTATAAAAGATCATAAGAAAATGTTTGTGGTGAGGGATATGTTCATCTTGATGGTTATCTTAGTTATCTAGTGCTGCTATAACAGAAATACCACAAGTGGGGGCTTTAAGAAACAAAAATTTATTTTCTACCAATTTAGGGGACTAGAAGTCTGAATTCAGTGTGCCAGCCCTAGAGGAAAGCCTTCTCTCTCTGTTGGCTCTGGAGGAAAGTCCTTGTCTCTTTGAACCTCTGCTCTTGGGCAACGTTCATGTGGCTTGGCATCTCTCTTCCCCCGTCACTGCTAAATCCCTTTTATATCTCAAAAGAGATTGATTTAAGATACATCCTGTACTAATCTTGACTCATTAACACAACAAAGATAATCTATTCCCAAATGAGATTATAACCATAAAATCAAAAAATCCATAGCCATCAAGTTGATTCCAACTCATAGCGACCCTATAGGGCAGAATAGAACTGCCCCATAGAGTTTTCAAGGAGCAGCTGCTGGATTCAAACTGCTAGCCTTTTGGTTAACAGCCTGAGTTCTTAACCACTGTGCCATCAGGGCTCCACAAACCAAAGGCATAGAGGTTAGGATTTACAACACATATTTTGAGGGGACATAATTCAATCCGTAACAGTTGTAGTAAGGGACACACACACACACATACAATTGTTGACCTTAGAATATGTGTCAAAGCTAATAAAATTGTAATTTAAATATGTGCAGTTTATTTTTTATCAATTATACCTCAATTAATCAATAATACTATCCTACCGTTACCTGTCTCTAATCTTGAATACGCTGTTTTCACTTCTGTTATGGATGAACCATTTTCTGCCTAAGTGATTGACCTGTGTTCTAGATATCTAGATTTTGCTCCAAATCTCCTTTCACCTACTGCCCTGTTTGACTACACCCTTTAGAGAAAAAAAAAAAAAAATCTCACCAAATTATATATACTTGATGACACACCCCTGGTAGCCTGTCATTTTCTCATGAACGTGTTCCAATCAGACATATATTCCTATAATTCTACTGACATAACACTTTTGAAGGTAAATCACATATCAATATTGCTAACCTCAATGACAAATTTCAAGACTTCATGTTATCCAACTTCTCAGAATCAATTGGCGTATGCCTCTGCTCAGTCTACCAAAGCACCCCATAATGTTTAACACAAAATAAAAATTGCCCTTTGTATCCTCTGATTTCCTTTCAAATGTCACCTCTATGAATCTTTCCTTGCTAATTTGATTCCAATACACTGTTTTCTTTTCTTTTCTTTTTTTTTTTGTTTAAATGTGCCAAACTTATTCCCATACTAGAGTCTTTACACTTACTGACCTAGTCAATGAGATCTAAAAGGTGTATGCAGGCAGTCCTCGGGTTATGAACAAAATCCATTCCTAACTGTGTTATTAAGTCAAATTTGTAGGTAAGTCAGAGCAGGTGTATATGGTTTTTATTTAGCCTTACTTTAGAGCAAGAAAAGGCTCGAAGCCTTTTAATGATTTTAAAACTGCACATGCAGCAAGTGAAGTTAGTTGTGATGATAACTTTGTTGAAAGTCAGGGTTGGTTCAATCGTTTCAAAGTGAGGGCAAATTTACATAACATTAAAGTGCAAGTAGGAGTTGTCCATAAGTCAGACATTTGTAACCAGGCGACTGCCTATATAAAGTTTTTACATTTGAGGAGATATAAGAAGGAAAATAAAAGACAATTACACACACACACACACACACACACAAATAAATAGGAAAGTGCAGGAAAAGCGTTTGCAAAGTTGAAAAGCAACATCAAAAATTCAAGGAAAACTGAAAGGCCATTATATTTGGAGTTTAGTGACTGAAAAAGAGCATGATAGAAGACGAAATAAGAGAGATGGGAAAAATAAGAAACAGGGCCTAGTAGTCCATGTTGAAATATGTTCACTTTAGTCCTTGTAGTAAATATGTATAGAGTCCTAGGCATTTTACCTCACTGAACATGTGCAGAGTAATGGGGCAAAAAAAAAAAAAAAACACATATTCTAGGATGTTTTGATTCCATGACTTCAGAGTTTGATTGGGAATAAGTTTAGTCATTAGGCACAGAAAGGTAAGAGGTTTATAAGGCTATGAACTCTGAAAAGTTAAATGAATTTTACTTCTCTTGACACAGTATTTTTGTCTTATTTGAACAAAGTGTTAAATACAGTTAAGATAGCTTTGATCATTCTCTTCAATTGGGAATTAAGAAGATAAAGATATACGGACGACTCTGTCTTAGAAGTTACCAGACTTGTCTGTTTCTTTCTTCTAATCAAAAGCTGTAACTTTAATTATACATAAGAGCTGGAATGAATTTGCTAACAACAAATCCAATAAACCTGTCCTTCACAACTAGCCTGTTTGCTTGAAAAAGAATTGATATAGATTAGGTATGTTGTTGTTCTTATTAGGTGCCATCAAGTCAATTTTGACTGATAGTGACCCCATGTGACAGGGTGAACCATCCCATAGGGTTTTCTGGAGCAGATCGCCAGTTCTTTCTCCTGCGGAGCTACTGGGTAAGTTCAAACTGCCATTTTTCAGTTAGCAGCTGAGCACTTAACCGCTGCACCACCAAGCTTCCTTAACTCAGGTATAATTTTATTCAAAAAATAAAAAAAATATATCAAATGCATGCTAGATGGTGTTCTTTTAAGAACAGGAAGACTGTATACAACCTATATATACTTTTTACTTAGTAATTACGTCAATATGGATTAACCTAATATTATTAAAATTTTTGTATAGATAGAGCTTATTTTATAAACTTCTTTTATATCAAATACTTTGAATCTTAACGATATAAATTTGATTTATACCTTGTTTTTCTGAAAGAAGTTAAGTGGTTATTTGAAGTCCATCAGCTTATAAATAATGGAAGTGGCTTTAAGAATAGCAATGCCGGGTCTGCAAATATAAGCATAATGGGCTGGAAAGAGGCAAACTAAAGTCAAATGAGCAAAGAAGATTTGAGACAAATGAGTCTACGATAGGGTGACTTGGAACTCAGTAGGTGAGAAACTATGCTGTTGTAGAATACCCTTGTTAAAATCAGAATCTCTCACAGCTTGTTCTTTGGAAATTTTAGTACTAATAAGCCATGTAAGATTATTACAAATAAACAGATGAACAAATTAAAACAAAAACATTTTAATTGGTACAAAGTACACATATAAAACTTAATCTGAAAATCATTATAAACAGGTAACCTTGAGTGTCCTTTAAATATCAAATATGCTTGGTGTGTAGACTCATATATGAAAAGCCATGCTTCTTTGTTTATTTTATTCACAGTTCAAATTTTCAATTTCATTTTGTACACAGTGAACACAGATGGTTCAAAATTTGGTTGACTGATTCTAACTTACTTTTAAGTGAATATAATTCTGTCACAAAATGGTATCTCATCAGAGTAGCAAATAATTTAAGTATATGTGTTGCAGACATATGCGTGTGCTTTTGTATATAAGTATCTGTATGTGTAGCTAGCTATCTATGGTATATTCATCCATTTAGAAGGGTTGTTATTCATAATACCAATAATTTGGCAGTGTTTCAAGCAAATTCACATGATATTTCAAAAATTTTTAAGTATGTAACAACAATAAAAGCAGATATCATAGAAAATTATTTTAAAGCCAACCTAGAGTCATAATGTAAATGGTAACCAGACATATACATATGATCTGGAAACTCATTGCCATTGAGTTGAGTCCAACTCACAGCAACCCTATAGGACAGAGTAGAACTGCTCCCTAGGGTTTCCACAAAGCAGCTGGTGGATTTGAATGGCTGACCTTTTGTTAGCAAGCGAGCTCTTAACCACTACACTACCAGGGCTCCATGACCTGCAAGGAACAGTCATTTACTGGCAGAAATTCTGAACAGGAATTAGAATAGCACACTTTGGTCTCAGTGTCAACATTCACCAGCTTCAACGTTCTAGTTAAGTTGTGCTGCTTCTCAATAGCACAGTTGTCTCACTTGAGAAAAACATTGTGTATTTTCATATGTGCATAGTTGTTTTTGCTCTAAGTGTGTTTGATCTGGGTCTTCCTTCCAGGTAAATATGCTTTCACTGTATTACAAATACAATGTTAGCTCTCCCAGGGTTTGTCTGTTAAATCATCTGTCAATTTTGTTTCTAAAAAATATTTTTTTTTTAATTGATGCATTGATGTATATATAATCTCAATCAGGATTATTTAGAAAAATGATATAAAATAAGAGAAAATTAGTTTTATTTGAATACTGAAGCTGCACTCTGTCATTGTACTAATAAGAATTATTTCAGTACAAAGAAAGTATATCACTGCATCTTTTTCATATACAATATTAAATATACGTATGTTTTAAAATACTTAGGAAGGCACCTATGCGTTATAATGCAGATTATAAAAATGCATTTAATCCCATAAGGATTCATCTTGGAGCATAAAATATTACACTTTAATTTTTAATTATCAGCACACATTCAATTTCAAATAACCTTCACATTGGGAAGAAAAAAAAAGTAATGTTTTTTTTTTCTTAAATTCCAGCATAGTTTTTACAGCTTTTATCTCTAAGAAAAAAAGCAAAGCCCATAATTATTATTAATGTAATACATGTACTAACATTGTATTTTTGCTATCAGTTTCTAGCCCATAATAAAGATAAATAGGCATCTGACACAGCTTTGAAGATACCATTCCAAGTGCCTGGCTTGTAAAAAATTTATCATTCTGTCTAATTCTTACCAGTGAAAGTAATTCAAGGACAGCTCACTCTGTACTAGCACTTTATCATTTCAAATAGCTTACAGCCAAAGGATGGTTTTTAATTGTTTACGTGATATATGACTTGATTTGCTCCTTCAGTCTGCACCTAGGAAGAAAAGAGTAAATTAAGAATAAGTTTAAACACCACTGCAACAGCAGTTGCTAAGGAATTCAAGTGATTTATATCATGGGTGATGATGCTTACACATTAAAACACATTAGATAAATAAATAAGGAATATCAATTTTCTCCAGTATCTCAAATCAGGATCTGAATGTACGTTTTCCAAATTTCAGCTGAAACAACAGTCTTTGAACTATGCAGGTTAGAAGGAATACAGTTGATGGTGTTAGCATTGATAGAAAAAGAGTGAATGAAAATTGAATGACTTTCTGGACTATGTTCTTTAGCTTTGTCACACATTTTTATGGAGAATCAAGTACTGAAAACCTACAAGGAAGCAATAACGAAAAGTAATGCAGACAGAAAAAGTTTGCCTCCAGCTAGACTAATGCCAAGGTCAGATTACATCAATTACACAGGAAAGTCTCCAATATAAAGCTCACTAACACATTTAGTGATTTTTCCCCAAATAAATGTCTGTTTTATAAGTAGAGAAGTTTAACTGTAGCTTCATACAGGTAACTAATGAGGAGAAGAAGAACCGCAGAGAAAAATGACAGTATAAGATTGTGTAACACACACACACACACAAACACACACACACATAATTTTATTTGCTACAGAATAAAACAATTATATAGATGATGTCTATGTCTCAGCCAGTTGGAATCAAATCATCCCCAACTCATGGCTACCCCATGCGTGTCACATTATAACTGTGCCTCACACACTTTTTAATGGCTATTTTTTTTCAGAAGAAGGTTGCTGGGCTTTTCTTCAAGGTGGTCTGGGTGGACTTGAACCTCCAAACTTTTTGTTAGCAGCAGAACTCATTGTTTGTTCTACCAGGGATTTCATATATGTGACATATATGACAGATATGTAATTACATACATATATAATCTTGTTTTTATAGAATGGTATTTATAGGGGAAACCCTGGTGTAGCTAAGAAGTACAACTGCTAACCAAAATGTCAGCAGTTCAAATCCACCAGGAGCTCTTTAGAAACTCTATGGGGCAGTTCTACTTTATCATATAGGGTCTCTATGAGTCAGAATCGACTCAACGGCAATGCGTTTTGGGGTATGGTACTTATAGGAAGCTAAAGTGTAGAATAGACTAAACCTTTATTTATATATCATTACACTAACTGATACCACTATGCTATTGCTAGTAATTAGTCTTATTTTTGCTTCAGAAATACTACTTAATTTGAGGAGCATCATAGCAGAGCCATTTTTTAAAAATGTTTTTGTCTTTTTCAGTATTATTTTAGATTGCATTAATCATTTGGGTACACTGTGCGAAGTTAAGGAATAGAATACAGACCAAATGGGTAGATCTACATAGAAAATGAGATTTTTAGCAGTTAAAATATTTTTATTTTAATATTATTTTCACTAAGGAACTAAAAGCAGTACACCATTTTTATAGTATAAGAAATAAAGTTAGAGGACATGTAGAAATAACTTTCTACTAATGAATCTTTATTGACTGCCCACCGTGTTCAAAGTTCTTAGTCAAGCGATTCAGGGGACATAAAAATAAACTCTATATGAGAATGTCAGTTAGGTAGATTATAAATTAAGGAACAAGGCAAGAAAGCACATAAATAACTATCCTATAAGATAATGCAGTAATATGAAAGTGAGAGTATTATAAGAGTATTGGTTTGCAATTTAATCACATCTGAGCAGGTATATTCAATTAAAAAAGAATTTCCAGGCATTTGGAAGCAAAATATGAGTCCTGTTCTAACGTTGCCCTACTTGGATGAAGAGTTAGTTGCAATAGTCAATGTGGAAAAATTGGCATTCTCAATTCTAAGTATGTAAGTAACAATATTCAATTATCTACATGAAATAAAAGGAAAGTTATAAGCTGTTTAGATATTTTAAAATACATATTTTCAATGCTTTTAGTAATCTAATAATTTAAAAATGCATCAGTGCACAAAACAGCTCTGATCATTAAGACAAAGTTTCCATTATAAGTTTCTGTTTCTCCATGGCATTCCATGTTGTGGCTTTACTTCCTGTCTGTGTATAGTAGATGAATTTTAACTCACAATGTTTAATCTAAAAAGTCGTTCACTTATTGGTCATGGTTGCTTTAAGATTATTTTTAAAGCAATGATATTATCCTCAGCATTAAAATGCTAATTCAGTTTAGCCTTGTTTTGAATTGGCCACAAGTCAATTTAAAATATTATATTTATTATTGTCTTTGACAGCACTGGGTTTTTGGGTTTATTTGAAAAGTATAAACATTTAGACAGAAGCTAGACATGTGTTGATGAGTTTGCATTATCAATGGATTTGTTAAGGGTTACTTAGTTTCAATTAACATATGTGTGTTTATGTATTTATCTATTTATAACTTATTTATTTTGTTCTCAATTTCCTTTTATACTATTACTACTGGCCCATCTTTTTCCTCTCTAAGTAAAATTTCTTTACGTGATTAACTCTTCTTGACATATTTAGAACCGTGAATGTGACCACGTAGAGTTTTCTAGGTAATTTTCCATAATTCTACCTGAGTCTCATGCTTTGCACAGTCTCCATGCTTTTGTACATATTGATGTCAACTCCCGGACTGTCTTTGGTTCTGTCCCCTTTCATCAGAATTCATTATGTAATTGCTAATTATTAATTATGTCATTGTTAATTATTACATAAACATTGATAATTATGAATACATTACTAATTAGGAATTATTTTTAGTTTCTTTAGGCTTTTTATAATTCTTCACTGTTACTGTTGTCACAGTATATCCCCTTTCTCTTCTATCCAACTGACATCATTCCAAAAAGCTTCTTATTATCTTATGCCTATATTACTTCATTCCATTTGCTATTGTGCCTTCTTATTCAAGGACACCTCTTTCCAATCTATCATATGTGCTGTACTCATAATCATTTTTTTTAAATGGTAAAAGCTTTAGAAATTGTGTTCAGCTATGGACCTTTGAAGTTCTGATGGCTCAATGGTTTAGCACTTGGCTGCTAACTGAAAAGTTGGGGGTTTGATCCCACAAGCTGCTCTGAGGGAGAAAAGACCTGCAGAACTGTTTCTATAAAGATTATAGCCTAGGAGACCCTATGAGGTAGTTCTATTTGGTCCTATATAGTTGCTATGAATGAGAATTGACTCCTTGACACACACCAAAAACAATGGACATTTTTACCATTTGAAGGTTATTGGTTTTCTCTCTGAATTAGATGGGAAGTCATTGGAGGGTTTAAGCATTGGTCATGACCTAATTTAAGACTTAAAAGAGTCGTGCTATGGAAGCATAGGTTGTGACTGGGAGCAAGTGAGCATGTGAGGGGACTAACAATTCAAGTGAGAGATCATGGAGGGTTAAATTAGAGTGGTAACTAAGAAAGTTTCAGAAGTTTATGAATGTGGAATAAATTCTTAAGTATATGTAGGTTGGAAGTGAGAAGTAAAATACTGACAGAATGCTGTTAATGTTTGTTAAATAATTAGTTTAAGGCCAACCTATCCTGTTAATTTTACCTCTTTTTAAAATTTTAATAGAATTCTGGATTTGCTGGACATATTAACTAAAACAAACAGAAATCACCTTTTAAGATATGGTGACTAATGTCTATGTCATTATTCATGCAAAATAAAATAAAACCACTAAGAGGTACCATTATATTGAAATGACAATACAATGAAAATAAGATGAAATAAAATAATATCTAACAATACGAAATGCTAGTGAGGATTCAGGACAACTAGGACTATCATATATTATGTTGGAAAACAGTTTGGGAGTTTCATCAAAGTTGAACATATACTTACTGCATAATCCAGTAATCTGACTTGTACCAGTTGTTTACCCAAGAGAAATAAAGATTATTCTCATATAAAACTGTACATAGATTTTATAGCAGATTTATTCATAATCATCAGAAAATGGAAGTGTTCTTCAGCTGGTGAATGAATATACAAAAGTAAATTCATTCACAAAATGAAATACTGCCATTGTTGTTAGCTGCCCTCCAGTAGGCCTATGACTCATGGTGACCACATACACAACAGAACAAAACACTGCTAGGTCCTGCACCATCTCCTTAATTAGTTCTGGAACAGGCTGTTGTGAGCCATAGGGCTTCCGCTGGCTGATTTCTGAGTTAGATCACCAGGAATTCCTTCTTAGTTCGTCATAGTCAGGAACCTCACCATGAAACTTGTTCAGCAACACACAATCCGCCACTGATAGACTGCTGGTAGGTGAGCTTGAGATATATTGAGCAGGAATCAAACCTGGGTCTCCTACATGGAGGGTTAGAATTCTACCACTGAACTACCAATGTAACAGTGAAATACTAGACAGCAATGAAAAGGAATTAAGTACCAGTACAGGCATGGGTGAATCTCAAATGCAATGTACTGAGTGAAGGGAACCTGATTTGGAAGGCTATAAACACTATGGCACTATTTATATAGGGAACTTTCCAAGGCAAAAGTGTTGGAACAGACACCAGATCAGAGATTTTTAGGCACTAGGGGTGAGGGAAGGGTTGACTGCATAGGTCACAAGGAAACTTTCTGCTGTGATGGGAAAGTTCTATATCAGGATTGTGGTTGTTATTACATAATTATGTTGAAATATATAGAATCACAATTTAAAAGGGAAAATGTTATGGAATATAAAATAAACCTCAATATATATGACTTAAAAGGGTATAATTAAGGCCTGTACTCATTTTCTTAAGGATAACATGGGAAAGCATCTTCTCCCGTCCTCACTTGTAGGGCTGATGGCAGGGCTTGGGCCCCCACTGGTTGCCTGCTAGAGACATGAATTCTTTGCCATACGGACCTCTCCATAGGGTTACTCAAAATATGGCAGCATTCTTCAACAGTAGTAAAATATAAGAGAGAGAAAAAGAGAGAGACTGGATATTTTGTAACCTAATCTCAGCCGTGGCATACCATCGCATTGCCCAGTTCTGTCCATTAAAGCAAATCACCAGATCCAGCTCACACTCAAGAGAGAATATTATACAAAACTGTAAAAATAAGAGTTGGAGATCACTGGGAAACTGCTTAGAAGCTACCTACCACAACCATCTACTTTAGAAATCAACAGGATATACTAATGAATTTTAATTGGACTAAGGAATCTAAGATCGTGTAAAAATTTTTGACATAAAAACAAAAAGTATGGAATAGAATTTTATGGGAGATTGGGCAGATAGACTTAAGCATGGTAGTGACCAGAAGTTCAGTTCTGATAAGTTTAAAATGCTTATTAGTCAACTGAATTGAGATAGAAAAAAGAAAAAAGGCATTTGTAGAGTAATGTTAATTTATTAATAAAGTACTTATTAATACTTGACATCAAAAATCAAAATTACCAAAGGGATAAATGCACAAATGCATATGTACGTAGTCATGTGAGCACACAAATAAGTTTAAAGTCTTGTTTTGTCTTCAGGGAAATGTTTAGGGGCTGTGGGCAAGGTAGAGAATCAAGAATGGACTGTTCATCCTTGGGGAATGGACGAGCTATCCTGCTTAGCTCATGGCAGATTAAGGCTATTGATGGAGATCAGGACTGTTCAACACACTGTGAGATATTTTCAGTCGAGCCTACGTTTTTGTCTTGCATTATGTTTATAAAAATTGTACAAAATATTCTGGAAACAATATTCATTGTGAATACATATTCTATAAAATATAAGTTATTAAATAGAATTTATGTGTCTGTATTGTCTACCCTTTGATTATAACATTTTTAAAAATCTTTGAATAAAAATATTCTTGATAAATTAAGCATTTTTTGCAGTTTGATTTTTTTTAATCAATATTTTAAGGATTATACAAACTTTTAGGATTTAGTCAAGCATGGTGACTTTTAAATTTTACGTTTATCTTTTTTTAGCAGAGCCCTGCGGTACAGTGGTTAAGTGGTTGGCTGCTAACCAAAATGTTGGCAGTTCAAATCCACCAGCCACTCCTTGGAAACTGTATGGGACAGTTCCGCTCTGTTAAACAGGGTTTCTGTGAGTCAGAATAGACTCGACGTCCATGGGTTGGTTTGGTTTGTTTTTCCAAAAACTAGAAAAAATATATGGTATGTAAATAGTGGTAAATTAGAATTTGTTAAATAAAATATCATAAACATTATCATTATGGCCTTGCCTTTTTGGAGTGACTAGTCTGATGCAAATATTTTATTTATTTAGTCTGATGCAAATAGCTTGTTTATAAAACCTGAGGTCTGTTGGTTGGTTCTATGCCTGGGTCTTACAAATTGATGCTTTTAGATGGATTCATGACAGTCTAAGCCCTTCCCATCAAATGAGATTATGATAACCAGTTTACTCAAAAATATTAGGTTTTGCCTAAAGAAAGTGATCTATCCTTCCCAGTCATAACATGAAGCTTATTTACACCATAAAAAACAGGACATATGATTCTAGTGCCTAAATATTTACACCCCAAAATAGGTCATTCTCTTAGTGAAATCTAGAGAATTAGAAAAGTGATTCAAAACGTGATGAGAGTCTAGTCCGGATCGATGAGGAATAAAGGCATTAACAATGATTGGAGAAGGGTTAGCAGTTCATTTAACCATGAAGGGATATGTTGAAAAATTAACAAGTAGTACCCATGCATTTAAAGGTCCTACACTTATGTCTAAATAATCTTCTGAATAGAGAGTTTATGAATAAAACCAGAAGGTAGAGACTTCCTTAGGAAATTCAAAAAAAAACCTGTACTTTAAAAAATGGGAAGACTGTGTATATTTAACAGCAAAAGAGAAATAAATGCTAATCTTATCTCTTTTCTGAATTGTTGGAATTATATGAGGTTTTATTTATGACTTAATGAAGTAAATCTTACAAATACCTATTTGTTCATTATTATTTAATTGATTCTTAATGATACTATACTTGCTGTGAAAATTTTGGCTTGATTTTCAACTCACCTACCTTTAATTTTTAGAATCACATGTTAACCATGAGAAATTAGTTTCAGTTTTTTAAGGTACTGTGATCACAGTGCATGTGGAAGATAAGTAAATATTCATGGAATTGGTTGTATATCATTACCTACATTGCATTTGACCAGAAATCTTTATATTGTGTTAATGGAGTCAGACTTCCACAAGGAAACAAAGAAGCTTATGCTTTCTAAAATTAGAACTTCTTTACCAAATACAAATTTGGTGTATTTTATGGTGTTTTCAATATAAAGGTTAAAAATTGGATAACTGTCTATTCTAGGGTATGATTTGGTAAAAAGTTCAGGACTTAAGGGATTTCTTTTTCTATTAGAGAAATCTTATGAAATTGCTGGCCTTATTCAAAAAAATATTTCCTTTACTAGTGGTCTAAGAATAGTTAGTTTAGTATAGTATATGCTAGTCTTCTTCCCCCCATAGAATTCCTGCTTCTGCACACACGTATGCACACACGTCCTCTCTTTTAATGGATCAGAGATTATGAATGAAGGAAATCTTACCCTCAGCCTTCAATGCCTTCTTTAATTTATGCCCAATGTCAAACAGAATACTCTCTAAACATAAAATCAAGAATATAAAAGATCAAAAGTAATTCGATTGTTAGGGTTTAGACTATCTAAGCAGAATTAGGATATAAACTATTTCTGTCCTTCCAGAGAATACACATTTCTAATTATTGGATGGTTTTATCTGAATGGCACGCGAATCATGTTCTTTCTCTCTTAGATAATTCTAGGTATACAAAACTTTTCATATTCTCCCATCCAATGGTCTTAAAAACAATTGCCTTTGCACTGGGCAGCGTTTTTCATATTAACTCACACGCAAAATGAGGTACATAGTAAAGATCACATATTGTTTATTATTTTCACTTACTTTTGATGTTACTTATAAAATAAAACAAGGCATCATCTTTCTGTCATCAATATTTTTTGAAATTAAACTGTAGGATATTTTACTCTAGATTTTCATATTGATATTTTATATATCTGAGATTTGAAGATTATTGCTTAATTTATCATAGTGTGGAATTTTCTAATAGATGTATTTAATGATTTTTTTCTACTTTCTCACAAATATTTTTTGGGATTACACTTGCCATTTCACCTATAAAATATTCTCAAAACAAATGACTGTTAATATATTTTAGTTGAATAGGTAACCCTTGTCTCAACGTTATATATATTAATATAGATATATAAAGAAGGTTTTTTATTAAAATTAATCATTAATGTTCAACAGACAGAATTAAATGGGAGTATACAGATACGGACATATTCTGCCAATATTTAAATTTACTCAATTTGTTCCTAATGACAAGATTTTGAAATTTTCTTTCATGTCAAAAGTTGGGCAACAAATATCTATTTTACCTCCAAAAGTTATCATATTACTGCTGAGAACTCTATTTTTAATTATTTTCTAGGGCATTAAAAAACATCAACAATAATAACTGAGACAGCAATTTCTACTCCTTCTTCTTATCCTGCTCCTCTTCTTGTTTCCAGATAGAAACGGTTTATTAACTACTGTAAAATGTTAGATAACTAATGAAAGAAAAATTGAAAGGGAAGAGAATATTTTAGTGCTTGTGTATCATTATTAATTGATAGTTATGATTATTTTCAGCCTCGTTAATTTCTTTCCAAAAAAAAAAAAAAAACACTAATTAACATGATCTTATGAGTTTCACTGGTTTTTTTTTTTGGGGGGGGGATGAGTTTAGAACATAAAAAACTTTCTTCACTATCCCTTCTAAAAATACTTCATAGCCTACACTAGGCCATAATGTAGCCAGACATCACTCAAACACTGGATGGTGTTTAAATAATGTCTCTGACTTAAATGCAGCACTTCACCCTTATGGTCAGGTAAAAGTATATGTAGCAAGTGGTTTATGTTAGAAAGAGAGAGGTTACATTATATGGTTCACTATTTGCTGAAATATTTACTAGAGTTTTTTTTTTTTTTTTTTTTGCAGGGGTGGAATTCGCAGCCATATAATTTACCTACAGAGGAAAATGAAGAAGACAACAGGAGATGAACAGAGCTTTGACTGCAAAAGGTATACTCACTTTCAAATAAATTTTGTTGGTATTATTTACTAGTTTATACAAGTTTAGAATTCTTGAAAAATAAATGATACTGAGAGATTTTAACTGTTCTCTATTTTTTTTTCTAAAGACAAGTAACTAAATCTACATGAGTCATCATATTCTTTGAGAAAATTTTCAGGACAGAGAAGCCTATATTTATTCTTTGTAGGCTGAGAAGACTCATTTAGTTTTTAACAGAAATTTTAGAATTTATAAATTACAAGTTTACAGGAGAGCGTTCACTCTGTTGCCATGTTGTTGTTGTTAGGTGCCGTCGAGTTGGTTCTGACTCTTAGTGACCTTATGCACAACAGAATGAAACACTGCCCAGTCCTGTACCATCCTCACAATTGTTGTTATGCTTGAGCCCATTGTTGCAGCCACTATGTCAATCCATCTCATTGAGGTCTTCCTCTTTATCGCTGACCCTCTGCGTTAGCAAGCATGAAGTCCTTCTCCAAGGGCTGGTCAATCCTGATAACATGTCCACAGTAGGTGAGATGAAGTCTTCCCATCCTTGCATCTAAGGAGCATTCTGGCTGTGCTTCATCCAAGACAGTTTGTTCATTCTTCTGGCAGTCTTTTTATATTCGATATTCTTTGCCAACACCATAATTCAAAGGAATCAAATTTTCTTTTGTCTTCCTTATTCATTGTCCAGTTTTTGCATGCATATAAGATGACTGAAAACAGTAAGTCTTGGGTCAGGCACAAAGAATCCTTAAAGTGAAATCTTTGCTTTTTAACACTTTAAAGAGGTTTTTTACAGCAGAATTGCCCAGTGCAAAGTGTTGTTTGATTTCTTGACTGCTGCTTTTGTGGGCGTTGATTGTGGACCCAAGTAAAATGAAATCCTTGACAACTTCAATATTTTCTCCATTTGTTATGATGTTGCTTATCAGTCCTGTTGCAATAGTAACAGTAATTTTTTTTTATTAATATGAATTAGTTGGCCTAACTTTAAAAATATTAAGTGCCATAATATTAACTACTTTTGGTGTCAGATGTTTAAGTAAAAACACATAAAATTCAATCTTGGTCTAACTTACATATTTAGGGTTTAAACTAATGAAAGTGGCTGAGAACTTAGAATCTCTTTATATTTCCAAATAAAAATATATTTAAAGAACTTTTGTTTTCCTATTTCCCATGCATTTATTATTAATAATTATATAAATGTCTTTTTAAGAACAGTACAGTTAAAAAAAACATGATCTATCCTTAAGTTCCCTACAAGAGACACACCTTAGACACAAGGACACAAACAGACTGAAAGTAAAAGAATGGAAAAGAAAATTCCATGCAAGTAGTAAACAAAAAAGAGCAGGTGTAGCCATACTGATACCAGATAAAATAGACTTTAAATCAAAATCTAGTATAAGAGCTAAATAAGGACATTACATAATAAAAAAGTGTTAATTCATCAAGAAAACATGACATTCATAAATGTGCATGCACCTAAGATCAGTGCTCCAAAACGTGACACAAATATTGACTGATATGAAAGGAGTAATAGACAACTCCACAATAATAGTAGGAGTTTCAATATGCCACTTTCGATTCTGGATAGAACATCTAAAAGATCGGTAAGGACTTAAATAATGCCATAAGCCAACTGCACCTAAGGGACATATATAGAACATTCCACTCATAATCAGAACAATACAATTTTTTTTTTCTTTGCACATGGATCATTTTCCAGAATAGGCCATATTCAACAAATTTTAAAAGATTGAAATTATAAAAAGTATCTTCTCTGACAACAAAGGAATTACATTAGAAATTAACAGCAGAAGCAAAACTAGAAAACACACAAATTCATGGAATTTTAGCAATGCAGTATTAAATAACTACTGGATCAAAGAAGAAATCAAGACCAAAATTTAAAAAATATTTGGAGATAAATGAAAATGAAAATGCATCATACCAAAACATATGGGAAGCAGTAAGACAGTACTCAGAGTAAACTTTATAGCAATAAACACCTACATTAATAAAGAAGAAAGATCTCAAATAAATAGTCTAACTCTACAGCTCAAGACACTAGAAGAATTACAGCAAACTAAACCTAAAGCAACTAGAAGAAAAGATAAAAATCGGAACAGAAATAAATGAAATAAGAAACAAAAAAATGGTAGAGAATCAACAAATCCAGAAGTTGGTTCTTTGAAAAGATCAATAAAATTGACAAACCACTTGCTAAGCTGATAAAGAAACAAAGAGAGAAGAGGCAAATAACCAAAATAAGAAACAGAAGTGGAGATGTTACAAGTGACCCTGAAGTAAAAAGAATACTAACAGAATACTATGGACAACTGTACTCCAAAAAAATTGAAAACTTTTATGAAATGGACAAATTCCTACAGGCAAATAACCTACCTATACTGACTCAAAAGGAAGTGAAAAACCTCAACATACCCATAATAAGTGAAGAGATTGAAAGAGTAATAAAAAAACATCCCAACAAAGGAAAGTCTTTACTGGGGAATTCTATGAAACATTTAGAGAAGAATTGACACTAATTATGTTCAAAATCTTCCAAAAAGCAGAGGAAGAAAGAATACCCCATTGCTCTTTCTATGAAGCCAGTATAACCCTGGTACCAAAAGCAGACAAAGACACTACAAGCAAAGAAAACTGTAGATCAATAACTTTTATGAATATAGATGCCAACATTTTCAACAAAGTCTTAGCAAACAGAATCCAAGAGTGTATTAGAAGAATTGTACATTGTGATCAAGTGGGATTTATTCCGGGAATGAAAGGTTGGTTCAAAATTTTAAAAAACCAATCAATGTAATTCACCTCATTAATAGAAAAAAGGAAATGAACCACATGATCTTCTCAGTCAATACAGAAAAGACATTTGATAAATTCCAGAATACTTTTTTGATTAAAAAAAAAAAACTCTTATCAAGATAGGAGTTAAAGTTCCTTAACATGACTAAGGGCATTTATGAAAAACCAAAAGGAAACATTATAGTAATAGGGAAAGATTGAGAACTTTCCCCTTGAAAATGGGAACTAGACAAGGACATCCATTCTCACCACTCCTATTCGATATTGTATTGGAAGTCCTAGCCAGAACAATAAGGCAAGCAAAAGAAATAAAAGGCATCCAAATTGGAATGGAAGTGGTAAAACTATTCCTATCCACAGATGACATCGTCCTATACATAGAAAATCCCAAAGAACCTACTAAAAATCTTCTAGAATTAATAAAGGAATTTAGCAAATTTGAGGGATACAAGGTCAACACAGAAAATAGTTGAATAAGAAATATGAAAAGGAGATTAAGAAAATAACTCTATTTAGCATCTAAGAAAATAAAATATCTAGGAATAAATTTACCTAGGGATGTGAAAGACTTATACAATGAAAATTACAGGACACTGCTGAGACTAAAGAAGATCTAATTAGATGTTCCATGCTCACGGTTTGGAAGACTTAATATATTCAAGATGCCAATATTATGCAAAGCTATTTACAGACACAATGCAATATGTATCAAAATTCCAAAAGCATTCTTTACAGAAATAGAAAAAAACTAATCCTCAGTTGTGTGTGGAAATATAAGAGACCCCTAAGAGGCAAAGTGATTTTGAAGAATGAAGTAGGAAGCCACACAATGCCTGACTTCAAAACATATTATTAGCTAGAGTAGTCAAAAAACAGCCTGGTATTGGTTTAATGATAGACACATAGACCAATGGAATAGAACTGAAAATCATGAAATAAATTGAAACATCTATGGTCAATTGATTTTCAGCAAGGGTGTCAAATACATTCAATGGGGAAGTGTCTTAGTCATCTAGTGCTGCTATAACAAAAATACCACAAGTGGTTAGCTTTAACAAAGAGAAGTTTATTTCCTCACAGTAAAGTAGGCTACAAGTCCAAATTCAGGGTGTCAGCTCCAGAAGAAGGCTTTATCTCACTGTCAGCCTTCTCATTAATCTTCTGGCAGACTAGGAGCTTCTCTACGCAGGAAACCCAGGAGCAGGAATTGCTCCCGGCACTGCTCTCTGCTTGCTTCTCTTTCCTTTTATCTCTTATAAGATAAAGTTATTCTACAATAACCAAGCACCTCATGTGATTGGATTCCTGGGCTTGAAGGATTAAAAACATGGTCTCATGGGACATCTTGGTCAACCGGCATAATATAGTTCATAAAGTTATGTTCTACATCGTAGTTTGGTGTGTATTGTCTGGGGTCTTATAAGCTTGTGAGCAGCTGAGAAACAGCTATTGGTCTCTTCTCATCTGGAGCAATAGAGAAAGAAGGAAACCAAAGATTCACAAAACAAACTAGTCTACAGGGCAAATAGTCTACATCAATCATTGTCTTATCTACTCTGAGTCTAGAAGAGCTAAATGGTGCCTGGCTATCACTACCAACCATTCTAATCAGGGCCACAATAGATTAATCCTAATGGAATGGGAGAAAAATGTGGAACAGAACCACAAATTCCTGCAACAAAACAAAATAAAATAAACAAACAAAACAGACTAGACTATTACCCAAGACTATTGGTAAACAACAAATTGGCTCAAAAAATAATGAATATCACCCATAAGTACTGCTGGGTAAACTTCACTAAAAACACAATAAAATATTATTTAAAATAATAATAATAAAAAGAACTAATACAGTTTCCTTTAGGTTTTCTAATTTTGGGGGAAAAGCCTTTAAAGCTTGTGTTATCTGAAGCTACTTTAACAAAGTTTTTCTATTACAAAATATGATTTGAGATTGCATGATATTGAAAAGAAGTTGAAGAAAAAAGTAGGAAATGATTTTCTATAAAATTACATGCTCTTGTGGCGTATAATTTTGGTCAAAAGTCAGTTGCAATTTTAAATAAAACACTTGTAGGATTGGTAAGCAGGAGAAATCTTGCCGTGTCTTAACATGTTTTGAACAAATAGATGAGTAATGATGAATTACCAGTAATAACAAGGAGAGATGATCTTATAACAATTTTCTGCTGTCTCCCAAGTCATAATTTTTGTTTTATTGGTTGGACTGCTCAGCTTTCTATACCACAGTAAGTGTATATCATTTCTCTTTTAGAAACATCAAATGGTTTCACCATAGAATAAATTACTAGCTTTCAATCAGTTTTCCTATTGTCTTTGACCGTAACATGTAGTCATTGATGCCATGAGGGGCAAGTGAAGTCATAAGGGCATCATAAATGGCCTGAACATCAAATTTAAATAGAAATTGCACATCCTCTCAGGATATTATCAAAATACGAAGAGTCCCCCCATGTAGAGCCGCAAGAAAACGTTTTCAGCTATCACTAAGCTTGTTTGTCAAATTACCTTAACTAAAGTGATATTCACACTGCTCTTTTCAAAGAAACCCCAAACCAGAAAACCAAACCCATTGCCACTGAGTCAATTCCGACTCATAGCGACCCTATAGGACAGAGTAGAACTGCCGCACAGGGTTTCCAAGGAGTGCCAGGTGGATTTTAACTGCTGACCTTTCGGTTAGCAGCCGATCTCTTAACCACTGCACCACCAGAGCTCCGCTGAAAGAAATGAACCCAAAATTCTGCTCTCCATCTTACTGTGACTTTGGGAAACTTGTGCTTCCAGATAGTTTCAAGGTGCTTTCAATATAATATTTACACCACTTTGGGTTTACAAAAGTCATATGTTATGGATAGAACAGAACATACTGTTAGCTCTATAATCCTATAAAAAAAATAGCACTTGCATATTTCCCATTGCTAACTGATTACTTAGATGCTTTTTAATATAAATTAAAATATTATCTGTGGGATGTGGTAAATATGCTTTATAACATCAGATATTTAATCCTGGAATTTAAGCTACTTTAATCTAATATTGATTTACTTTTATCTGTGACACTGCATATTTAACTTTATAATTTGACTTTAATTCATTTGAATTCACCAAATATTTCCATGATACTAGAATTGTATGCAAGGTATACTAGCAGCTTATAATCTAAATAAGCAGGTTAAGCAGGTTAATTGGATTTTCACTTTCCCAATTACTTCCCTGCTTATTTTAATGAATATTGTTAAAGGATATTGGTATTATATTAGCATCTGCTGTATAATTTTCTTCCACTTATGTGCAATTTATAGCATTTGCCCTTTACTTTGGAAGAAGTCACGCTTTCAAGTAAAATGATATTTCACAACTTTGGATGTCTTTTTTTGTTGTTGTTCTCTTTTTTAATGTTTCTCAGATCTAATTAAGCGTCTGAGAGTGTTGTTTCCTATTTAAGCACAACTGACTGCATACAGAGTGCTATTCAAGGGAATTGTTGGCCCGAATTTCCACAGTGTGTTTGCCTGTTATCTTACTGACCCTGAGGAAATTCAAGATGGTAAGTAAGGACCAAAAATGGATGTCACCACTTAACGTCAAAAAACAAAATCAAAAACACCTGATTATGTAGGTCTTTATAGGACATATTCTTTATTTTCCATATCAAAATCATCTCATCTGTTATACTAATTGTTTTTCCATGGCACAGGTGAACTGTTCATGTAAGCCAATTTAGTGGGCTTACATTGGTTTATGTTTTTCAGAAATATTCTATTAGTGCATTAGATACATGTCAAAGCAATTTACTTTCCTCCATTCCCCTCATTTCCACAACACTTTTTCATTCAGAGATTATCCAAATTTCTTATTTGATGTGAGATCTGTGCAGTTAATATCATTTTAGATTCTGAATACAGTTGAAAGAAACACATATATAAAACATATTGTACTATCGATGTACAGTATTAGGGTAACAAACTACATGTGAAAGTTATATAGTAGTTGCTAAGGTACACTATCAATAGCTAGAAAGCCAGAGTTCAAATCTTCACTCTGTTCTTAGCTATGTGTGATCTTAGGCAATTTACTTAACCTTGTTGTTGCCATTAGCTGCTATTGACTCTACTCATGTCTACTTATGTACAACAAAATGAAATGTTGTCTGGTCCTGCGTCATCGCAGAATCACGGGCATGTTCAAGTCCGTCATTGTGGATGTTGTACCAACCCATCTTCCTCATCCTTGATGAGCCTCTATTTCACCAAACATGAAACCAGTAAAGACTGTGATTGATCTCCCTAATGATGTGGACAATATTCTGTTGTGATCCATAAGGTTTTCCTTAACTAAATTTTTGAAATAGATTGCAGGCCTTTCTTCGTAATCTGTCTTGTTCTGCAGGCTCTGCTGTAACCTATTCACTGTGGGTGAACCCACTGATATTTGAAATACTAGTGCCAAAGTTACTGGTATCATAGCACACACAAGCCATCACAGACTGACGAACTGACAGGCCGATGATATTAGTTAACCCTGCTGTTGTTATTAGGTGCCGTTAAGTCGATTTTGGCTCATAGTGACCCAAAGTGACACAGCATAACTGCCCCATGGGTTTTTCTAAGCTGTACTCTTTAAAGGAGCAGATTGCCAGGTCTTTCTTCCACAGAGCCTCTGGGTGGGTTTGGACCTCCCACATTTCAGTTAGCTGCTGAGGCTTAATGATTTCCATCAGCAGGGCTCCTTTTTGCCGTTGTTAGGTGCCATGGAGATGATTTCGACTGATAGCATATTATATAGTATTAGAGCCTGTATATCCCTTCACTATAAATTTTCTATAGTATTAGTAGAAGCTAACACTTATTTGGTACTTAATCACAGGTCTTCTTCTAACCACTGTGACACCAGGGCACCTTAACATAGATTCAGTTGCCCCAATATTTTCTATGCAATCTTTTGAGTTGCTATTGTCAACTTGATCCAATGTAGATAGCCCTTATAAGAGCTCAATGCTAAGACAGACATTATTTACTAGTGGTTAAAGCACTTGGTTGCTAACCAAAAGGTCAGTATTTCGAACTCAGCAGCCGCTCCACAGAAGAAAGATGTGGCAGTCTGCTCCCATAAAGATTACAACCTTGTGTACCCTATGGGGCAGTTTTAATCTGTCCTACATAGTGTCACTATTAGTCAGAATCTACTCAATGACAATGGTTTTGTTCTGATTTTTGATTGTTTGGTTTCAAGAAGATGTCAGGGTATATTTTTGGTTTAAAGTGTGAGGTTTAAGGATTATTTCAGGGTAATAGTTTTAAGGGTTCATTCAGCCTCAATGGGTCCAGAATTTCTGGATTCCATGAGGATTGAAATTCTGTTCTGCATTTCTCACCCTTTTGACCAGAATTCTGCTATAGAATCTTCGATCAGAATGTTCACTGACAGTAGCCAGACACCATTCAGCTCTCCTGGTCTCATGGCAAAGGAGACAGCTTTTCATGGAGGCAATTAGCCTCACATTCCATTTCCTCCTTCTATTCTGGATTCTCCTTCTCCCTCTGTTGCTCCAAGAGAATAGAGACCAATTTTTGTACCTTGCATGGCTACTTGAAAACTTTGAAAACCCTAGGCATGATTGAACAAACTGGGAGCTAGAACAGAAACACTAAACAAAATATTAGGCCAGTTATGTGGGAAGTCCCATGAAACCATTACCCTAAACCTCTAAACAATGAAACCAAATACTATGAGGTGTTTGGTTGTACTTAACCAGCCTCAGCAGCTGCTCTTGCTGTTGTTTTTCTAAATATACCTATCACACAATATTTACCAATTCAACTTTCACAGGTATACAACTTACTGACATCAGTTACATTAATTGACTGTGCAAAACTTATCCTCAATCAATGCACTGCTGACTGCTCCCTAATTCTTAAAGTCTTCTCTTCTCTCAGAGTCTGTCTTTACATTTTTCTGGATATTCATTCTCTTTCTTTTATGTAATCTGCTTCTTCCTCATTACCTATATACTTGACTTATTCAGGATTTTCTCTCAGATTCTATTCCTTCTCATTCTCTTCCTTGTCCCTAGGCAAATGTATTTATTGACTAAACTGGCTAGAAATGCTAGGCTAGTGAATTGTACACTCCTGTCTTCAGCTCAGGCTTCTTCCATGATCTCAAAGCCCAGATATGATACTGTTTTTTAGGCTCTATCTCAAACGCAGCCTGTCCAAGATTTAAATCATCATTTACCTGCAGCATGCCTGATCCTTCAATGTTCCCCATCTCAAAGTTTCATACCATCATCTACACAATCCCCTCAGCCATAAATAAGGAAAATATTTTTAAATCGTCCCTCTGTCTAATCCAAGCCCAAATTAGTTCTTTATTTAGTACATCTCTAGCTTATCTCTTTCCTTTTTTCTTCTTTATTATATTAGATTGCTGTACCTTGTCACTAGAATTACCATGATGACCTATTAATTGGTGTCCCAGTCTTTAATATAACCCTTGCATATCACATCTTATACATTGAGGCCAGATTTTATAGTTCTAAATCACAATATGTTAAGTCATTTTACTACAATTCCAACGACTATAGAATACAATCAAAATGACTGGATGATTTTCAAGATCCTTCATGGTCTGTCACTGCCCTCATCTACTCTTACTTCCCACACCTTCCACAAATTTAGGATGCTGCAATCATATGATATATATTTTAAATAATTGTTCCTACCCATGACTGCAATAGGATTCAATACAAACGACATTTTTAATGCTATAAACCCTTTGCTGCCGAGTCAATTCTGACTCATAGCAACCAATTGGACAGAGTAGAGCTACCCCATAGGGTTTCCAAAGAGTGGCTGGTGGATTCGCACTGCTGACCTTTTGGTTAGCAAATGAGCTCTTAACCATTGCATCACCAGGGCTCCTTTAATGATGCATCTGCTTTATATTTACCATTACTTCAAATGTTAGTAGTTTACCTCTCTTCAAAGCTCTCCCTTAGACACATATGAGTCTTTTCATATTGGACATTCTAAATCTAGTGACTCCTATGAGCTTTTACATCTTCAAGAACAATGTGGGTGGACAAAAATATACAGGAAAAAATGAGTTTCTTTAGATAGAAGTGATTCTTAGAAGTCTTTAGTTCACAATGTTTAATTCCCTATAAGTAAGTAATCTTAGATTTTCTAACAAACATTTGTTTTCAGGCCCTTGTCATTAGATGACATATACATGCAGTTATTCAAAACAATGGCATACCAGTGCTTGATAATAACAGCTTGAATTGAATGAGTAATTTTCTCAAGAGATACTTTTCATTAAAAAAGTATTGAAATGTCTCCCATATGTAATCAACAGATGTATTCTGTTATATTTCACTACAGTCACATTCAATAAAGTACAAGAGTATTTGTCAAACATCAATTAATTGGAAGTTCACATTATGAAAATTTAATTTCTTCAAGAGTTTCCTACTAATAAATTTCCCTAAGGTGTTGAAAAAACAACAAAATAATATAAATGCTTGGCAATCTATTCAAGAAAGAAAGGATGTTATAGAATTATGTGTTATTTACTTCTAAAATTAGTAAATTCTGGTCTAATTTTGATCATATTATGTTAGTCTTTGTATATCAGAGAAATATTCTTTTAGATAGATCTTTATTTCCTCCATAAAAATGAAATACACATCTCAGTAGATGAATCTTCATGGTAATAATAAGTGGTTTTGAATAATTTTGTTTCTTCAGTGAAATAAGAATTTAAGCCCATTACAGAAAACACCAACATCAATACATTATAGCATAATTCATATGGAAAAAAAAACTATAACAGAGGCCTATTTTTAATACCAACACAATTATGCTAGAATCTATAATTGTTCCATTTTTATCCTACTGTTATTGTGAAGAGTCCATTTTGCATATATATGCATGGACTACCATGAAGAAACATGGTTCTTACACATGTACGTTATTACTGAATACAAGAGACAAAAAACCCAACCCAGTGCCCTTGAGTCGATTCCGACTCATAGCGACCCTATAGGACAGAGTAGAACTGCCCCCAAAAAAGGAAGGAAAAAAATAAATGAAAGAATGAGAGAAAGAAAGGACGGAAAGAAGAAAAAAATTGAACTGTAATAGAAATAACATACCCTAAGCAAGGGCACTTAGCCATGGAATTCAGCAAGTATGCCCCTGGTTGAACATACCATATAATTCCGGCCACTTTCATACAAAAGTTGGCATGTCTCTGTGCCTCCTCTATAATTCATTATTTTTAGAAAACATTAGCTAACCTAAAATAACCAATCAACTTCCGAAGGAAAAAAATGAGCTATTTAACATGATACTCCGGGATGAACTCTTGGTAATCCTAATAGCATAACTTATTTTCCCTAAGAATAGGTAATTTGTTATTTTGAACTGCAATTTGTCTCTTTACTCCTAAGCCTTGCCACTTTTCCTACTAATGTATCTTACGCATCTGGCTTTTGTTTATAATCTTTAGTAAAATACTGAATATGTGTTAGATGAAAAGAAATGCATCTTAGTATGTAGAGAGGGTTTTGTAATACGTTGTGGTAAGTCAAGTTTGGAGAATAGCTATTAAGCAAAAGCAAAAGGCTAAAAACAAGTCATAACTTGCCACAATAGACATTTTTTTTGTTTTCATTTTTCTACTTTTTTAAGGAAACATTTCTTTTTTTATTTTAAACTTCAAAATATATATGTTTGTACATTGTTTTTACATCATCCTTACAAATATATACACACACATATATGTATACATCTATATAGATATCTCAGTAATTAACACTGAAGTCAAGAGCTGAATACCAAGGATAGATGACAAGCGTTTGTTGACCATAGTGCCCCTATTGATCGTCAGCGGCGTTACCATGAACTATTGGTTTAAAAACAAATACAACTTGTATGAAAGGGTTCTTTGTACTCATGGTATTCACCAGTCTTTGTAAGAATTCTATTTTTGTTTGGAATTTTCTAAAAGCATTTAAGCTTTTTCTACTATGAAGCAGAAATCATGATGTCGCCATTGGTTTAGACTTTTTTGGATCTCAGTTTTTGATCTCATGTTTCTCAAGGGCTTTTATTTTTCTCACAAATTGACTTTGCCCCTGTGTCTCACTGTTTATCTTTCCATTAGTTTTATACATCAAATTCTAAGCCCAACATTATAATAGGCAAATGTTGCTATGAGCCCTGAAGCACTGAAGAACAATTATCATGTTTTAACTGTTATTATTGGACTAATTTCAACTGTCCCCTGGGTACAAACAAATTAAGATTTAAAAAAATATGCTCCATTCTTTTAACAGCAGATGTTTCAGAGGCTGCCAGCTGTATAACAGTTGCTCTATAAGAAATAGTATGCAACATAAATATAATACATACTTCATACAGTGCTTGTTTTTCATAGTTCAGTGGTGATTTACGAAATAGTATTGGAATCATTATTCCCTGTCCTTGAGCATAAAGAATGTGATGCAACTGGAGATGGGCTCACAAGGACACATCAACTGGGTCCTGAGGTATAAAGGCAATAGCTAAAATAATCTTGGAAATTATCATTTTGCCCCCTCAGCAAATGTAGGCTCAGCTGACTACTGCCCCTCAGTAGTTTAAAATATCTCGTCCCCTCCTCTGAGTTCAAAGAAAAAGCACCAGCTGAGGAACACCCCTTCAGAGGCTAGAGTGTCAGCTCTGCAGGCACCTTCCTTCCATCCTTTGAACTTTAATAATTCCAATGTAGTCACTTTGTTTCCCTAGTCCTAGGAGTGGTGTCAGCTTCATTCAAGTGATGCTTCTATGAGAGCGTGTTCCTTTTGTCTTTTTAATGTGTTCAATATCAAGCTAAGAATTTTTTATATTAAATTATATTTACTAAAATAATCGAAGTGGTTTCTGCCTTATGTGAACCCTGATTTCAGCTGTAATTCATTTCAGAGTGAAAGTCAACTTAAAATCTTTCTGAACTGTTTTCCATAAAAATTGCTTTTTAATTCTTATTGCAGGTATTGGTAAACACTTGTCCAAAGCCATTTTTTCCTTATTGATAATTTTAGACATTTTAGTACTTTATGTATTTTTCTGTATTGCTTTCAACTAATTACTCCTTGAAATGGAAAAAAAAAAATAAACGATGTATGAAACATTTTGGAAATTGTGTGAGCAAAGAAATACAAATGATATTAGAAAGAAATTTGAGGATCCCTTCCTTTTAAAAACATAAATATCCGTAATTATGTGACTCAAATGTTACCGATCTCCTCAGAAAGCTTGTTTCAACTGATAATTCTCCTTAAGGAATTTAATTACCACTGCCATTGAGTTGATTCCAACTCATAGCTACACTATAGGAAAGTATAGAACTGCACCATAGGGTTTCCAAGGAGTGATGGTGGATTCGAACTGCTGAACTTTTGGTTAACAGTCAACCGCTTAAGCACTGTGTCATCAGGGCTCTGAATGTTGTTGAAACTGCATTAATTCCAGCCTTAATGGGACTGAAAATACATTTTGTTAAATGGTATATTTCTATTATTCAGAAATCGTTGGGTTCATTGGTAGAATTGTAATGGAAGACTAATTCAGTTGCCTATGCCAGACTGCTAAATACAAATTGCATATGGTTTCCATAAGATATGAAAAGATGTTCTTTTCTAAATACTAATTTTTTTCCAGAGTGGACATAATAAATAAAATTAAGATGGACTTTAGTTGTCCTGACCAATATTTTGTTATCTAATATTATATATTAGATAATATAATAATAGTATTTTACCAATCAACATCCATGCAAGGCTGAATTGTTATAGTTGCAATAGACATATGACACATGAAAAGGATTCTATACCAAAAAAAAAAAAAGTGACAGCAAAAATTTAAAAGATATGATAGAAATCAGGAAAACAATCAAACCACAAAATTAAGAATTATTCAATTGAAGATATGTGTGGAAGATACTTTCTAAAGCTATTACATAGAATTCTGTATGCTGCATTTTTCATGACTGTCAGGTCTGTTAAATCCTGAAGAACTTTTCAAAATGTTAAGAGAAAGCAAATGTTTGTTATCTGGCTAGTTGATTTGCTCATGTGTGATCATGTCAGCCCATTTTGGAAATCATGTTTATTTTTGTGATTTAATAATAAGCAAATAACTTTTATTTCAAGCAGCACACATCAATTTTGAACATGTCCTTTTCTTTATATATTTTTGAGCAAATACTTTGCTTCAAAACAACACATGAACAGGTGGGGAAATCTTCCTGTAGATCATTTACTGGCAAGTAAAGCCTAATAATTCAAACTAATATTTTCATATTAACTCACAATTTCATAGCATATATATTTTATTTTTTCTAATTGAAAGTTTATGTAATGGAGGTTAGCAAAATAAAATTTTAAGTAAAAGAATTTCAATTTTGTCATGGAATTGGTTGCTTTTATGTACTGATTACTTATATTTGATATTTATTATCACCCTTCACAGCTAATATTTTAAAGAATGAGTTACAATTAAAACAATAATGAAATATCAGTATACACATACTGAACTCGTTGTCATGGAGTTGGTTCTGACTCATAGTGACCCTATAGGACAGAGAAGAACTCCCCCACAGAGTTTCCAAGGAGCTGCTGGTGAATTTGCACTGCCAGCCTTTTGGTTAGTAGCCAAGCTCTTAACTACTGTACTACCAGGGCTCCACAGACATACTAGAATAGCTAAACTCAACAACTAAATACACCAGTTGTTTGCAAGGATGTTCAGCAAAAAGAACTCCCATTCATCGTGGAAATGCAAAATGGTACAGTCCTTTGGAAGACAGTTTGGCATTTTTTTGCAAAGCTAAACAGTCTTATCATATAATCTAGCATTGTGTTCCTGGATATTTACCCAACTTGTTTGAAAACCATGTCTCCACAAAAATTTTCACATGAAAGTTCATAGCAGCTTTATTTATAATTGCTCCAAACTGGAAGCAACCACAATGTTCACACAGTGGAATATTATTCAGCAATAAAAAGAAATAAACTCTACAGTCACAAAAAGACAAAATGGACCTTAAATGCATATTGCTAAGTGAAAAAGGTTTAATAGACTGCATATTGTATAATTGCAATTATACGATATTCTGGAAAAGGCAAAATTATAGAGATAACAAAAAGATCAGTGGTTTCTAGAGATTCAAGGGGGAAAGAAAAGCATTAAATAGGTGAACAAGAGATTTTTAGGGCAGTGATAGTACTCTGTATGATACTGTAACGGTGGACACATGGCACTATGCATTTGTCAAAACCCATTAGAACTTTACAATACTAATTACTATTACAAATGTATGAAAGGCCTTCCCTGAAAGAGTTGAGGTATAAAAGGTGCTGACCTAAGAAATTTTAGAAAGGAAAAACTAATGGTACAAAATATATACATACTTTAATTGATAAAGTTGTTTCCCAAACCTGTACCAAAAACTTGTTGCCATTGAGTTGATTATGACTCATAGTGACCCCATAGGACAGAGTAGAACTGCCCCATGGGGTTTCCAAGGAGTGGCTGGTGGATTTGAACCGCAGATCTTCTGGTTAACAGCTATAGAATGCTGTAGTTCTTAACCACTGTGCCACAAGAGCTCCTCCCAAATGTGTACAGGTTAACAATTTTGATTACTATTATCGGTACTATAATTGAGCATTTCAGTATAAACTCATGTTTAACTTAATACGGGTACAGATGCTTACACAGAGAAATAATGTACAAATGTAAATAGCATAGACACACATTTTCTTGTTCTGACTCAGAACTGACTCGACGACAATGGGTTTGGTTTGGATAGAATCAATGAAACCCCAGTAGCAACATCTATACATAGTGCCCAGATCATGGTTTAATACCATTCTCCCATTTAAAAACTAACAAAGAAAGTAACAAAAACCTAGGCTTCTTGGGGGAAATAGAGCACCAGTGGCACAGTGGTTAAGAGCTCAAAAGGTTGAGTGCTCAAATCCACCAGCTGCTCCTTGAAAACTCTATGGGGCAGTTCTACTCTGTCCTACAGGGTCCCTATGAGTCAGGATTGCAAGGGATTTGGGTTTGGTTGAGACTAGGTCATGAAATATATAAAATGTGCCTGGATGTGCCTAGAGCATTGTGTAGTGCCCCCAAATAAGAAAGTATCCCACTGTCTCACCAAAAATCCATAATTATGGAAGTAGGTAAACTGGACCTAGGATAAAACTGAAAGATCTCCCAATACCCAAAGCTTGAACAATTTGAGCAAGAAGATAAAATAGTATTGGATTATAATGTAAGGTAAAAATAAATATCTATAAGTCCATTCCATATAAAAAAATTATCGAATAAATGAATAAATGGCATAGAAGGGGAAAATCCATCCTGCAGGAGAATCCCACACAATTTATGTAGATATTCTTCCCTCAGGGAGATGCGCACAACTCCTCACTCTGAAGTGGGGATTGAACATAGTGTCTTTCACTCAGTATGGAAAAGGCGAAGAAAGAGTAACTTCATAGAGGAAAAGCCGGACAAGTACTATTTCACCCACGCGAGCAAGGTAACGTTATCAGTGATAAGTCATGTTGACAGTATGCATTCTTGATATGATGTGATGAAAATGAAATAATCTAGTTTTTTTATTTGTTTGTTTCTTAACTTTTGGTCTTCACCCTTAGAAAAAATACTCCAGTCAAATCACTGGGGAAACATTAGACGAATCTCAAACTGATGGATATTCTACAGAATTTATAGCCAGCACTTCTCTAAACTCTATAGATCATCAAAAACAAGGGAATTCTGAAAATCTACCTACTGGGCTGCTAGGAGTCGGAATCGACTCGACGACAACACTTTTTTTTTTTTTTTATCTATACTTAGAGGACTCTAAGGAGCTATGACAACTTTATGTGCTACCGTATACAGGACCAGATACTGAAACAGGAAACAGTCATTAGGTAAAAACTAAGGAAATTTGAATAAAGCATGAACTTTTGTTAAAGACATTGTGTTAATATTTTATTAACTATAATAAATATACACTAATAAAGTTAAACCTTAAGACTAGAGGAAACTGGGTACAGGATATATGAATGTTTTCTGCACTATCTTTGTAATTTTTCTGTAAATCTAAAACTATTCCAAAAAAATAAGTTTATTTAAAAAAGAACATATGACGAGAAATACTGAGTGATATTTACCAAATTAAGTAAATATTCCACATCTTTGTTGTTGCATCATGGTATTAAAAAAAAAAAGTATTTATGATTTAAATCTTATTTTAAACGTGTAAAAGGGATTCAGTTAATCTATTACTTTCTAAGAAACAATTTCATTTATTTATTTATTTATTTCTTCTCATCCAAACAAGGCATGTCACCATTATTAGTATTAATTTTCTTTTGGGTAAAATTGAAATATTAATTGCCTTTGCCCTAAGGTTTTTGTGAAGATCTAATGATACAGAGGATATTAAAAGAGTTAAACAATTTGTATAACTTCTCCCTTCAGATTTTTAACATTGATGTTATGCTTCTATTTATTACTATTATTAATATCACTAAATGTTCTCTTTATGAATATGCTACACAAATTTAATACTTGCTTAATGTGGAAATCTCAATTCTCAAAAACTCCATAACGTATTTTATTAATAAAAATATTTCATTTATAACAACACTGGCTTCTAGCATAGGACCCTTCTGGTTACTCTGCTTTTAAATTTCCCCTATCTGTTGCTTGTCTTCCCAAATGCAAAATAGAAGAAAAACATAGCAATCGATCTTCTTCCTTGCCTTTTCCACCTCTTTGGTTCGTTCGTGCCCATGGATTTATAAACATTTACCACTGCACGACTCCTGAACATACAGGTCCTGCCCTTATATTCAACTCTACACTTATTATTACTTCTTAAAGATTTACAAAGCATTACAACAACTTAATATGTTTAAAATAGAGCTCTTATTTCTTTCTCCAATCCCATTCCTCACCCATGTATTCACAGATCAGTAAACAGCACAATAACTCACCTAGTTGTTCCCATGCTAAATCTAGGGGTTATCCTTTCCCTTACAACCCACATCCAAATAGCAGCAAGTCCTCTTAGCTTTACCTTCAAAAAAGACTCCAAAAGTGACCGTTACTCACTATCCACACTACAACATCACACTCTGAGCCCATTGTCGTATGCCATGTGCACCCTCCATACTTTGTTTCTTTATTCTCTACACTCTATTCCTCCACAAGTGAAATCATATATCATTCCTTGCTCAAGATCTTTGATGATTTCTCAAGTTAAAATTAAAAATATTTCTCCTGGTCTACAAATCCTTGCATGATCTGAACCCTCTTTATCTTTTTCAGTCTTTTCTAGTGCAAGTCTCCATCTCACACATTCTTCTCCAGATCTACTAACACTGAATTAGGAAAATGGTAGGCTTATTTTCCCCAAATATCCCATGACTCTATTTCTGATGCTAACCAAGCCTTTTCAGAGAGGATTGCTGGTTCGTCCTATATAAGGTGACACCCTTCTCACACTATGTCATTTTCTTTCTTGTTTTTTTTTTTCTTCTGTCATTATGAAAATAAAGGAAGCAAATTCATACTATTACTTAGAAGAAACTTTTTAAAATTTGTATGCAAGAAGATAAAATGAAAACGCCTGCACAACAGCTCAAGGCGTATGATGACACTCCTTAGTGGTATTTGTTATTAATATACCACATAATGTTAAGTATTTCTGATGGTTAAAGTTGTGTGTCAGCTTGGTTGGGCCATGATTCTTAGTGGTTTGGCAGTCAAATGATGTGGCCACTTCCATGATGAGATTTGATATAATGTGATCATCTCCATGATGGAATCTGTTGTGAGTAGCCAATCAGTTGAAAGGGAGCTTCCTTGGACATGTGGCCTGCATTGAATATAAGTGATGTTCTGGCAAGGCTGGCAGGATTTTGTTCGATCTGAATCCTGCAGCTCCTGTTCATCTGACCTCCAGTTCTTGGGACTTGAGCTAGTTGCTTACCTGTGGTCTTGTCTGCCTCTCTTGGGATTTGTCAATCTTCACAGCCTATGAGCAAAAGCCCCTCTTTCTGACCTGCCGATCTTGAGTTCACCAGCCCCTGTGGCTACATGAATCAGGGAAAGCCCCTATCTTGACCCCTGGACTTGGAAAGTTCCAGCCTCTAAAATTGCTTAAGCCATTTCCTTGATATAAATCTCTCTACATATATACTTACATGCTTTACTGATTTTGCTTCTCTAGAGAACCCAGCCTAAGACATTTGGTATTGAGAGTGGTGTTCGAGAGAAACAAAATTCTAAGGATGAGTTTTCTAAATTGGTTTTCAAGTCTGGTTAGTCTAAAGATGTTGATGCTTCTGAGACAGATGGGGTTAACTGTGCTAGCAGAAGGAAAGGGCTGTTAAAAGATTACCATCTAAAAGTTGAATAAACAATAACCACACTCTGCCAATAAGAAATAAGGTTAAAACAATCCGTGAATTATGACCTTCTCCTTAGTGTTTTTCTAGTCCCTTTCCCCTTTCTACACGCTCCACGTGTGCAGAGAAATAAAGTGTGACCACTGTTTGACCTTCCTTAGCCCACCAAAGAGGATGATGTAGTGCCCAGAGGACCCCTTCTGAATGTCAGGGGCTTCCAGATGTGCACACAACCTAATTAGTATGCATGGCCATTCTGAGAAGTACCCACCCCTGGAAAGAAACCCACTAAATATTCATTACTTTATTGTCTCCACTGAACCCACGTAAGCCCTAGCCTTGCCCCGCCCCCCCACCTTTCCGAGTCAGACTTTTGGAGTGGTATGAGCCCTCTCTGGCTTCTTTTACTTGTCACAAGTGAAATAAACCTGTCAGAGTTAAATCCAAAATAGTCTTCTCTGTGTATTCTTAAGAGACAGATAAGGACCCATTGAGCCTGGAGGGCCTCCATGCCCTAAGTGGTAACACTTCCAGTAGTAAAGAGGGCACTGCTAATCCAAGTGTGAGGTGCCAATTCAAATATGAAAAGTATCACCACCAATAGATCAGGTATTGGTGAAAGGCAAGGCTCTGGGTGATTGCATGTGTAATACCTTTCTACAATATTGTCAGAATGAGAAGCCTAAGGCAGCTGGTCTGTTGGTCCTACTTTTGCTAGACAAACTGGTGAAAGAAAGAGATGAGCTCAGGGCTTCAGAGTCAAAGCCAAGTGTCACTTAAATGACCTCAAAGTTTCCACTTGTGCTTTGAAAGAAAACCTTATTTCTTATAGTAACAGAGCTGATACTGCCGAAAACTAAACTTATTGCAAGAGTGGCTGAATTACAACGCCAGCCCAACTGCCAACCTTGAGAGGCATCTGAAGTTAAAGTGAGGGCATTGATTGGGAAGAAATGGGATCCTGAAAATTGGGATGGACATATACAGGCAGATAATCAGGGGGTTGGAGATGCTGAGCCCTAAATTCTGTTGGTTCAGTCCTGCCAACAGAATAAGCCCTCTCACTCCCATTGAAAGAGATTTGGTGTTTGGCTGCTAAATCACCCTCCCCAGTAAAACCATTGGCCCCTCCACCCCCACCTAATGAGATTAACTCAACTGCCTCTAAAGCACCTTTTTTTGTATCATTGTCTGAGACATTGGCTGAGGCAGATGCTTTACAAGACAATGCTGAATGTTTTCAGAACATTTCCGCACTGATTTTTGCATCCAGATCTATAAATAGACTTAAGTCCCAGGGAACCCCAAAAGGTAAAGTACAAAATGTGACCATGGAGGAGATATGTTACATTCCAAAAGAACTGCTTGGCTTTTCTAGTGTGTACAAACTAACCTGGGGAATATATGTGGGAATGGCTATTAAGGATGTGGGATACTGGTGCAAGGAACATAAAGATGCCTTAGTGTGAGCTTTTTTGATATGGGTCCACTAAGCACAGATTCTTCATTCAATGTTTCAGCTCGAGAAGGCAGGAAAGGATCTAATAGCTTATTTTGTTTGGTTACTGAAGCATGGATTGCACAGTGGCCTACACTAAATCAAGTTGAAGTAACCTGCCTTGGTATACCATAGAAGAAGGTACCCAAAGGCTTAGGGAAATTGGCATGCTAGAGTGGATTTATCAGGTTAGACCCACAGATCCACACAAGGAGTGCCCAGAGGACACATCTTTACCACAACTGTGAAGAACAAATTTGTAAAGGGAGCCCCAGCATCCTTGAAGACTACTATAATTGCTATTTTATAAAAGTCAGATTTGACAGTGGGAACTGCCCTAACTGAATTAAGGCATCCAATAACAATGGGACTGATTGGACCCCCTGGCGGTAGGGGACAAGTGGCTGCACTCAGTCGACAAAGACGAAGTGGGCATGGTTACCGTAATGGAGAAAGGAGTCAAAGCAACAATTAGTCTGAAAGTAATAATTAGATAGTCTAACTCATATGGACTTATGGTGTTGGCTACTTAGTCATGGTGTCCCTAGAAGTGAAATAGATAGGAAACTTACTAAATATTTACTTGATCTGTACAAGCAGAAAAATTCTAGGTCAAGTGAACAGCAGTCTAACTCGAACCACCAGAATAGAGACTCATGGCCCCTCAATCAATACCCAAACTTGAGCAAGTTTAAATACCCACAACCCCTTGATTGAAGGGGAGGCCAGATCCACTTGAGGAAGGACTCCAATACACTGCCAAAAATTTATACTGTTAATCTTTCTCCCAGCCTTCCCCAAAGGACCTACGGCCTTTTACAGGAGTGACTGTTCCTTGGGGAAAAGGAAATAACCAGACTTTTCATGAATTGCTGGATACTGGCTTTGAACAGACACTAATTCCAAGAGACCCAAAACGTGGAGGCATATGGAGGTCAGGTTATTAATGGTGTCTTAGCTGATGTCTGTCTCACAGTAGGTCCGGTAGGTCTCTGAAACCATCATATAATGATCTCCCCAGTGTCAGAATACAAAGTTGGAGTAGGTATACTCAGCAACTGGCAGAACCCCCACATTGTATCCCTGACAAAGGGAGTAAGGGCTATGATGGTAGGAAAAGCCAAGTGGAAGCCATTAGAACTGACCCTACCTAGGAAAATAATAAACCAAAAACAATACCATATTCCTGGAGGAACTGCAGAGATTACTGCCACCATCAAGCACTTAAAGGATGCAGGGGTGGTGATTCCCAACACATCCCCATTCAACTGGCCTATTTCACCTGTGCAAAAAACCTTGCAGAATGACAATGGATTATAGAAAACTTACCCAGGTGGTGATTCTATTTGCAACTGCTGTCCAGATGTAGTTTCATTGCTGGAGCAAATTAATGCATCTCCTGGTACCTGGTATGCAGCTACAGATGTGGTCAATCCCTTTTTCTCCTTATCTGTTTCAAGGGACCATCAGAAGCAGCCTGCGTTCAGCTGGCAAGGCCAGCAATACAGAAGGGCTACATCTCTCCAGCCATGTGTCATAATTTATTCTACAGGGACCTTGATTACCTTTCCCTTCCACAAGATTTCACACTGCCCCATTACATTGATGACATTATACTGACTGGACCTAGTAAGGGAGACATGTCAATGACTCTGGACTTATTGATAAAACATTTGTGCTAGAGCATGGGAAATTAATCCCACAAAAATTCAAGCACCTTCCACCTCAGTGAAATTCTAGGGGTCCAGTGGTGTGGGGCATGTTGAGATATTCCTTCTAAAGTGAAGGATAAGTTATTGCATCAGACTCCTCCCAAAACTAAAAGGAAAGTACAACGTCTAGTGGGCCTCTTTGGATTTTGGAGGCAACATATTCCTCATTTGAATGTGCTACTCTCGCCTATTTATCAAGTGACTCGAAAAGGTGCTAGTTTTGAGTGGGGCCCCAAACAAGAGAAGACTTTGCAACAAGTTCAGGCTCAAGCTGCTCTGCCCCTCGGGCCATATGATCTGGCTGATCCAATGGTGCTTGAAGTGCCCGTGGCAAATAGAGATGCTGTTTGGAGTCTTTGGCAGGCCCTTATTGGTGAATCACAGAGCAGACCCTTAGGATTTTGAAGCAAAGCCCTGCCATCCTCTGCAGGTAACTACTCTCTTTTTGAAAAATAGCTTTTGGCTTGTTACTGGGCCTTAGTATAAACTGAACACTTACCATGGGCCACAAAGTCACAAAGCAGTCTGAGCTGCCGATCATGTACTGGGTGTTGTCTGAACCAAAGAGTCATACACTTGAATGTGCACTGTGGCACTCCATCTTTAAATGGAAGTGGTATATATGAGAACAGGCCTGAGCAGGAACTGAAGGCACAAGTAAATTGCCACGGTCTCTACTCCTGTCACATTAACTTCCATCTCTTGAACTCCACCTATGGCCTAATGGAGAGTTCCTTGTGATCAGTTGACCGAGGAAGAGAAAACTCATGCCTGGTTTATAGATGGTTCTGCTCAATATGCAGTCGCCACTCGAAAGTGGAGAGTGGCAGCACTACAGTCCCTTTTTGGGACCTCCATGAAGGACAGTGGTGAAGGAAAATCCTCCCAGTGGGCAAAACATCAAGCAGTGCACCTGGGTTTTCACTTTGCTTGGAAGGAGAGATGGCCAGATATGCTATTGTATTCTGATTCATGGGCTGTGGAGAGTGCTTTGGTTGGATGGTCAGGTATTTGGAAGAAACATGATTGGAAAATTGGAGACAGGGAAGTCTGAGGAAGAGGTATGTGGATAGGCTTCTCTACATGGGTCAAACAAGTGAAAGTATTTTTATCTCATGTGAATGCTCACCAAAGGGTGACCTCGACAGAGGAGGATTTTAAAAATCAAGTGAATAGGATGACCTGTTCTGTGGAAACCAGTCATCCTCTTTCCCCAGCTACTCCTGTCATTGCTTAATAGGCTCATGAACAAAGTGACCATGGTGGCAGGGATGGAGGTTAGGCATGGACAGCAACTAGACTTCCACTTACCAAGGCCGACTTGGCTATGGCCATTGCTGAGTGCCCAATCTGCCAGCAGCAGAGACCAACATTGAGTTCCCAAAAAGACACCATGCCTCGAGGTGATAAGCCAGCAAACTGGTGGCAAGTTGATTACATTGGACCACTTCCATCACGAAAAGGGCAGCGTTTTGTTCTTAATGGGATAGTTGCTTACTTCAGATATAGATTTGCCTTCCTGCATGCAATGTTTCTGCCAAAACTACTGTCCATGGACTTACAGAATGTCTTATCCACCGTCATGATATTTCACACAGCATCACCTAGGATCAAAGGACTCACTTCACAGCAAAAGAAGTGCAAAAATGGGCTCAGGTTCATTGAATTCACTGGTCTTACCATGTTTCCCATCATCCTGAAGCAGCTGGTTTGATAGAATGATGGAATGGCATCCTCAAGGCACAATTACAGTGCCAGCTGGATGACAATGCCTTGCAGGGTTGGAGCAAAGTTCTTTAGGAGGCTGTATATGCTCTAAACCAGTGTCCAATATATGATGCTGTTTCTCCCATAGCCAAGATTTATGGAACCAAGGAATCACTTACTGTTATCTAGTGACCCACTTGCAAGATTTTTGCTTCCTGTACCTGTGACTTTATACTCTGCAGGTCTAGAGGTCTTAGTTCTAAAGGGATAAATGCTCCCACCTGGAGACACTTCTCTGATTCCAATGAATTGGAAACTAGGAATGCCATCTGGCCACTTTGGGCTCCTTATGCCTTTGAATCAACAAAGAAGGGAGTTACTGTACTGGCTGCAGTGATTGATCCTGATTACCAAGAGGAAATTGGGTTGATATTACATAATGGAGGTAAAGAAGAGTATGTCCGGAATGCAGGAGATCCATTAGGGTGTCTCTTAGTACTACTATGTCCTGTGATTAAAGTCTATGGAAAACTAGAGCAACCAAATTCGGACATGACTACTAATGGTCCAGATCCTTCAGGAACAAAGTCTTGGATTACCCCATCAGGCAAAAAACCATGACCAGCTGAAGTGCCTGCTGAGAGCAAAGGGCATACGGAATGGTTGGTGAAAGAAGGTAGCTCTAAATACTAGTTATGGCCATGTGACTAGTTAAGGAAATGAGGACTGTAATTGTTATGAGTATTTCTGCTTTCTGTGCATTAAATATTTCTGTTTTCTTCACTTATAAAACATAAGATGTAAACAGGGCCAGTGCATTTTCTGTTGTATGTGTGTTCATTGTGTCATATTAGGCACGAATATGACTATTACTGTCTTTATTCAGAGATTATATATGGTTCAAGGAGACAAGTACAGGTGTCAAGTTGACAAGAGGTGGACTGTGATGGTTAAGGTTGTGTGTCAGCTTGGCTGGGCCATGATTCTCAGTGGTTTGGCAGCCATATGATGTGATCATTTCCATGATGAGATTTGATGTAATGTGATCACCTTCATGATAGAATCTGCTGTGAGTAGCCAATCAGTTGAGAGGGAGTTTCCTTGGGCATGCAGCCTGCATCGAATATAAAGTGGGCATTCTGGCAAGACCCGTGGGCTTTTGCTCATTTTGGATCCTACAGCTGGCTCCTGTTCATCTGACCTCTGGTTCTTGGGACTTTAGCTAGTAGCTTACCTGCAGTCTTGCCTGTTGATCTAAGTATTAGTCAATCTTCACAGCGTTTGAGCAACAGCCCTGTTCTCTGACCTGCCTATCTTAAGTTCACTAGCACCTGTAGCTACGTGAATCAAGAGAAGAATCTATCCTGACCCACGAACTTGGAACATTCCAGCCTCTACAAACACTTGAGCCATTTCCTTGATATAAATCTCTCTCTGTATATACTTATATGCTTTACTGGTTTTGCTTCTCTAGACAACCCAGCCCAAGATCATATTATGTACATTAAAAAAAAAAAAAATTATGATATTAAATGTTTTAAAAACATTTGTGCCAATCAAATATGCAGAGGTAGGGTGATAACATGAGTGAGCTACCAGGGTGTCTTACTATATTGTTTCCTTATCAAATACTGAAGAATAATTTCCACAAATAGACTGTATCCCCTGAAAATGTAAAATTTATTGAGTTTGACAGTTAAATACACTCAGGAGATCACTGCCACAATCAACATACAAAATAATTCCATCATCCCAAAATATTCATTATTATATATCCTTTGAAGTTAATCCATACCTCTTGCCCCAACTCCAGGCAAATATTATGTTATAAATTAGTTAGCATTTTATGAAATAAACTTAATCATTCCATACATACTATATTGTGCTTAAAAGAAGCACTGGTGATGGGTAATCAATGGGTAATCAATAGGCAATTCAAACACACCAGCCACTCTTCAGAGTAAGATGTGGCAATCTGCTTCCGTAAAGATTTACAGCTTTGGAAACCTTATAGGACAGTTCTACTCTACCCTATAGAGTCGCTGTAAGTCGGAATTGACTCAATGGAAATGAGTTTTATGTTGTGCCTGGCTCTTTTTATTCACTATAATCAGTTTGAGATTCACTCATATTGTAATGTGTATCAGTGATTCATTTGTATTTATTGCTTGGTAAACCAGTTGCCATCGAGTGGATTCTTACACCCCATGTCTGTTAGAGTAGAACTGTGCTCCATTTTCAATGATCGTTGTTTTGAAAATGGATCACTAGGCCTTTCTGCCAACATACCTGTGGGTAGAATCAGACTTCAAACATATGGTTAGCAACTAAGAGCAATAACTCTTTGCAGCATTGCTAAGTAGCATTTCATTATATGAATATGCCATATTTTACTTATTCATTTACCTGTTGATAGACATTTGTGTCATTTAAATTGACAGTTTTTTACTTTTGTGAGTAAAACTATTATCAGCATACCTGCATGGACATATGTTTTTATTTTCCTTTTAAATAACAAAGAATGAAATAGCAAACCTAGAAAACAGTTTTTACAAAGTTTTTGTGTCATTTTATATTCCCATCATGATAGTAAGGGCGTTATGGTTGCTTCACAACTCAATACTACGTTTATCCTCGATGTTGCCAGTCTTTTTAATTTTAGTCTTTTTTAAAATTGTAATGACTATATAGTGTTGGAAACTCTGTTGGCATAGTGGTTAAGAGGTACGGCTGCTAACCAAAAGGTCAGCAGTTCGAATCCTCCAGGCACTCCTTGGAAACTCTATGGGACAGTTCTACCCTGTCCTATAAGTTTGCTATGAGTCAGAATCGACTCTACAGCAATGGGTTTTATATAGTGATTATATCTCATGATTATTTAAATTTCCATTTCCCTGATGTCTAATGATACAGAGAATAGATTTATGTGCTTATTACTTATTTATTATTTTTTTGGTGAATAATTTTAAAGACTTATGACAATTTTTATTATATTATTTGTATTCTTATTATTTAGTTGTAAGTCTTTTTTAAAAAAAAATTTTTGTGCTTTGAGTGAAAGTTTACGAATCAAGAAAGTCTCTCATACAAAAATTTATATACACTTTGCTATACACTCCTAGTTGCTCCCTGCAATGAGACAGCACACTCCTCTCCACCCTCTGTTTCCGTGTCCATTCAGTCAGCTTCTGTCCCCCTCTGCCCCCTCATCCCCCCTCCAGGCAGAAGCTGCCCACATAGTCAGGTATCTCCTTGTTACAAGAACCTCACTCCTAACAGTATCATTTTCTATCCTATAGTCCAGTCCGATCCCTGTCTGAAGAGTTGGTTTTGGGAATGATTCCTGTCTTGGGCTAACAGAAGGTCTGGGGACCATGACCACCGGGGTCCTTCTAGTCTCAGTCAGACCATTAAGTCTGGTCTTTTTACGAGAATTTGGGGTCTGCATCCCACTACTCACCTGCTCCCTCAGGGGTTCTCTATTGTGTTCCCTGTCAGGGCAGTCATTGGTTGTAGCCAGGCACCATCAGGTTCTTCTGGTCTCAGGCTGATGTACTTTCTGATTTATGTGGCCCTTTCTGTTTCTTGGGCTCATAATTACCTTGTGTCTTTGGTGTTCTCCATTCTCTTTTACTCCAGGTGGTGGAGACCAATTGATGTACCTTAGATAGCCACTTGCTAGTGTTTAAGACCCCAGAAGCCACTCTCTAAAGTGGGATGCAGAATATTTTCTTAATAGATTTTATTATGCCAATTGACCTAGATGTCGCCTGAAACCATGGTCCCCAAACCCTCACCCCTGCTACACTGGCCTTCAAAGCATTGGTTTATTCAGGAGACTTCTTTACTTTTGGTTTAGTCCAGTTGTGTTGACCTCGCCTGTATTGTATGTTGTCTTTCCCTTCACATAAAATAATTCTTGTCTACTACCTAATTAGTGAATACCCCTCTCCCTCCCTCCCTCCCCACTCTCCTAACCATCAAAGAATATTTTCTTCTCTGTTTAAACTATTTCTTGGGTTCTTATAATAGTCATCTCCTGCAATATTCGTCCTTTTGCAACTGACTAATTTCATTTACCATAATGCCTTCCAGATTCCTCCATGTTATAAAATTCATCATTGTTCTTTTTTGATGCGTAGTATTCCATTGTGTGTATATACCATAATTTATTTATCCATTCATCCGTTGATGGGCATCTTGGTTGCTTCCATCTTTTTGCTATTGTAAACTGTGCTGCAATGAACATGGGCGTGCATATATCTGTTCGTGAAAAGGCTCTTATTTCCCTAGGATATAATCCAAAAAGTGGGATTGCTGGATCACATGGTACTTCTATTTCTAGCTTTTTAAGGAAATGCCAAATTGATTTCCAAAGTGGTTGTACCATTTTACATTCCTAACAGCAGTGTATAAGTGTTCCAGTCTTTCCACAACCTCTCCAACATTTTTTAATGTGTGTTTTTTGGATTAATGACAGCCCTGTTGGAGTGAGATGGAATCTCATTGTAGTTTTGATTCACATTTCTCTAATTCCTAATGATCATGAGCATTTCATCATGTATCTGTTAGCTACCTGAATGTCATCTTTAGTAAATGCCTGTTCATATCCTTTGCCCATTTTTTAATTGGGTTATTTGTTTTTTTGTTGTTGAGTTTTTGCAGTATCACATAGATTTTAGAGATCGGACAGTGAGTGGAAATGTCATAGCTAAAAACTTTTTCCCAATTTGCAGGTGATCTTTTTACTCTTTTGTTGAAGTCTTTGGATGAGCATAAGTATTTGACTTTTAGAAGCACCCAGTCATCTAGTTTCTCTTCTGGTGTATGCATTGTTAGTAATGTTTTATATACTGTTTATGCCATGTATTAGAGCTCCTAGCATTGTCCCTATCCTTTCTTCTATGATCTTTATTGTTTTAGATTTTATATTTAGGTCTTTCAACCATTTTGAGTTAGTTTTTGTGCTTGGTGTGAGGTATGGGTCTTGTTTCATTTTTGTCACAGGTGGATATCCAGTTATGCCAGTACCATTTGTTAAAGAGACTGTCTTTTCCCCATTCAACCCACTTTAGGCCTTTGTCAAATATCAGAGGCTCATATGTGGATAGATTTATGTCTGGATTCAAATTCTGTTCCATTGGTCTATGTATCTGTTGTTGTACCAGTACCAGGCTGTTTTGACTACTGTGGCGGTATAATAGGTTCTAAAATCAGGTAGAGTGACGCTTCCCACTTTCTTCTTCTTTTTCAGTAATGATTTACTTATCCAGGGCCTCTTTCCCTTCCACATGAGGTTGGTGATTTGTTTCTCCATCTCATTAAAAAAGTCATTAGAATTTGGATCAGAATTTCATTGTATCTATAGGTCACTTTTGGTAGAATAGATATTTTTACAATGTTAAGTCTTCCTATCCATGAGCAAGGTATACGTTTCCACTTATGTAGGTCTCTTGCGGTTTCTTGCAGTACTGTCTTGTAGTTTTCTTTGTATAGGTCTTTTATATCTCTGGTAAGATTTATTCCTAAGTATTTTATCTTTTTGAGGGCTACTGTAAATGGTATTGGTTTGGTGATTTCCTCTTCGATGTTTTATTTGTTGTTGTAGAGGAATCCAACTGATTTTTCTATGTTTGTCTTGTATCCTGATACTCTTCTGAACCCTTCTATTAGTTTCAGTAGTTTTCTTGAGGATTCTTTAGGGTTTTCTATGTATAAGATCATGTCATTTGCAAATAGAGATACTTCTACTTCTTCCTTACCAATCTATATGTCCTTTATATCTTTATCTAGCCTAATTTCTCTGGCTGGGATCTTCAGCCCAATGTTGAATAAGAGTGGTGATAAAGGGCTTCCTTGTCTGGTTCCCATTCTCAAGGGGAATGCTTTCAGGCTCTCTCCATTTAGGATGATATTGGCTGTTGGCTTTGTATAAATGCCCTTTATTATGTTGAGGAATTTTCCTACATTCCTATTTTGCTGAGAGTTTTTATCACGAATGGGTGATGGACTTAGTTGCTTGTTCTGCATCAATTGATAAGACCATGTGATTCTTATCTTTAGTTTTATTTATATGATGGATTACATTAATTATTTTTCTAATATTGAACCATCCCTGCATACCTGGTATGAATCCCACTTGGTCATGGGGAATTATTTTTTTGATATGTTGTTGAATTCTATTGGCTAGAATTTTGTGGGGGGTTTTTGCACCTAAACTCATCAGGGATGTAGGTCTATAATTTTCCTTTTTTGTGTTGTCTTTACCTGGTTTTGGTACCAAGGATATGCTGGCTTCATAGAATGAGTTTGGGATTATTCCATCCTTCTCTAAGCTCCGAAATACCTTTAGTAGTAGTGGTGTTAGCTCTTCTCTGAAAGTTTGGTAGAACTCTGCAGTGAAGCCTTCCGGGCTAGGACTTTTTTTCGTTGGGAGTTTTTTAACTACCTTTTCAATATCTTCTTTTTGGGGGGTTTGTTTAGTTGTTCTACCTCTGTTTTTGTTAGTTTAGATAAGTAGTGTGTTTCTAGAAATTCATCCATTTCTTCTAGGTTTTCAAATTTGTTAGAGTATAATTTTTCATAGTAATCTGATATAATTCTTTTAATTTCAGTTGGGTCTGTTGTGATATCACCTATCTCATCTCTTATTCAGGTTATTTGCTTCCTCTCCTGTTTTTCTTTTGTCTGCTTGGCCAGTGGTTTATCAATATTGTTAATTTTTCAAAGAATCAGCTTTTGATCTTATTAACTCTTTTAATTGTTTTTCTGTTCTCTATTTCATTTAATTCTGCTTTAATTTTCATTATTTGCTTCCTTGTGATGTCTGAGGGTTTCTTTTGTTGCTCTCTTTCTGTTCGTTCAAGTTGTGGGGATAATTCTTTGGTTTTTACCTTTTCTTCTTTTTGGATGTGTGCATTTATTGATATAAATTGACCTCTGAGAACTGCTTTCACTGTGTCCCAAAGGTTCTGATAGGAAGTGTTTTCATTCTTATTGCATTCTGTGAATTTTTTTATTCCATCCTTAATGTCTTCTATAACCCAGTCAGTTTTGAGCAGGGTATTGTTCAGTTTCCAAGTGTTTGATTTCTTTTCCTTGCTTTTTCTGTATTTTATTTCTTTGTTTACGGCTTTAGTTCACAGAAGATCCTTTGTAATATTTCGATGCTTTGGATTCTGCTAAGGCTTGCTTTATGATCTAATATGTTTTCTATTCTAGAGAATGTTCCATGTACACTAGAAAATAAGATTCACTTGTCTGCTGTTTGGTGAAATATTCTGTGTAAGTCTGTGAGGTCAAGTTGGCTGATTGTGGCATTTAGATCTTCCGTGTCTTTACTGAGCTTCTTTCTGGATGTTTTGTCCTTCACCAAAAGTGGTGTGTTGAAGTCTACTATAATTGTGGAGCTGTCTGTTTCAGTTTTCAATGCCAATAGAGTTTGTTTTATGTATCTTGCAGCCCTATCATTGGGTGCATAAATATTTAATATGGTTATATCCTTCTGAAATGTTGTCCATTTAATCATTATATAGTATCCGTCCTTATTCTTTGTGGTGGATTTAACTTTAAAGCCTATTTTGTCAGAAAATAATAGTGTCACTCCCGCTTTTTATTTTTTTATGATTGATATTTTTTTTTTCCATTCTTTGAGTTTTAGTTTGTTTGTGTCTCTAAGTCTAAGGTGTGTCTCTGTAGGCAGCATATAGTAGAATCTTTTTTTTTTTTTTATTTTATTCATTCTCCCACTCTCTGTCCCTTTATTGGTGCATTCAATCCATTTACTTTCACCATAATTATGGATAAGTATGAGTTTAGTGCTGTCCTTTTGATGTCTTTTTTTTTTTAATAACTTTTATTAAGCTTCAAGTGAACATTTACAAATCCAATCAGTCTGTCACATATAAGTTTACATACATCTCATTCCCTACTCCCACTTGCTCTTCCCCTCTTGAGTCAGGCCTTTCAGTCTCTTCTTTCTTGACAATTTTGCCAGCTTCCCTCTCTCTCTATCCTCCCATCCCCCCTCCAGACAAGAGCTGCCAACACAATCTCAAGTGTCCACCTGATATAATTAGCTCACTCTTCATCAGCGTCTCTCTCCCACCCGCTGACCAGTCCCTTTCATTTCTGATGAGTTGTCTTCGGGGATGGTTCCTGTCCTGTGTCAACTGAAGGTCTGGGGAGCAGGGCCGCCGGGATTCCTCCAGTCTCAGTCAGACCATTAAGTTTGGTCTTTTTATGAGAATTTGGGGTCTGTATCCCACTGATCTCCTGCTCCCTCAGGGGTCCTCTGCTGTGCTCCCTGTCAGGGCAGTCATCGATTGTGGCCGGGCACCAACTAGTTCTTCTGGTCTCAGGATGATGTAGGTCTCTGGTTCATGTGGCCCTTTCTGTCTCTTGGGCTCTTAGTTGTCGTGTGGCCTTGGTGTTCTTCATTTTCCTTTGCTCCATGTGGGTTGAGACCAATTGATGCATCTTAGATGGCCGCTTGTTAGCACTTAAGGCCCCAGAAGCCACATTTCAAAGTGGGATGCAGAATGATTTCATAATAGAATTATTTTGCCAATTGACTTAGAAGTCCCCGCAAACCGTGTTCCCCACACCCCCGCACTTGCTCCGCTGACCTTTGAAAAATTCATTTTATCCCGGAAACTTCTTTGTTTTTGGTCCAGTCCAATTGAGCTGACCTCCCATGTATTGAGTGTTGTCTTTCCCTTCACCTAAAGCAGTTCTTATCTACTGATTAATCAATAAAAAACCCTCTCCCACCCTCCCTCCCTCCCCCCCTCGTAACCACAAAAGTATGTGTTCTTCTCAGGTTTACTATTTCTCAAGATCTTATAATAGTGGTCTTATACAATATTTGTCCTTTTGCCTCTGACTAATTTCGCTCAGCATAATGTCTTCCAGGTTCCTCCATGTTATGAAATGTTTCAAAGATTCGTCACTGTTCTTTATCGATGCGTAGTATTCCATTGTGTGAATATACCACAATTTATTTACCCATTCATCCGTTGATGGACACCTTGGTTGCTTCCAAATTTTTGCTATTGTAAACAGAGCTGCAATAAACATGGGTGTGCATATATCTGTTTGTGTGAAGGCTCTTGTATCTCTAGGGTATATTCCGAGGAGTGGGATTTCTGGGTTATATGGTAGTTCTATTTCTAACTGTTTAAGATAACGCCAGATAGATTTCCAAAGTGGTTGTACCATTTTACATTCCCACCAGCAGTGTATGAGAGTTCCAATCTCTCCGCAGTCTCTTCAACATTTATTATTTTGTGTTTTTTGGATTAATGCCAGCCTTGCTGGTGTGAGATGGAATCTCATCGTAGTTTTAATTTGCATTTCGCTAATTTTTTAACGGCTAATGGTCGAGAGCATTTTCTCATGTATCTGTTGGCTGCCTGAATATCTTCTTTAGTGAAATGTGTGTTCATATCCTTTGCCCACTTCTTGATTGGGTTGTTTGTCTTTTTGTGGTTGAGTTTTGACAGAATCATGTAGATTTTAGAGATCAGGCGCTGGTCGGAGATGTCATAGCTGAAAATTCTTTCACAGTCTGTAGGTGGTCTTTTTACTCTTTTGGTGAAGTCTTTAGATGAGCATAGGTGTTTGATTTTTAGGAGCTCCCAGTTATCGGGTTTCTCTTCATCATTTTTGGTAATGTTTTGTATTCTGTTTATACCTTGTATTAGGGCTCCTAGGATTGTCCCAATTTTTTCTTCCATGATCTTTATCGTTTTAGTCTTTATGTTTAGGTCTTTGATCCACTTGGAGTTAGTTTTTGTGCATGGTGTGAGGTATGGGTCCTGTTTCATTTTTTTGCAAAGGGATATCCAGTTATGCCAGCACCATTTGTTAAAAAGGCTATCTTTTCCCCAGTTAATTGACACTGGTCCTTTGTCAAATATCACCTGCTCATACGTGGATGGATCTATGTCTGGGTTCTCAATTCTGTTCCATTGGTCTATGTGTCTGTTGTTGTACCAGTACCAGGCTGTTTTGACTACTGTGGCTGTATAATAGGTTCTGAAGTCAGGTAAGGTGAGGCCTCCCACTTTCTTCTTCTTTTTCAGTAGTGCTTTGCTTATCCGGGGCTACTTTCCCTTCCATATGAAATTGGTGATTTGTTTCTCTATCCCCTTAAAATATGACATTGGAATTTGGATCGGAAGTGCGTTAAATGTATAGATGGCTTTTGGTAGAATAGACATTTTTACTATGTTAAGTCTTCCTATCCATGAGCAAGGTATGTTTTTCCACTTAAGTATGTCCTTTTGAATTTCTTGTAGTAGAGCTTTGTAGTTTTCTTTGTATAGGTCTTTTACATCCTTGGTAAGATTTATTCCTAAGTATCTTATCTTCTTGGGGGCTACTGTGAATGGTATTGATTTGATTATTTCCTCTTCGATGTTCTTTTTGTTGATGTAGAGGAATCCAAGTGATTTTTGTATGTTTATTTTATAACCTGAGACTCTGCCAAACTCTTCTATTAGTTTCAGTAGTTTTCTGGAGGATTCCTTAGGGTTTTCTGTGTATATAGTCATGTCATCTGCAAATAGTGATAACTTTACTTCTTCCTTGCCAATCCGGATACCTTTTATTTCTTTGTCTAGCCTAATTGCCCTGGCTAAGACTTCCAACACGATGTTGAATAAGAGCGGTGATAAAGGGCATCCTTGTCTGGTTCCCGTTCTCAAGGGAAATGCTTTCAGGTTCTCTCCATTTAGAGTGATATTGGCTGTTGGCTTTGCATAGATGCCCTTTATTATGTTGAGGAATTTTCCTTCAATTCCTATTTTGGTAAGAGTTTTTATCATAAATGGGTGTTGGACTTTGTCAAATGCCTTTTCTGCATCAATTGATAAGATCATGTGGTTTTTGTCTTTTGTTTTATTTATGTGATGGATTACATTAATGGTTTTTCTGATATTAAACCAGCCTTGCATACCTGGTATACATCCCTCTTGATCAGGGTGAATTATTTTTTTGATGTGTTGTTGGATTCTATTGGCTAGAATTTTGTTGAGGATTTTTGCATCTATGTTCATGAGGGATATAGGTCTATAATTTTCTTTTTTTGTAATGTCTTTACCTGGTTTTGGTATCAGGGAGATGGTGGCTTCACAGAATGAGTTGGGTAGTATTCCGTCATTTTCTATGCTTTGGAATACCTTTAGTAGTAGTGGTGTTAACTTTTCTCTGCAAGTTTGGTAGAACTCTGCAGTGAAGCCGTCCGGGCCAGGGCTTTTTTTTGTTGGGAGTTTTTTGATTACCGTTTCAATCTCTTTTTTTGTTATGGGTCTATTTAGTTGTTCTACTTCTGAATGTGTTAGTTTAGGTAGGTAGTGTTTTTCCAGGAATTCATCCATTTCTTCTAGGTTTGCAAATTTGTTAGAGTACAATTTTTCGTAGTAATCTGAAATGATTCTTTTAATTTCATTTGGTTCTGTTGTGATGTGGTCCTTCTCATTTCTTATTCGGGTTATTTGTTTCCTTTCTTGTATTTCTTTTGTCAGTCTAGCCAATGGTTTATCAATTTTGTTAATTTTTTCAAAGAACCAGCTTTTGGCTTTGTTAATTCTTTCAATTCTTTTTCTGTTCTCTAATTCATTTAGTTCAGCTCTAATTTTTATTATTTGTTTTCTTCTGGTGCCTGATGGATTCTTTTGTTGCTCAGTTTCTATTTGTTCAAGTTGTAGGGATAGTTCTCTGCTTTTGGCTCTTTCTTCTTTTTGTATGTGTGCATTTATTGATATAAATTGGCCTCTGAGCACTGCTTTTGCTGTGTCCCAGAGGTTTTGATAGGAAGTATTTTCATTCTCGTTGCTTTCTATGAATTTCCTTATTCCCTCCTTGATGTCTTCTATAACCCAGTCTTTTTTCAGAAGGGTGTTGTTCATTTTCCAAGTATTTGATTTCTTTTCCCTAGTTTTTCTGTTATTGATCTCTAGTTTTATTGCCTTGTGGTCTGAGAAGATGCTTTGTAATATTTCGATATTTTGGACTCTGCAAAGGTTTGTTTTATGACCTAATATGTGGTCTATTCTAGAGAATGTTCCATGTGCGCTAGAAAAAAAAGTATACTTTGCAGCAGTTGGGTGGAGAGTTCTGTATAAGTCAATGAGGTCAAGTTGGTTGATAGTTGTAATTAGATCTTCCGTGTCTCTATTGAGCTTCTTACTGGATGTCCTGTCCTTCTCCGAAAGTGGTGTGTTGAAGTCTCCTACTATAATTGTGGAGGTATCTATCTCGCTTTTCAATTCTGTTAAAATTTGATTTATGTATCTTGCAGCCCTGTCATTGGGTGCATAAATATTTAATATAGTTATGTCTTCCTGATCAATTGTCCCTTTTATCATTATATAGTGTCCTTCTTTATCCTTTGTGGTGGATTTAAGTCTGAAGTCTATTTTGTCAGAAATTAATATTGCTACTCCTCTTCTTTTTTGCTTATTGTTTGCTTGATATACTTTTTTCCATCCTTTGAGTTTTAGTTTGTTTGTGTCTCTAAGTCTAAGGTGTGTCTCTTGTAGGCAGCATATAGATGGATCGTGTTTCTTTATCCAGTCTGTGACTCTCTGTCTCTTTATTGGTGCATTTAGTCCATTTACATTCAGGGTAATTATAGATAAATAAGTTTTTAGTGCTGTCATTTTGATGCCTTTTTATGTGTGTTGTTGACAATTTCATTTTTCCACATACTTTTTTGTGCTGAGGCGTTTTTCTTAGTAAATTGTGAGATCCTCATTTTCATAGTGCTTGACTTTATGTTAGTTGAGTCGTTACGTTTTTCTTGGTTTTTATCTTGAGTTATAGAGTTGTTATACCTTTTTGTGGTTACCTTATTATTTACCCCTATTTTTCTAAGTAAAAACCTATCTTGTATTGTTCTATATCGCCTTGTATCACTCTTCATATGGCCGTTCAATGCCTCCTGTATTTAGTCCCTCTTTTTGATTATTGTGATCTTTTACCTATTGACTTTCATGATTCCCTGTTATGTGTATTTTTTTTTTAATTAATCTTAATTTGTTTTTGTGATTTCCCTATTTGAGTTGATATCAGGACATTCTGTTTTGTGACCTTGTGTTGTGCTGATGTCTGATATTATTGGTTTTCTGACCAAACAATATCCTTTAGTATTTCTTGTAGCTTTGGTTTGGTTTTTGCAAATTCTCTAAACTTGTGTTTGTCTGTAAATGTCTTAATTTCGCCTTCATATTTCAGAGAGAGTTTTGCTGGATATATGATCCTTGGCTGGCAGTTTTTCTCCTTCAGTGTTCTGTATATGCCGTCCCATTCCCTTCTTGCCTGCGTGGTTTCTGCTGAGTAGTCAGAACATATTCTTATTGATTCTCCCTTGAAGGAAACCTTTCTTTTCTCCCTGGCTGCTTTTAAAATTTTCTGTTTATCTTTGGTTTTGGTGAGTTTGATGATAATATGTCTTGGTGTTTTTCTTTTTGGATCAATCTTAAATGGGGTTTGATGAGCATCTTGGATAGATATCCTTTCGTCTTTCATGATGTCAGGGAAGTTTTCTGTCAGGAGTTCTTTAACTATTTTCTCTGTGTTTTCTGTCCCCCCTCCCTGTTCTGGGATTCCAATCACCCGCAGGTTATCCTTCTTGATAGAGTCCCACATGATTCTTAGGGTTTCTTCATTTTTTTTAATTCTTTTATCTGATTTTTTTTCAGCTATGTTGGTGTCGATTCCCTGGTCCTCCAGATGTCCCAGTCTGCATTCTAATTGCTCGAGTCTGCTCCTCTGACTTCCTAGTGCGTTGTCTAATTCTGTTATTTTATTGTTAATCTTTTGGATTTCTACATGTTGTCTCTCTATGGATTCTTGGAACTTATTAATTTTTGCAGTATGTTCTTGAATAATCTTTTTGATTTCTTCAACAGTTTTATCAGTGTGTTCCTTGGCTTTTTCTGCAGTTATCCTAATTTCATTTGTGATATCATTAAGCATTTTGTAAATTAGTTTTTTATATTCTGTATCTGATAATTCCAAGATTGTATCTTCATTTCGGAAAGATTTTGATTCTTTTGTTTGGGGGGTTGGAGAAGCTGTCATGGTCTGCTTCTTTAAGTGGTTTGATATGGATTGTTGTCTCTGAGCCATCACCGGGAAACTAGTTTTTCCAGAAAATCCGCTGCGTCCAGTCCAAATCCCTGCGGGACGGTTCCCCGGCTTGGACGCTGCTCTTTCTGCTCCAAGACCAGTCACTGCCTCCCGGGGACTTCTCCTACCGGCTGCGTCCCACGCCGCCCGTGGAACCGGCTGGTCCCCCTCCCGGGGTTAGTTCAGGGGGGTGGAGCCGCTCTCTGTGCTTGTGCCGTACCTGACTGGTACGCTGGCTTCAGGCTCTGGAAACAATCGCTGCTTCCCCGTATTAGTTCGTTCTCCGTCTCTAAATCTGTGTTTGTTGTTCAGGTTTCGTAGATTGTTATGTATGTGATCGATTCACTTGTTTTTCATGTCTTTGTTGTAAGAGGGATCCGAGGTAGCGTCTGCCTAGTCCGCCATCTTGGCTCCGCCCTCTGATGTCTTTTTTGTGTGTTGTTGATAGTTACTTTTTCCCTCTTAATTTTTTGTGCTGAGTAGTTTAGCTTTATTTGCTGTGTTTTCCTCTGAATCACTGATTTTCCTTTTTCTGAGTCTTTATTTTTTTCTTGCATTTTATTTTGATGAGTAGGATTGTTAGCGCACTGGTGGGGGATTCTGCAGTCAGACTATGGCACCAGTGTTTTTGTTTAAGAGGACTGTAAGGTACCCCTTATACTTGGACCCCTGTCACGGGTGGCTAGGTGATGTGGGAGGAGCCACCAGTCCTTAAGCTTCTGATGTGGGTGGGTAAGGATCCTATTTAATAGGCAAAGTGGCATCAAATATCAAACACCCACCTCTCTACCACACAGCTAAAACAGTTGCATTCTGCCATCATAGGCCTATTCTCCTGAAATGGGCCCACAGGGGTCCATGCAGGGGTGAAAGTTATTCAAAGTCTACAGGCCATTTGTTACTGGACAGGAGCCACTTCCGTCCTGAGTTCTCCAGCTTAGTGGAGCTGGCAGATTATCTTTTCTCTCAGTTGTGAATTTGTTCCTTCTCCAAGGCTGGGAGAATGGTTCAAGATGCACAACAGGACCTATTTCAGGCCCAGGAAAATTGACAGCCATTAAAGCCAGCTTGGGGACTGGGTCCACAGTAAAATTAATGCAAGTACTTAGCTTTTGCTGAGAACACCATTATTCTCTGGTTCCAGAGGTGTGAGTCTGCTGTGGGGCTCACTGTCTCTCCCTGAAAAAACTGCATCCAGAACGCTACCACCAGCCGCAACACAGTCAGTCCAGGGAATGGTGGCTGAGGTTTCCCTGTGATTCAGCTCCAGAAACTCCTCTGTGCTTCTGAAAGTTCTCTCCCTCCCCCTGCCTCTCAGACTGTTTCCTAACTTTGCCTTTAATGTTCAGAACTCCTGGCTTGTCATAAATATAATCGTTTCACTTTTTTTTTTTAGGTCTTTATTTTAAGAGGGATCACCGGAAATATCTGAGTGGTCTGCCATCTTGGTCCCACTTCGCAAGAATTCTTAAATATTGAATAATTTAGGCTATGACCAGATATATGTATTACTGATATATCTCCCCATTGCAGCTTTCCTTTTTCAAATAGTATCATTCAAAAAGAAGACTTTTTTATTTTTAAAGTAATATATTTTTTCCTATTCAAGAATTTTTTTTTCACACTTAAGTTCACAGGTATTGATTTTTTAAAAATTCATTCTGCATGTTTTATATTTTTAGCTTTTATATTTGGATCTATGATCAATTTCAGTTTTATTTTTGTTTATGACATGAGATTAATACTCATGTTTGCTTCCCCCCAATAGAGTTGTCTCAGCCCTATTTGTTTAAAATATTTTCGTTTCTCCATTAAATAGTTTTAGCACTTTTATTGAAAATCAATACACTGTAAATGTGCAATTCTATTTCTGGACATTTTATTGTTTTTCATTCATCTAAACATTGATCCTTTCACCACTATAACAGTTTCTTGATTACTTTATCATTATGTTAAACCTAGAAGTAAAGTAGTGGAATTTGTTGTTTTTTTTTTTCTTTTTTGAATTGTTTTGGCTGGTCTAGGTAATTTGCATTTCTATGTAAGTTTTTAAAATACGGCAATTCCTATTAAATATCCTGCTGTAATTTTGATTAAGATTTCATTAAATCTATAAACCAATTTGTGGATAATTGACACCTTAATTCTGTTTTGTCCTCTAATCCACAACCTTGTATATATATTTTTTAATTTCTGTCAGTAGCATTTGATATTTTTAGTGGAGAAGTCACAGGTGCTCTGTTAAATATTTTCCTATGTATATATATTATTTGGGGGGGACTGTTTAAAATTAATTAAAAAATATGTTATCCATTTGTGTCTTGATGGAATAAAAATATAATTGATGTTTGTGTATTAAATTTTTACCTTAAGACATTGCTAAACTCATTTAGCAATTCCATAGCTATTTTATACTTTTCTGGGAATTTTTTCTATGTAAAGTAACATGTCACATGAAAATAGTTTTCCTTCTTTCTTTCTTACGTCTATGTCATTTTTTTTCTATTTTTTATTGCAATATTTTAGATTTTGAGTACAACATTAAATAGAAAAGGAAATAAGAACATCATTGACTTTTTCCCCTAATTTAGGGGAAAAATTCAATATTTACCATTTTGTCTGATATCAGTTGTAAGTATTTTGTACATGGCCATTTTCAGATTGAAGAAACTCACATGATCAGTTTGATGAGATATTTTATCACACGGGGGTGAAAATTGATTTTTTTTTCTGCCTCTATTAAAATTATCATTTTTGCCCTTTCCTTACTATAAGCTGTTAAAATAAAAAATCACATTGACTGATTTTTTTAGACAATAAACTCACTGTCTTGGTTATCTGGTGCTGCTATAACAGAAATACCACAAGTAGATGGCTTTAACACAGAGAAGTTTATTTCCTCACAGTAAAGTAGGCTAAAAATCCAAATGTAGGGTTAGCTCTAAGGGAAGGCTTTTTGTCTCCGTTAAGCTTCTCATCAATGTTTCTTTGGACTATGAGCTTCTCCGTGCAGGAACCCTGGGTCCAAAGGACATGTTCTGCTCCCAACACTGCTTTCTTGGTTGTAAGAGGTTCTCCATCTCTCTGCTTCCTTCTCTCTTTTATATCTCAAGAGATTGCCTCAAGACACAGTCCAATCTTGTAGACTGAGTCCAGGCTCACTAACACTACTGCCACCCACCCTCCTGCATTAACATCATAGAAGCAGGATTTACAACATATGGGAAAATCACAAAATAGTGAGAATCATGGTCCAGTCAAATTGATACACACTTTTTGGAGCGCCATACTTCAATCCATGACATTCCAAACTTTTCCCCCCCAAATCACATCCTTGCAACAAGAAAAACATATTCACCCCATCATATCACGGTGAAAGTCTTGACTCCAAGTCCAAAATCCAAAAATTATTCTTCGTCTATGAAATCTAGAATGAAAGTTATCTGCAGAACAAGCACAAGCTAGATATTTCCATTACAAATGGGAGAAACTGGAGGAAAAGAAGAGATAACACACCAAGCAAGAAGAACATATTACATTAGACCTCAAGGCTTTGAAAATAATTCTCTGTTCTCTGAGACAATTTACACATGGCCCTGCCCTCTAGACTCTAGGTATTGGCCACACAGTCTGGATTCTGAGTGGAACTCCCTCAGCCCTGGGCTTCAGGTCCACCTTCCAGGCCCACGGGAATGGCACCTTTGCTCCCTCAGTTGTTGTTGTTGTTGTTAGGTGCTGTCAAATTGGTTCCAACTTATAGTGGCCCTATGCACAACAAAATGAAACTCTGCCCGGTCCTGAGCCATCCTTCCAATCGTTGTTATGCTTGAGCTCATTGTTGCAGCCACCGTGTCAATCCACCTCAGCTTTAGGCGCACCATCCTCCTAGTCCATCTAAATGGCGACTGCACCCTTAGAAACACCATAGGCCATGGTTCCACCCTTTAAAACCCCAGAGGTCCTGGCCATACTGTTCGAGACTGAAGCAGCTCAGCTTCTTGTGTTCCTTGTCTCTTCAACTTCTGCTTCTTGTGGACTCTCAGCCCTTGGGCCTCACGCCCACATCTGCCCTGCTGAGGCAAGAGTTCAAAGCTCTGTAGCTCCACCTATAAGTACCCCACTCTGCCTGGAAATCTTCTGTGCAGAGGAACTCAGCTCTCTTGCTCTTCAGGTAGGATCCTGTGCTGTCTCCCACTGGCCTCCTCATTCTGCTGCTGCCAGTCCTCTGTCGCTGCCTCTCCTTAATCATTCACAGTTTCAAAACCGCTTCCATATTTTAGATATCTTAGAGCAGCACCCCACTCCTGGTACTAAATCCTGTCTTAGTTATCTGGTGCTGCTATAGCAGAAATACCACTAGTGGGTGGCTTTAACAAAGGGAAGTTTATATCCTCACACTACAGTATACTAAAAGTCCAAATTTAGGGCATCAGCTCCAGGCGAAGACTTTCTCTTTGTGTCAGCCTTCTCATCAATGATCCACCAGACTAGGAACTTCTCCTCGCAGGGACCCTGGGTCCAAAGGATCTGTTCTGTTTCTGGCATTGCTTTCTTGGTGGTATAAGTTCCCCTTATCTCTCTGCTTGCTTCTGTCTTTTATATCTCAAGAGACTGCCTCAAGACACAATCTAATCTTGTAGATTGAGTCCTGCCTCGTTAACACAACTGCCGTCAATCCTCCCTTATTAACGTCATGGAGACAGGATTTACAACATACAGGAAAATCACACAACACTGGGAATCATGGCCCAGCCAAATTGATACACACATTTTGGGGGGGACATAATTCAATCCATGACACTCATTATGTTATTGGAATAAATCATGGCAAACTTTCATTTTTGACATGGTGCTGGATTTTGTACTGTAACATGCTGTTAAGGATTTTGCATCTGTGTTCCTGAGAGGTATTGGTTTCCTATTTTCTTTTCTTGTTAATACCTTCCTCTGATGTTGATATTAGATTAATGCTGGCTTCATAAAAAGAGTTGGTAGGTGTGGTAAGTCATATAAACAAGGTCCCTTTTGAATGAATACTTTGAATATAGCAGGGTTTGACAAACTATAGTCCCAGAGACCAATTCTGGTCTACTGCATATTGGTATTTTATATATTTAAATAAAGCTTTTTTGAGATATAGCAATGCTTCTTCATTTATAAATTGTCTATGGCTGCTTTTATGCTACAATGGCAGAGCTGGGATAGTCATAAACAAGACCAATTGGGCTGCAAAGTCTAAAATATTAATATCTGACTCTACCAAGGAATGATTTAGATGGTGGAGACCTCATACGCCAAGCTGGATTTGTAAGTGCATATATCATTTCTGCCTCACAATAAAGCTTTCTGGAGTTGATCCAATCTTAAGAAATTGTACTTTAGAGAAAATCTATTGCAAGATAGGGATGTTTGGTCAAATAGTTACAGTTTTGACCTCTGAGAGAGAAAGTCTATTTCCACTAGGGCCCCACAATCAGTCAGTAGTTTTTCCTTAAAAATATTATGTAAGATTCAATGTCAGGAGAAAACTTCTTGTTCAGAAACCAAAAGTCCAGAGAATTCCAAGACAGTGTCTTTACGAGACTCATAAAAAATATTAAATCAGTCACAGACAATTAAAAAGGGTCTGAAGGAGACAGCTATCAAAAGATAACCTGTTGCCTTTGATTAGATTCAAACCGACCTTTTGGTAAGCAGCCATAGTTCTTAATTACTGCACCACCAGGGCTCCATCTCTGCATGGATTAGGCCTACAAAAATGCCCACGTCCCAGGAATTCTTTGAATCTCTAAGCAGAAACTCAATTTCCATATTTGATAGAAATGCTTAGGGAAAAAGTCAGTTGTGTGATTGGTTATTTCATAGATCTTTTTTTTCCTCATTTTGGTTCTCTATAGATTTTCTACTTTGCTATCAGTCTAGTGATCCATGAAAAATTGTTTAATTTTATCCAAAATTTCATTGTTTATATTAAGAAGGTGACTCAATCTCTTCACGAGGGGGAGACAGAAATAACATCATCCCAAGGCCGATTCCTATGAAGCAGCGGTCAGACACACCTCTTTCCAACCTTCTTGCTAATTCTGACACCAGCCATCCCTCCCATGGCACTCACTACTTGTCTGCTGGATTTAATAATTCATTGAAATAGCCACACACACAGGCAATGCTCGCGATTATAAGGTTTATTAGGAAAGTAATAGGTTACTGTTCAGGATTAAGAATGATTTAGCATGCAGTTCTTTAGTCAGAACAGTTTCTTGGCTGTGCCCACAGGCAGGCCTCCCTGACCCTAGGTCTCTTGACCTTTGGCTCCTCAGGTCTCTTGGGCCTCCTGTGCCAGCGCAGCCTCTGTCCTGCTTGGGCAAGTGTTATGAAGCTCTTTAATTCCATTGATAAGTAACCCAAGGCACCCTACTCCACCAGTAAACCTTGGCCTGAAAGAGCTCAGCTCTCTTGCTTCTTATTGTCGGCAAGCCTAGCTCCACCAAGTACTTGGAAATACCCCGCTCCACCAGCAAGCTTCCTGCCCCAAGTCCCACTCTGTGGGCCAGGAAGCCCACCGCGCCATCTCCTGCCAGTCTTCTGGTTCTGCTGCCTCTTCTGCTGACATTTCTCCATCACTGTTTTTGCCATCTTCAGTGTTACATCTCTCTCTTTCCATCTCCTGGGTCTAGGAGGTTCTCAGAGCAGGGGCCCCAGGTCCAAAGGACACACTCCATTCCTAGCTCTTTTTTTTCTTTGTGATAATGAAGTCCCACCTCTGCTCTAGGATTGGCTCACTTTTAAGCCTGTTGTTAGGTGCCAAAGAGTTGGTTCTGACTGATAGTGACCCTATGTACAACAACAACAACAAATACCTCCTGGTCCTGCACCATCCTCACAATTCTTGCTAAGTTTGAGCCCGTTGTTGTAGCTACTGTGTCAATCCATCTCATTGAGAGTCTTGTTCTTTTTCACTGACCTTCCACTTTATCAAGCATGATGTCCTTCTCCAGGGACTGGCCTCTCCTGATAACATGTCCAAAGCATGTGGGAAGAAGTCTCACCATCCTCACTTCTAAGGAGTTTTCTTTTTAAGCCCAATGAATGGCAAAACTAACCAATCCCGTTTTTAGGGTTCCCTACACTTTATTTGCATTTTTTCATCCCCACAAAGGGTGCCATGAACCTTATTTCCATTATTAGCAAGCTATCCAATCCCCTTTGTGAGCCACTACCACCTCCTTTGCATAGTCCTACCCAGTCATTTGATGGGAGTTACAAGACCATGGTGAGAAAGGCCATATAAAAGTGACCAATTGCACCACAATTCCAGATTAATTAAAACCTAAATAGAAACATGGATGAGCAAAAAATAATTTAGGAGACCGTATGTACAATCTAAGGTTTCAAAATTTTTATTAACAAGAGAATAAATTAAAATATTTAGGAAGTGAATTTGGTCATATATTAAAATTACAAATATAAAGAAAACATGTCATAAACAAAATCAATAAATCGAGGTATATACTCAATGGCTATCAATTTAAAATACTAAATCTGTACTAAGCAAAGAGCACTTTGATAAAGAGAAACAAAAGCTAAAGAGTTAAAAATAAAAATTAAGAAACTATATAAACAAGCAATTCTACAAAATACAAAACTCAAATTTCCTGTGTAGTGAGAAGATGGCAAACTAAGACACAGAAAGTTTTTATTTTATTCCAATAGACTATGAAAAATTAAAAAAAAATAATCACATGGATTAGTAGTGAATTTAAGGGAAAAATGACTCACTCATTGACTCCTAGTGGAATTGTGAATTTCTGCAGCACAATCATAAGGTATACTGCCAATAATTATTAAAATAAATTTGAAAAACGAAAAGACACATACTTTAGTCCATCAATCTCAGTCTTGGAAATCCATTATAACTAAACAGAACAAAGTGAATGTCAATCATTGGAGGAAAATTATAGACTGTGTTAAAGCTATTTTGGGGAGTATTAATAGAACAAATAAGGGGGATGAGTTAAGTTTGTATATTAGACTTTGAGAGATTTCTATGATACGTAGTTAAGTGAGAGAATTTAAGTTTCAAAATATCATAACATTTGTAAAACTGTAACCAATATTCACCATGAAAGAGAGAAGGGGGCATAATCAAAGGAACAAAACGTATCATTTATTCTTGTTTTGGAATTTAGGAATTCAAGAAATAGATTAATTTGCTAGCTACAGCTTTAAAGAATAAACTTCAAGGATAAACTACATAAACTTTATAGTACATTGGGTGCTCACTTAAATGAAAACAAGTAACAATAAACAAAGCCTTAGAGGAAGTCTCCTCAAACAATTTTTTGGTATTTTTCTTTATGATGGCCTCAGAAAGTGAGGATTCGTTGCTTCATAATGTACTGAGAGACAATGTTCAAGAGTCCTTATATCTTTTTAGAGATTGTGCATTTCCTTCTGTGCAATAGTTATTACAATCTATAAGTTTCCTTTATTTGTAAAGCTTGCCAACAATATCTTTTGTTGAAGAAAACATAGAAGTTTGTGATTTGCTCTCTATATGATTACAATTTTTGTCTTTGATAAGAACTTTATTTCAGTTGTGAGTATATAATTCATTTCAATTTTTTTCTGATATTGGTTTTGTGACCATGAACTTTATATATATTTTCTCAAAACATGGCATTTTAAATTAAATTGCTTTTGTACTATGTCTCACTAATCCGTTTTTCTGTTTCATATCCTTGATTTTTTAATTATATTACCACTGATTTTTAAAAAGTGAAATCCAATTCTGTAATATATTACCAAGTGTTTGGGGGAGAACTCAAGATTGTGATACTCATTTCAAAGAAGAAAATTTACCATTCCTGTATAAAGAATTGTATATCATTTTTTGCCATATGCAAAAAGACCCACTACCCTCTTCTTAAAGTTAGTTAGTTACCTGGAAGGCAGAAAATCAGTGTAGTTTGAATATGGTGAGATTTTCCACTTTTTAATAATTACTTTGAAAGTTTTAAATCTAATCATGAAATAAAATGAATCTATCAAGCAGTACTGCATTGCTCTTTTTATAGTAAAAGTAGATTTAGATGTTAGAGATTCACGTAAATAACTTTGATGATATATGCATACTGAAAATTAAACAAAATATCGGAGTGTGAAAGGAATATAACAGATAACAAATCTGAGTACATGGTGTGTCATATTAATACAGTTTTTTCTGAAATTTAGATTAGATGCATTTTCAATGTGAGCATCTCTGAGCAATAGCTCGATTTCTTTAGTATTTATAAAAATAATGGCACAGAAGAAACGACAGAATCTTTTTTTTAAATTTAAAGATAACAATTAAGAAATAATATAAGAACATAAAACTAATGGAAAAATAAGTTAAGAAAAAAGGTAGTTTTTTCTGGATATAAAGAAAGCACTGAGTTTTACTATATTAATGAGCATGTTTAATGTTATCTGAACTTGAGTGATTAGAATGCATGTCAACACATATACAGGTACATACGTGCACAACCTCACATATATGTATAATCTCAGACACAGATGAACATACATGTATATGGGGCAATTGTCTATTATAGAATTTTTAATGGTCAACATAATGCTGACCTGCCTGTATAATATAAGCATTTGTAGGGAGATAAATATTGAAAGAAACTTGTTATTTCGTACAGATATTTTTGTATATTAACACTGCTTGCTGTTTTTTTGTTTTTTTTTACTATACAATAAGTATTGTCACTATTCTCCTTTTACCTGTTACCCTCAAGCCAATAATGACTAACAAAAAAACTAGTAACAGTTTTTTTTTTTTACCTTAAAAGACAGGGTAGAACTGTCCAATAGGGTTTCCTAAGCTGTAATTTTTAAGGAATCAGACTGCCACATCTTTCTCCACTTAAAAATGGCTTGGAGGCAGTGTTTGACCTCCTCTAACTTCACAACGGGAAAGAGAATCAAGATCAACAGCCCAAGGCTGATTCCTATGAAGTGGGAGGGTCAGACACACCTCTACTCTCTGCCATATTTACCAATTCTGACACCAATCATCCCTCAGCCCGCAGCACTCTCTGCTTCTCTGCTGGGTTCAATAATTCATTGCAATGGCCATAGAGAACTCACAGACCATACTCACATTTATGGGGTTTATTAGGGAAGTAACATTTAGAATTCAGGTTCAGGGACATGCAGGAAACAGTTCCTCCATCAAGATAGCCTCTCCCTAGCTGTTCTTTCAGGCATGCCTTTCCCTGGCCCTCAGTGTCTGCCCAAAGGCACTCAGCTTTCTCTCTCCATGGGCCAGGAAGCCCACTGCTCTGTCTCCTGCTGCCAGGTCTCTCCTGCTACTGCTTCTCACCATCTTCAGGGTTACAGCAGTTATACCTTGCTCTCTCCTTCTCTCTCTCTCGGTCTCCTGCTTCCAGGAGCTTCTCAACACAGGGATCCCGGGTCCAACGGACATGCTCTCTGCTCCTGGCTGTTCTATCTTGGTGGTGGTAGGATCCTCTTCTTTGCTCTGGAATCAGCTCTCTTTTAAAGCAAAACTGACCAATCCCCTTGGTGAGCCACAATTGCCTATTGCGCAGTCCTGCCCAATCACCTGGGTGGAAGTTATAAGACCATGGCTAGAAAGGCTACAATCAAAAGTAATTAATCACACTGCCCTCCAGCAGAGTGGCTGGTGGGTTCAAACTTCCAACCTTTTGATTAGCAACCAAGCACTGAACGACTGCACCACCAGGGCTCCTCTATTGTCGTTTTACAGAGGAGAAAATTTAAATACCCGGAAATGGAAAATCGTGTGTTCAAGGTAAAAGTGGAAGGTATGATGCCTAGGCTTTTTTTTTTTTCCTGATTCCTAGGCCAGTTTTCTTGCCACATATTATAGTAGTCATATTGTTAAAAAATCAAATGCAAACTATTTCCCCATCAGTTTCATGAAGCTTGTTCAGTTGCATAAGTGCTGTGGTCAGTTCTAGAATGTGTAATGTCTTCTCAAGTGAGTATTAATTTTATATATATGTATATACACGTATACATACATACACACTCACACACACATATATATGCACAGACTTGTATGTATTTATATGTTTTAGCATAACAAAAAAAAACCAAAACTGGACGTTGTCGAGTCGACTCCAACTCACAGTGACCTTATAGGACAGAGTACAACTGCCCCATATGGTTTCCAAGGAGCACCTGATGGACTCGAATGGCCAATCTTTTGGTAGCTCTTAACCACTACAAAATAGAAGTCTGTAAATTGTGCAATACAGCATAAAAACAACTTGTCAAATTATGGGCAAGGAAATACGTGCTTCCAGAAAATGGATTTGAAGGGAGGGGGACTTACTCTTCAACATAAAATATCAGGTAAAACAAGGATAAAATATATCAAACAAAGGTTTTCAGGCATTGTATGTAAGGCAACTTAGGATAATTATCCATAAGAACCCTACAATCCTTAGCTTTTAGCCTGGCATGGTTTACTGGCTCGACACACAAAGGGGAGCTTGAGTAGAGTCTGTGGTTTCCATAAAGTGAGGAAATGCAATGGAACCTGGAGTGGCCAGACAACTAGTATATTTGACAAGACAGAGTCCAGGAAAGGAAAGGCCTGGAAAGAAAATGAACCCAGGGATTCTACAAAGCTCTTCTCCTACCCTTGTTATTCAGTGGAGTACAAATCAGTCCATCTATTTGAGAAAAGTACCCCAGGTCAAGGATAGAACCACCCAAAACAAGGAGAGGAAAAAATATCTGGGTTATTCAAACAAGGCTGGAGATAGTTCAGAAGAATATTGCCTCAGTAGTGGGCCAAAATCATTCCTAAACTAAAGGCTACTCATATCTCACATAACAAACCAATAAAAAAAAAAAAAAAATCGGAAAAGATTGAACTGTTTTCAAATTACAACTAAGCCTGAGAATAATAATATTACAAGTGTCCAGCCCCAAAGTAGATATGTTCACAATATGAAGACCCAATACATGAATTACAAGACAAATATTCATCTATACCCAAAACAAGTAACTGTAACTAGATACTTGTGTTTTAGGCATGGGTAAATAAACTTTTATGTTAAGATGAACTAGAGTAGTTCTATACCATATATTTTTTTAACAGTGCTAGAGCTCTTCATGATGTATCTAAAAAGGGATTCTACCTATTCTGACCTTGTTTTAGAGCCCTGGTGGCACAGTGGTGAAGAGCTATGGCTACTAACCAAAAGGTTGGTGGTTTGAATCCAGCAGCCGCTCCTTGGAAACCCTATAGGGCAGTTGTACTCTATTCTGCAGGGTCGCTAGGAGTCGGAATTGACTCCACCACAATGAGTTGTTTGGTTTGTTCACCTTGTTGTTGTTGTCTGCCATCAAGCCAATTCTGACACACAGCAACTCTACAGGACAGAGTAGAACTTTCCCATAGGGTTTCCGAGGCTGTTATCTTTACCAGAGAGGATTGTCAGGTCTTTTCTCCCGAGGAGCCACTGGTGAATTCTAATCCTTGGCCTTTTGGTTAGCAGCGGAACGCTTAACCATTGCATCACCAGGGTATCTTATTTTGACCTAGTATGCCTAATTTTACCTGTCTTTCATACTGGAAATGACTTTTAAGTTTTTCCCTTAAAATCCTTGTAATAACTCTTTTGTTCGATGACATGCAACTGGTACTGAATTATTTATGCTTTAAAGCCTTCCTAAATTTCAATCTAAGACTCAATTTAACTTTTTACATTTAAATTTTGTAAGTGGCTTTAGATTACTAATGTGAATGTTTTAGAACTGTATATTGTCTAGATGGTAGTAGTTTCTTATTATTTGCAGATGTTTGAGACATAAAGGATGACATAATTCCATTTGTGAATTTACGTATCTGTTGAATTGAGATGTTGATTCTAATCCTAGAAATTTAATAATTATATTTTAAATGATCCCTTGATAATGACTGGAATCAAGGAAGAAATTAGCAATTATTTAGACCTGAATGCTAAACTAAGTTTTACTGTTTATAGGCATCCACTGGGAATCTGCAAGAATACTCATTAGGGTAAGGCTAATCAGCATTACATCAGGGAAATAGCCGAAGTACCAACTAAGGAGACAGTGTGAAAATAACCATAGCAATTAAAGAAACTAAACAAATAAGAGGGGTATAAGAAATGGTTTAATACACTAATGGTTACAGCTATAAAACAGTGAGTATAATGTAAGTTATTTCAAATGGATATGTGAAAAAGCTGTGCTGTAGCATGCTAAATCAATTAAAAGTGAAAGAAGATATGTTGAACGTCGGCAAGGGAATACTTGGATTATCTATAAAACTTGAATATAAACTTACAGAAAAGTTCATCTTATTAAATCAATTGCAATGTCAGAGGCTGGCATCTTTATATTGTAGACTGAAGAAAAGGAGCTTTTGAAAGTGTCCTCTACTCATTGAGTTATTAGTGTGATACCTTTCTTATTTAAAGCATTTTTTTTTTTTAAGTCATTCTGCACATAATTTACAAAAATGATTACAAAAGAGCTGGAGTTAATGCACAAATCACTGATCTTAGGACAAAGTCAAATAATCGAATATCCTCTGCTATATCTGTTATGTGCACCAACTATTGAAATAATTAAAATAAATATTCTTTAACCAAACCTTCTAGAATCTGTTATCAGGAAGTTATAGTTTATCACATATCCACATTCAAATTTTATTACTAAAACCTTGAATAATGATCGTATTTTTTGAAATTGTGATTAATCACTTAAGTAGTACATATGCTAATACGTATTTCATAAATATTTGAGAGCTTTATTATGCCCCATTTTTGATTAAGTAGTTTGATTGCTACGATCCAGCATCGTGATATATCCTATGCAGTTATTATGATTAATATATAGACCAGAAAGCTATGGGGCAGCTAATGTGTGGATGTTTATGCTGTGACTAATAAACAAACACAAAACAAAAGCAAAAAAATATAAATAGGGACAATCAAGCATTTTAAATATAATTCCAAATCTACAGAAGTAAGGTGAGCCAGGTAATTTCACCATCATGACTCATCCACTTTTCAGATAATTTTCAGTGATCATACATATAACAATGTAGAAACGAAACAGTAGGATTTACTTTAGGACTCAGACTCTGAAGGAATTACTCTGCATGGATATTTATGGTACGATAATTCAGGTTTTTGTCTGACTCTACATGAAAAAGGACTCTACTCGTTTGATTTGGCCTTACGGAAGTATAAAACAATTATATTAAAGTTTTTTTTTTGATGTTATGTTGAAGTTATCACTTGTGTTGAATTCTTTGTTTAGCTTCTAGGAGTTTTCAGAATTCTAAACTGACAAAATATTTGTCATAATATTACATCATTTTATTACACATTAATACAAAGGCAGGAAAATACAGTTTTTTTTTTTTCCCCCTTTTAAGAAGAAGCATATTGGTTTGGATGTGTATTTGGGCTTATGCTATCAGAATATTCAATACCTGATAAATAATAAAAGTATATGAAATATTAAAAAAGACATCCATTTTCTTTAAAAATCCAATTTAAATTGTTATCAAATTTTCTAGTTTAACCTTGCAAATTTTCATTTACTTAAATTAAGAAATATATTAAATGGATATTTTCTTTTTTAAATTCATTTATCAATAACATAAAATTTAAGATGATACTCCTATATTTATATTTAATATTAAATAAATATTTTGGATATATGTACTAATGTAGTATTATGGATATTTATTCAAATTCTAAAACATGAAATTTACATAAATAATAGAAAACTCTGATTTTAGTCTTTTTTTATCTGGAATTATTTACTGAACATGTTTCACTAGAGTTAGCCCTAAAATGCTATAGAATTTGACAGATGGTGAAAATTCTGTAAGAAATCTAGAATTTCTTCTTTAAATTCTTTCCACTGCCAAAACATCAATTAAAAATTTTTTTAAATTTTTATTAAGGGTGCATGAGCTTCCGTAACTGCATCACAATGAGATGGATTGTCATAGATATTTTCTCAGATTTCCCTAGGCACAATAGTTAACATAATCACTGTTTATACTTAGGGTGACACATATTTTAGGCATAATGTTATTCATATTTTCCAACTAGATTTCTATGAGCATAATTTATCTAATTATTCACACCTCTGGGTTTTAGAAATTGAGATACACGTAGTCCTTTTCTACAAGGGACTGGTAGACTAGTAGGGAGAAATAGATCCTAAATAAATTTTCATTATACCATCAAATTCACTTATTAAATGTTCTTACAGTGAGTTCTACAGTAGTACAAAGTAGAGGAATCAAATCCAATTTGGAAATATGCATTTCCTGTGAATACCTCATGTGAGATGATTCTTAAAATACTGTAATAGTTCAAAGATCATAAAAAATGGGTAAGAGTTATTTACATACAGAAACTGTGAGGCACATTTGAGAGAGAAAACCACGGTGGGATGGCCTGAGACGGCTTGGGGAAAGCAAGTTCTAAATATTACAAAAAAGAATGAGTGAAAAGAAATGAATATGATATATTATTTCATAGAGCAGATCACAAATGAGTTTAAATGCTAATCAGAAAAGTATATTGTTTTGTTTTTTAATTCTTGAACAACTTATTCTTTTTAAAAGTGGGTAAGTACTCTGAATCTAGATACAATATATTAGATGGAGACTGAAACAAGTAGGATAACTTGGATAAAACATATTCTCAAATACACCAGAGACCTATGGAAGTGCACAAGATTAGATGAACTAAAGTTCCAGAGAAAGGAGAGTCCTAATTAAGTGATATAAGATTATCAACTACAACCCCCATCTTTGAGGATGATTTTCGAGTCTAGGCTTAAGATAAGGAGTGGGCTTGACATAGGCAGAGGGACTCTTCATTTTTTTTTTTTGATTGTACTTTAGATAAAGGCTTACAGAACACACTAGCATCTCATTAAACAGTTAATAATATACAATTTTATGACATTGGTTAACAACCCTACCATATGTCAACACTCTCCCTTCTCTACCTTGAGTTTCGTATTACCAGGTTTCCTGTCCCCCAAAACCTGCAGCATTTTTTAGTTTTGTAGTCTTTAGTCTTGCGTGGCAGATTGAAATCTAGATAATTCTCAAATGTGTGGCTAATTTTTCTCAAGGATATTTTTTGAGGACTGGCAAGCAAATTGAAATCTCCCAGTTATATGGTTTTTAGGCAAAAAAAATGTTACTAGGCGAGAGTCCTGCAGCAAACATGACAGATCTTGTGACATAACGTGTGAAATCAGAAGTAGGCTGTATGTAACTTAAGCAACAACCAGGACTAAATCAGGTGATCAGTCTTTCATCCTATCATCCTGAAGGGGAATAGGGTGAATAGTCCCTAAGTGAAAAAAGCATCAAATTCAGTATCTATGGTACTTTTCATAAACAATGTCCAGCGTATAACAGAAACAAGGTGGAAAAAGGAGCATCAAAGTATGAATGATATTGATTTAGTTCTCTAGGGCTGCAATAACAAAATACAACAAAGATGATGGCTTTGAGGAACAGAAATTTATTTTCAGAGTTCTGGAGGCTGGAAATACAAATTCAGGGTGTCAGCAGGACCATGCTTTTTCTCTGGTCTTTCTAAGTGAAGATCCTTTCTTGTATACTTTAGCTCCTAGTAGCCCCAGGTATTTCTTGGCATTCCTTGGCTTGTAGATATGGCACATAGCATCTTTCTACCCCTTTTTGACCCTATCTCTTGGTCTGTTCTACCTTTTTATAAGAAACCACTCAGAAGAGATTAGGGCCCACTCCACTCCAATATGACATCATTAACAAATAACAAAAGAAAAAACCCATTTCCTCAAATTAATCACATTCACACGCGCCTTGGTCATCTAGTGTTGCTGTAACAGAAATACCACAAGTGGATGGCTTTAACAAAGAGAAATTTATTTCCTCACAGTAAAGTAGGCTAAAAGTCCAAAATCAAGGCATCAGCTCCAGGGGAAGGCTTTCTCTCTCTGTGGCTCTGGAAGAAGGTCCTTGTCCTCAATCTTCTCATGGTTGAAATGCTTCTCAGGCTCAGGGACCCTGGGACCTAAAGGACCCTGGGATCTTTTATTTCTCTTAAGAGATAAAAGATAGTGTAGCCTACACTCCAGGGAAACTCTATTCGCATAGGATCAGGAAGGTGACCTGAGTAAGGGTGATGTTACAATCCTACCCTAATCCTCTTAATATAAAATTACAATCACAAAACGGAGGACAACCACACAATATTGGGAATCATGGCCTAACCAAGTTGATACACACATTTTTGGGGAGACATAATTCAATCAGTGACAACAGGTATCAGAGATTAGTATTTACATAATTCATAATATTCTTCCTTCTGCCTTCTCAAAATCTATGTTCTTCCCATGTGCAAAATACATTTACCACATCACAGCGCCCCCAAAAGCCTTAACCTATTCCAGCATAAACTCTAAGTGCAAAAATCTTATCTTCTAAATCATATATAGAAAATTAGAAAAAATTGGAAATTAATTAGCAAATATCTAAATAAATCTTTAATCAAAGAAGTTAAGTAAAAATGTTTCAAATTGTTAGGAACATGCACATTTAGGATTGTTATATCTTATTTGTTAATTGACCCTTTTATCATTGTGTAATATAACTGAGCACTGGTAGTTTTCCTTGATCTGAATTCTACTAATAACCACTCCAGCTTTCTTTTGCTTATTGTTTGTATGGTCTATATGTTTTTTTTTACCATTTTGCTTTCAATTGCCTATTGAACATAACACATTAAGGGAGTTTCTTGTAGAAAAACAGGTTTCTATAGCATGTAGTTGGAACAAATTTTTTTTTCAATATAATGATCTCTCTTAAATTGTGTGTAAAGATCATTTATATTGAATGTAGTTATTTATATTAATATAGTTATTTGCATTACTCATATTATATTTGGAAACCCTGGTGGTATAATGGTTAAGAGCTATGGCTGCCAACCAAAAGGTCGGCAGTTCAAATCCACCAGGCACTCCTCGGAAACTGGATGGGGCAGTTCTACTCTGTCCTATAGGGTTGCTATGAGTAGGAATCTACTTGACAGCAATTTTTTTTATATATATATTACATTTAGCTGTATCATTTTAACATTGTTTTTTGTTTGTCCTCTCACTTTTTTGTTGTTGCTTTATTACCCATTTTTGCGTATTTTAGAAGTTTTTGAATCTTTTTTATTTATATACTTAGTTTTAGATATGAAGGAGCCCTGATAGCACATTGGTTGTGTGTTTGGCTGCTAAAGGTCAGTGTTTTGAACCCACCAGCCACTCTGTGGGACAAATGTGGCAACCTGTTTCCATAAAGATTTCCATAAAGATTTACAGCCTTGGAAATCCTCTGGGATATTTCTACTCTGTCCTATAGGGTCACTATGAGTTGGCATCAACTCGACAGCAATGGGGTTTGGTTTTCTGGGTTTTGGGTTTTTAGATATATTTCATTATTTATTGTTTTATGTTGTATTTTTAGTTGTTGTTGAAAATAAAATAAACACACTTATGCTTTCCCATTCTCTTTAGAGTTAGTATTGTACCACACTGGAAACCTAGGTGGTGTAGTAGTTAAGAGCTACAACTGTTAACCAAAAGGATGTCAGTTCGAATGCACCAGGTGATTCTTGGAAACCATATGGGGCAGTTCTATTCTGTCGTATGGTGTCATTATGGGTCAGAATCAACTCGAAGGTAACGAGTTTGGTTTGGTTTGGTTTATTATACCACATCACAACTATAAAGTTCTTTTTACATATGTGTATTGCATCTCCATACATTGAAACCCAAATGAATAATTTCTTTTACAAGGATCAGCTCAAAACTGGTGAGGTGAAGGTTAAAAATGTCCAAAATGTCCAAATTTTTCAAGCTGCTGTACCATCATCTCTAACATCATCTTTAAGGTCAACTATCCATCTCTCCTCAATATTCTCCCTCCCATTTTTGGGTTCCCTAACTCACTGCGAAGTCTCACAGAGCTCATGAACCTTATAAAGGAAATGGCTCATGAAGTTATAGAGGCTAGTAAGTCCCAAATTCATAGGTCAGGCGTAGGCTTCTCCCAACCAACACGGCTGCAGGGGATAAAGAACCCAAATCAGCAGTTCAAACCACAGGCTGCTGATTCACAAGGCTGCAGAAGCTGGCGAATCAGGTCACAGGATGCCAGCCCAAGGGACTGTGGAGGCCGGGGAATCCCAGAATTGGCAGGTAGACAGCAGACTTCTGGAGAGGTCAGTTGATCATGAACCAGACATAGGATCCAGATGCAGAGAGACAGCCTTACCAGAACACACACATACATCTAAGATACAGGCCATACCCCCAGGGAAGGGTGTAACTGTAGTAAGGGTGGGGCTTGAGTCATGCCTTCTTACAAGGCTACAACCCAAGACACGCTTTATACCAATCATGCCTTACAGCATGTATTGGTCAGGACCTACACACATAAAATGAACAACCACACAATACTGGGAATCATGGCCTAGCCAAGTTTCCATACAACCCTAACCATGACAGGTTCCATATATTTTATTTACATAGTCCCACTCAATCATTGTGTGTGAGTAACAAAGACCAGGGCTGGGAGGGCTATATTAAGTAATTCGTTGCACTACAAAATCCCACACCCAAAAAAATTAGTTAAAAAAATTTCAAGAGTAAAACTCATTTTAGGAACTCGAAAAGAGCAAATTAGTTTATTATATTTTTCCAGTTATATACCATTTTTATTTATTTATTTTTTGTTGTTTGTCAGAGTCCTAGTTTACTCAAGTTTAATTTCCCTTCAGTATAAAGAACTTCCTTTAACATTTTATTTTATTATTATTACTTTATTTTTTAGGGCAGTTCTCTTGAGATCTTAGTTTTCACTCCTCTGAAAATTACTTTAGTTCATGATCATTTCAGAAAGATAATTTGATATATATATATATATATATATATACTGAAACTAGAATCTCCCACTCAAAGTTTATTTTGAATTTAAAATATCAATTCAATAAAAATATGGAAAAATAGTTTTGGGGTGAGAAATAATGATAACTTTCCACTTCTTTATATTTTTGTTATTTAAAATTATCATTTATATTATAGACATCTGTAAGTTAAGCTGTAGCACTTGAAATAAATTAAGGACACAACAAAGCTTTTAGATCTAAAACCACATGACCTACTAAAACCTTAGAGGGAATCATTATTGTCTAATTAAATTTAATGGCTCAATCAATCATCCTTACTTGACTATAGACAACAAATAACACAAGAATGAAGGAAAACCTGAACCTACATTTAAGTAAAGAAAGTAATTTAACCCTGACTTCAGCTGATCAATCCTAGATTTTAAAGAAAAATGATAATAATTGGACTTTTAGTAATAAGCCTTTCATTGCCACTCTATTCAACCATAGTTATATGTTGAATGTTTGCTACTTCCATGGGATAAAATGTGTCTTATAAAAATAGAAACCTCATGAATCAAGGTATATGTTTGTAACGCTTACATAAACAAATTTTAACCACTCTTTCCATATAATCAATAGCATATTTAATTCTACATGCAATTAACACATTATCATGTTCATTTCATGAGTAATTTTAATTTGAGGTAAGATATGTAAAATATCAATATCTATTTCAAGGAAATAAAACTCTAATAGTTGATAAATTTAATAATACAGGTCATTATAATTCTAGTGCATATATATAAATTAAATATTACTTTTTTATATTCATTTATAGTATTATAATCTAATAAGAATGCACTAATATATATATGTGTATACAGTGAATCCTATGAGAGCTGGAACTTGAAGGAACTGCCTTATTTTTCTGGATCTCACAAGTTTTCCCCCTTTGACGTGGTGCTGTCTTACCATTTTTTATTGCCCTTTTTAGTGGAAAGTGTTTGTGTTTTCCTTCTCTGACAGGTTTCCACCTTACACAGTTTCTGGCTTTCACAGGTTTTACTGTATATATTATTTTTGTCATATATAGACTTTAGCATTTATAAGGGATATATATATTTTTTGAATGCACATTAAATATTCATAATGCTTCAAAAGCATTAGGATATAATGAAACTTCAAAAATGCTGATTATCCATTATATTTAGAAATTATTAAAAATTTCAGTTAGAGCTCCATGTGAAGGGAAACTGAAAATATATTACTAAATAGTATTTTGTGTAAGAGGAAAGTCATAAGAGAAATTATATACTACTTAAAAGTGAATCATGCCAACTATGTATCATAGGGATAAACTAAACTAGGGATAAAGTCATACTTAGAGAGAAATTTAAATTCTTAAAAATGTGTCTAAGTGTATCAATCATTGGCCGATATGAAGTCAGAAACTATACTAGCTTTCTAAACAGAGATAATAAACTATAAAGAATTACTAATTAGGCATACATTTATTTACCACATAACCAAATATACAAAACGAGAATGCTAAGGTATCACACTGGCAGCAGCTTCAGGAGGCAGCTACCACCATTTGAGCCAAAGGTTATTGGAAATATTACAATTTAGGCAATTAAAGGACAGGGGGTCTGGTGATGCTGAAACAGCCCTCGTAAATGGAGGCGTGCTGGTCTAGTGCTGGTGTCCTCAGCTTGGTGGACAGGCCCATGTGTGAAGAAGGACTATATTGCCCTGATGATGTGTATGCATTTCAGAGTAGAGTACAACGAAAATCGTTCTATACGTGTTGGAAAAACTGAAAAATTAATGTAGTTGTTACTTTGGAATAGAATCATTGCTACAAAGGTGGAGTGGTGTTGTTAAGGTGCCACTTGCAAGAACTATAAGCAGCCTGGAAGCCTACAAGAATGAGTCAGAATTTTCTCCTTCAGCTTTGTGTTCCCCTTCTAGTGTCTACTATTGGCAGAGCCTACAAGAGTACCAGCTGGCAAAAAAAAAAAAAAAAACCAGGATTTCACAGTCACAGCTCCAATATCATAAATGTAGAATAAACCAAACTCAAAACTATTGCCATCAAGTCGATTCCAAATCATAGTGACAAGGTTTCCTAGGATTTGGTGGATTTGAAATGCTGACCTTGAAATGCAGAACAGAATTGCAAATTTTCATGAACTCCAGACTTTCTGGACCCATGGAGGCTGAATGTATCCCTGAAACTATGGCCCTGAGATGATCTTTAAAACTTAAACCAAAAATATCCCATAAAGTCTACCTGTATAGGATCAGGTGACAGCAGTAACTCGAAAGATCAGATAGAAAGCTTAGGAGGCAGTCAGTTTTTGTTAATGGGGGAGGAACAACTCAGAAAAGGAGGGTGACAATGCTTCCAGCTTTTTGCTATTGTAAACAGTGCTGCAATAAACACGGGACTGCATATATCTGTTCGTGTAAAGGCTCTTATTTCTCTAGGATATATTCCAAGGAGTGGTATTTCTGGTCATATGGTAGTTCTATTTCTAGCTTTTTAAGGAAACGCCAGATAGATTTCCAAAGTGGTTGGACCATTTTACATTCCCACCAGCAGTGTATAAGAGTTCCAATCTCTCCACAGCCTCTCCAACATTTATTATTTTGTGTTTTTTTGGATTAATGCCAGCCTTGTTGGAGTGAGATGGAATCTCATTATAGTTTTAATTTGCATTTCTCTAATGGCTAATGATCGAGAGCATTTCCTCATGTATCTGTTAGCCGCCTGGATATTTTCTTTAGTGAAGTGCGTGTTCATATCCTTTGCACAATTTTTAATTGGATTGTTTATCTTTTTGTGGTTGAGTTTTAGCATAATCATATAGATTTTAGAGATGAGGCGCTGGTCGGAGATGTCATAGCTGAAAATGCTTTCCCAGCCTGTAGGTGGTCTTTTTGCTCTTTTGGTGAAGTCTTTAGATGAGCATAGGTGTTTGATTTTTAGGAGCTCCCAGTTATCTGGTTTCTCTTTGTCATTTTTAGTAATGCTTTGTATTCTGTTTATGCCTTGTATTAGGGCTCCCAACATTATCCCTATTTTTTCTTCCGCGATCTTTATCGTTTTAGTCCTTATGTTTATTTCTTTGATCCACTTGGAGTTAGTTTTTGTGCATGGTGTGAGAAATGGGTCCTGTTTCATTTTTTTGCAAATGGATATCCAGTTATGCCAGCACCATTTGTTAAAAAGACTATCTTTTCCCCAATTAACTGACCCTGGGCCTTTGTCAAACATCAGCTGCTCATATGTGGATGGATTTATATCTGGGTTTTCAATTTTGTTCCTTTGGTCTATGTGCCTGTTGTACGAGTACCAGGCTGTTTTGACTACTATAGCTGTATAATATGTTCTAAAGTCAGGTAGAGTGCGGCCTCCCACTTTCTTCTTTTTCAGAAATGCTTTACTTATCCAGGGCCTCTTTCCCTTCCATATGAACTTGGTGATTTGTTTCTCAGTCTCGTTAAAAAATGTCATTGGATGTTGGATCAGAAGTGCATTGTATATATAGATGGCTTTTGTTAGAATAGACATTTTTACTATGTTAAGTCCTCCTGTCCATGAGCAAGGTATGTTTTCCCACTTAGTAGGTCCCTTTTAGTTTTTTGCAGTAGTACTTTGTAGTTTTCTTTGTTTAGGTCTTTTACATCTTTGGTAAGATTTATTCCTAAGTATTTTATCTTCTTGGAGGCTACTGTGAATGGTATTGATTTAGTGATTTCCTCTTCAATGTCCTTTTTGTTGATGTAGAGGAATCCAAGTGATTTTTGTTTGTTTATCTTGTAACCTGAAACTCTGCCGAACTCTTCTATTAGTTTCAGTAGTTTTCTTGAGGATTCCTTAGGGTTTTCTGTGTATAAGATTATATAAAGATTATGCCATCTGCAAATAGAGATACTTTTACTTCCTCCTTGCCAGTCCAGATGCCCTTTATTTCTTTGTCTAGCCTAATTGCTCTGGCTAGGACCTCCAACACGATGTTGAATAAGAGCAGTGATAAAGGGCATCCTTGTCTGGTTCCTGATTTCAAGGGAAATGCTTTCAGGCTCTCTCCATTTAGGATGATGTTGGCTGTTGGCTTTGTATAAATGCCCTTCACTATGTTGAGGAATTGTCCTTCAATTCCTATTTTGCTGAGAGTTTTTATCATGAATGCATGTTGGACTTTGTCAAATGCCTTTTCTGCATCAATTGATAAAATCATGTGGTTTTTGTTTTTTGTTTTATTTATATGGTGGATTATATTAACGATTTTTCTAATATTGAACCAACCCTTGCATACCAGGTATAAATCCCACTTGGTCATGGTGAATTATTTTTTTGATATGTTGTTGAATTCTATTGGCTAGAATTTTGTTGAGAATTTTTGGGATGTAGGTCTGTAATTTTCTTTTTTTTGTGGTGTTTTTACCTGGTTTTGGTATTAGGGATATGCTGGCTTCATAGAATGAGTTAGGTAGTATTCCATCCTTTTCTATGGTTTGGAATACCTTTAGTAGTAGTGGTATTAACTCTTCTCTGAAAGTTTAGTAGAACTCTGCAGTGAAGCTGTCCAGGCCAGGGATTTTTTGGGGCAGAGTTTTTTGATTACCTTTTCCATCTCTTTTTTCATTAAGGGCCTATTTAGTTGTTCTATTCTTGATCGTGTTAATTTAGGTAGGTAGTGTGTTTCTAGGAATTCATCCATTTCTTCTAGGTTTTTAAATTTGTTGGAGAACAATTTTTCATTGTTATCTGATACCATTCTTTTAATTTCAGTTGGATCTGTTGTGAAATGGCCCAACTCATTTCTTATTTGGGTTGTTTCCTTTCCTGTATTTCTTTAGTCAGTCTGGCCAATGGTTTATCAATTTTGTTAATTTTTTCAAAGAACCAGCTTTTGGCTTTGTTAATTTTTTCAATTGTTTTTCTGTTCTCTAATTCAAGTAATTCTGCTCTAATTTTTTTTAATTAACTTTTATTGAGCTTCAAGTGAACGTTTACAAATCAAGTCAGTCTGTCACATATAAGTTAATATACATCTTACTCCTTACTCCCACTTGCTCTCCCCCTAATGAGTCAGCCCTTCCAGTCTCTCCTTTCGTGAAAACTTTGGCAGCCTCCAACTCTCTCTATCCTCCCATCCCCCCTCCAGACAGGAGATGCCAATACAGTCTCAAGTGTCCACCTGATATAATTAGCTCACTCTTCATCAGCATCTCTCTCCCACCCACTGTCCAGTCCCTTTCATGTCTGATGAATTGTCTTCGGGGATGGTTCCCATCCTGTGCCAATAGAAGGTTTGGGGGCCATGACTGCCAGGATTCCTCTAGTCACATCCAGACCATTAAGTATGATCTTTTTATGAGAATTTGGGGTCTGTATCCCACTTATCTCCTGCTCCCTCAGGGGTTCTCTATTGTGCTCCCTGTGAGGGCAGTCATCGATTGTGGCCGGGCACCAACTAATTCTTCTGTTCTCAGGATAATGTAGGTCTCTTGTTCATGTGGTCCTCTCTGTCTCTTGGGCTCTTAGTTGTCATGTGACCTTGGTGTTCTTCATTCTCCTTTGCTCCAGGTGGGTTGAGACCAATTGATGCATCTTAGCTGGCCGCTTGTTAGCTTTTAGGACCCCAGACGCCACATTTCAAAGTGGGATAAAGAATGTTTTCATAATAGAATTATTTTGCCAATTGACTTAGAAGTCCCCTTAAACCATGGTTCCCAACCCCCCGCCCTAGCTCCGCTGACCTTTGAAGTATTCAGTTTATCCCGGAAACTTCTTTGCTTTTGGTCCAGTCCAATTGAGCTGACCTTCCATGTATTGAGTGTTGTCCTTCCCTTCACCTAAAGCAGTTCTTTTCAGCTAATTAATCAGTAAAAAAAACCCTCTCCCTCCCTCCCTCCCTCCCCACCTCGTAACCACAAAAGTATGTGTTCTTCTCAGTTTATACTATTTCTCAAGATCTTATAATAGTGGTCTTACACAATATTTGTCCTTTTGTCTCTGACTGATTTCGCTCAGCATAATGCCTTCCAGGTTCCTCCATGTTATGAAATGTTTCATAGATTCGTCACTGTTCTTTATCGATGCGTAGTATTCCATTGTGTGAATATACCACAATTTATTTACCCATTCATCCATTGATGGACACCTTGGTTGCTTCCAGCTTTTTGCTATTGTAAACAGAGCTGCAATAAACATGGGTGTGCATATATCTGTTTGTGTGAAGGCTCTTGTATCTCTAGGGTATATTCCTAGGAGTGGGATTTCTGGGTTGTATGGTAGTTCTATTTCTAACTGTTTAAGATAACGCCAGATAGATTTCCAAAGTGGTTGGACCATTTTACATTCCCACCAGCAGTGTATAAGAGTTCCAATCTCTCCGCAGCCTCTCCAACATTTATTGTTTTGTGTTTTTTGGATTAATGCCAGCCTTGTTGGAGTGAGATGGAATCTCATCGTAGTTTTAATCTGCATTTCTCTAATGGCTAATGATCGAGAGCATTTTCTCATGTATCTGTTAGCTGCCTGAATATCTTCTTTAGTGAAGTGTGTGTTCATATCCTTTGCCCACTTCTTGATTGGGTTGTTTGTCTTTTTGTGGTTGAGTTTTGACAGAATCATGTTGATTTTAGAGATCAGGCGCTGGTCGGAGATGTCATAGCTGAAAATTCTTTCCCAATCTGTAGGTGGTCTTTTTACTCTTTTGGTGAAGTCTTTAGATGAGCATAGGTGTTTGATTTTTAGGAGCTCCCAGTTATCGGGTTTCTCTTCATCATTTTTGGTAATGTTTTGTATTCTGTTTATGCCTTGTATTAGGGCTCCTAGGGTTGTCCCAATTTTTTCTTCCATGATCTTTATCGTTTTAGTCTTTATGTTTAGGTCTTTGATCCACTTGGAGTTAGTTTTTGTGCATGGTGTGAGAAATAGGTCCTGTTTCATGTTTTTGCAAATGGATATCCAGTTATGCCAGCACCATTTGTTAAAAAGGCTATCTTTTCCGCAATTAACTGACACTGGTCCTTTGTCAAACATCAGCTGCTCATACGTGGATGGATTTATATCTGGGTTCTCAATTCTGTTCCATTGGTCTATGTGCCTGTTGTTGTACCAGTACCAGGCTGTTTTGACTACTGTGGCTGTATAATAGCTTCTGAAATCAGGTAGAGTGAGGCCTCCCTCTTTCTTTTTCTTTTTCAGTATTGCTTTTTTTTTTTTTTTTTTGCTTATCTGAGGCTTCTTTCCCTTCCATATGAAATTGGTGATTTGTTTCTCTATCACCTTAAAAAATGACATTGGAATTTGGATCGGAAGTGCATTGTATGTATAGATGGCTTTTGGTAGAATAGACATTTTTACTATGTTAGGTCTTCCTATCCATGAGCAAGGTATGTTTTTCCACTTAAGTATGTCCTTTTGAATTTCTTGTAGTAGAGCTTTGTAGTTTTCTTTGTATAGGTCTTTTACATCCTTGGTAAGATTTATTCCTAAGTATTTTATCTTCTTGGGGGCTACTGTGAATGGTATTGATTTGGTTATTTCCTCTTCGATGTTCTTTTTGTTGATGTAGAGGAATCCAAGTGATTTTTGTATGTTTATTTTATAACCTGAGACTCTGCCAAACTCTTCTATTAGTTTCAGTAGTTTTCTGGAGGACTCCTTAGGGTTTTCTGTGTATAAGATCATGTCATCTGCAAATAGAGATAATTTTACTTCCTCCTTGCCAATCCGTATGCCTTTTATTTCTTTGTCTAGCCTAATTGCCCTGGCTAGGACTTCTAGCACGATGTTGAATAAGAGAGGTGATAAAGGGCATCCTTGTCTGGTTCCCGTTCTCAAGGGAAATGCTTTCAGGTTCTCTCCATTTAGAGTGACGTTGGCTGTTGGCTTTGCATAGATGCCCTTTATTATGTTGAGGAATTTTCCTTCAATTCCTATTTTGGTGAGAGTTTTTATCATGAATGGGTGTTGGACTTTGTCAAATGCCTTTTCTGCATCAATTGATAAGATCATGTGGTTTTTGTCTTTTGTTTTATTTATGTGGTGGATTACATTAATGGTTTTTCTAATATTAAACCAGCCTTGCATAACACAAAAAACAACAATTTTTTTTTTTTTTTATACCTGGTATAAATCCCACTTGATTGTGGTGAATTATTTTTTTGATATGTTGTTGAATTCTATTGGCTAGAATTTTGTTGAGGATTTTTGTATCTACGTTCATGAGGGATATAGGTCTGTAATTTTCTTTTTTTGTAATGTCTTTACCTGGTTTTGGTATCAGGGAGATGGTGGCTTCATAGAATGAGTTGGGTAGTATTCCGTCATTTTCTATGCTTTGAGATACCTTCAGTAGTAGTGGTGTTAACTCTTCTAATCTTAAAGTTTGGTAGAACTCTGCTGTGAAGCTGTCCGGGCCAGGGCTTTTTTTTGTTGGGAGTTTTTTGATTACCGTTTCAATCTCTTTTTTTGTTATCGGTCTATTTAGTTGTTCTACTTCTGAATGTGTTAGTTTAGGTAGGTAGTGTTTTTCCAGGAATTCATCCATTTCTTCTAGGTTTGCAAATTTGTTAGAGTACAATTTGTCCTAATAATCTGATATGATTCTTTTAATTTCAGTTGGTTCTGTTGTGATGTGGTCCTTCCCGTTTCTTATTCGGGTTATTTGTTTCCTTTCCTGTATTTCTTTAGTCAGTCTAGCCAATGGTTTATCAATTTTGTTAATTTTTTCAAAGAACCAGCTTTTGGCTTTGTTAATTCTTTCAATTCTTTTTCTGTTCTCTAATTCATTTAGTTTAGCTCTAATTTTTATTATTTGTTTTCTTCTGGTGCCTGATGGGTTCTTTTGTTGCTCACTTTCTATTTGTTCAAGTTGTAGGGACAGTTCTCTGATTTTGGCTCTTTCTTGTTTTTGTATGTGTGCATTTATCCATATAAATTGGCCTCTGAGCACTGCTTTTGCTGTGTCCCAGAGGTTTTGATAGGAAGTATTTTCATTCTCGTTGCTTTCTAAGAATTTCCTTATTCTCTCCTTGATGTCTTCTATAACCCAGTCTTTTTTCAGGAGGGTATTGTTCATTTTCCAAGTATTTGATTTCTTTTCCCTAGTTTTTCTGTTATTGATCTCTAGTTTCATTGCCTTGTGGTCTGAGAAGATGCTTTGTAATATTTCGATGTTTTGGACTCTGGAAAGATTTGTTTTATGACCTAATATGTGGTCTATTCTAGAGAATGTTCCATGTGCACTAGAAAAAAAAGTATATTTTGCAGCAGTTGGGTGGAGAGTTCTGTATAAGTCAATGAGGTCAAGTTGGTTGATTGTTGTAAGTAGGTCTTCCGTGTCTCTATTGAGCTTCTTACTGGATGTCCTGTCCTTCTCCGAAAGTGGTGTGTTGAAGTCTCCTACTATAAATGTGGAGGTGTCTATCTCACTTTTCAATACTGTTAAAATTTGATTTATGTATCTTGCAGCCCTGTCATTGGGTGCATAAATATTTAATATGGTTATGTCTTCCTGATCAATTGTCCCTTTTATCATTATATAGTGTCCTTCTTTATCCTTTGTGGTGGATTTAAGTCTAAAGTCTATTTTGTCAGAAATTAATATTGCTACTCCTTTTTTGTTTATTGTTTGCTTGATATATTTTTTTCCATCCTTTGAGTTTTAGTTTGTTTGTGTCTCTAAGTCTAAGGTGTGTCTCTTGTAGGCAGCATATAGACGGATCGTGTTTCTTTATCCAGTCCGAGACTCTCTGTCTCTTTATTGGTGCATTTAGTCCATTTACATTCAGCGTAATTATAGATAAATAAGTGTTTAGTGTTGTCATTTTGATGCCTTTTTATGTGTGTTGTTGACAATTTCATTTTTCCACATACTTTTTTGTGCTGAGACGTTTTTCTTAGTTGATTGTGAGATCCTCATTTTAGTAGTGTTTGACTTTATGTTTGTTGAGTCGTTACGTTTTTCTTGGCTTTTATCTTGAGTTATGGAGTTGTTATGCCTCTTTGCGGTTATGTTATTATTTACCCCTATTTTTCTAAGTAAAAACCTAACTTGTATTGTTCTGTATCGCCTTGTATCACTCTCCATATGGCAGTTCTATGCCTCCTGTATTTAGTCCCTCTTTTTGATTATTGTTATCTTTTACATATTGACTTCAGTGATTCCCTGTTATGAGCATTTTTTTTTTAATAATCTTTATTTGTTTTTTTGATTTCCCTATTTGAGTTGATATCAGGATGTTCTGTTTTGTGACCTTGTGTTGTGCTGGTATCTGATGTTATTGGTTTTCTGACCAAACAATATCCTTTAGTATTTCTTGTAGTTTTGGTTTGGTTTTTGCAAATTCTCTAAACTTGTGTTTATCTGTAAATATCTTAATTTCGCCTTCATATTTCAGAGAGAGTTTTGCTGGATATATGATCCTTGGCTGGCAGTTTTTCTCCTTCAGTGCTCTGTATATGTCGTTCCATTCCCTTCTTGCCTGCATGGTTTCTGCCGAGTAGTCTGAACTTATTCTTATTGATTCTCCCTTGAAGGAAACCTTTCTTTTCTCCCTGGCTGCTTTTAAAAGTTTCTCTTTATCTTTGGTTTTGGCCAGTTTGATGATAATATGCCTTGGTGTTTTTCTTTTTGGATCGATCTTAAACGGGGTTCGATGAGCATCTTGGATAGATATCCTTTCGTCTTTCATGATGTCAGGGAAGTTTTCTGTCAGGAGATCTTCATCCATTTTCTCTGTGTTTTCTGACCTCCCTCCCTGTTCTGGGACTCCAATCACACACAAGTTATCCTTCTTGATAGAGTCCCTCATGATTCTTAGAGTTTCTTCATTTTTTTTAATTCCTTTATCTGATTTTTTTTCAGCTATGTTGGTGTTAATTCCCTGGTCCCCCAGATGTCCCAGTCTGCATTCTAATTGCTCGATTCTGCTCCTCTGACTTCCTATTGCGTTGTCTAATTCTGCAATTTTATTGTTAATCTTTTGGATTTCTACATGCTGTCTCTCTATGGATTCTTGCAACTTATTAATTTTTCCACTATGTTCTTGAATAATCTTTTTGAGTTCTTCAACAGTTTTATCAGTGTGTTCCTTGGCTTTTTCTGCAGTTTGCCTTATTTCATTTGTGATGTCTTGAAGCATTCTGTAAATTAGTTTTTTATATTCTGTATCTGATAATTCCAGAATTGTATCTTCATTTGGGAAAGATTTTGATTCTTTTGTTTGGGGGGTTGGAGAAGCTGTCATGGTCTGCTTCTTTATGTGGTTTGATATGGACTGCTGTCTCTGAGCCATCACTGGGAAACTAGTTTTTCCAGAAAATCCGCTAAAAAAAAATGCAGTCAGATCTCTATCAGAACTGCCTTTGTATTATAAATGCCACCTTGTTCCATGTAAGGATGAAAGTCTGAGATTTGGATCATATATGCTTGGCTGTAGCTGGTTCTGTGTTTTTAGTCCAATTAGGGGTGGATTTTTGGTCCATGGGTTTTTTGTGTTTCCTTCTCTCAGGCCGGAGGAGTGGGTTAGGAAAAGACCAAAAGAAAAAAAAAAGGGGGGGGGAAGCAAAGCCGCCTCGGAGCCAGAGCTGTTCTCCCTCTGGCTCAGGAAATTCCAATGTTAATGAAGCCGCCTGGGGAGGGTGGGGGAGGGATCAGAGAGATAGGAGAGTAGCACCTCAGAATATAGCCAGAGTTGCTTGTCTTGCTTGGAATGACTATTTTATCTGAGATTCCTGAGGTGCGTGTTGCCTATGTGTTCTGGCTGTGTGAAGATTGCCCCCTGGGATCTGGCCCACTGAAGCCGCGGTCAGATCCTCCGCTGCCAGTCCCACGCCCAAGGTCAAGGTTCCCCTGCTGGGACGGCTTACTCCCGACTCCAAAATCAGTCACTGCCTCCCGGGGACTTCTCCTCCCGCCAGCCGCGTTGCCACGCCGCCCCCGCAAACTGGCCGGGCCCCCTCCCCGCGTTAGTTCAGGGGAGTGGAGCAGCTCTCTGTGCTTGCACCATGACAGCACCCAGTCAAATGCCCGGCAGCAAGATTTCCCTGCTGGGACGCTGCCCTCCTGGCTCCAAAATCAGTCGCTGCCTCCCGGGGACTTCTCGTCCCACTCGCCGCTTCATCGCGCCACTCCCGGGGACGGTTGGGCCCCCTCCCGGGGTTAGTTCAGGGGAGTGGAGCAGCTCTCCTCGCTTGTGCCAGACAGCGCCCAGTCAAAAGCCCAGCAGCAAGATTCCCCGGCTGGGACGCTGCACTCCCAGCTCCAAGACTGGTCACTGCCTCCCAGGGACTTCTCCCACCGGCTGTGTCGCCATGCCACCCGCGCGGACCGGCTGGGCCCCCTCCCAGGGTGAGTTCAGGGGGGTAGGCCTGCACCCCTTGTTTGCACCGTCAGCTCCCCAGGCCCTGCCCTAGATCGGGCGCCAAGGTTACCTGACTGGGACGCTGGCTCCAGGCTCCAAAAACAATTGCTTCTTCCCCGAATTTGTTAGTTTTCCGTCTCTAAATCTGTGTTTGTTGTTCAGGGTTCGTAGATTGTTATGTATGTGATCGATTCAGATTCACTTGTTTTTCCAAGTCTTTGTTGCAAGAGGGATCCGAGGTAGCGTCTACCTAGTCCGCCATCTTGGTCCCGCCTCCTCTGCTCTAATTTTTATAATTTGTTTTCTTCTGGTGCCTGATGGATTCTTTTGTTGCTCTCTTTCTATTCAAGTTGTAGGGACAGTTCTCTGATTTGGGCTTTTCTTTATGTATGTGTGCATTTATCAATATAAATTGACCTCTGAGCACTGCTTTTGCTGTGTCCCAGAGGTTTTGATAGGAAGTGTTCTCATTCTCATTGCATTCTATGAATTTCTTTATTATATCCTTAATGTCTTCTATAACCCAGTCTTTTTTGAGCAGGGTATTGTTCAGTTTCCAAGTATTTGATTTTTTCTCCCTGATTTTTCTCTTATTGATTTCTACTTTTATGACCTTGTGGTCTGAGAAGATGCTTTGTAATATTTTGATGTTTTGGATTCTGCAAATGTTTGTTTTATGACCTAATATGTGATCTATTCTAGAGAATGTTCCATGTGCACTAGAAAAAGAAGTATACTTTGCAGCTGTTAGGTGGAGTGTTCTATATAAGTCTATGAGGTCAAGTTGGTTGATTGTAGCAATTAGATCTCCCATGCCTCTATTGAGCTTCTTACTGGAAGTCCTATCCTTCTCTGAAAGTGGTGTGTTGAAGTCTCCTACTATAATTGTGGAGGTGTCTATCTCACTTTTCATTTCTGTTAAAGTTTATGTATCTTGCAGCCCTGTCATTGGGTGCATAAATATTTAATATGGTTATATCTTCCTGGTCTATTGTCCCTTTAATCATTATGTAGTGTCCTTCTTTATCCTTTTTGGTGGATTTAAATTTAAAGTCTATTTTGTCAGAAATTAATATTGCCACTCCTGCTTTTTTTTGATTGTTGTTTGCTTGATATATTTTTTTCCATCCTTTGAGTTTTAGTTTGTTTGTGTCTCTAAGTCTAAGGTGTGTCTCTTGTAGGCAGCATATAGACAGATCTTGTTTTTTAATCCAGTCTGAGACTCTCTGTCTCTTTATTGGTGCATTTAGTCCATTTACATTCAGCGAAATTATAGATAAGTATGAGGTTTTTTTTTTTTTAAATGAGTTTAGTGCTGTGTGTTGTTGCCTTTTTTGTGTGTGTTGTTGCCAATTTCATTTTTCCACTTACTTTTTTGTGCTGAGAAGTTATTCTTTGTACATTGTGTGTTTCCCATTTTCATAGTAATTGAATTTTTTTTGCTGAGTCGTTTTGTTTTTCTTTGTTTTTATTTTGAAGTATGGAACTGTTAGACCTCTTTTCATTTCCTTAATATTTACCTCTATTTTTCTAAGTAAAAACCCAACTTGTATCATCCTATATTGCCTTGTTTTCCTCTCCATATGGAAGATCTATGCCTCCTGTATTTAGTCCCTCTTTTTTGATTATTGTAATCTTTTACTTAATGACTTCAATGATTCCCTGTTTTGAGCATTTTTTCTTTTTTGAATTAATTTTATTTTGTTTTTGTGATTTCCCTATTTGAGTTGATATCGGGATGTTCTGTTCTGTGATCTTGTGTTCTTTTGGTCTCTGATATTATTGATTTTCTGACCAAACAATTTCCTTTAGTAATTCTTGTAGCTTTGGTTTGGTTTTTGCAAATTCTCTAAGCTTGTGTTTATCTGTAAATGTTTTAATTTCACCTTCATATTTGAGAGTGAGTTTTGCTGGATATATGAGTCTTGGCTGGCAGTTTTTCTCCTTCAGTGCTCTATATATTTCATCCCATTGCCTTCTTGCCTGCATGGTTTCTGCCGAGTTGTCTGAACTTATTCTTATTGATTCTTCTTTGGAGGTGACTTTTCTTGTATCCCTGGCTGTTTTTAAAATTTTCTCTTTATCTTTGGTTTTGGCAAGTTTGATGACAATATGCCTTGGTGATTTTCTTTTTAGATCAGTCTCGTATGGGGTTTGATGAGCATCTTGGATAGATATCTTTTCATTTTTCATGATGTTAGGAAAGTTTTCTGCCAACAGATCTTCAACTATTCTCTCTGTATTTTCTGTTATCCCTCCCAGTTCTGGAACTCCAATCACACTCAATTTATTCTTCTTGATAGAGTCCCACATGATTCTTAGAGTTTTTTCTTTTCTTTTTTTTTTTAATTCTTGTATCTGATTTTTCTTCAACTATATTGGTGTCAATTCCCTTATCTTCCAGCTTTCGCACTCCACATTCCAATACCTCAATTTTGCTCTTCTGACTCCCTATGGAGTTGTCTAATTCTGTAAATTTACTGTTAATCTTTTGGATTTCTGAATGCTGTCTCTGTGTGGATTCTTGCAGCTTATTAATTTTTCCAGTATGTTCTTGATCAATCTTTTTTTATTTCTTCAACTGCTTTATCAGTGTGTTTCTTGGCTTTTTCTGTAGATTGCCTTATTTCATTTCCTGATGTCTTGAAGCATTATGTATGTTCGTTTTTTTATATTCTGGATCTGGCAATTCCAGGATTGTATCTTCATTTGGGAAAGATTTTGATTCTTTAATTTGGGGATTTGTAGAAGCAATCATGGTCTGCTTCTTTAAGTGATTTGATATTGACTGCTGTCTCCAAGCCATCTATAAGATATTGTAATGATTTATTTTATATTTGCTAAGTGAGTCTTATCTTCTTGTTTTGTTTCAATATACCCAGATGGGCTACTAGATTGTGCTGTCTTGATTGTTGTGACCTTTGAATCACTTATGTCCTATTACCAGCTGGTTTGAACTGTTACCAGATATATAAGCCTAGGAGTCCATTCACTATTCTTGAATAGAATCAGCTTAGGTGTTCTGATTTTGGGTCACCAAGTGTGTGGTATAGGCCGTCACCAATTAGCTTAAAGGAGTAGTGGTGATAGTTGTATGCACCAGATTCTAGTAGTGGCAGGGGGTCACTCCGAGTAGGGCCAGATGCTGACAGCCTTCCCCCACATGCCAGTGAGGTAGGTGTGTCTCTATTCTTAGAGCACTTTGGTGGGTGGGCTCTGCAGCTGTACCTTAGGCACCCAATGCTTGTACCTCTAAAGATTGGTAGGCATCACTATCCTCGGACCCCTTTAGCAGGTGGCTAGGTGGTTTGGGTGGAGTTTCAGCCCTCAGTTCCTTGCTGTGGATCAGTGATGGCTCTGTTTAATAGGTAGAGAGGTATCATACCTTGAAAACTTATCTTTCCACTGCTCTGCTAAAACAAGTACAGTCAGATGTCTATCAGAATTGTCTTTGCATTATAATAGCCACCTTGTTCCCTGTAGCAATGAAAGCCAAAGACCGTGGATCTCTTATGCTTGGCTGGAGCTGGTTCTGTATTTTTATTTCACTTTAGGGAAGTCAGGGAAGGATTTTTCCCCCCTGGGTTGGTAATTGCTGCTTCTCTCAGGCCAGGAGAATGGGTTAGGAAAAGAGAAAAAAAAAACCTGCAGAGCACTTCACTCCCTGGCCCAGGAAATTCCAATGTTAATGAAGCCTCCTCGGATGGGGGGGGAGGGATCAGATAGATGGGAGAAAGTAGTGCAAGGCAATATAGACAAACTTACTTATCTTGCTTGATGATGACTGTTTTATCTGAGATTCCAGACGGGTGTGTAGCCTCTGTGCACTGGCTGGTTCAAGATTGCCCCCGAGGGTCAGGCCTGAGTCCTGTGCTTGCACTGTCTCAGGAAGCCATGATCAGCTCCTCCGCTCCTAGTCCAAAGCCCAGCACCAAGGTTTTCTGGCTGGGATGCCGCACTCCAGGCTCCAAAACCAGTTGCTGCTCCCCCATGATTTTTCCTCCTGTCAGCCGTGTCTTTGTGCAGGCTGTGTGCACTGGCTGGGTTTCCGCTGAGGTTACTTCAGGGGACTAGGGCTGCGTACCATGCTTGCGCCGTCTCAGGAAGCCGTGCTCAGCTCCTCTGTGCTTGGTCAAAAGCCTGGCACCAAGATTTTCTGTCTGGGACGCTGGCTCCAGGCTCCAGGCTCCGAAAACAGTCACCGCTTCCCCGTGGTTGCTCCTTCTCTCGTCAGCCTCATCAGTATGCAGCCTGCTTGTGCTAGCTGAGTCTCTACCGAGGTTACTCCAGGGAGTTAGGGGTTAGGGCTGAGTCACATGCTTGCCCCATTTCAGTAAACCGTGATCAGCCCCACCACTCTGGCACCAGGGAAGTGCGAGGGCTCAAGGCTATGGCACAGGACGCTGTTTCCAGAAGTGGTCGCTGCTTCAGGGTGTGGCTTTTTGCTCCGCTGTCACTCAGGTCAACTCCTTAGTTCTGTGTTTGATGGTCAGGTTTTGTAGCTTGTCAAGTATATGATCGGTTCACTTGTTTTTACAAGTCTTTGTTGTAAGAGGGATCAGCGGTAGCTTCTACCTAGTCAGCCATCTTGGCCCCACTTTCTCTCATAAGGTTTTAATATGGTGTTCACACATCATCCAAATCACATAACTTCGTATTTCACAGAATTTATTGTGGCTGTTAAGAGACGCACACCTGTATTAAATAATTGAATCCAACAAATGTATGTGTGTGTTTATATAATATGCTAGAGAGCACTTCAATTGAAGGCATTACATACATTAAACACAATTGTTAAATAAAACTGGTAATCTATGAAGTATAGGAAATTATCCTAACTCATTATATAATACAGTCAAAAACTTAAAAACAGCAAATATAATAATGTTGTTGTTATGTGCCATTAAGTCAGTTCCAACTCATAATGGAGAAAAAACAGTGTTACCTAGTTATATTTGAGACAAGGCAATCATATCTTCTATCATTGCTATCATTTTGCAGGTTTCTAAATTGTAAGACAAGAAATAATTTGGTTAAATTGTAAGTCAACAAATAATTATAAGAAATTTAAGGTTGACTGGCAAGAGGGAAAGGCCATTATTTACAAATAAAATAGTTATATTTAAAAACTCTAATATTAAGAATAACTAGAATTAATAAAATATTTCAGTAAGCTTGACGAATACTACCAGATAAAGCATTAACTTATGAAACTAGACACCTTTTCTTTGCACAAGCAATAATAACTTGGACCTCTAAAAAATATGAACAGCTACAAAAATTTAAACTCTTCAGAGATTCATGTAAATGAAAATCCCCAAAAATTTACATAGAAATGATTTTTGTTAAGAGATGTAGAATAACTAATAAATTGAAAGATTCCATGTTCATGAGTAGAATGGCTTAATATATTCTTTTAAATCTCAAATCTCATTTGCCATCAAGTCAATTTCAACTCACATTCAGTGTCTCCTAAATAATCTGTAAGTATATGAATGAAGATCTAACTATAAATCCAATAAAAGTAAATATAGTAAAACATATTTGTGACTTAACAGGAAAAAAGCCTTCATTTAAACACCTCCAATGCACAATTGATAAGGCAAAATAATTGATTGATTTTACCGTATAAAAAGGCAGAAACAGAGAATTGGAAGATGGTAAAAGTAAAAAAAAAAAAGTAAACATTTAAAAAGTGTCAATATCTGATACTAAATCTATAAAAATAAACTAGAAAGAAAAAACTCTCTGCAAATATGAATTAAAAAGTCACAGTGAGGAAAACTTTTTTCATATGAATTATTTTAAAAGGTGCTAAAAATCATTTGTAGTCTTAGAAATGCAAATTAAAACAACAATGAATTGCCATTGTACACCCATTAAAGGAAGAGAGTAGAAAGTAAGGGAATGCCCAGTTATTAACAAGCCTTAAAGAAATGGAAAACTTGTGAATTACTGGAGAGAATGTTACAACCATTTAGAAAGCGTCTAGTAGAAGTAAATGAAGTTAGGTAGGTGTATGCCTTATAATTCAATGATGCTGCTGCTTGATACATATTCTCAATTAATTTGAGCATAACTCACCAGGGAACATACACAAGGATGTTCATCTAAGAGCTCTTTTGTTTACTAAGAATAGGAGGTAACCTAAGTGTTTCTTGCAAGGTTAGTAGTAAACTGTGACAAATTCATTGTCATTAGATATTTAATTTATGGCAGTCTGGAGGAACAGACAACAATTTGGACAGATACTAGCAAACCAAACAGTTGCCCTAAAGTTCATTCAGATTCATGGGTGTCCCATATGTATCAGAATAGACCTGCTCCATAAGGTTTTCACTGTCTGATTCTTCAGATGTAGTTTACTAGGAATTTCATTGATGCAACTTGTATGGACTAGAACCTCCAACCTTTTGCTTAGTAGCCAAGCACCTTAACTGTTAGCAACACCCAAGATAGATACTAAACAATAGTATATGTGTTGCACACACAGATTTCATTAAATGCTGTCCTCAGATCCCAAGTACCCATCAGAGTATTGAGATGAGAATTCCACCCAGTGGTACAAACCACTCCATGGATATTATGTCCATTTATCCTATCCAAGTAGTACACACCAGACATGTACATGGTTTTGGCAATAGTGAAAGCCATTTTAATTACAGACAGTAGACAGTGAACAACAGGAAAAGTTTCAGATGGATGGTCCTCCCTGGCTCAAAAGTTGTCCTGGCAGGAAGGAAAACTTCCATGGGTGGTCCCTCTCATTGCAGTGTAGAGGAAGGACCCCAACGATCTTTCCCCACCAGTTTTATATTCCAGGGGTTGTATATTTCACTGCACAGAATGCAATGCAAGTTTTCCACTCTGATCACCTGAAGAGAGGGGCAGTCAGAAATGGGGTTGTAAGCCTAAATTTTATCTCTTTAGCACTGCTGCAGGGAGCCCTGCTAGTGAAGTGGTTAAGTGCTGATTGCCAATTGAAAGGACAGCGGTTCAAACCCATCATCCGCTCTGCAGGGGAAGGATGTGGCAGTTGGCTTCCATAAATAAAGATTACAGCCTTGAAAACCCTATGGTGCAGTTGTACTCTGTCCTACAGAGTTGCTATGGGTTGGAATTCACTCCAAGGAAACAGCTTTGGTTTTTGGTTAGCTTTCCTGCTTATTCAGACAATCCATTGGGCTTCAGAGGACGAGGTGCAATGGTTTGTTCCAAAGCCCAAAGGTGCTAACAGGGGGGAAGGAACATGGATTAATTACAGCCTTTTAGGCCATCCAAAGAACTGACGTCTGTCAGTATAGGGTTTCTATGAGTTCAGATCAACTGGAAGGAGCGCAACAACAACAAAATTGTGTGAAAATAACAACAACAAAAAATTTACAGCACAAAATATAAGTAAAATTAAGGAGCGCAACAACAACAAAATTGTGTGAAAATAACAACAACAACAAAAAATTTACAGCACAAAATATAAGTAAAATTAAAAATAACAGAAAAATACTCATTTTTCTAAGTTTCTAGTATTATTCATGGATCTATGCTAAGGATATATTTTGTGCCTATGTAGAAAGAGATCAAGAATTGGGCTTAGGCATAAAAAGGAAGGGCAAAAACCACCACAAAAGGGGTGGTGGCTTTGTTTAAACAAGTAGTGATAATGTGCCCTGCACTAAGAAACTGCCTGCATGTAAAATGTAAAAGATAAAAGAACTGTGTGCATAACTGACAAAGTTAACATGTATCCGAAACATGTTAAAGCCTTATAATATTTTTAACAAATTTACTTTTAAAATTAAATTTGAAAATAGCAACAACTACAAAAAAACAAACCTGCTGCCATCCAGTCAATTCTGACCCATAGCAGCCCTAAAGGACAGGAGAATTGCCCCACTGGGTTTCCAAGGAGTGGCTGGTAGTTTTGAACTGCCAACCTTTTGGTTAGCAGCTGTATCAATCACTGTGCCAAACAGAAATAGACTATTCATCAATTTTTTTTGAATAAATGGCTAAGAATTTAAATAAAAAGTAAAGTCAAATTCCTTCTCAGAACAAGCCTCAAAATAAATTTCAAATGTACTCAAGCTCTAAATATAACAACATAGTATACCGAAACCAAACCAAACCCGTTGCTTTCAAGTCAATTCTGACTCATAGTGACCCTATAGGACAGAGTAGAACTATCCCATATGCATTCCAAGGAACACCTGGTGGATTCAAACTGCCGACGTTTTGGTTACCAGCCCTAGCTCTTAATCACTACGCCACCAGGGTTTCCAACATAATATAAGAGTATTAAATCAAAACACAAAAGGGAAATTGTAATATGGCATCTGTATGCAATTAAGTCAAGGTTTTGTATGTGTAAAGGAATTTAAAATGTTATTTTAAAGATATACTGTCTTAGTCATCAAATGCTGCTGTAACAGAAATACAAGTGGATGACTTTAACAAAGATAAATTTATTTTCTCAGTCTAGTGGGCTAGAAGTCCAAATTCAGGGTGTCAGCTCCAGAGAAAGGCTTTCTTTTTCTGTCAGCTCTGGAGGAAAGTCCTTCTCATCAATCTTCCCCAGACTAGGACTTTCTCCACGTAGGAACCCTGGGTTCAAAGGATGCGTTCTGCTCCCGGTGCTGCTTTCTTGGTGGTATGAGGTCCCCCACTCTCTGCTTGCTTCCCTTTCCTTTTATCTCTTGTAAGATAAAAGGTGGTGCAGGCCACACCCCAGGAAAAATCCTTTACATTGAATCAGGGGTGTGGCCTAAGTAAGGGTGTTACATCCCACCCTTATCCTCTTTAACATAATCTTTTTAACCTTGCCTCATTACCGCAGGCAGAGATTAGAATTTACAATACATAGAAAAATTATGTCACTCAAAAAATGGAGGACAACCAAACAATACTGTCCCTGGATCATGGCCTAACCAAGTTGACACATATTTTTGGGGTACACAATTCAATCCATGACATATACTTATTAAGATGGAGAGATATAAATATATTCAGTGAAAAATCTAATAAAAGATTATGTTTTTATAGTGCTTTAACATTTAACAAAGCAAAATAAAAGTAATCAAAAATACACAGCAAAATATTAACATTCTCTTTCTCTAACTGGCAGAATTTTAGATTATTTCAATTTTTTTATCTGTATGTTCCATGTATTTAATACCAGCCCCCATTCCATTGAGCAGGCCCATATCCTGTGATTATCACATGTTGCTCTTGTCCATGGGATCATGAATGCTTCCACACAGCACCTTGAAAAGCAATCCTGGGCATTTATAAACTAGAAGAGCATGACTAAAAGTTCTTCTAGTTTATAAAAGATATTTCAGTGCTATAATTAATGAGATAAAATGTATATGAAACCTCAATGCCTGGCTCAGATAGCAAATAAATCTGGCCCTCAATAAATTCATGATGCTTATTTTCTTTTTTATTATCCTACCGTATTTACTGCTTTCTGTATTTCTTTGGTTACTGTTAAGTTCTCTGCAGAGACAGATGATATACCAGATACACTGATTTCCCCACGTTTACTCTAAGTTTTACTCATGCTTTAAAGGTAACCTTCTTCATTCTTTCAGTTGGATGTAATGTCTGCCTTCTATCAAATAGTCTACCCTTCATTCCTACTTTAAATCTTATTAGACACTTATTTCTTAAATTGTTTTATTGACTGAGTTCTCTTTAGGAATAAGAACTATATCATTCATACAAATTTCTTCTGAAAATCCTTGTGTTGTCGTTGGGTGCCATCCAGTCTACTCCAACTCATACTGTCTTATGTATGACAGAATGAAGTGTTGCTTGTTACTACCATCTTCACAATCATTGTTATTTTTGAGCCTAATGCTGCATCTACTGTGTCGATTCATCTTATTGAGGGTCTTCCTCTTTTATGTTGACCTTCTACTTTACCAGTAAGTCCTAGTAGTGCAACAGTTAATCTCTTGACTGCTAATGGAAAGATCGGAGTTTCGAACCCACCCAGTGGTTCTAAAGGAGAAAGACATGGTGATCTGCTTCTGCAAAGTTTACAGCTTAGAAAACTATAGGGGGCAGTTCTACTCTGTCACATGGGGTCACTGTGAGTCAAAATAGACTTTACAGTACCTAACAACAACTACTTTACCAAATATCACGTCCTTTTCCAGCAACTGGTCCCACCTGATGACGTGACCAAAGTAGTCAAGACTGTACTTCCCCCAAGAGTGATTTTTTCACTTTTCTGTCAGTCCACAGTATATTCAATGTTGTATCCCAACAACATAATTCAAACATGTCAATTATTTTTCGCTCTTCCTTTTTCATTGTTCAGCTCTTGCTTGCTTATGAAGCAACTGAAAATATCATGGCTTTGGTTGTTGTTGTTGTTGTTAGGTGCCATCGAGTCAGTGCCGACTCATAGCGACCCTATGCCACAAGAGAACGAAACACTGCCCGGTTCTGACCCATCCTTACAATTGTTGTTATGCTTGAGCTCATTGTTGCAGCCACTGAGTCAATCCACCTCATTGACCGTCTTCCTCTTTTCCGCTGACCCTGTACTCTGCCAAGCATGATGTCCTTCTCCAGGGGCTAATCCCTCCTGACAATATGTCCAAAGTATGTAAGATGCAGTCTCATCATACTTGCCTCAAAGGAGCATTCTGGGTGCATTTCTTCCAGGACAGATTTGTTCATTCTTTTGGCAGTCCATGGTATATTCAATATTCTTTGCCAACACCACAATTCAAAGGCGTCAACTCTTCTTCGGTCTTCCTTATTCAATGCCCAGCTTTCACATGCATATGATGTGATCAAAAATACCATGGCTTGGGTCAGATGCACCTTAGTCTTCAGGATGACATCTTTGCTCTTCAACACTTTGAAGAGGTCCTTTGCAGCAGATTTACCCAATGCAATGCATCTTTTGATTTCTTGACTGCTGCTTCTATGGCTGTTGATTGTGGATCCAAGTAAAATGAAATCCTTGACAACTTCAATCTTTTCTCCATTTATCATGATGTTGCTCATTGGTCCAGTTGTGAGGATTTTTGTTTTCTTTATATTGAGGTGCAATCCATACTGAAGGCTGTGGTCTTTGATCTTCATTAGTAAGTGCTTCAAGTCCTCTTCACTTTCAGCAAGCAAGGCTGTGTGATCTGCATAACGCAGGTTGTTAATGAGTCTTCCTCCAATCCTGATACCCCGTTCTTCTTCATATAGTCCAGCTTCTCATATTATTTGTTCAGCATACAGATTAAATAGGTATGGTGAAAGAATACAATCCTGACACACACGTTTCCTGACTTTAAAACAATCAGCATCCCCTTGTTCTGTCTGAACAACTGCCTCTTGATCTATGTAAAGGTTCCTCATGAGCACAGTTAAGTGTTCTGGAATTCCCATTCTTCACAATGTTATCCATAATTTGTTATGATCCACACAGTTGAATGCCTTTGCATAGTCAATAAATCACAGGTAAACATCCTTCTGGTATTCTCTGCTTTCTGTGAGGATCCATCTGACATCAGCAATGATACCCCTGCTTCCATGTCCTGTTCTGAAGCCATTTGTGAGCATTTTTGTTTTATTTTTTTAAAGTCTCAACCATACTGAAGGTTGTGGACCTCAGTTGGTCCTCATCAGTAAGTGCTTCACTTGCATCAAGCCAGATTGTGTCATGTGTATATGGCAGGTTGTTAATAAGTCTTCTTCCAAATCTGATGCCAAGTTCTTTTTCACATAGTTCAGCTTCTTGGATTATTTGCTCAGTATACAGATTGAAAAAAAAAAAAATTTTTTATACAGATTATAAAAAAAAAAAATTTTTATATAGATTGAATAAGTATGGTGAAAGGATACAGCCTTAACACACATCTTTTCTGACTTTAAAATACTAAGAATCCTCATGTACTGTTCTAATGACTGCCTCTTTGTCAATGTACAGGTTTCACATGAGCACATTCTTCTCAGTGTTATCCATAATTTGTTATGATCCACACAGTTAAATGCCTCTACATAGTCAATAAAACACAGGTAAAAGTCTTCTAGTATTCTCTCCTTTCAGCCAAGATCCATCTGACATCAGCAAGTGACATTCCTTCTTCCTTTTCTTCTGAATCCAGATCGAATTTCTGGCAGTTACCTGTGGATGTACTGCTTCAACTATTTTTAATTATCTTCAGCAAAATTTTACTTGTTATATTAATGATATTTTTTGATAACTTATGCATTATGCTGGATCACTGTTCTTTGGAATGGGCACAAATATGGATATCTTCCCATCAGGTGGTCAGGTAGCTCTCCTCCAAATTTCTTGACATGGACAAATGAGCACTTCCAGGTTTTCATCTATTTGTTGAAACGTCTCAATTGGTATTCTGTCAATTACTGGAGTCTTGTTTTTAGCCAATGCCTTCAGTGAAGCTTGGACTTCTTCCTTCAATATCATCAGTTCTTGACCTTATGCTACCTCCTGAAACAGTTGAATGTCGGCCAATTCTTTTTGTACAGTAAGTTGCGTATTCCTTCCTTCTCTTTTGATGCCTCCTGAGTCTTAATATTTTACCTAGAGAATCCTTCAGTATTGCAACTTGAGGCTTGAATTTTTTCTTCAGCTTTTTCACCTTGAGAAACTCTAAGAGTGTTCTTCCCTTTTGGTTTTCTCACTCCAGGTTTGTGCATTTCATTATAATAATTTATATGTAGTTAATTTGTTCAAACAATGAAAGCACATCTGCAAAAGCAGCTGGTTATGCTCTGAGAGTCCACAAGTTTTAGTTCCAAAAGGAAGAATGCTGCCACCAGAAGACACAAAAATAATTCTATCGACAGGAAGTTAAGACTGCCACTTGGCCAATTTGGGCTTCTCTTGCTTCTGATCAACAGGCAATAAATACTCACATCCTGATCTCATAATCTTGGAGAACATAGATACACACAGGAGTTTAAAGGTCAAATTTGCTTCACAATAAAACTCTAGTGGAAAACAAACTCATTGTTAAGAATATTTCGGGTTAATATCATTTGACTTACATGAACTTTACGTGTTCATAAAGCTAACGAATTTGTTGCCGTCCAGTCAATTCTCACTCATAGCTACCCCATAAGGACAAGGTAGAACTGCCCCCATAGAGTTTCCAAGGAGCACCTGGTGGATTTGAACTGTTGACCTTTTGGTTAGCAGCCATACCACTTAGCCACTACACCACCAGGGTTTCCCTTAAGCACTCATAATAAATATGAATTCACATATGAATCTTAAAAATGGAGCATAAGTCATAACTTGACACGATATTCCACAACACATGAAGTGCATGGATCAATTGATAGGTTCACCTTTCCTTTCTTACCTTTAGTATTTCTGTTCTCATTCTTTACTTCTAGACAGACACATACACACACATTCATAAATAAAAGCAGAGAAAGAAATAGGAAATATTTTAAAGAAACAAAGAAGAATATATTTTGTCTGTTAATATTATAATTAAGCTCTTGTCAGATAAACAATTTAAAAAGTTTAGCTGTGTTGTGTCAGAAATACTCAGGTTAGCAGTTGGGAAACAGATTTGGAGATATCTATTTTAAAAAACATATGCTGTTGAAACTGTGAGAAAGGCATGATCAACTTACTGCCAGAGAAGCAGAAGCATATGAGATAAATTATCCCCCTAGGGACCAGGAAAAACATCAGAGAGAAAGAGAAGGTGACACTTTCTTTGATGCAGTTTATTTTAACGTGAAGAAAGAGCCTTAAGAGTTCTTCTAGTTGTACATTGATTGATGGCTATATTCTGGTTGGGTGACTATAAACAGGAAAATGTCCTTGTTGGAGATCTAAGATAATGTGACAGTGCTATTAGTTTATAATGACAAATGAACCTGAGATAATTTTGGAAAATTTTACACTTATTATTTTAAGTACTATGACTAATGATTTGCAGATTAATTATCACCATGTGTTTTTCTTTGACTTTTGCCTAATAATATTTCTATTAAATACTTTAAAATAGTCTTTTAAAAAAGAGAGCATACTTTTTTCTGTGAATTTGAAAATGTTTTATTTTTAAATGAAGCCTGGTAATGCACTGGTAAGAGCATGGCTGCTAAACAAAGACTGGCAGTTCGAATCTACCAGCTGCTCCTTGGAAACCCTGTGGGCAGTTCTATTCTGTCCTATGGTGTCACTATGAGTCGGAATTGACTCAGTCGCAATGGGATTTTTTCTGAGTGGTTTATATTTTAAAATAAGTATCAAATATAAAAATATAAATTTTTATTACTCTATAAATTGAAAATGCATTACTGTGTAGGAATGAATTGTTATATGCCATAGAGTCAATTCCAACTCATACTGACATATTGACAGTATAGGAGTGAATAATAAAAAAAAAAGGATATGTTTTCACTTCAACAAATTAAAATGTTCATGCCTTTAAATTAATATAAATTCAAAGAAAATCTGGTAATAGAGTTGTTTTTTTGGTTATCCAAATTTAAAGTAATATATTGAAAAAAGAATGGATGTTTCTTTACCCTAATTCTGCAGCAAGTAGAGGTAAAAGATTCCCTGTATAAAGGCAAGAGAGAATTAGCAGACGCCTGGGAAACTTTTAAATTGCTTGTCAAATTTTAGAGAGATTAAAAAAAAAATTCATTGATATTTTAGAGTATAAAAATGTGTTATTTAAATGTTCCTTGTCATTAATTCCCTTATTATTTATTAAGTGAGGTATATTGTGTTTTTATTGTTGAGACTTTTGTCATTTAATGAGTTTGGTTGGTATTCAATATTGGTAAGATATATGCAAGGACTGTGCTAGACTTCTAAATATTCTCTCTTAATAATATTATAATACATTATTAAAAATTACTATCCTATTTTCGCTGATGAAGAAACTGAGCCTCAGAAAACATAAGTAACATGCATAAGATCATAGGGCAGGTGGTGTCTGGCACTAGCATCTCCCAGAGCGTATTTCTATCAAAGTGATTACAAAATAGGGAACTCTCTTCTAAAATGCCAACACAAAGAAGAAGATGAGGTTAAAAAACAAGGGTTAAGTAAAAAGTTAAGAAAACAGAAAGGGAATCACGAAGCTGGCAGACTAAAGATGGGCAGGGGTTTATACAAAAATTGGATTATAGTTCCTCAAACCTCATAGCAAGTGTTCAAATGAAAATGTAATTAAATTCATCTAGGATGGTCAGGAGTGATAGAGTAAGTTTTCTGAGTTATCTAAAAATTTTGCTGGTATTTGTAGCTTTCATTTATGAACAGTGGTCCAGGGAAATGTTGTTCAGGCTTAAAAGTCCAGTGGAGAGCCATGATGTCCTGTTTGGCATGACCTCCTAGAGCTAAATTCCACATTTAAAACCTTGTTGTTGCCCGTTGCCCTTGAATCCACTCTGACTCACGGCAACCTTGCTCGTAACAGGGTGGAACCTACTGCAGTCCTGCACCATCTTCGCGATTGTTGGTGCAGCTGAGCCCATTGTAGTGGCTATTGTGTCCATCCAGCTCGTTAAGGGCTTCCCTCATTTTCACTGACCCTCTACCAGACCTGATGTCCTTTTTAATGATTTGTCTTTCCTGGTGAAGTTTTCTGATGAAACTTTGTCATCCTCCTTCTAAGGAACATCCTAGTTATATTTCTTCTAAGATTGATTTGTTCATTCTTCTAGAAGTTCACAGTATATTCAATATTTTTCTACAACACCAAAATTTCAATGTATTAACTCTTCTCTGTCTTCCTTTTTGATTGTTCAACTTTCATATGCATATGAGACTATTGGAAAGACGATGGCTTGGGTCAGGCACACTTTAGTTATCAAAGTGACATCATTGTCTTTTAAACCTTCAAAGAGGTCTTTTGTGGCAGATTTCCCTAATGCAATGTTATTTGATTTCTTGACTGTTGTGTCCATGAATGTTGACTGTTGATCCAAGAAGAACGAAATAATCGACAACTTCATTTATAACCTACTGGTATATAAATTGTGACATGTGAACATAGTGCAAAGGGGAGTAAAGTACTTTGCTCAATGCACTAGGCTTCCCAAAGTTGATCTCCAGGGCTGTCCTTCAAAGTGCAAGATGAGGAGCAGGTTGTCAATGAGTCATACACAGCAGGTAAAAGGAAAGATTTACATGCTTGTAGAGTTTGAATGGACTGTACCTCAAAGGATCTTTTTTTTTTTTTGGTTTTAGTGGGTCCCTGGTGGTTAAGAGCTCAACTGCAAACCAAAAGATTGGCAGTTTGTATCCACCAGGAGCTTCTGGCTTGGAAACCCTATGGGGTACTTCTACTCTGTCCTATAAGGTTGGCATGAGTCAGAATCAACTCAGTGGTAATGGTAATTGGAGGAATAAAGCCACATGTTTAATGGATTTCGTGAATCTGAATGATCTATATCCTAAATAACTCAAAATTTCCTGTTTTTTTCACTTATATTGTAAAATTCTTGCTACTAGCCTCTTTAACAGACCAATCCATTTTAGCCATTAAAGGCAGAAATATTTTCCAGTGTATAGAAAATACCCAATATTTTACTCATGAGTAAACAGATTATCCACTTATTTGCTTACTCATTCAGTAATTCACTCATTTACTAACTTATTTATTAGTTAACTCACTTATTTAAGGAATATTTATAGGGTGACTACCCTGTGAGTAAAAGAAGCCCTGGTGCTCAGTGGTTAAGTGCTTGTCTGCTAACCCAAAGGTCTCAATTGTAACACACCAAGCTACTCCACAGGAAAAATATGTGGCAATCTGCTTCCATAAGGATTACAGCTTTGGAAACCCTATAAGGCAGTTCTACTCTGTCCTATAAGGTAGCTATGAGTCGGAATCGACTCGAAGACAATGGGTTTGGTTTGACTTTGTGACGGTATAGTCATAATCAACATAGGTAATTTTCCCATTTTCAGGCAGTTTGCATTTTAGTGAGGAGGAGAAATAATGAACTTTTAAACAAGTAGATGTAGACAGTATTAAGTAGTAACACAAACTATAAAGAAAAACAAAATGAGGTAATGGGGTAGAAAGTGATACGGTCATGGCTACTGTTTTAGAAATGGTTGACAGAAAACCTCTACTAGAATTTTCACTTGGGAATCTGGGTTAAATGACAGAAATAGTCATGTAATTACTCTAATCGATGAGTGGGTGTAAAAAAGTTATTAATAAAATATTTTCGAACTCTTAAGGGAATACTTATTTTAATAAAATTTTACCAAAAAAAAATTCACAAACAGAAGTAAACCTGTTGCTGTCCAGTTGATCCTGACTCATAGCGACCCTATAGGACAGAGTAGAACTGCCCCATACAGTTTCCAAGGAATGCCTAATGGATTTAAACTACGGACCTTTTGATTAACAGCCATACGTATTAACCACTATGCTACCAGGGTTTCCACAAACAGAAGTACATGAACAAAAATTTTATGGGCACAATCATTCTAGAAATATAGGGCTATACAGAAAGACTTCTGGAAGGATAGATACATAAGGAAAGGCAATGAGACAAGGGATCACACATTGTTTTAGGAGAGAAATGGCTTAGGACATTTACAATGAAGAAAGAGGTTACAAGTCAAGAGCAGATTATCACAGGAGGCTAGGTGGACCCACCTATCTTTTGAAATTAGGAAACCAGAGGTGGCTGATTAAAATGCATCCACTATTGTATGGCATATACATTTATAGCACCTTAGAATCGGAAGAAATCTTATACATCATCATCATCTATTTACACACTCTCGTTTTAGAACTGAGAAATTAGAGGCATGGATGCTTTAGTAAATTTATTACGTTTAAATAACCAGTAAGTGATGTAGTCAAGTCTGTTTATCTCTGGATATCCAAAGTAATGTCTTTTACATCTAGAAATTTCATCTAAAAATTTCACCTAGACATTTTAGGATACAGTTTGGGGAAAGAAAAAGATATTCTGATAAAAAAGTTAAATTCCAATAATGTTTATTGTAAGTTATTCATTAAAACTATGGACAAAAATAGCTTAAAAAGAGTCTCGTTATTTCTAAGAATGTTGCCTTATAAAAGAAACCTGAGATCAAATTCCACTAAAATTAATTTCAGTGTACTTCTGAAACAAACTGGATTTGCCCAGGAGCCTATTAAGAACTGATGGAAATCAGTGAAAGCTTTATTTAAGTATAAAATTATTTGATGTAAGTTTAAAAAAAAAAATTGTATAAAACCACACTTGCCACTTAATTTACAAGTTACATAAACACCATCTTGAAATACTAACTAGTTCTTTAGCTGAAAGCAAATATTTTGATAAAAAGCTTCTATACATTGCAATCTCTCCTGAAATTAATTTCAGTGGGGAAATTGAAACAATGTAAAGAAAAAGACAAATCTGGAAATTAATTAGAATTTGTATCATTTCCATATTATTTCTGAGAAGGTTTTTTTTTCTTTTTTTAATAATTCTCCAAGATATGGCAATCTCATGAGTTTTTAAGCTTAAGCTCCATAGTTTTATTTCTCCTGTAAAGAGATACCTCATGGAATGTACAAGAGACTTTTTTTTTATCAGCTCTAGGACATAAAAAAAAAATAGTAAATATAGGAATCTTCACCTAGTGGAGAAAGGGTACGCTTACTGGACTCTTAAATTGTTAAATGCCATTTTAAAATGCTTTTTTGTTCTATTTGTATCTTTTTAATCCTAATATTTACAACTGCGGAAGCAACCCCTGATTCTCATTTAATTATCCTAATAACAAAGTTTTCTCTACAAATGCATGTTTATTGCATTTTTACCATTCCTATTATTTTTATGTAGTTTCATATAGTCAAATGAGCAGCTGTAATTAGAATGTAAAATTATTTTATTCATTAATGTGGCTACAGCTATGATGTAATAAAATAGCTTTCACTTATAGTAGCATAATGGTTAAGAGCTATGGCTGCTAACCAAACAGTCAACAGTTCGAATTCACCAGGTGCTCCATGGAAACTCTATGGGGCAGTTCTACTCTGTCCTATAGGGTCGTCAGAATCGACTCAATGGCAATGGGTTTGGTTTTGGTTATGAAAAACACCTAATAATTGGTGTTGGATCCTTTATCTACTTTTTTCAAGTGCTGACTTAAAATATCACCTTCTAATTTCTAGGTTCTAAGAATATTTTATGTATTTTTTTCTTTGAAATGATACACATACACTTTCTGACATCTGTTTAACTTATATGATCATATTTTAGAAATTGACCTCCCTACAAAGTAAAATTTCTGTCATTTTTTAATATAGACCATTCCACTGGAGATTTGCCAGGCATCAACTGTACATCTAGACACATGTCTACCTTCAGCTCTATTTTGACTGAAAAAAAAATCACAACTTATTTTTAGCAAATTCTGAACAAGGTGCGTACCACAATTACAAATATTACTCTGTTAAATGTTGTCTTTAATTTAATAAAAATACTATTATGATGATGTTTTACTCCATCATAATACTATCAAGACAAAAATTAATCATGGGATTAGGGTCTAACTTTTTAACTGAATTTACAACAGCATGTAAATGGTGTCAGGCATTTCAATCTCTACAGAATGAACTTCCTAAGTATACTTTTACTTTTATTACAAATATTGGATGGAAAAACCCAATCATTATTTGATTTAATTTTGTGATTTGGTATTTTTTTGAACTTCCGATGAGGCTATATAAAGATAGCAGTCACTTAACTGAATGAGACCTTCTTCTGCTAATGGAGCTGTTAGCAATTATTGCTTCACTTTTTATACGTGTAAAATAAAACTTGAAAACAAAAATGAGATCAATGAATTTACAACAGTCAACTCATGAGGCTTCAAAGAGGAATATATGGACACTTCTCCTTGAGTTGCATAAGTTAAATTTTCAACTTCAGATCTTAATATTAACAATTAACTTTGGAAGTAGATGCTGATATGGTCAGTCGTGTTACATGATCTACAGGGTGGAAAGTTAATATAGATAAACATATTGTGCAAGTTATACATTTTTTTCTCAAATTTCTTGAGAAAATTCAGTACTTAATTTTTCAGTCAAAGTGCATTTTTAGCTCATTATCACTGAGAGGGTTATTGCATAATCTAAAAAAATACCATGAAATAAAATATTTTTAGATTTTCACTATAGAGTAAATGACAAAAATATGGCAGCAATAATGCCTACTGCTCCCTTTAAGTTTTGTAGCAGGACTGCTCTGGCTTTTCCACTCTCATCACAGGTGTATTTCACCTGTTAATACATACATACTCACACACACATGTACACACACACACACTCACCAATTTTCATTACATCTATCTTTTGGCATTGTGGAGGCTTCATGCATCTTAGAGGTTGCAGAACTATCAATATCCAATTGCCTAAAATAATAAGGATTCATCAGGAAAGTAGCTGTTAACATTGCTTTCACCACCACCCAACATTAGGAAAATTAGCAGTCCTCCATGGCTCAACCAGTTAAGTGTTCAGCTGCTAACTGAAAGTTTGGCAGTTTAAGTCCACCCAGAAACTTCTTCAAAGAAAGGCCCTGTGATGTGCTTTTGAAACATTAGCCAATGAAGACCCTATGGAGCCAACATTCTGTATTAATTGAGTTAAATTTTTGCTTAGTTTAAGCTATCATGGGATAGTTTCAGTTCAACGTTTGGAGATTATTTGAAGACGATAGTTTTGGGGGTTCCCCCAGTGTCAGTGGATCCTGAAAGCCTGGTTTGCATAAGAGTTTGACATTCGGTTCCATACTTTTCTCCTTTGATTCAGAATTCATCGGTTGGGTCCTTGAACAAAATGTTTAGTAATGATAGCCAGGCTAAGGAGGCAGTAGTTCCTGGAGGCAATTAGACCTGCAATTATCTATATGAGACCAAATTGATAACAGTAACTATAAAGCACAGGTAAGAACTGTAAGTGGCATAGAGAGAAAAAGTTAATGGTGATGAAACATTAAGGGTAGAGATAGTGAGAATGGTGATACAGTGGGAAGAATGTGACCAATGGCATTGAACAGTACGTGTAGAAATTGTTGAATGGATGTATATTTTGCTGTGTATATCTTCACACACACAAAACCTATGAAGCATAGTTCTACTCTGAGACATGTGAAGTCCCTGTGAACTGGAATCAACTCAACAGTAAATGGTTTGGTTTAGCTGTTTCCATCCAGACATACTTTGAATTATTGAGTTCATATCTGCTGTCCATAAAAAAAAGTCTTAGTTATGTTTTCTCTGGAAAGGGCCAAGGAAAGAAAGGGAGTTTATTCTGGTTATCTTTCAGATTTAACTATTTATTACAGTGTGAACTGTCTCTGCAATATACACATATCATATATTATCAGAAAAGATTTTGGAGAAGATGGAAGTACAAAAGGACCTTTTGTCAATTTTATCCTGGCGTATTTTATGCAAGTGAAAATTATTATTCTTTATGAAAAACAAAAATCTAGCACAAAACTATACTAGATTGATACCGGGAAAACAAGTATAAACCACAGTTATCACACAGAACTTATGTTATTTGGGTTATTGAAATGTACTCTATTCACAGTGTCTTAAAGTAAAGACCGTTTGGTACAGAGCCGAGACCAGACACTGTTCTAAAGGCATGGTTAACAGGTGTTTATTGCTTGCAGAATAAACAGGGCAAGGTTAATAGAACAGCACACATCATCAGCAGCCATGGTGCCCCAAGGGTAGGCTACCATCCAGATTGTGATGGAACATCACATCCATGCATTCCCCACTCACACCATGGGAAATGAATGCTGGAGTCTCTCTCTTTGGGGTTAATATACTAGAAAGCTACTATGTCTACGTGCCAAAAAACATGTACAGAAAGAAAGTAGGGGAAATGGGTAATAAAAGGGAAAAGGAAAGTTCCCCTGCCGGCAATGAACATTACTCACTGCCTAGTGCCCAGAATGTGTGGCCATCTCCTGATAGCTATTTAGATTTACTTGTGTCAGAAACATCCTTTTCCCCTTTCCCCACTAAGAGGTCTTAACAGAGTTATGGCTTTTTTTCAGATGTCAATCACCTTCCTCTAATACACATATTTTGTGTTTTAGTAGCTGTTTGATGGCAATGGGTTTTTTTAAAAAATGGGTATGTCTATTAATAGCTATGGGGATGGTGAGACAGATTACAGCACCTGTGCACTAAGCATTTCATACCAGGTATTTGTACTTGGTGAACGGAACAACACATAACAAACATTCCTTCGTTAGGGTCTATGGGATTTAAAGGAGTCCCTGGGTGGTACGAAGACTTAACTTGTTTGTATGCTAACTTAATATGGTAGGGGGAGGATCAGCTATGGAGCACAGTTCTATTTTGACACATACGAGGGTCTCCCTGAGTTGGAGTTGACACAATGGCAATGGATTTTACATGATTTCAAACAAACAAACAAATAACCAAGCAAAAGAAAATCCTGTTAAAATGGCAAAGGTATTTTTCCCTGATAATTTAATCTGATTGTTTAACCAGATAAACTGGCATTATTAACAACTTAGCAGTTTCAAGGAGATCTGTGGGCAAAGGAAGTTTGTAAGTCCAATTGAGAACACAGAAAAGCCCCAGTTTTGTGTAAATGTCATGATGATGTGATATGATTCTTACCAATAATAGAGAAACTTGAATTCATTGCCTTTCTGTTGGCATCTTGCCACAACTTATACCACTTGTTATAACAAAACACAGCCTGAGTCAATATAAGGGCAATAAAATATCTAGTCGCTTTTGACAGACATTCTTCTTCTACTATAGGTTAGTGTTTGTATGTTAATGATCAGGGAACTTCAGAGGACAAATACATAGCACTAACATCATTATTTTAGGCATTATATCATAAAACTGTTAAATATTTATCCTTTGTCTTCTCAAATAGAACGGAAGTTATTTTAGAAAAATAATTCACCTGTCTTGCTCACTGATGATTCCCTATTACCTAACATGCCTAAGAGAAATATTTATTAAAATCATGAAATTTTTGCCTTCTGTCTTTCTGGCTCATTTCTGTCCTCAAAATTTTTTTTTCTTTTTTTTTTTTCTTACTAGTCATAGCTCCCATTGTCTATTACATAAGGTGTTTGAACTTTTTTTTTTGAACTAGGAAAAATTTAGAAGAGTTTTGAGTGTGTGAAAATGATGATCTACACAAAGCTTTAGTTTTCTTTTCCTGGATTCACCTAAGGAAAAGAAAACTAAAGCTTTATTTTATTGAATCATTATAAAATATCAATAATTTCCTAAGATTCTGCAAAAACATTTATAGCTATGTATGTTTGAAAATATCCAAATTCTTATGTTTATTTTTAAATAATATCTTTCTTTATTATAGATAAAATCCATTCTCAGGGTCAAAATTCCCAAAATACAGAGAATTGCATGAAAAAAAAAAAAAAAGCCTTATCTCCCTTCGTTATCCTTTTATCCTTTTACTCTTTTTTTCCTAGAATTAAACACTATTAGGTATTCATTTTGTAGATTTGCTGGTCTTGGTTTTCTCATTTGAAAATGAGAATAATCATAGTAACTAATCATAGAGTTTTACGTAAGTAGTGGTATTATGATTCAATGGTCATGAAGAGGCATGGGACGGGCAACATTTCCTTCTTATACTTAAGATCGTGACTTAACAGTGAATAACAACAATATTATTTTATTTTCAAATAACAAACTCTGGATTTATCAATTCTACTTTTCTATGTTTTTGTATTAAATTCCGGTTTATTTTGCTCTTTTTTTCCATTTTTCCTCAAACTTATAACTTTATTTCTCTAAATTCTGCAATTAAATCCTTTACTGTTTTAATTAAATCAACCCAATGCTCTCTACCACAGCTTTCATGCTAAAGCTTTAAACACATTTCTTAATCAAGTAATTGTCATATCTTCCAGAAGGGCTTATGGGGTGCTATAGTGTCTGAGTCTTTGAATTCTTAGGAATAAAGTACTTTATTCTTGAATGATATTTAGACTGGGTAATATTTCTAGATCACACATTTCTCTCCCAAAGGAGTGTAGGGCCATTCTCTAGAATTAAATCATGCTCTAATGAAGTGAAAGATCAGCCTAGTATTTTTTCTTAGGGATGTTTTTTTTTTCTTTCCAGATTGGGTGTGTATAGATTTCTGACTCTGTGAGCAGAGTAAGTGCCAAGTAAAAGAGGAACATGACGCAGCCTCACATACTGAGGTATATGATCACCTTCAAATAACATCTCTCAAGGCAGAGACAGGGATTATTTGAGTCCTAAGAGAAATGTATAATGGTGATTTATCTTTCATCCAATTTCATTTGTAAGAAAGAACCACAAGTGCAACAAGTATTCAATGGCTTTACAAGTCACATTAAGCCCAGATGAACAAGTGCTAGATACTGGGAAATGGTTTAGAGTTTAGGGTTTTCTTGCTGTTTGGTGAAGCCTGGTTTTAGAGAAAATATTTTTAGCATAAAAATGAGTGATGTGTGGGGTTAACAACCTTCACACACATATCTGATACAGAGTTCTGGGGATAGAGGACAATTTATCTTATTTCAAGAAAATGAAAGAGAACAAAAAAAAAGGTAGATAAATCATTCAAAACACAATGCATGTTAGGGCTTGGAGTGGACTTTTGTGATGAAAAGAAAAAGATAAAATTCTAATGAAAGCAAAGTCTAAAGCAAAGCTAGATACTAACGCATTATCAACCCCATTGCCTTCAAGTCAGACTCATAGCAGCCCTATAGGACAGAGTAGAACTACCTCATAGGGTTTCCAAGGACAGCCTGGTGGATTTGAACTAATAACTATTTTGGATAGTAACCATAGGTCTTTAACCACAACCCCACCAGGGTTGCCATGCATTATTAGAGGGGTACAATTTAAGGGAAACCAAAATGAGAAAATATGAAAATAAGGCAGGGAAGCAGGGTGCATTACAGAGCTGGCTTCACAGGTAATCACGGCTGGTTGTTTCATTGTTGGGGAAGTGTCTTGGTTATCTAGTGCTGCCATGACAGAAATCCCACAAGTGGATGGCTTTAGCAAAGAAAGTTTATTTTCCCACATTATAGCAGGTTAAAAGTCCAAATTCAGGGTGTCAGCTCCAGGGGAAGGCTTTCTCTCTGTGTCGTCTCTGGAGGAAGGTCCTTGTCCTCAATCTTCCCATGGTTGAGGAGCTTCTCAGGCTCAGAGACCCCGGGTCCAAAGGACGCATTCTGGCCCTGGTGCTGCTTTCTTGGTAGTTTGAAGTCTCCAACTCTCGGCTTGCTTCCCTTTCCTTTTATCACTTAAGAGATAAAAGGTGGTCCAGGCCACACCCCAGGGAAACTCCCTTTACCTTGGGTCAGGGAGGTGACCTGAGTGAGGGTGGTGTTACAATCGCACCCTGATCCTCTCGACATAAAATTACAATCTCAAAATGAAGGACAACCCCACAATACTGGGAATTATGGCCTAACCAAGTTGATACACACATTTTTGGGGGGGCATAATTCAATCATGACAGGAAGCCTTCAAATAAGTTGTAGAAAAACATTGTGTCTCAGAACAGAAATTGAGTGGAAGATAGACGAACAATTTCGCTGAGGCCTCCTTCCCATCACCTATTTCTCCTTTATCAGTGTTTGTCCCAAGAAGCTTCAACTCCCTTGTACTTCTGAACTTTGTTAGCTATACCTTCTGTGCATCTTTTGGGAAATGTAGAACCTCCATGTATCCAAGCACTGGACCTGCTTTAGCACTGCAATGGCAGGTCCAATGGAGATGAGATTGGCAAATTCTTCCTGTATTGGGCCAAACAAATGTTTTAGAATTTGTGTGCCAAGAGATGTCTTGCTCTTTTAGCAAGAAAGCAGTCATAGACAATATATAGACAGTTGAGCATAGGTATGTTCCAATAAAACTTTATTTATAAACACAGATGACAGAACTAATATGGCCCATGGGCAATAGTTTACTGAACTCTGCAATGGGGAATATACTAATGTTTGCCTATGTCCTGGAGGAGACTGAGGAAACTAGTCAAGACATTACTACTATGGAAATATATCACTATGCTAGGTATGTAAAAATAAAGTTACATCAAGGTAAATAGAATAGAAATTTAATAATATATTTTGTCAGTCTTAATACAACAAATATAGATTATGGATTTAAAAAGGATATTAAAAGAAAACTGATGCATGTCTTAAATGGGTTGGGGGAGAAGAAACCTGAAGAAAATTTGAAAAAGTAAATTAATTATAAGTTTTAAATAAAAGTATAAATCCGCACCAAAAAAAAAAAAAAAAGTAAGAAGAATTTTGGAGCTGTCTCTAAAATCCTTGACATGGTACCAAAATACTGATAAATTTCAAAATGTAGAAGCAGTGATATGAGAAAAGAAAACAATCGTAGAAAAGGAGCTAGAGAAGATATAAAATAAAAATATTTGATTTTCAGTGTCAAAAATAGCGCCCCTGAAGAATGAGATGTCAAAACGGATAAGAAGCAACTATCACACATAACATTGATGATGAATTTGCAACAGAAGACCTGAGTCTTCAAATCTAACTAGATCAATGTGTCTCATAAAAACAATTTAATGGAAAATATCCATACTTTTCCTACTTTTAAAAATTCAGTGTTAAGACTTTTCGTTTGTTTGTTTTAATAGTATCTAGCCAGAACAAACCGGTTACCCACAATGCAATCCCAGTCAGACTTTCATATTTCTTTACAGGTAAAACCATATATGGGCTGCTTTTAAAACTTTTTTTTTTAAACTATATACAAGTTCATAGAGCAAGCTTAGCACTATCTTTTTTTTACATGTTGCTGTTAAAAAAAAAAAAAATTAGCATAACACATTTACAAAAATACCTCCGGGATTGAGGGAGCTGTTGGCAAACAACCATAGAACATGCTTGTTATTTGCATAAAATAGGTTAAGAGTGGGATTATGCTAATTGTTATAACATATCAACCTTAAATGAAATGGTATCACACAATATGAAACAGTCATTCAAAGATTTAAACCTTGTCATTCAGCCATCCTTTATGGTCTCCTTGTCACCTAGACAACAAATGGGGACACCACAGTCCTAGGGCAGGCATGCCCTGCTCTTAGTAGCCTTGACCAGGAAGTGGCACTCACAGTTTCTATCCACATTTCCAGAGCAGGAACTTAGATACTTGGTCACATCAGAACATAAGGAGCCTGGAAAACTGTAGTCGATATGCTCAGGAAGATGAGAGTGATTTTAATGAATAGCAAACAGCTTCTCTGTCACATCTGCATACTTGCGGTGAGTGAGGCCCACTGAATGAAGGTGGCTGCTTTCTAGAATGAGAGTCGCTTCCCACCATCTCCATGACTACTAAAAAAACTAATGACTGCTTATTTGTACTAAAGTATGCACCCCAGGGGAGGTAGTTTCTCCTCGCAAATTTTACCCACTATATCATTAATCAGAAAATAAAGCTTACACATGAATCTTGTAGCTAGAACAGGGGAAGATATTTTCTTTCTAGTCATGCACCTATGGTCAGTGATGTTGGATCGAACTCCTTGCAGACCCTGTGTACAACAGAACAAAACACTGTCTGGTCTTGCGCCATTCTCACAGTCTTGCTATGTTTGAACCCATTGTTGCAGCCACTGTGTCAATCCATCTCATTGAGGGTCTTCCTCTTTTTCCTTGACTCTCTACCAAGCATGAAGTTCTTCCCCAGGATCTAGTCCCGCCTGATAATATGTCCAAAGTATGTGAAACAAAGTCTCACCATCCTAGCTGCTAATGAGAGTTCTGGCTTTGCTTCTTCTAAGACAGGTTTGTTCATTCTTTTTGCAGTCCATTGTCTATTCAATATTCTTTGCAACTGAACAAAGGCCCTGTTAGCCCTTTCCCTGTTCCCACGCACTCTGGCTTATAAAACCTCATCCCTTTGCCTCATGGTCTTACACCTGCAACTAAACTTGGAGCCTTATAATTGTAGAAGAGATTTCTCCTGTCAACTTACCCGGGGACAAAGGTCTGAGGACACCACCCAAAGATGAACCTTATTCACCTGCATTCTAACCCACTATGCAAGTAAAGAAAAACTTGTAAAATGCCACTGAAAAATGTCAATTAATTACTGAGAACTACAGCCCTCTATAAGTGCATTTTTCATTGTGGATTATTGCACACACTAATTCTAAATCTAAATTCAGCCTTTTTTATTTTTCTAACCAAAATATAACCATAGATTTGCAATGTATTTTGAAGTTTACTACCGAGGCATCCTTTCTGGAGGAAAAAAAAATATTACTGAAGAAATGTATTTCCTAATAAAATTAATTCATAGAAATTGTAATCAGAAAACTATATGATATGAATGACTTGTGAGAGTTAAAACCAATGCATATGTTAAATACGAATAAATGTTGAAAATTGTCTTGAAAATAATAGCTTATAGTAACGTGTCTATCTGAAAATACATGTCTAATATATAAATAATGAGGAGGACTTATATAATAATTTGAATTTATAAGGCATGGCTAAATGAATTAATATAAAGATGAATAAAAGGAGGCTCCAAATTCAAGTCAAAATTTGTTCTTATATCTAAACTCAAGCATTGCCTTACTCTTAATTTGTTTAATACAGGTTTGAGTACCTAAATCCAAAAATAAATAATTTTTACCTTACAAACAGTAAAAGAAAAAAAAATTGCAAAAACACAAATGATAAAAAGATAGAAGATATGCAGAAGCATAATATAGAAAAATGCGGTATGTTGTTGTTGTTAGGTGCAGTTGAGTCGGTTCCGACTCATAGCGACCCTATGCACAACAGAACGAAATATTGCCTGGTCCTGTGCCATCCTTACAATCGTTGTTATGCTTGAGCTTATTGTTGCAGCCCCTGTGTCAATCCACCTTGTTGAGGGTCTTCCTCCTTTCCACTGACCCTGTACTCTGCCAAGCATAATGTCCTTCTCCACGAACTGATCCCTCCTGACAACACGTCCAAAGTGTGTAAGACACAGTCTCGTCATCCTTGCTTCTAAGGAGCATTCTGGTTGTACTTCTTCTAAGACAGATTTGTTGGCTCTTTAGGCAGTCCATGGTATATTCAATATTCTTCGCCAACACCACAATTCAAAGGCGTCAACTCTTCTTTGGTCTTGCTTATTCATTGTCCAGCTTTCACAAGCATATGGTGCGATTGAAAATACTATAGCTTGAGTCAGGGGCACTTTAGTCTTCAGGGTGACATCTTTGCTCTTCAACACTTTGAAGAGGTCCTTTGCAGCAGATTTGCCCAATGCAATGCATCTTTTGATTTTTTGACTGCTGCTTCCATGGCTGTTGATTGTGGATCCAAGTAAAATGAAATCCTTGACAATTGCAATCTTTTCTCCGTTGATCATGATGTTGCTCATTGGTCCAGTTGTGAGGATTTTTGTTTTCTTTATGTTGAGGTGTAATCCATACTGAAGGCTGTGGTCTTTGATCTTCATTAGTAAGTGCTTCAAGTCCTCTTCACTTTCAGCAAGCAAGGTTGTGTGATCTGCATAACGCAGGTTGTTAATGAGTCTTCCTCCAACCCTGATGCCCCGTTCTTCTTCATATAGTCCAGCTTCTCATAGTATTTGTTCAGCATACAGATTAAATAGGTATGGTGAAAGAATACAACCCTGACGCATGCCTTTCCTGAGTTTAAACCAATCAGTACCCCCTTGTTCTGTCTGAACAACTGCCTCTTGATCTATGTAAAGGTTCTTCACGAGCACAATTAAGTGTTCGGGAATTCCCATTCTTCTCAGTGTTATCCATAGTTTGTTATGATCGACACAGTCAAAAGTCTTTGCATAATCAGTAAAACACAGGTAAACATCCTTCTGTTATTCTCTGCTTTTAGCCAGGTTCCATCTGACATCAGCAATGATATCCCTGGTTCCATGCCCTGTTCTGAAACTGGCCTGAATTTCTGGCAGTACTCTGCCGATATACTGCTGCAGCCGTTTTTGAATGATCTTCAGCAAAATTTTTCTTGCGTGTGATATCAACGATTAAAAAAAAAAAAAAAAACCCACTGTCATCGAGTCCATTCTGACTCATAGCGACCCTAGAGGACAGAGTAGAACTGCCCCATAGAGTTTCCAAGGAGGGCCTGGCGGATTTGAACTGCCGACCTCCTGGTTAGCAGGCGTAGCATTTAACCACTTCGCCACCAGAGTTTCCGATATTAATGATATTGTTCTATAATTTCCACATTCGGTTTGGATCACCTTTCTTGGGAATAGGCATAAATATGGATCTCTTCAATCAGTTGGCCAGGAAGCTGTCTTCCATATTTCTTGGCATAGACAAGTGAGAAAAGAAAAAAAAAATTGCTTAAACACAAATGATAAAAATACAGAAGATATGCAAAAAGCATAATATAGAAAAACATGGTATAAATCATGTTAAAACTAGCATATGTGTCAATAATATATTTCCAATTGGCTAATTTCCTTTTGGAAACCCTGGTGGCATAATGGTTAAAAGCTACGGCTGCTAACTAAAATGTTGGCAGTTGGAATCCACAGGCGCTCCTTGGAAACCCTATGGAGCAGTTCTACTCTATCCTATAGGGTTGCTGTGAGTCGGAATTGACTGATGGCAATGGGTTTAATCTCCCTTTAGGAAACCCTGACCACATAGTTGTTAAGAGCTATGGCTGCTAACCAAAAGGTTGACAGTTCGAATCCACCAGGCATTCCTTGGAAACCCCATGGGGCAGTTCTACTCTGTCCTGTAGGGTCACTATGAGTTGGAATCGACTCAGTGGCAATGAGTTTGGTTTTGGTTTGGTTTAATCTCCCTTTAAGGAGCCTTGGTAATGCAGTGGTTGAACATCTGACTGCTAACTGAAAGGTCAGAGGTTCAAACCCACCAGCCACTCCACAAGAGAAAGAAGTAGCAGTCTGTTTCCGTAAAGATTACAGCCTTGGAAACCCTGTGGTGCAGTTTTACTCTGTCCTGTAGGGTCTCTGTGAGTTAGATTAAATGGTAACAGGTTTGGTTTTTAGTTACTGTCCCTTTATATTTATAAAGCTTTATTAAGTAATCTGCAATCTAATTTCATTGTCATTTTTTTTCAATTAATATGAGTTAAATTATGGGTTAATATTATCAACAAAATAATCTAGGTAATGCTTCTTGAGATTCCCTTTTTAATCTAATTTGTATTCCAATTCTGATTTAAGGATATCAGTGGGAAGCATGTCTAGTTTACAATACCAGTTCTATTTTCCATCAGCCTGTGGGACATGGAGACAGTTCTGGAGGAAAGGCCATCTCTAGTAAGGGATTTTCATCTTCAGCTGATCTGTAGATGCCAAAATTTTCCCTTCCTAGGTTGAGTTTTCATTGTTAATTTGCCACGGTTTTTGGACTCCACTTGAGGTATCACTACTTGTTACACCTTCCATTTGTGTTGTACCACAAGCTCAGATACTTTTGTGAATTATCTTGGCAAGATATTATCTTTTATTACAGACCCTCCATTTTGCTTTTGTTTTAGGTTTCTTTAATCAACTTAATTTAATGAAAATAATTCATTTTAATTATTAATAAATATTAAATTAATTATAGACTGATTCAATTAATTTATTTTTATAAATATTAATTTAACTGAATCAAATTTATTTCATTCCATCTGCTCTTTCACTCCTAAAGAGAAAATCAATTGATTAATTGATATGTATAATTTAATCTATATTATTATATTGTTGCTTTTTTCATTTTTATTTTGGCTAATCTTGTGCTACAGGCCTCAGTCTATTTCATAATTTTTCACTCAGGGCTGTTTGTTTACATCTAGTTTTTGGCTTTATTTGCTGCTACATTTTTCTATTTTGTGGAAAAGTTACATAAGGATTTTTTTTCCCCCTTTCAATACTGGTAGAGTCCTTCTATAAAAAGTCAGCAATCTGATGATAATTTTTCATCATGGGAGATTTTATATATGGTTTTAATTTATGTTACTCTTGAGTCAGTTTTGGTAAGTTTGTCATTTGTTTTAGTTTTGTTGAAAAGTATCTGTGGATTATATTATATAGTTACCTTTTTAATTTCTGATACATCTATAATAATGACTCCTATTCCATTTCTAATATTGTTATTCTTCAAATTGTTTTTTTTTTCCTGACCAACCTCTTGGCTTCTGACTATCCTAGTAATCTTTTCAAGAAAATTAATTTGAGTTATTTTATAGTCTCTGTAGAGTACTTGCTTTCTATTTCATTATTTTATACTCTTTCTTCTTTTATTTTCTGCTTTAAGTTTATCAAACTCCACTTTTATTATTTAAATCTTTTTTGTTATTTTGATCTATGTTATGTTCACTTATTTTCAGCTTTTCCAAATGTAAACATGCAAGCAGTGATATGATGGCATTTAAAAATAAATAAATAAAAACACAGTAATTTGAAGATTTTGACCACAGTGTTGCATACACTCTCGCTACGGTCATGTTCAAGCTACCAATGGGATGTCAACCAGTTCACAAAGCTGGCACTGGCTATCTCTAGTCTATCTCTTCATATGCATTTCTTTCTAAGGTGTGTTTCTGTATCCCACAAAATTAGAAAGATATCATTTATGTTTCATGTAGTATTAAATTATTTTTATACTTTTATTATTATGCATTTTCTTATCTTATAGTTCTCTAGATTTTTTTTCATAAATAGACGAGGTTTTTCTAGTTATTTTACTATGAAAACTTATATCTATTTGTAACTGACCAGAAAGTATGGGTTTTATAATATCGAGTTATGAATATTTTTTGAGTCTTGCTTTATGGTCTAGTATGTGGCTGTATTTAGTTTTCTAATGTACTCAGGAGAATGCATATTTTCCAATTTGGGAATGCAATATTTTATGTATGGTCTCAAGATCAATTTCTGTAAGTTTGTTTAAATATTCTGTTTAAACAATTATCTTAATTTACCAGTTACTCCAAGAAGATTGTTAAAGTATCAGTGTTGTTTTGTAAATATTCAGGTAAAATTATCAGATACACAGAAGTTTAAAATTAATATAGCTTCCTGATAAAGGTATATTTTAATCACTATATATTTCCTATCTCATCTTTGTTAATGCTTTTTTAGCCTTAAAGTCTATTGTGACTGATATTTATAAAGTTATAAAACCAGGCCAAATCTGTTGCTGTCGAGTCAATTCCAACTCATAGAAACCCTATAGGACAGAGTAAAACTGCCCCCTAGGATTTCCAAGGAGCACCTGGTGGATTTGAAGAGCCAAATTTTTTTTTTTTTTTTTTTTTTTGGTTAGCAGCCATAGCTCTTTATCACTATGCCACCAGTGTGTCTAATAAAGCTGTACATCTTTTATTCTGTTATACCTTTGCTTGCTTGTCTTTTGTTTATCCTGTTATACATATTTTGTGTACAACATAAATTATATTTATTTGTTGTCAGCTATTTTGCTGTAGGATGCTGGTTGTGTTTCTGTCTCCTATGATACCATTGTTGAACATCTATTTTCTCAGCTTAAATGTTCATTCATCATGAGTCATTTTCATTTAACTGCCCCTTTTTATTAATATTAAGAATTCTCCCATTCAACACATTCTGCTTTTATTCATGAATGGTCTTAAAATTTGAGATTATTATCCTAACCCTGTAACTATTTTATATTAAGTACTGTTTATAACCTCAAAAAGAAAACCAGCATGTTATATATTATATCTAAAGATAACTCTGTATCACTTTAAAATTCCCAAAACTGAAATGAAATAGCCTTATGAAGTAGATTGCTGTTTCATTCATCCTGTGAGCATTTAATATTCTATAACAGAAAGTCCCATAAATAGAAGGTTTTTTCCCATGATGTGAATTAAAGAATGAGTGTGTTCCAATAGTAGCTGACTTGGAATGTTGTGGCTCTGCTTTCATCTGCCATGGAGGGTTGGATCATGGTATCTCTCCTCAGTGCAGATGGTATTCAGTAGTTCAGCTTAGCTTCAGCCAGTGGAAGAAAAAAAAGTCTAAATACTCTAATGTGCTCTGCATTAGCAAAATTGTATTCATTTCTGTATAAATTTTTTTAATTGTATTAATACATGTAAGAAATCATCCAGAAACAAGTCAATTATATTCTGACACAGAAGACATAAAATGCCATTTTCATATTCAGACTTCCTTTGAAAAGCAGATGTTTAATTCATGGTAATTAATTTATAATAATTGTATGTCATTAATAGAAGAGTATTTGTTAACCTGTGAAATATAATTACAATGACTTGCTATTGATCTCTGACAAATCAAGATAGATTGTGTAGCTGATCTTCAATGTCACTGACAAAAATTTTAAAAGTTAAAAGTGGATTAATAAGCAAGCTAAATTTCCCAAAATTAATAGCCACAACTATAATTGATTTTTAAGAAACAAAGCCTTGCCAAATTCACAGCTTCCACTTATTCAAAATATTTCTACTTATGATATAATGTTAGAGTTTTAAAAATATTTTAATCAAATAACTTAGTTGATCGGTATCATAATTTAACTGGCCATTGTTATTTGTTTTATTCTTTTTTGTATAAAAACAAGTTATGTTAAAAAGGTTATTGAAATAGTTACACTTTTGTAAATATAATAACCCCTAATTACCACATTTTTAGAAAACTAGCAATATTTACTCATGTTTAAATGATATATTATCATCACTTAAGAACTGTAGAGTGATTCTTTGATATTTATTAGTTGGTATACAAAACACAAGAGTCAATATCTACAGGATAAATCAACCACATGGAGAGCTCCGATTTGCTTGATTAGAGTTTAATTTGAGAGGATGTTTTCCTTGACTCAATATTTTTCTGAATTCTCATTCAATTCTAAGGTTCAGAATCAAGAAAAACATATAATGGAAGGGCTGTTCTTTTAACAGGTAGGTATTATATTGTAATATGTGAAACATACCCAGGGCTTAATTTAGTCATTACTTTTATTATTACTAAAGGTCCAAATTCCTAACTATGTACTTGATACATCCTATATATTCCCAACCCCCCCCTTTTTTTTTATATACAGGTACCTAAATGAGACAAAATATTAACAAGAACAGAAATGCCTAGCTTCCAGAGAATACCTTCTATTGTAAAATCTATATAACATTTAACTTTTTTTTTTTTTACATAAAAAGTAAAATACAGCATATAATAGAAGAACATTTTTGAAACCTGGAGGTAATGTTTAAATTCCTGACACAGTTCCAGCTTCTTCAAAATTAACATGGGAGACATTGGGCAGGCAAAGCAGGGAGGATATGAGCCAGATACTTCTTGAGGTGCTATGACCAACAGCAACCTCTAGAAAGCACAAAGGCCAACACATCGAAATTCTAGTCAAGATCCAATGCCGAGCATTTGAAACTAGTCCCCCAAGAGCTGAACAAATGAACAAGGAAGCAGAGTTGAAAGAAGAAAAAGAAGAGAAAGAAAAAAAGGGAGAAGAGAGGAGAGAAGAAGGAGGGGAATTCTGGTGAACAATATGGCAAAAGTTAAATGTCTGAGTTAATGTAAAAGGCTCTAAATATATTTTCTCCTTTTTTCTATTAACATCTGTAAAACACTTGAGTATACAAAGCAATAATCATAACACTGTATATATGACAATAATAATAAATTTTTTTAGCACACAGGAATTAGGGAGGGTGTGGAAATATATTGGAACAAAATTTCTATATATTATCAGAATCAAATTAATATTAATCAGAAGTAGATTGTGATACATTAAGATGATCAAAGTAATCCCAGAAGTAACTACTAAGAAAGAAAAAAAAATCAAAGGCATTAAAATGATAAACTAGAATATACTTGCATAATAAAAAAAGGTAGTAAGGAAGAAAACAAACTTAAAAGCTATGTATGACATACATAAAATAAATAGCAAACTGGTAGATATAAATCCAATCTATATTAATAACAATATTAAATATGAGTGGATTAAACACACCAAATCAAAGGAAAGAGATTGCTAGACTGTATTAAAAACAAAAGCAAGATCCAGCTATATGTTGTTTACAAGGGATACACTTTATATATTTAAAGACACAAATAAATTGAAAGTGAAATATGGGAAATACATAAGATGAAAAAGTAACTATAATAAAATTGTCATATATATGAAGAGAGTCGGCATATTATATGGCATCAGAAAAAATAAACTTTTAGATAAAAATGTTATGAGAGACAAGTAAGGACATTTTATAATTATAAAAAGGCAATTTTATGGAAAATATATAACAATTCTGAAAATAAATTCACATAACATCAAATCACCAAAATGAATGAAGCAAAGACTGACAGAATTAAAGGAGAAATAGACAATTCCACATGAAAAGAGGGAGATAAAACCTTGATCTGCCGCACATGGAAATTTCATCAAGATAATCTAGGCAAACATCCATAAAAGAAGTAAAAAATGAATCAGAAAATATTGGAATTATGCAAAATATATTCTCTAACAACAGTTTAAATTAGAAATCCACAATAGAAGAAAATTTTGGAAATCTTGAAGTATTTGAAAATCAAATGATCCACCACTAATTAATAGTTGAATCATAAAAGAAACTATGAATTAGAAAATACTTTCAACTGAATATAAATTAAAACACAGGATATCTAAATTTTTGGAAGGTCATTAAAGTGGTGCTTAGAAGGAAATTTGTCAGTATAAATGCTTATATGAGAAAATATAAAACTATCAAATAAATAACCTAAGATGATACATTAAGGAAAAGAGAAAAAGAAGAGCTAAATAAACCTAAAGCTAGCAGAAGGAAGAAAATAGGAAAAATTAGATTGAAAATCCATAAAATATAAAGGAATATAATGAAATCTAATGCTGGCTCCATGGAAAGAAAGACAAAATTGACTGAAATTTATTTAGAATTACCAAGGAAAAGAAAGAGAGAGAACACAAAATGCTAAAATCAGGAATAAAAGAAGGGACATCACTATTGATGTAACAAATTTTCAAAATTGACAAGGGAATACTATAAACAACTTTATGCAACAAATTAGAACAGTTAGGTAGAATAGATATATTCCTAGAAAGAAAAAAAATTACTAAAACTCACTCTATAGGAAATATAAAAACAATTTAGACTAATAACAAGTGAAAAAATGAATTATTAATTATTAACATCATTCCATAATGAAAAGCTCAGACCCAGGTGGCTTTTCTGGTGAATTCAACCATACATTTAAAGAATAAATAATACCAACCCTGCACAAACTCTATCAGAATATAGAGGAGTAGGGAACACCTCTGAGCTCTTTCTATGAGGCCAGTATTAACCATGATACCTAAGTTAGATAAAGACATAAAAAGATAATGACATATAAATGTTTCTCATGAATATATACAAAATCCTCAAGAAAATATTAGCAAACTGTATCTCACAGAAACAAACAAAAACAAAAACAAACCTACTGCCCTTGAGTAGATTCCGACTCATAGCAAGCTTATAGGACAGAGTGGAAAAGCCCCATGAGTTTTCAAGGAGCGCCTGTGGGATTCAAACGGCTGACCTTCTGGTTAGCAGCCGTTGCTCTTAACCACTACTCCACCAGGGTTTCCTAAACAATATCTAGTCACATATAAAAAGTGTATACACTACAACTAAGTAGAATTTATCCCAGAAATACAAGGATGTTTTAACACACGAAAATAAATCAAGATAATAGAACATATGAATAAAATTATGGAAAAGGTGATGTGATTATCTCAGTGGACACAGCAAAAGCCTTTGACATTATTCAATAACTTTTCATAAAAAAAATATTCAACAAACTCAGAATAAGAGTTAACAAAAGAAAGAAAAACACTTAATGAGATGGATTGACACAGTGGCTGCAACAACGGGCTCAAGCAGAGCAAGGATTGGGAGGATGGTGCAGGACCAGGAAGTGTTTTGTTCTGTTGTACATGGCGTCACTATGAGTCAGAAGCAACTCAACGGCACCTAACAGGAATAAGAGGATAAAATGTAACTCCTTCGATCTCAATCTGATACAGGGCGTGCAAGAAAAACCCAAAGAAAACATACTTAACAGTGAAAGACTGAATTAAGTATCCTGCTAAGGTCAGGAACAAAAGGAGAATATCTGTCTCAGGAATTTAATTCAACGTTGTTCTAGAGGTTCTATTCAGGATAATTATGTAAGAAAATGAAATAAAAGGCACTGTATTGAAAAGAAAGACATAAAACTATCTCTCTTTACAGACATCATGATATTTTGTTTAAAGAAAATCCCTAGGAACACACATTAAAAAAAAAACTTAAAACTAGTGAGTTCGGCAAGATAGGTGGCTTCAAGATAAATATACAAAACCCTATTATATCTGCATACACTCGTAAACAAAATATGATAATTTAATGAAGAAAGTAATTCCATTTATAATAGTATCAAAATGGATAAAATAATTTAATTAAAGGATGCAAAATTTGTACACTGAAAATATACAAAACATTTAAAGATATTTAAGGAGACAAAAAGAAAAGCATCCCATATTCATGCCTCGAAAGACTTAATACTGTTAAGATGACAATATTTCCCAAATTGATCTACAGGCTCTATACAATATATCAAAATCCCAGCAGCAGTTTTTTTTTTTTTTTTTTTTTACAGAAATTGACAGTTATTCTATAATTCATATGAAATAAGTGCAAGGGAGCCAAAGTGCCAAAGCCATCTTGTAAAACAACAAACCTGGAGAGCTGATACTTCCTAATTAAAAAAAAAAAAACTTACTACAAAGTTCTACTAATCAAGACAGTGTGGTATAAGGTATAAGGAATGGCATATAAATTAATGAAAAAGAATTGAGAATTGATTTTTTACAAGGGTAACAAACTATTTTAATTGGAATAGACTAGTCTTTTCAAGAAATGATGTGGTGACAAGTAGATATACACACGCTAAAAAGTAACTTGTACCCCTAAATCAAATCATTTATAAATATTAACTGAAAATGAATCATAGACATAAATGTAAGAAGTAAAATGAGAAAATATTAGAGGAAACAAAAGATATAAGTGTTCATGGCCTTGGAGCCGCCGTAGTGCAGTGGTTAAAAGTTCAGCTGCTAACCAAAAGTTCGGCAGTTTGAATCCACCAGCCACTGCTTGGAAATCCTATGAGGCAGCTCTGCTCTGTCCTATAGGGTCACTGTTAGTCTGAATTGACTCAACAGCAATAGGTTTGGTTTGTTATTGGTTCATGACCTTGAATTAGGCATAAATTTCTTATATCAAAAACCTAAGTGGATAAAAATCACCCCATAAAATTGGACTTTCCTAAATTAAAAAATTTGTGCTTCAAAGGACAGCATCAAGAAAATGATAAGATAAGCCACAAATTCAGAGAACATATTTTGTGAACCTAACATAACATTGTGCACAGTGGTTAAACTTTCCACTGGTAATCAAAGGGTCGGCAGTTCAAATTCACCAGCTGCTCCTTGAAAATTCTATGGAGCAGTTCCACTCTGTCCTATAGGGTCACTATGAGTCGGAATTGGTTGGCAACTGATTTGGTTTGTTGTTTTTTTAACATAACATTTGCTAAAGGTCTTGTATCCAAATGTACATATATGTATGTATATATATATAATTTATATATTATGTTTATATACATAGTGTCATATATATAATATATTGTGTTGAATTGTGTTTTATATACATACAAAACACAATTCAATAGGCTAAAGATAAATAACCCAAATAAAAATGGACAAAGGATTTGAATAGGTATTTCTCTGAAGAAGCTATTATTAAAATACACTGTTATATAAATTAGCTATACATGGCCTCAGGTTGTTTACTTTTTCACAGTAGGCTGAGGTCTGTTAGCTCAAAAAGAACTTGGACGAAAATCTCAAATTTTTACACATCCAGATGTTTCAAAAATAGCCAAATTAAGCAGATTTTGGTCACTTAGAGCCTACCTGCTTTACATACCTTGCCAAACTGCGTCTAACACCTGCAGCCATAAATAAGATGAAACTTCGTAGTTGCAAGGATTCCAACCCCCTACTGCCCTGCCATTCATCATCACAATGTGTGTGTGGGGCCAAGGGGGGAGGAGGTGTTGGTTATTATCTGTCCTGTGTACTTTTTAAGTCTTATATTCCTTTGGTTTGCCTGCAATAACTCACTAAATTCCATTTATTCCTAAACTTTTTTTCTTCTCTAATTTTGATGCAAGAATTTCAGTAAGATCATTTGGTAAACTTGGCTTTAATATCTTTCCCAGGGTATTTAAATATTAATACATATGATACTTTTATTGCTAATCATTTTACATATTTAGAGTTTGGATAATCATGATTTGTCTAATTTGTGTAAAGGAAAAGGAAGTTACGATGCCAGAGAAAAATTATAGAGAATTTTCTTGTATTTATCCAAACATCAGCATGCTCTATTAGTTACAGCTAGTTTAGAGTTTGATAATCATTTTATTATTGCCTTACTACTTATAAAAAAACCCAAAAAACCCACTGCTGTCAAGTCGGTTCCGACTCACAGCGACCTAGAGGACAGAGTAGAACTACCCCATAGAGTTTCCAAGGAGAAAAATTCTCATGAGTACATATTTCCCTAGAAAATCAAAGGTGCATGGCAAGACAATAATGATAACATTTTTAGAGATTAAAACCACTAATTAAACTGTAGAGCTTCAATGACTGACTGTTTTAAAGACTGAACAGAATACTCTTAAACAGCTATTTATTTTACTAATAATGTTATAGTGCATTTATTTTGAAATAATAGATTTCTTGAAGTATTCAAATATTTACTATTAAAAAGTCATTCATAGTCTTATATTTAACAAAACTAATTACAAATATAATACACATCTAACAATTGTAAAATATTATTTGTTTTATAAACACCTAAACAAGAAACTGATTAAAGACTCACAATTATTTGCAAAGTTACATTGCCACAATGTCTCAATTTCAAGTGACACCAATGCCAGATTGTGTCAAGTTGAGTGAGGTCCTTTGTGTGCATTTTTAAAGGTACATTTACAAAGAAGTCCATACAAAAATCATCAAATTCATTTTGCCTCTACCAGCATGTGGGTCACCATTGAACCTAGGTCATTTCAGAGTGGGATAACCCATCAACAGGTACAGATTTTTTTTTTTCTTGCTGCAAATGTAAGTTTTATATACACTAGAGAAAATGTTTTCATAAGCAATTTCTCTTGATAAACTGAAGGTTATTATCTGAGAACTGAAAACAGATTTTGCCAAATGTATACATGGAACAAAAGCATATTGAGCTTTAACATGAAAATACAAATTGTATACCTGTTCTTGTGCTGTCTTCTGCCTGACTCTATTGCACTTCTTATCTATTTTACACCACCATGACTATGGTTTGTATCCTTAACAGACTTGCATGCTGCCTCATGATAAGTCCTACATACATATATATATATATATACATATATAATTTTTGTATACATAGTATCTATGTATTAAGAAGCCCTAGTGGCACAATGATCAAGTGATTGGCTGCCAAGCAAAAGCTTAGAAAGATTAGAAAGGCCTGGCAATCAGCTTACATAAAGGTTACAGCCCAGAAAACTCTATGGGAATGTAATCAATGTCACTGAATTGCACCTGTAGAAATCGTTGACTTGATGTCAGTTTTGCTGGGTATATTTTCAAAAAAAAACAAAATTAAAATAAATTATTAAAAGAAAGAAAGAAAGCCCTATGGGGTAGTTCTACTTTGTCACATGCAGTTGCTATGAATCTGAAATACAATGGAAGACACCTAACAACAGCATCTATATATTGACCTATAATTGTTTCTCACACTTTAAACATATATTGGTGAGAAACCAAAAAGCTTTCATTGTAGTGGTCTTTATTGGGACATTATTGTTTTTTAGGCCAATGAGTATTCCTTTTCCTTTATACTGCATAAAAAATCATTTTTTTAATAAAATACACTCATTTCTTTATAATTTAAGTTGCATAGTGATGTGCACAGAGGTCTACCAAAAGATTAACATATTGAGAGTTTTCCTCAATATAGAAGTAGCTCACCGGTTCTCAAGGCAGAGACATTAAACAGAAGACAAGTACAAGAACAGGTATTTTGTGCCTTCATTATTTTAGAACACCAGTGTATGTAACTTGTTTCTCCCTAAAGCTATGGATTCATTTTTTCCTTTTTATTTATTTATTTTTTTTGCATGTATTTGGATGCCAAGCAATTTATAAAAAACAATTAGTTGGGACTTTTTATGTATTGTCTGATTTAGAACCAGGAGTCCTTTTTTAATGTCTCAGGTTCACAATTTCTAAGTCAAGGCGAAAAATAATCACACACTGAGTGATATTTAATGGGTAATAAAAGTACCATTGGAACAGAGAATTAGTAGTATAACCTTTAAGCTCAGGCTCTCCTAGGTGTAATATAAAGTCATAGGAGAAATAGCTTGTAATTAATTGTATAATTTCAAGTTTTGTCTTTTCATTACTAACTCTTTTTAAGTGAGGTGGCTCCATAATTAAAGAATAGGATGAACAGAATTACATGTGACTGAAAAGGCTACAGCAAACTTAAAAATGTATCCAATTTACTTAGTTAAAAGATCAGTTGCTAACCAAAAGGTCAGCAGTTCAAATCTACCATCCACTCCTTGGAAACCCTATGGAGCAGTTTTACTCTGTCCCATAGGGTCACTGTTGTAGCCTGACCCTATGAATGCCAGTAAATTTTCATTAGTCCTAAAACTAGCCCAAACCAGATTCGGCCTACCCTGCATATGTGGAAGGGCCAGCTGCCACCACTAATTGACTTCAACAGGGGAGGCAGTAAGAGGTGGAATGAATCAGAAGGAAAATCAGCACCTGGATCCTATTCTGAAGTGGGAGGTCTAACGAGAATCATGTCACCTTCTGTTCCTGGTCACCTAGAATTTTCCCTTCCCAGTACTCCTGTGTGGCCACCATCTTGCTGCCCAAATCACATATAAGCCCTGCATACCTGTAGCTTGGGGAGCCAGATCTGAGGAAATTCCTCTCGGCTCCTTGCTCTGCGCATTGCGGTAATGTTACTTGCTCTTTCTCAGACTGGTGTCCAGATAATTGGCAAGTCTGAGCGTGCTGGACAAGGACTCACCTTCCTGCATTCGGTAACACTATGAGTCGAAATCTATTCTATGGTGACGGGTATTTACTGATTGTCTAGATTTTGTCTTTCTTATTCCCCAAAGTCAGACTTTATTTGTTCCTGCAGAATTCCTTCTATCATTATTCTTTCAGGATATCATGACTTGTTTGCCATGAGGTGAACTACTAGGTTTGAATATAGTCTGTAAGTCACTTTATTGCCTGCTGATTTATGTGAAAAAGTTATTGTGATTTCAACGAAAGAAAAACCATATTTTATACAATGTGACCAGATAATTTCTCACAAAATGTGAATGATTTTGAGCAAAAAGGAAAATTCATATTTATTTACAAATTCTAGCATGAGAGAGATAAAGTTTCTATTTGATTATTATAAAAATCCCAAATAATGTGTGTGATGGTTAAGATTGTGTGTCAACTTGGCTGGGCCATGATTTCTCAGTGTTTATAAGTGATTACTCCCATGATTGAATCTGCTGGGAGTAGCCAATCAGTTGAAAGGGAGTTTCCTTGGGGATGAGGCCTGTATCCGAATATAAGCAGATGTTCTGGCTTTTTTGTTCACTCTGGATCCTTTGGCTCTCTCCTGTTCATCTGACCTCCAGTTCTTGGAACTTGAGCTATCAGTTTGTTTGCCAATCTTGGGATTCGTTGACCTTCACAGCCTGTGGGCAGAAGCTCTGCTCTCCCATCTGCCAATCTGGGGTTTGCCAGCCCCTGCGGTTACGTGAATCAGGAGAAGTCTCTATCCTGATCCATGGACTTGAGACGTTCTAGACTCTATAATCTTGTGAGCTGTTTCCTTGATATAAATCTCTTTCTATATATATTTATATGCTTTACTGGTTTTGCTTCTCTAGAGAACCCAGCCTAAAAACAATGTGTTAATATGTTATAATTTTAAACTGACCTTACTTATGCACTTAAAGAATCTAAAACATTTGCATCAAGAACATACAACTATGGAGAAGTGTCTCAAAACAATACAGAAAACCAACTAAAACTGAAGACTTTGGAAGTACACTTATAACTTACCTTTTTTAAAAATCAAGTTTGAGTGAAGATTGTTAAGATCACTGATATCTCCTTTAATCAACACAATAAATCAAGACTAATCATTAGTTGGAGCCCTGGTGGCATAGCGGTTAAAAGATCAGCTGCTAAGCAAAAGGTCTGAAGTTCAAATCCATCAACTGTTCCTTGGAAAACCTATGGGGCAGTTCTACTCTGTCCTATAGGGTTGCTATGGGTTGGAACCAACTTAACAGCACCTGAAAACAACAACAATTCAAATCTTGTTACCTACGCCAGAGTTATTCTGGATATAAAGCCACTTGCCTAACTATCATGATTTAAAACTGTCATGTTGGCTTAAGAAAAAAGTAAGAAAGAAAAGCTACATACCTGAATATTACAAACTGTAGAACCATTAATTTCAAGAGTAATATTTCTCCCCAGATTCCATTTATATGTTGATTAATTTTCCTTAATTCCAGAATCATGTTCCATTGTTTTAATCAGGTACAGCCGATATGTATTTATAGCTGATTTTTGTCTGTATAATAAAAATCCTTTTCAAAAATTGCTATCAAACAATTGAAGAAAAAGAGTGGTTATATGTGTAATGTTCGGAACAAAAAGAATTAGCTGATCTTATCTAGTGAATAGACTGTCTCAGCTTTGAAGGAGCAAACTGATAATAGCACTTTAATAATAATAATAATAAAACCTGACAGGCTCATATTTAATAGTCTGCTGAAAACACTTTATGCTGTTTCCAATGAAGCCAGTTGATCAGATACGATTCAAATATATTTTACCACTTATTAACAAAAGCAATGAATGCACTATTTAAAATACATTTTGTAATTTGGAGTCTTTGAATTGTTATATGATTCTATAATATATATTTTGATTTATATCTCGCATGCTTATAGAAAAAGGCCTTAAGGTCTTTAGGGCTAAAATCTTATAATAATATATGATCTTTGTACTCTATTTTATCTTAACTATTCTCTGCCTTAGAAAACCTGGTGGTGTAGTGGTTAAGAGCTATGGCTGCTAACCAAAAGACTAGCAGTTCGAATCCACTAGACACTCCTTGGAAACTCTATGGGGCAGTTCTACTTTGTCCTGTAGGTTCGCTATAAGTTGGAATCAACTCGACAGAAGCGGGTTTTATTCTCTGCCTCCAGTCTTGCTCTCCTCAAAACATTTCATTTCACTAAAATTAGGACACACACTTATCATATCATCTTGCTTAAAATTTTTCACTGTATTTCCATTTTTTTTTTTTACTGGATAAACCCATATATTAACATGATTGTGCTAAGTCCTCCATCACTCCTTCCCAGTATTATCTCTTCCCACCCAACCTCCATTGACATTCATGCTCTGATCTTACTGAACTAATATAACTTCCCTATGTATGCTCTGTGCTTCTTCATCTCTACAGCTTTTCAGTTCTGCTTCCTCTGCATGGAATGCTCTTCTCTTCCTCCCGTATTATGAATCTAGTCTAAAACCAGTAGCCATGGTGTTGATTCCGACTCATGGTGATCATATGTGTGTCAGAGTAGAACTGTGTTCCATAAGGTTTTCAATGGCTGATGTTTTTGGAAGTAGATCACCAAGATTTTTTTCCCCCAAGGTGACTCTGTGTGGACTCAAGCCTCCAACTTTTCAAATAGCAGTGGAGGGCTTTAACTGTTTATGTGCCACCCAAGAAGTCTGCATATATAGCCTAAAATATATAGCCTATTGATATGATATTTAACCTTCATGACACAGACTAGGATTTTCCTTCTTTTTTTAAAATAACTGAAAATAACTGAAATGCCCGTTCAGCATTAAGTGAATATTTTGTGTCTTTGTTTCTTATTACATTATGCATTATTTTGATATTACACTTATTGCAATGGATTTGAGTTTTTTCATTTACTTGTCTGTCTCTTAATAGATTGCATATTCCTGGAGATAAGAGAACTTGTCATATTTCCATTTTTCATCAATCACTAGAATATTGCCTGCCATGTAGAAGTCTTCAAAATAGTTTGATGAAGAGGGGAGACTTTATTTGGAAATATTTATAAAATTTTTTGCCTATATATTCACATTCATATAGCAAGTTGTATTAATGAACGATGAAGTAGAAAAGTGCATATTCATATGAGGCTTAAAAATCATCAACTAATAGGCATTTGTAGAAGAACAGAAGAGTCAGTTCTATATTTAATAAACAACATCTGTAAGAAGGTAAAGTATATTCAAACTAAAAGACTGATTATGAGAAATAGCTCTGATTTATCTTTTCTATCATACTTTAGATGAAGGCTTACAGAACAAACTAGTTTCTCGAAGGGTTAGTACACATATTGTTTTATGACATTAGTTAACCACCCGACGACATGTCAATGCTCTCCCTTCTCAATCTTGGGTCCCCTATTACCTGCTTTCTTGTTCCCTCCTACCTTGTAGTCCTTGCCCTTGGGCTGGTGTGCCCCTTTAGTCTTGTTTTATTTTATGGCCCTGTCCAATCTTTGGCTGAAGGGTGAACATCAGGAGTGACCTCATTACTGAGCTGAAAGGGTGTCTGGGGGCCATACTCTCAGGGTTTCTCCAGTCTCTGTCAGGGCAGCAAGTCTGGTCTTTCTTTTTGAGTTAGAATTTTGTTTTACATTTTTCTCCAGCTCTGTCTGGGACACTTTGTTGTGATCTGTGTCAGAGCAGTCAGTGAGCTCTGATATATTGATGCAGTTTTAGGCTCTCTTTTTGTAAAAACTAAAAAGTTTTATGTAATTTCCTGACACTCTTCAGTGTAGAATTTTTAATAACCTATTTAACAGTGTTAAAAATGTATTATTTGAAATTAAAAGTTGCTTTCTGTGAGGCTGACTTCTCTCAAAGTCATCCTAAATTAGAGAATATAGATAGGTAGAGAAATTAATCCACTTATGGCCAAAAGTAATTAGAAGCCAAACAATACAAGAAAATCCATCTTATGTATCTAGTTTAGATTGAGGTGATGTAAAATCAAACAGAAATCAAATAAAAAATTTCAGAAGTGAGAAGAAGCTGGTATCTAAGAAGATAAGTGAAACAGGAAGACCCCTGTTAGAGCCTTAGAATTCAAACAAGGGACTTTGCCAGAAGATATAACTTGTGCAGCCAAGACTAAATGTGAACGCTAGGGCAACTGAATGTTCATTTGTTTTCAATTTAAGATAAAGTTTTGGCTAAAAGGGACAGAATTCCTTGACTGAATCATAATATCTGATTACAGAAATGAGGCAAATGTGTTCTTTGGTAATCTGGGAAAATGTTACAAACAAATCATCTAAAATGTGAGTCAAATGTCATTATAAGGTTCTTAGTTTGAATTGGAAAAAAGAATTAACTTGTGTTAATTTTTTACTAGATCTAAATTAATATTTAATTTAAATGAGAAAAATATATGAGTTCTTTATTTTGATGAATGAGACTTTTTTGCTAAATATTTGACACAAGGCTAAAATTTACAGCATCTTTTGAGATTACCAAATACTGTAAAACAGAATATAATAATACAGATCACTCTCCACTTCGCTACCAGCGAAAACTAGATTAACCCTTTTATCTGAAAAACTAAAACTCTGAAAAAAAATATTAAACATGGTTTTCAAAAAAAAAAAAGACATTTATAGCAGAAGCGGAAACCCTGGAGGCACAATGGTTAAAAGCTACAGCTGCTAACCAAAAGGTTGGCAGTTCAAATCCACCAGGCACTCCTTGGAAACTCTATGTAGCAGTTCTACTCTGTCCTACAGGGTCACTGTGAGTCAGAATCAACTCGACTGCAGTGGGTTTTTATGGCAGAAGCTTCCAGCTTCTGCTGAATTTTCCAGCTCCAGCTAAGTCATTCCCTCTCAGCGGTATCAGAAATAGCCCTGTGAAGGCTCCTCCTATGATCTTTTAGGCTATGGTGCCTCTCTTCTTCCCTTTAATTCATGTAGATTTGGGGTTAGGTGCTGCTTCCTGTACTTATTATCTCAATTACCTCAACCCCAGAGGTGGTAGCCACTGCCCGTAGTTAACTGTATCACATCAGTGTCTCATTTTTGATCTCTCACCCTTATACTTTTCAGAATTTTCTCATTGAAGAATAAATTCAATTTAGATTTTATCATTTGTTTCCTTCTTTGTGGGGGTAGAACTTAAATTCCAGGGACTTACTCTCGTTGTGAGGTATCTATTTGATTAATCCTTTCTAACTAACCTTGCTGATTTAACTGTGATATGTCTTCATACAAGTTTCTTTGACGTCAGACTTCCACCATGCCAACTGCTTTCTCCTTCTCCTTGTCAGTTGACAAGATCTTCCTTCAGGGAATTTTTCTCTGAGTTAATTTCTTAGATTTTCTTGGGAGCATAGAACAATTTGATTCACTCCCATAAGATCTAATACAACCTCTCTGTTTCTGAAACACTCCATTGTTCCAACCCATCTTGATGATATTGACAATATTTATGAAGCAAGACCAGCTAGAATTCTTATGAGAATAGTTAGGGAAATAAAAACTAAAAGCTTAAGAATATTTCGCAGCTGAAATATATTTGACATTCATCCTCTAAATTCATTAATTCTGCTAAGATGGTATAATTACCACACTTATCTCTGGATTCACATGGGTTTGTGATATAACAAGCTCTTGGCACTGGTTAACTTCCTGTTTATGGGTACATTACTCATTTTATCTATAGTTTGATTTATCTCTAAAATGGGAATAATGATAGTGCCTACCACAAGAAAATCTATAAGATTCTTATTTATCTCATATATTCATTTTATTTTTTCTTTCCTAAGTAAGTAAATTTTTTCTTAAGTTCGTTAAATGTTCAGGCTTCTCTATAGAATTACTAAACAGTTAAAAATGAGACTCTACAAAGAAGTTTCCTGAATAAACTGAATGCTTCGAAGGCCAGCGTAGCAGGGGCAGGGGTCTGGGGACCATGGTTTCAGGGGACATCTAAGTCAATTGGCATAATAAAATCTATTAAAACATTCTGCATCCCACTTTGAAGAGTGGTGTCGGGGGATTTAATGCTAGCAAGCAGCCATCTAAGATGCATCAATTGGTCTCAACCCACCCAGATCAAAGGAGAATGAAGAACTCCAAGTACACAAGGCTATTACGAGCCCGAGAGACAGAAAGGGCCACATGAACCAGAGACTACTACATCCTGAGACCAGAAGAACTAGAAGGTGCCCGGCTACAACTGATGACTGCCCTGACATGGAACACAACAGAGAACCCCTGAGGGAGCAGGAGAGCAGTGGGATGCAGACCCCAAATTCTCATAAAAGACCAGATTTAATGGTCTGACTGAGACTAGAAGGACCCCAGTGGTCATGGCCCCCAGACCTTCTGTTGCCCCAGGACAGGAACCATTCCCAAAGCCAACTCTTCAGACATGGATTGGACTGGACGATGGGTTGGAGAGGGATGCTGGTGAGGAGTGAGCTTCTTGGATCAGGTGGATACTTGAGACTATGTTGGCATCTCCTGCCTGGAGGGGAGATGAAAGGGTGGTGGGGGTTAGAAGCTGGTGAAATAGACACGAAAAGAGAGAGCGGAGAGAGAGAGCGGGCTGTCTCAATAGGGGGAGAGCAATTGGGAGTGTGTAGCAAGGTGTGTATGGGTTTTTGTGCAAGAAACAGACTTGATTTGTAAACTTTCACTTAAAGCACAACAAAAATTATTTTAAAAAATGAGACTCTTCTGATTACAAAATGGTATGTCCTATTAAAATTAGTATCACATTCTATTTAATTGTAAGAATTTCAATTGTGGTCTTTTAAATTGTACCTATGAAAAAAACTGCTACACATTTTTTTTTTTTAATTGAAGTAGCTTACTACTATAGAGGTATTTAGGTTATTTCCTTAAGACTTTTTTTAAACAAACATAAATATTATTGCAGTTAATGATGAAAATATTTTAAAATATTTTATTTCATTACCTTTTACCATACTCTTTAAAGTGTGATTACCTTAGTTGAAATATATAATCCTTTTAATCTGTCTGTATACTCCAGGAGGAAATTGAGGATTACATGTTTTAAGTAGATTTATGAAAGTCAAACATGTATTTGTAGAACATTTTCTTTATGAATTGCATCCTCTAAATTTATAATTTTTTTATGGGAAAGGCTTTCTTTTGAATAATATTTGTAAGTAAAAATAAATAAGTGATGTCAAAAACAGTTCTTTTAAAATATAAAGCAAAACTATATATTCTTTGCATCAGCTGCCATGGAGTGGTCCCCCCTTCCCCACTCATGGGGGTCTCACGCACAGCGGAATGAAATGCTGCCTGATCCTACACCATCTTCACAATCAGTTGCAGATTGGACCATTGTGCTCCATAGGGTTTTCACTGGCTGATTTTTGGAAGTAGATCCCCAGGCCTTTCTTCCTCATCTACATTAGCTAGAAGCTCTGCTGAAACCTAGTCAGCATCAGAGCAACATGAAAAACCTCTAGTGACAGACAGTGGCTCTGCATGGGGTGCATTGGTCAGGATTCCAGCCTGGGTCTCCTGCATGGAAGGCAAGAATTCTGCCACTGAACCAATAAGGCCTCCACATATTCCTTAGGAGTCTAGAAGTGAATGGAGAGGTTATTTATTTTTAAACAAGAGAAGTAATGTTCTTAGACACTGTACAACTTCCTCATGTCATCTGCAATCAGTCGCCCTGCAATTTTCAGTAAATTGCAAAGCCTTCCACCTGGCTCCACATCATATTTTACATATAGAAACAGACTCTGAATTTTAATAGCAACATCCACCCCAGGGTTCCACTCTAACTTTGAAACAATTATATATTTTGGAGTGTGAGGTAGCTCAGTTGTTTAAGAACTGATCTCATGATTGGAATCCTTTGCAACCGAGGGTATCACGGGTGGAATAGATTATTTCCCAGTGGCAAGAGGATCGATGAGGTCTTTTTTTTTTTTTAAGGCTTTAATGCAAGGGAGGCTTGGGAAATAAGGTATGGCAAAATTGTTCATTGTTGTGGAATCTACCCTTTTCTCTCTGTTTTAGCTAAGATCTTCCATCGTTCCTCCAAACAAAAACACCACGTTCCACCTACTTTATTTATTGCCTGCTAAGTACTGTGTAAGAAATACAGTTGTGCTAATGGAAACTGAGATTACAGGTTTTGTCCATGCTTGGGCCTGAACTGTAACAATAACGGCAACAAGAATGACAAGTATCATGGTGAATTATGATTTCTGTAATGGGGCTATAAATAACAGGGCTTTTTGTTTCTGTTTTTTGAAATAAAAAAAAGAAATAGACTAAGATAATTCATGTTGCAACAAATAAAATATGAAAACCCAGTCATGAAACATTGACTTGGAGTTTTCCCTTAATTATGTCATCTAACTGTGCTCCATGGTTGTTTTGTAGGTCAAAATCACATTTTAAAATAAACATTTTTTATAAATTTTCACTTATAATGCATCTATATTCCAAAAAAAAAAAATAAACTTTGCTTAGTTTCTTAACATTTCTTCCCAAATGCATCTCTTCTATTACTACACAGTTATACTGATTTAAATCCAAAGCTACAGGAAGAGCTTATATTCTAACTATAAAACTAGAACAATGAGCTGTGCCTCTGGGTTGCCTGAGGCAGATGTCATTCTGACTGACTTGAAAAAGATATTGACCTTCTGGGACTTTGGCATTAATCGTACAACCTGAATGAAATATGCCTCTTTGAAATATCCTATATTTGTCCAATATTGGAAGGTAACCTTTTGTAAGAAAATTAAAACCCAGATCCCCAAATGTCTTGGTCTCCTCACTCTGGTGCAGAAGTAGAGTGCAAAGTGGTCACAGATGAAATGCTACCTTTGTTGTTTATAAAATACTTTGAAGTTTGAAATGAACTCTTTCTTCACTCCCCAAGGAATTTTTGGAAATGAGAAAGAGGTTAGCTGAAAATATTCACTAATTTTTGTGGAAAAGTCAGGAACAAAGAGTGAATTACAACAATATATTAAAAAACATGATTAAAGATTATAGTAACAGGCTCATGTTTCTCCTTTGCAAGACTCAAATAGGAATGATATTAATTTAAATTGATATATATTTTTTAACCTTTATTGCAAACGTAGAATGGAAGCTTTCTCCTCATAATCTTTAGTAGACTGTGACTGGGGTTTATTAAGCTTACTGGTGAAAATATTATCTCTGATCTTTTTTTCCCCCTTTTTTGGAATACTAACAGTAAAAATGTCTACTTTTTTATATAGAATAAATATGGTAATTTATTTAAAAATATTTTCATCCATTATTCTTATGTTAGAAGTCATGCCCAATAGAATCCAGCCAAACACCCCATCCCATCCCTTGACTTTCACCCTTAATATTCCCTTTAGCTGGAATATTTTTCCATGTGATATGTGTGTGTCTTTACAAATAATAGCTGCCATCCAATACCGAACTTTTCACTGAGCATCCTCTGATCAAATCTTCGGGCACCAAAAAAATATCTTCCTTCTCCTAACCCTTTTATGGCCTCTCAGCATATATGTACCAGCAACACTTTCTGCCCAGGAAGGTTTATCGGCAGGCATTTGAGCCACTTTGTTGTAGTGGATACTGGCGCATCTGCCTAAAAGCAAGGAAGTTGTTCTGCGCCACATTTCAGAGTTGAGACCCATTGGTAAGAGGAGATGCTTCCTGGAGGAGTTATTGTGTAAAACTTCTGGCTGCTGTGTAACAAGATAAGGTTTGCAAGGATGTTTAATTCCCTTTGTGCTATTGGGAAGGCACGCCACTGGCATTCGAAAATATTCAAGTAAATGAGTTATTTGGGGGGTGAAAACAGTTTGTGATTCACTTCCTGGGCCATAGTACCGACATGAACCACATGTATGATGTGTTTCATGGAACATGGGACCAGTATGGCCGGCTTGCATTTGTCACCTCCCTGTGGACATCTTTCATGATCTTTGGTATTTTTGTGGCAATTGTGTCAGTGATCTCATTGAGACCTGCCCTCGTTTTGCATGAGTCTTTCTTTTACCAAACATGGTGTTCTTTTCTAGCGATTGATTTTTCCTGTTGATATGTCCGAAGTTTGTGATCCAAAGCCTCACCATTCTCAGTTCTAAGGAACATTCTGGTTGTATTTCTGCTAAGACTGATTTGTTCATTCTTTTGGCAGTGGGTAGAATTCTTTTTTCCTTTCAAATTCTTCCTGCTTATTATGCGTCATTAAGGAAATTATTTAATCTTTCTGAATTGCCCTTGTCTTATTAATTGGTGATATTAATGCTTGTCTCAAAGTATGTCTTTGATGATTAAAGACAATAGCATGTCTGGCACATAAAAGTGTCTTTAAATATTTATTCCTTCCCCTTAGAAGATGTTATTAAATATTTACTGAAGGAATAGATGATAAAATTATTGTAAATACATTCAATCTGTCTGGTTCTTGAGGTGGTAAATAGGGTATAGTGGCAAGAGATGTTCGAAATTTCTAGGATTCACCAAATATTTGAAAGAGCAAGATGATTTTTACTGTAAACTGGAGCCTGCTAAACTGGGATGACAGGCAGTTGTTTTCTATTTTCACTGGCAATAAGATGAAGATAAAACAATGGATAGCCTATTTTTTTCACTAGAGTTACTAAAAATGTCAACGAATTTGAGAGAATTTCAAAATGAATTAGACATTAAAATTTTTGCATCATGTTTTGTTTTTTTGTTTGTTTTTAATTCCCGCTCCTTCACAAGTCAATAGGATTTGTCAATCAAATTTCCTTGTACTCTCCTACAGGATAGACAGATAAGTAACCCCAGCTCATGCATTAGGAGGGTTTCCTGGAAATCTCAGTATTTAAAAAAAAACTAGTGTTAAGCAGACAGAAAAAGATGTTGTGGCTCATGCTTTCTCACAAAAAGACCCAGAAGATGATGTCTACAACATCTATTCACTTCCCACTGCCTTTCTTAGTGTTCTAATGTGATTCTGCTTTTTGGTTTTGAGATGATTTTACCTTTTTATTTATTCTTTCTGCTATTTGAATTGTTGTACAATGAACACGTATTATTTTTACTCCTCCAAAAATAATATTTTACTTTATGAAAAAATAGTGTATGAAAAAACAAGCGAGCAATGTATGTCGCGTAAAATACCTTTTCAAAGAATATTAGTTTCTCTTCCTTTTTATATTGGTAATATCACAGTCTGCATTAGCATCATTCCTCCTCCTCTTCTTCTCATAAGCATAATGAAAAATAATTTAAATATATGTGCGTGTGTTTTTATACATATATATATATATATATACACACATAATTGGAGCCTGGTGGAGCAGTGGTTGAGAGCTAGGGCTGCTAACCCAAAGGTCGGCAGTTCAAATCCACCAGCCCCTTCTTGGAAACCCTGTGGGGCAGTTCTACTCTGTTCTATAGGGTCATTATTAGTTGGAATTCTCTTGACGGTAATGGTTTTTCTTTTTTGTCATTGTTATGTATATAATTATATATCATAATATACATAATAATATGTAATAAAATATATAATACATAATTATATATATTAAATATATAATATAATTATATGTAATCAAAAAACAAAACCAACCCCGTTGCCATCGAGTTGATTCCGACTCATAGCAACCCGGTAGGACAGAGTAGAACCGCCTCACAGGGCTTCCAAGGTGTGTTGAAACTGCCCACCTTTTGGTTAGCAGCCAAGCTCTTAACCACTGGAATCGACTTGACGGCAATGGCTTTGGTTTTATATATGTGTGTGTGTGTGTGTGTGCGCGAGCGCGTCCATGTGTATGTGTATGCACAACCTCAACTCCGGGTGGTGTAAACGGTTAAGCACTTGACTACTAGCTCAAAGTCTGACTGTTTGAGCCAACCCGGGGCACCTCCGGAGGCAGTTCTGATGATTTGCTCCTGGAAGTTCACAGACTTGAAATTCCTACCGAGTATTTCTGTACTCTGTACATATGAGGTTGTTATGAGTAGAAATTGACTTGACTGCATATATGTATATACACACACACACGTATGTTATTGTTCTTAAGTGCCATCAATTTTGTTCTTTGGTCTTCCTTATTCATTGTCCAACTTTTGCACGCATATGAGGCAGTTGAAGATATCATGGCTTAAGTCAAGCACACCTTAGTCCTCAAAGTGACATCGTTTCTTTTTAACTTTTATTTTAAAGTGGTCTTCTGCAGCAGATTTGCACAGTGCAAGATCTCGTTTGATTTCTTGACTGCTGCTTCCATGGGCATTGATTGTGGATTCAAATAAAATGAAATATATATATATATACACACACACATATATATGTACATATAATCTCATTTAATTCTCATAACACATGTATTATTTAGATATTGTTCTTGACTCATTCAGATGCAAAACTGAACTTTGGAAAGAAAAAGTGATTTGACAACATCCAGAATGACAGTACATAACAGAACAAAGACTTGTACTAGTCCATGAGTCTGGAGAATACATGTGTCCAATGAAAAAATGGCATAGTAAGTTTCTCCCTATTCATCTCTATGGTATAAAAAGTGATGCTATTACCTGCCTTATAACATGACATATAGTTAATATAAACTTCAGTTTAAGGGCACGTAAACTTTCCTGAATCCTTCGTGTAGATTGCAAAATAGATTTTTATGGTGTAGACTATGTAACTGAAGAGGTGACTCCTTGATTTTAGTGATCAGAGAGTTAAGTGCAAGACAAGGTATGCTGAGATGACAATTCTCATTGTGACATCTGTAAAAGCCTTAAGCCACAAATTAGGGTGATATATTAAGAACTCTTTCCACCGTAAGAGCTTTATAACTTTTAATCTATCACATAAACCAACGAGATACATATACACTAAATTAGCTTGAAAAATTGACTTCTGTAATCCCATATTAAACTAACGCATATTTACTTAATGTTATAAGGCAATCTGAAGGTTTTCTCCCTTTTGTTTTAAACAAGTGTATAAGACTGTTCCCCTACCTGTCTGTCAGCTTGTCATACTGTGATACCTTGTGTATTGCTATGAGGCTGGAAGCTATACCAGCAATACTTCAGATATCAGCAGGGTCACCCACGGTGGATAAGCTTCAGCAGAACTTCCAGAGGTAGACAGACTACAAAGGCCTGGCAAACTAGTATTAAAAATCAGCCAATAAAAACCTTATGAATCACAACAGAATGTTGACCAATATAGTAGTGGAAGATCAGCACCCTATGGTGACAGGCTCTCAGAATACAAAGCATTCCAAAGATTGTGAGGGTGGAGCAAGGCTGGGCAGTGTTTCATTCTGTTGTACATGGGGTTGTCATGAGTGGAGCAGACTTGACGGCAACTGAAAACAACAACATAAGGCGATTGATTTTCTGTTACATTGTAAATCACCCATTTTAATAACCACTCTATTTACGGGAACATTGGAACTTTGCAGTTCTGAAAATTTTCTGACTATCCCCGCTGTGGCGATTGTATTATTTCCCAATGCACTGACCGAAATACGCCTGCTTTATTAAAGTGGAGTTCAAAATTTCACACTGATTTGAATAACTGCTTTTCTGTCACTGGCCATAAATATCAGTCATTTAAATATTGGCTTTTTTATGAAGCACATTATTATGCTATGTATGTGTGCTCAGTGCTTACTCTTTACACTCACAGAATGCAGACACTATCTGAGCTTATGTAAAACACCTAAAATCAGGGTATACATTTGCTAGGAGTGAAAATTCCTGTGTAGAGTAGTGGGCTAGTCATTTAGTATTTCTCACATGATGATGCTTCTAATAATAATAAAAAAGATCCAATATTTAAAAAGTCATCACCCTTCGCCAAAAGGAGAAATCCTAAAGACTTCCTAAATCACCATTTGGTAGTACCCTATGGTCACAATTTTTAATAGGTAGAAATTCTGGTGCTTTAGAAAAATTTTACTCTTTCATTTACAAGAACATGGATAAAAAATAAAATTATGCTATCTATCCAGATTTTATAAAGCCAAGATGAATTTTTGATATTAAAAACAGATTCATTTTCTTCCCTACAAAGTGAGACTAAGAGTAGCTGCTGCCTTCCAGCTTCGCCATGGAGGCATGAACTGAAGCACGCCTGTGCAGTGGGGGTCCCAGGGGAGGGCACCATGCTAGGGGTCTAAAGTTTACCTCTAAAAGAGCCATCTGTAAAAGCAAACTCGGAATGAATAGAAAAAAGATTGGCAAGTTGTTTCATTTTACCTGAAGGCCATAATTAAAGGTGTACTTCCTAGGATACGCACCTGTCAACCTCGTCTTTGCTAATGGCAGCAAATGTGAAACATTCAGTCACTTCATTGATGGCAAGCAGGAGGACTTAGAGACAATAGGAACCCAGCAAAACAGGACCTAGAAGGAAACAATCCACCAAGACTCCAGAGCCCAAATGGAGGTCTACATGCACCCCCAGCTCTGCTGGGTGCTCAGAGAACACCAAAGCCCTGTCATTAGCCCTGCTTGTATCATCAGTGGGCAAGCTGCCTGCTCAAGCCTATCGTCTTAATTATCTGGAAGGCGTCCAGTATTCCATGGAACTGACTAAAATAAACAGCTAGAAACAAGGAAAATTACCAATGTACAGATCCCTTACTTAACAACTAAAAGCTTACCTGGCCGGTGAGAAAAATCTTGCTTTTTAATCAGCTTAAAGAGGCCTGCTTGTTTGAACATTCAAAGCCATTAATGGTCATGCATGTTAAAAGAAACTCAGTTGAACAGGTCCTCAAGAAAAGGCCTTGAGAAAAAGCCCAGGGCCAGCAGGAAACTACTGAGACAAATTTGCAGTGAAAACCAGAGCCCATAATATTATTTTCTTCTCTTAAAAAGAAGTGATGTCTTTCTACAGCTAATAAACAAGCTTTGCAAAAGTCTACTAACAAAAGAACAAGATCCTTCAAAATGGGATTGACCCCCTTTATTAAGAGGGCCATTACCAAGAGTTAATGTCTCTAATAAATAAACATGCATCCAAACTATGATACAGCAACTCCCCTCCGAGGTATACAATCAACACAAATGAACATACATGTTCACGAAAATACTTGTACAAAAACATTCACAGCAGCTTTATTCAGAATAGCTAAAACTGTTCCTCAACAGGAGAAAGTATAAACATGCTGTCATGGATTGAATTGTGTACCCCAAAAGTAGGTGTCAACTTGGTTAGGCCGTGATTCCCAGTGTTGTGTGATTGTCCACCATTTTGTCATTTGATGAGACTTTCCTGTGTGTTGTAAATCCTATCACTATGATGTTAACAAGATGAATTAGCAGCAGTTATATTGATGAGATCTACAAAGTCAGATAGTGCCTTAAGCCAATCTCTTTTAGGGGACCTCATACCACCAAGAAAGCTGCACCAGGAGCAGAGCGCGTTCTTTGGACCTGAGGTTCCTGTGTGGAGAAACTCCTCAACTAGGAGAAGGTTGATGGACCTTCCTCCAGAGTCCACAGAGAGAGAAAGCTTTTCCCTGGAGCTGTTGCCCTGAATTTGGGCCTGTAGTCTACTAGACTGTGAGAGAATGGATTTCTCTTTATTAAAGCCCCCCTCCCAAATTCGTATATTAATATATTGGTACTTAAGTTGAACATTTCGGTATATGACATCTTTTGCTTGAATATATGTGATTTTTTTTGTTAAGGCAATTATTATATAATTTATAAACAGTTCATAGAAGGTATAATAACATAAATAATTATTAGCCCAACCTTGTATTCAGTTTAATTGAGTTGATTAAGGGCATTCAATCATTCATCAGTTATCAATTAATTCATTTCTCTAATTGTTATCGTCAGATGCCATTGAGACAGTTCTACCTCATAGCCACCCTATGTACAACAAAATGAAACATGGCTTGTCCTGTACTATCCTTACAATTGTTGCTGTGCTTGAGCCCATTATTGCAGCCACTGTGTCAATCCATCTCGTCGAGGGTCTTCCTCTTTTTCACTGACCCTCTATTTTACCAAGCATGATGTTCTTCTCCACGGACTGATCCCTCCTGATAACTCGTCCAAAGTATGTGAGATGTAGCCTCGCCATCCTTGCTTCTAAGAAGCATTCTGGTTTACTTATTCCAAGACAGATTTGTCCATTTATTTGGCAATCTATGGTATATTGAACATTCTTTGCCAACACCACAATTCGAAGGCATCAATTCTTCTTCGGTCTTCTTTATTCATTATCCAGCTTTCACATGCATATAAGGAGATTGGGTCAGGCACACCTTAGTACTCAAAGTGACATCTTTGCTTTTCAACACTTTAAAGAGGTCCTTTGAAGCACATTTGCCCAATGCAGTGCATCTTTTGATTTCTTAACTGCAGCTTCTGTGAGTGTTGATTGTGGATCCAAGTACAATAAAATCCTTGACAACCTCAATCTTTTCTCCATTTATCATGATGTTGCTTATTGGTCCCTGACACGTTTGTCAGTTTGTCGTACTGCAAGAGCTTGTATATTGCTGTGATGCTGGAAGCTATGCCACTGGTATTCAGATACCAGCAGGGTCATCCATTGCAGACAGGTTTCAGCTGATCTTCCAGACTAAGACAGACTAGGAAGAAGGACCAGGCAGTCTCCTTCTAAAAAGAATTAGCCAGTGAAAACTTTTTGAATAGCAGTGGAACATTTTCTGATATAGTGCTGGAAGATGAACCCCTCAATTGGAAGGCACTGAGACTAGGACTGGGGAAGAGCTGCCTCTTCAAAGTAGAGTCAGCCTTAATGACCTGAGTAGAGTCAAGCTTTCGGGACCTTCATTTGCTGACGTGGCATGGCTTAAAATGAGAGGAAATAGCTGCAAACATGCATTAATAATCAGAATGTGGAATGTACAAAGTATGAATGTAGGAAAATTAGAAATCCCCCAAAATGAAATGGAACGCATAAAGATCAATACCCTAGGCATTAGTGAGCTGAAATGGACTGGTATTGGCAATTTTAAATCAGACAATCGTATGGTCTACTATGCCGGGATCAACAAATTGAAGAGGAATGGGTTTGCACTTATCATCAAAAAGAACATTTCAGGGTCTATCCTGAAGTGATTCTGTAAGACTTCATAGAGTGACAACTGACCAAAAATATGAATGTGGAAACGAAATGACCCTCTTACACCTTTTAGGTTGGTCCCATCCATTGTAGCTTTATGTTTTGCTTGTAATACTGTGATTTATCAAAACATTAATCTCAATCATAGTTTTATTTTAAGTCATTTCCAGTTCCATGCAATCTCTTCATTACCTAATGCAATCTACTATCATCTTTATTTTTCTGGATCCCTGCAATAATTTATTAACATTCTTCTAACAATGAATAAAAAAGGTGGAATAATTGATGCCTTTGAATTATGCTTTTGGTGAAGAATATTGAATATACCATAGACTGCAAGAATAACAAGCAAATCTGTCTTGGAAGAAGTACAGCCAGTATGCTCCCTGGAAGCAGGGATAGTGAGACTTCTCATGTACTTTGGACATGTTATCAGGAAGGTCCAGTCACTGGAGATGGACATCATGCTTGGTAAAGCAGAGGGTCAGAGAAAAAGAACAAGATCCTCAATGAGATGGATTGACACAGTGGCTGCAAAAATGGGCTCCTGAGGGGCAACGATTTGTTATGTTATACATAGGTCACTAAGAGTCGGAATCAACTTGACAGCACCTAACAACAATAAACAATATTTATTCTACTCTAGTGAAAAGATCTATGCCTATATTTATATACATGCATATCTACATCTGTGTCTGTATCTGTATCCATGTCTATGTCTGTACACATAACCCTTGTTATAAGAAATAGGTGAAAATTTAAAGAAAACAAAACATCAAAATTAAGTTTATACATAATGAGAAAAGTTAAAAAAGAAAAACCTTTTAAAACACAGTTAAGAATTTATGAAGATTCAATCTATAGAAAAAATTCCATACAGATTTATTTTTAACTTTTGAGTATTTATCAAGAAGTAAATTTATAGAGTTTAATTAACTTAACCGTGTGTGTGTGTGTGTGTGTGTATATATATATATATATAGTCGAAATCAACTCGGCACTGGGTTTGGTTTGGTTTTGGTTCATATATATACACACACATATATATATAGTAATCTAAAGACATGGAAGAAATTATCTAGATAAAATCCATGGAAAGAAACACAGGCAAAGTTATATCAAGTTTTTCAGGCAATTTGCTCTAACACCAAAAAAAGTAACATAAAATATAAAAAGAAGAAAAAAGGTCCTAGGATGTAATTTTCTTGCTAGTTTCAAACAGTCTTTTTGAAATTGACTCATCTACTTCATTTTTTGATGAATAGTAACTGAAAAGAAAGACTTACCAAAAAGATTGTTAAAAATAACTTAGTTCTTAAAAAAAAAAATTCTATGATCAAATAATGAGATCTATTAAGTGTTTTTCATCAAAAGAGTGAGTGGAAAGCAAAGAGCAGAATAAAGATGTAGGTACAGTACCTATGAAGAAAGTCTTGAATTTTGAATTATTTAAAAAAAAAGTCAGGGTAAAGTCTAGTTAATTTAGTGTCATATTTTTTATATAGAAATAAATTATATTCCAAAATTTAAACTCTTATGTGTGGTGTATGACCTAAAATAAGATTTAGTCTCTTAACTTAACTGTTAATTATTTTTAACAGATGAAATGGTATGACAAATATACAAAATGCTCCACCTTCTAAGGCAGAGGTCAGCAAATTTTTGTTTGCAAAAAGCCAGACAGTAAACATTTTAGGGCTTTGGAAGGAAAAGGTCTCTGTTGTGATTAATCAATTCTGCCATAAGACTGTTGAAACACCCAGAAACAATACATAAACAAATTGGCATGGCTGTAATTCAATAAAATTTTCTTTACCAAAAATGTTATAGACTCAATTTGGTATCGGCCCATTTCATTTTGAAAACTACTACTTACTAGTTCTGCACACTTGAGCCACTCAACTAAGTTTTCTAATCTTTAAAACACCCTGATAATAGCAATTATTTCAAAAATTGTCGGCCATTGCTATGAAGTTGATTCTGATCCAAGTGACCCTACAAGATAGTGGAGCTGCTCCATAGGGTTTCTCAAGCTTTACAGAAGCGGACTGCGGCATCTTTCTCCCAGGGAGCAGCTGGTGGCTTCAAACTGCTGACCTTTCTATTATCAGCAGAGTGCTTAACCACTGCACCACCAGAACTCCTTTCAGAGGTTGTGTTGTTAAGTGCCTTTGAGTAGGTTCCAACTCATAGTGACCCTGTGTACAACAGAGGGAAACATTGCCCAGTTCTGTGCCATCCTCACAACCTTTGCCATGCTTGAGCCCATTGTTATAGCCACTGTGTCATTCCATCTCCTTGAGCATTGTGGCTTTTAATTTGAATTTTCTTGATTGCCAGTGAGTTTAAGGACCCTTTTGTATACTGATTAGCCATTTGAATTTGATATTTTATGAACGGGCTCTTCTTTTTTTTGTCTCTGTTTTTTTTTTTTTTTTCAGTTGGGTTGTTTTGACATTTTATAATGGACTTTTTGATTTGCCTTCTACATTGTTGGCCCTTGATGGTTATATGATTTTTGATAAAAATAAATTCTTAATTTTAGTTTAGTCAAATTTATAATTTTATTTAAGATATTCTTCTTGTTCATTTAATATTTTTCCTAACAATTTCATGAAGATATTCTTCAAAATGTACTTTTAAAATGCATATTGCTTTTTCTATCACATTTCATTATTAACCTACCTGGTAATTATTGTTTATGTAGTTTGAACAGAGGGGAAAATAATTTTTTCTTACTGAAAAAAAAAACAATTCCTGGCATCAATTATTTAAAAGGATATTGTTCCATATGATTTCACAGTGGAACATCTATTATGCTGTACAAAATATAGAATATCTATTATAAACCAATGCTGACTATGTTGTTGTTGTTAGGTACCGTGGAGTCCGTTCCAAGTCATAGTGACCCTACAGGACAGAGCAGAACTGCGGCATAGAGTTTGCATGGAGTGGCTGGCGGATTTGAACTGCTGACCTTTTGCTAGCAACTGAGCTCTTAACCACTATGCCACCAGAGCTCCAAGGCTCACTATATATTAGTCTATTTTTGTACCATTCTTACTGGGATATTTGTTCAAGATCGAAATTGAATCTTCATTTCTTAGAATTCAATACATAAAAAAAATTTGACCGGTGATCAAGTTCTCAAATGGTTGTAAAATTATTCAATTTTCTGTTTCTCTGAGTTTTAGTTAAGATATATTTTTCTAGGAAATGTTCATGTTATCTAAATTTTCTATCTGCTTGTCCCAAAGTTTTGTAACTATTTTCTAACAGCTTACCATGGTTTAATAGTATTCAAAGATGATATTCTTTAGAATATCTTTTGGTATATCTAATGATGCATTTTTTAATAGCACAGCATATGATCTATCTTGATGAATGTTTCATGAACACGTAAAAATAATGTATATTTTACAGTTGTTCGCTGTAGATCAATGTGGTTGATAATGTTATTTATATATTCTAAATTGTTTTCTGAATTTTTTGTCTAGTATTTACAGAATCTCTGAAACAAAAATATAAAATGTGCCTGTCTTAGTAATCTAGTGTTGCTGTAACAGAAATACCACAAGTAGATGGCTTTAACAAAGAGAAATTTATTTTCTTGCAGTCTAGTAGGCTAAAAGTCCAAATTCAGGACATCAGCCCCAGAGGAAGGCTTTCTCTCTCTGGTGGATCTGAAGAAGGTCCTTGTCATCCATCTTCTCTTGGTCTGGGAGCATCTCAGCACAGGAACCTTAGGTCCAAACGACACGGTCTGTTCCTGGCACTGCTTCCTTGGTGGTATGAGGTCCCTAGCTCTCTGCTTGCTTCCCTTTCCTTTTATCTCTTGAGAGATAAAAGGTGGTGCAGGCCATACCTCAGGGAAACTCCCTTTACCTTGGATCAGGGAGGTGACCTGAGTACGGGTGGTGTTACAATCCCACCTTAATCCTCTCAATATAAAATTACAAGCACAAAATGGAGGACAATCACAGAATACTGGGAATCATGGCCTAACTAATACACACATTTTTGGGGGGACATAATTCAATCTCTTTAGTTCTTTCAATTTCTGCTTCATGTGTTTTGAGGCACTGTTATTTGGCATATGTAAATTCAATTGTTACTTTTATATCTTCTTGATATAATTACCCTTTTATTGTTATTTTTCTGCTTTTTATCTCTAGTAACACTCCATGTTTTAAAGTTTATTTTATCTACTATGATAGGGACCTCCATTTTTAAAATATTTTTGCTTGTATGCGTATGTGGAAACCCTCGTAGCGTAGTGGTTAAGAGCTGCGGCTGCTAACCGAAAGGTCCGCAGTTCAAATCCACCAGTCATTCCTTGGAAACTCTATGGGGCGGTTCTACTCTGTCCTATAGGGTCGCTATGAGCCAGTATCCACTCGACGGCAACGGGTCTGGTTTTTTTTTTTTGGCTTATGGCATATGTTTATCTTGCCTTTAATGTTCTACTTTTTCACTTTTGATTCAATGTGTTTGACTTGTAGACAGCATATAGTCAATTCTGGCTTTATTATCTAGTCTGGCAGTCTTTCCTTTTTGATTGAAATATTTAGTTCATTTTCATTTTATGTTGTTATCATAATGGTTGTATTTAGGTATGACATTTTGTTAACTGTGTTTAGGTTTGCTCGTCTATTACTTGATGCTCTATTCCTCATTTTCTGACTTCTTTCATAGTTTTTTAAAAATATTTCATTTTAATTTCTCTATTTTTTAGATACACACATTTGCATTATTTTAGTTGATGCTTTAGGGCTTTAAACTATAAATTTTTAATTATCCTAATCTAGCTTGAGTTAATCATGAATTATTCAGGTAAAATAGAGAGTACTTTAACAGTTTACTTCCATTTGCCCTCCTTCTTTACTGCTGTATATTTTAAGTCAATATACATTGCAAATACAACACTTTCAAATATACTTCAAAATAAATTAAGAGACAATATTTATATAGATATAATCTTACACATTTTTACTATTTCTGCTTCTCTTTATTATTTTTTGTATAATAGTATTCCGTCTGGAGTCATTTTCTTTTTCTTGAACGGCTGCCTATCCGTCACAGCAACACTCAAACCTCTACTGACAGATGGATGGTAGCTATACATGAAGTGCATTGGCCAGGAATTAAACCCAGATCTCCCAAGGGAAGGCATTCTACCACTGAACCACCACTGCCCTCACTAATAAACTTGTTCTAAAACCAAACCATTTCCTCTTGAGTCAATTTCAATTCATGGCGATCCCCTGGTCTTCACAGTAGAACTCCTCTCCATAGGACTGTCAATGGCTATGATCTTTTGAAAGTAGATCACCAAGCCTTTCCTCCAGGTGACTTTGGAGGGATTCAAAATGCCAAACTTTCAGTTATTTGCCAAGCACTTAACTGTTTGTACTACCCAGGGATCAAAACATTGATAGCAAGTAAGTGCTAAATAAATTAACTGGAAAGTAACATCTTAAAAATGTCTGCATCTCTCTACTATGTTCAATTTTGAAAAAGAATCTAGTGATAAAGGAAGTGAAAAATCATTACACTTGTGTATACCCGCACACTGGGGCATTGTTAGACGACAACAGGACATCTTCCATGGGATTGTACCCATAAATCACACTAATGGGAATCAAAAGGGATTTTAGTTAAAAGAAATCGAGTCATTTGAAAAAAAGTATTATTAAATATAAAAAAAAATATACTTGGAGGCATTGAAACTAAATTCTATAAAAGAAGACAAAAAAAGTGTGATTCCCCATTTGAAGGATTAAGACTATTAGGATACAGCAATGATTTGGAGCTGCAGGAGCAAGATAAGGCAAACAGACTACCTACATGTGATAGTCAGAATGCAGGTTCACCTGGGTTTAATTCCCAACTTTGCCACTTAGTCACCGTATGACCAAAGACAAGTTTAAAATGTTGTACATGAATCTATTTATTGTTAAAACAGGGATAACAGTACTCACATTTTGGATGTTGTACTTTTAAATGAAAAAAAAAATGTTTAGGAAAAATATGCCAAATATTAAACCCTGGAGCAGCCTCTCTGCCTCTATTTCTCTTTCTTTGCATCCATGTTATCATCAGTCCTTGAGATAAAACTCGCACAACATTGACTCAAACATCTACATCGAGACAGAGAATTATAGCATCTTCATTTTATTTTCTATTTACACACTGTTAGGGGTTAGAACAAACAGGTAATCCTGAGACATTCTCTAATTTTTTACTCTTACAATGTGACTCTGAATATGAAGAAATAAAAGGATGTATTGGAAAATATGTAAATAAGGAGATAAGTTGTAGGGCACAGTTAGAGCGAAGCCTTGAATTGCCTTTGACTTTGAGACATTCTGAAATGTTCTGCTATTGTACTTCTTGACACATAGTAAGCCAATGTGTAGACAATTTGAGTTGATAATGCTGTGCCATGTTTAACTTACCACAGAAGAATAAAGGTCTTGAACTATTAGGGCTGAGATTTCCTTTAACATGTTATTTCACCTTTTGCTCTTAAACTTTTCACACCAAATTTCTGCTTTTGTGAAGTTTAAGAGTTATATTTCAACATTTAAAAGGCAGAATTACTCTTGAGGGATTCACTGGTAAAATCCATTAGTGAATTTGCTGATATAAAACTTGCATGATATCATAAATCTTTTATAGTCTTTAGAAAATGTGTATGTGTGAGTGTGTGTATGTGTGTGTGTGGAGGAGAAAGAGAGACTAGATAGGAATGGTAAATTGAATTACACAAGGCTTCAGCACGAGCCATCTGCATTACATTTTTTGACATTTAATAAAATAGGTACCGCAAAAAGCTCCATCCTCAGAGGCCTTGTTATGCCACTGTAAGACTGAACTGAATACTCATGCCATAGATTCAAGAAGATAAAAAAAATGCTCTTTAGGAAAACTGATTTCACTTTCACCTTCTGGAAACACTAACATTAACTATCAGCCGTAAGTGCTAAAACCGTAACGCAGGTCAAATTAGTTCTATATGTATCCTGGGTATAAAAGATTCAGATCATGTTTACATTCACGTGTCTGTTTCTACACATTGAGATCATCCAAATGTCCAGAAATAAAACAGAGGGAGAGAGAAGTATACAGTTGGAAAAAAAAAAAAAAAATCCTTGTTTCTAAATTCTAAAGTTAAATGTGTGATATTTTTAGCCAAAGAGTTCTATCTGCATTTAATTTTACGACAAGTCAAAGAAGCCAAGATTGGACTTATAGTTCTGGAAGAAGTTGACATATACTCACTTTCCCTTCTCCTCCCTTCCAAATACAATTAAATAACCTGGAAAAGAATGTAACAAATACAATCATGAAAAGAATCTGATGGTGAAAGAAAAAAGGCAGACCAACTAGAACCTCAGGACTTGAGAAACAAAAACAGCTGTGTGTTTCCCTTTTTTTTTTTTTAATTATTATCTTCAATATATTCTGGACTGCGTGCCAGAGAGAGGTCTGCAACCAGAGATGCCAGTGGGTGCAGACAAACAAACAAACACAAAATAGGAAAATCCTGCTCTTTGACCAAAAGTCAATAAAAGAGAGAGTCCAGCAGAGACAAGGTGAGATGACCCAAATACCAATCCACTCCTATTGCTGTGGGTCTATCTACTGAAGCAATTACAATAGGTTTGCTGCTAATTCCCCTCTGCCCACATCAACTACAGCCAGCTTGACCCAGCTTAGTGGGATCATCAAAGTTGCCCTGTTGCTTAACACCCCTGTACAACTCTCACTGGCAGCGATAACTCATAAAATTACTTGGGAAGTGTGCCTTTATTATTTTCTGGAAGACACTGTGTAAAATTAGTGTCAGTCTCCTTTTAAATAATTGGTAAAATTCTCCATTGAAAATAGGCCTCTTTCAGGGAATTTTTAGATACAATTTTACTTTATTTAATGGTGACAGGACTATTCAGGAAATGTGTTTCATTCTGGCTGTGCTTTATAGTTTGTGGTTTTAAGGAATAACTGCACTTCATCTCAGCTCTTGAATTGCTTAGCCATTTGCATTATGTCCTTTATATATTTTTTCTCCAAGAATCAGCTTTTTTTCATTGATTTTCTCCATTTTCCTGTTTTTAATTCTGATTGCTTCTGATATTATCTTTATTATTTCCTTCCTTTATACATAGTAGTATACCCATGATAATAATAATAATAAAAAGATTATAACAAGTGTTGGTGAGAATGTGGAGAAATTGAAACTTTTGTGCTGTTGTTGAGAATACGAAATGGTGCAGCTGTGGAAAAAAATCTGGCAGTTTTTCAAAAGATTAAACATATCACCCAGCAATTGCACTCCTAGATATCTACTAAAGAGAAATGAAAACATATATCCACAGAAAACCTTGTATATGTATGTTCATAGCAGTATTTTTCATAAAAGCCCAACGAGGAAGCAAACCAAAATCAACTAATGAATGAGTAATTACGAGTGGTATATGCATACAGTGTAATATTATTTGGCAGGAAAAATAAATGAAGTACTGATACACGCAACAGCATAGATTACCTTGAATATGTTATGCAACAGGAAAGAAGCCAGTCACAAAAAACCACATATTGTATGATCTTATTTATATCAAGTATCTAGAATAAGAAATACATAAAAACTAAAGTACATTAGTGGAGCCTAAGTCTGGGGGGTATGCTGAAAAATAACCCCAGAAACTGAACTATATGAAGAAGAATGTCATGTCAGTATTGGAAGGTTCATTAACAAACTGCTATATGCAGATGACACAACCTTGCTTGCTGAAAATGAAGATGACTTGAAGCTCTTATTGATGAAGGTCAAAGACTACAGGCTTCAAAGTGGATTATTCCTGAAAGTGAAGAAAAGAAAAATTCCACAACTGGACCTATAAACAAAATCATGTTAAATGGAGAAAATGTTGAAGTTGTCAATGATTTCTTTCTATTTGGATCAATGCCCATGGAACCAGCAGCCGATAAATCAAATGACATATTTCATTGAGCAAATCTATTGCGAAAAACATTTTTAAAGTTTTAAAAAACCAACACTTCACTTTGATGACTAAAGTGTGCCTGACCCAAGCCATGGTCTTTTTAGTCACCTCATATTCATGCACATACTGGACTATGAAAACAGAAGATAGAAGAGGAATTGGCGCATTTGAATTGTGAAATAGGGTAAGAATATTGAATACACCCTGGACTGCCAAAAAAAGGAACACATCAGTCCTAGAAGAACTACAATGAGAATGCTCCATAGAAATGAGGATGTGAGGACTCTGACTCACTTTGGATGTGTCATCAGGAAAGAATAATCCTTAGAAAAGGACACTGCATTTGGTAAAGCAGAGGGTCAGCAAAGTGAGAGAGACCCTCGATGAAGTGGATTGACAAAAAATAGCCGCAATATATATTCAAATATACTAGTGATCATGAAGACTGTGTCTGACACAGTCATGTTCTGATCTGTTCTGTGTCAGCACGCCATGAGTCCGAACTAACTGGACAGCGAATAACACAATTGAAAAATAGTCAATTAGATATTTGTGAAAAAAAATTTTTGTCCTAAATTTTCCTCCTAAACATAACTATATTTCTACCTACAGAACATTTAAAGACAAATAGGTAGAGAGATAGGTAAAACTAGTTACATTCAAAGAAAAAAAAAAAAAATTGTCTTATAGAAATATATAACACTTTAGAGCATTACATACTTTATTAACTGCTTCATTGAATAAAAAATATTTTATTACAATATAAGAACTTAAGTTACCAATTTACATAACAAAACCTTTTATAAGTATTACTTCTTATTATTGTAGAGCCCTAGCCCCTTCAATGCCATGTAGAGTCAGTTACAGAGGGTCAGTTTTTCTTTTATGACTTATGGCTCTTAAAGCATTACATTAGCATTCTTATTGGCAATATCTTACGAATTATCAGTTAGTACCACTAAGTTAAACTACCTCCCTACATTTATTTTCCGTGTTTGTCACTTTAAACCTTCCTTTCCATCTATATTGTCTGAAATATATGAATTATCCTTATAAGATTTTCTTGTTTTAGTTTATGTAATATTCCTAATTTATTTTCATCTAACCATTAAAATTTTATGAGAAATATTTACATGAATAGAATAGAATCCTGCATATATGTATTTGTTGCAATTTTTTCTACCTAATGGTTGAAATTTTTTTTAATGGTATGTTAAAAATCTAAACATATTCTACCTTAGTAGTGGGTTTGCTTTGCACCTATATACGGAATGATGTATGCAATTTATTTTACACACAGTTATAAAAAAGACATGGATTTGTTCAGAATTGTTTATCTTAAAATGGAAAATCACTTTGATCATGGTCTAAGCATGAGTAATAAATATAATCACATTTTCTCACTATTAAGAGAATAAAAAAGAAAAGCTACATCTGTGGAGTTTATATGCAAGCATTAGTATTAAAGTAGTCCCTGAATGGTTCTTAGTTGCTAACAGAAACGTTGGCTCTTCGAGTCCTCCCAGAGATACCTTGGAAGAAAGGCCCGATAATTGACTTCAGGAAAATCAGCCTTTGAAAACTCGATGGAGAACAGTTTTACTCTGAAACACACGAGGTCACCATGAGTAGGATTGACTCAATGGCAGCAGATTTTTTAACAATATTAGAAAATAAATAATCCCTTAATTTTAAAAAATTTCTCAAATTCATTGGATCAGATACTAAAGTTGCAGTAAATGGTGCTATATAATATATGCTCCTGCTAATCACAAATATATGAATAATAGAAAGAAAGAATAAGAGCAGCTGGCTGGAGAAGGAAACCTCAATTTAAAATTTCCCAAAGCAGTAGGTAGCAGAAAAAAAAAAAATGCTGTAATAGAAACTTTAGAAAAAAATAATATCTGTGATGCACAAAACATATACAAAAAAGCTTATCACAGTATAAGGAATTTTACACCTTTTTTAAGCTTCTCGTTTAATATAATTATCACTTACAAAATTTATTTTCTTAAATGTATTTTAAAATTAAATCATTTACTGACTATTTCTTTTTTGAAAACCTAAGTATGTTTTCTTTTAATGAGATTCCAAACATCTGGCAATATTATCAAACATTTCAAATCAGGTCATTCTAAAATGCTACTTTTAATATGCTGTTTACATTTAATACTATTCAATACTATGCACTGTGTACGATAAAGGGAAAAAGTATATAAAACTTCGAGATCTTGGCTGGCTAGAGGTTGTTAGGGTATTGGTTCTATTGGTCTCACACTTCTCCCTATTTAACACAGAGTAAATTTTATCTCTTACTACTCTCTTGCACATTCACTCTATTCTGGCTATAAAGGTCCCCTCTATGTTCCTCAAGTAAGTCAGGTACTTTGATGTCTTAGAACCCCAGGCTGCCTGTACTTTCTAAACCATCCTTCCCTGATATATTCATGGACAAATCCCCCATACCTGGCCAGCTTTTGCTCTGATATAACTGTATTAATGAAGCCCACCTGAGAATCTGACCCAACACACACACACACACACACACACACACAATCCTGATTCCCTTTAGCATGATCTTTTTCCATTCCACATTTCTCTTTCTATCATACTATATTATTTTCCTTATTTATTTTTTATTATTTGGCTCACGACAATGAAAATTTTATATCATCATCGGCCTTTGTTTATTTAGTTCTATTTTCTATTATAAGTATCTCAATAAATATTCGTTGTCCATTGAAAATGGATGGATAAATCATCACTATAGATAATTTTCCAGCCTAAAAAAAGAGCACTTCAGTGAAGTTATTACTTTAAGAGATCAACCAAATTTGTAAAACAGCTACCCTTTAGATCCAAACAAATCCTTTTTATGCTTTTCTCATATACTTCCCTCAGTAAGTAATTTATGTATTTATAATGGGTAATTTAATATACTTCTGTATTTTGTCAAGGTATACTCTTCTAAATGGGGCTATGTTAACTTTTAGTACAATATTTAAAACTTTAAAAAAGATAATCTGATTAATATTGCCAGAGTTTAATAACCAAACACTAGTTTTATACAAATTACTACAATCTGTACAAAAACAGAAGTTATCTGAGGAAAAAATCTGTCCTAATTAAAAAAAAAAACAAAATATCTAAAACAAACAAAAAAAAAATCCATACCCACTGCTGAAAAGTTGATCCCGACTAATAGTGATCCCGTAGGGTTTCTGAGGCTGTAAATCTCTACGGAAGCAGACTGCCACATATTTCTCCTGAACAGCCTTTGGTGATTTTGACCCTCTTACCTTTCGGTTAAAAAATAATAATAATAATTTTTTTTATTTTTACCTTTCGGTTAGCCGTCCACCGCTTTAACAACTGCGACATCAGCGCTCCTTATATGATCTGTAGTCTTTTTCTTTCCATTTCGCCCTCCACTCATGACAGACTTTCAAGTCGTCCTGAAACCACTTGTTGTTTTGTTCAGACTGGAAGTGTTTTCTTCAGATAAAAAGAAGCATAAGGTTTATAATACTCTGGATTGAAATAGCCTATATATGAGAGTCAGAATAATAAGATCTCTCAATCTAGGAGCCCTGGTGGGACAATGGTTAAGACTTTGGGTGCTAACCAAAAGCTTGGCAGTTCGAATCCACCAGCTGCTCCTTGGAAACTCTATGACCAGTTCTACTCTGAGTCAGAATCAACTCAACAGCAACTGGTTTTCTATCTATATTTATCTATCTTATCTGACTAGATATGAATTCTGCGAATTTATGGATACAGTTACATACAGAGCAAGTAATCTTATAGTGAGTGCAATAGTCAGGATAGAAAGATATGCATATACTCAAATGTGATGCACATACACAGGTAGCTGGTGGTTAGGTAGATAGGTTAATTTATCGCTAAGTATTTGGATAAACAGAAAAGCAGTTCAAGTGTTTTGACAAGATTGTAATAGATTGTTTTGACTGAATAAAGAACAGTCAAATGAGTTGATTCTATCAAGGTTAAAAGTGAACGCTTGATTGAATGTTTTTATTAAAATGACCTATGCTCAATTTTGCTTTTGGAGGTAGAACCTTTGATAAATGAAATAGTTTAAAACAACAATAACGTTGGGAAGCAGGTCAAAGGATTCTGTGAACATTCAAACATCAGTGCAAGTTTGGGTTATGCCAAACAATGTCATTTGGTCAAAAAGCTCTTGGTTTCAGCACCAGGAAAAGTCTTTCAGTTAATCCTGAAACCAAAGTGCACACATCTAGGTCACACTGAATGATTACAGTGCCACCAGGTGAAAACAAGATGAGATTCATTGCAATCACATAGGACAGAGAATGCCTCAGGCCTTTTGGTCAACGTGGTAATAGCTGGAAATTTTATGAAAACCCTAGGCGGGTAGAAAAATCCAATTTGCTCTGAGTAAATATGACTTCTCAATCATCCTGTTAGATTCAACTAGAACGCCTTATTCTCAGGAGGTTGTCCTCAGAAACTTACGCCGTAATAATGTGGGTGCTCATTTAAAAGGCATTTTAATGGACACATTGCAATTTCTTTGAATCTGAGTCTCTTCAGGGACATGGGAATCTGCATCTAAACGAACTCCCAGGTAAATTATATGCACACTATAATTCAAGAATCACTGAAGTAAACTCTGAAGTCCTTGAGAATGGTTAATGAGATTTTTTTTTTTTTTTTTCCTGGAGTTCTTTTGGTTACTTTATGGCAAACAGTTCAAACATATCCTTCAGCAAATTGTTTTATATTGTTTATGGTGAATTTTTGGTTTCTAAGAAATGTGCTTTTGATAAAGGAAAAAGAAAGTGGATAGAATTCATTCCTTAAAAAATGAGTTATGTTGAATAAAACCAATTTGTCTGATTTTTTCCAGAATACAGTTCCTGGTCTGCCTGGCTCACTGGAAATAGAATTCCAGCAGAAAACAGCAGCGTTGCTGAGTTGAGTTAGAGGTTAAGATGTAGTGACGCTACAGCAAGTGGAAGGCGGAGGGAGAAGTCCTAGATTAGAGCAAGCCGCAAGAACAATAAATGTATGTACAAACTCTCTTTAAACTTTGGCCTTTGCGATAAATGCACACTCAAGAATTACTGAATTATACTAGGGTAAGAATTAAAGATACAGAGTAGAAAGCATCATCTGAGGTCTGAAAGAACTGAATAAAAAATTCAACAGCTGTGCTATGCTGGAGAGTAGAGCTAGGTAAATATCTTTGTTTTTTTATTTAAACTTTATACTTGTTACTGATTAGCCCCTGGCTAAGGAATATATCCTAGGACTAATGCAGAGCCACAATAACCCCAACCTATTAAATCCTAAAACTAACACTACAAAAAATCAAGGTAATTTGCCCATAATTTAAGAGTTTACTGAAGCAAAACACAACACTATCCAAAGAATAATGCAACCTAGAGACTCTAGAACATGTAACCCACAATATCAAGTATACAAAACAAGTTACTAGTTATGTGAAGAAGCAGGAAAATGTGACCTACTGTCAACAAAAATAGTGAATAGAACTAGACATATAGACTGCATATTGTTGGAATTAGCAGAGACAGGGACTTTATATAATTTATAATTATTTGAAATTATCTAACAGCTGATTAGATAATACAAAACATTGTATTAGTAAACTTTAAGACAAGTCAATACAAATTATAAAAACCTAAGTGCAGAAAGAAAAATGCTTGAAAAATAATGAGCAGAGCCTTTATTAATTGTCAGATAGTAGCAAACTAGCATACATGGAACTAGAACAACAGAAGGTAAGAAGAGAGAATGGGGTAAGAAAAACATTTGAAGAAATATTGATGCAAACTCTCCTAACTTGATTTAGAAATAAATTATTTAATTAAATGTAGAAATTGTTAGAATCAATTGAAGCCATTTTTAATCCTTTAAGCAAAAACTGACACAAGTTAGTATTTTATTATATCCCCAAATTGTGCCTAGACCAGTTGCCAGGACTGAACACCTACGGTACTTTTACCTGATACCTTGGTTCTTCTTGCCCTGACTAACCTAACATTGTGTATGAGTGTACATACAGTACATGTTTTTATAGTGCTGTCAAATTGACTCATAGCGACCTCATGTGACAGAGTAGAGCTACTCCTTAGGGTTTTCTTGGCTGTAATATTTAAGGAAACAGATTTCAAGGTCTTTCCCCCGTGGATGTCCTGACTGGGTTCAAATCACCAATCTTTCAGTTAGCAGCAGAGTGCTTAACCTTTGCATCACCAGAGCTCTTGTGACAGGTTTATAGATGTTAAAAAAGGGGGCATTTTGTTAAAGAGCTGCAGCATGGGTGAATATAAATTTACAAAAATGGATAGACTTTCTTCTGCCACTGTTTACTAAGCAGCAAAAGCAGCGGCAGTGGGGAACTCAATATAATTCTTTTTTTGCAAATAATTATTAGTGCTAATTGATCCATTGTACCTATCACCATGGTTCTTATATTTACATATTAAAGTTGGGAAAATGGTGCAAAGAAAGAAAAATATATGTCTTTGGATTATTGAGATGGGGCATAAGGTAACTCTCAGGTGGCTTATTGATTCCTTGAATTTTTCTTCAAAAATTAGAAAGCTGCAACTTGTCCAAGACAAGGTTACGGAAGCTCCAAAGACACATCCAAACTACCTGAGGGACCAAATTACTGGGCTAAGAGGTCTGGGGACCATGGTCTCAGAGAATATTTAGCTACATTTGACCTAACATATTTTATAAAGAAAATGTTCTACATTCTATTTTGGTGAGTGGCGTCTGGGGTCTTAAAAGCTTGTGAGAGGGCATCTAAGATACTCCAATGGTATCACCCCATCTGGAGCAAGGGAAAATGAAGCAAACCAAAGACACAAGGGAAAGATTAGTCCAAAGGACTAATGGACCACCACTACCACAGGCTGTACAAGACTGAGTCCAGCAAAACGTGATTGTGCCCGGCTATCACCACTGACTGCTCTGACAGGGATCACAATAGGGGTTCCCGGATAGGGCTGGAGAAAAATGTAGAACAAACTTCTAACCCACACATACACAAAAAAAGACCAGACTTACTGGTCTGACAGAGACTGGAGAAATCCCAAGACTATGCCCCCTGGATACTCTTATAGCTCAGTAATGAAGCCACTCCTAAGGTTAGCCCTTCAGCCAAAGATTAGACAGGCCTATAAAACAAAACAAAATAGGCACACCAGCCCAGGGGCAAGGACAAGAAGGCAGGAAGGGACAGGAAAGCTGGTAATGGTGAACCCAAGGTGGAGAAGGGGAGAGAGTGTTGACATATAGTGGGGTTGGCAACCAATGTCACAAAACAATATGCATATTAATTGTTTAATGAGAAATTTGTTTTCTCTGTAAACTTTCATCTAAAGTATAATAAAAAAAAAGTAATCGCAAGCACTCAAAAAAAAAAAATTAGAGAGCTGTTTTTTCTCGCCAATCTAGTATATATATACGAAAGTGTGATGATGTTCCAGGTGTTCTGTTCAACATTTTTTTTTATTATGAGTCACACAAAAGATACTCCATGTCAATAAATTTCACCATATTCACCTTTATATTGGCCTTCCTACTTTGATTCAGCACGCACAAAATCCACTTCCAGACATATTTTTCTAATTCCTGCCAGTGTAGTAGTCAAGCTCTACAGCTCCTTTTTTTGAACAATCCACTTGTTTTGGTAATAGAGGCAATGTTTTCCAATTAGGTCACGTTGATGCTTGGCATTGCTTTAGACTCCATGATGGAAGTTAAAGGTAAATCTTGAAAATGTCAAGTTAAAACGTTGAAAGATAGTCACCTTAGATGAGGCCTTTGTATATAAGCAGAGAGAAGTTGATATACTCTCAGAAAGGGGGAGTTCATCACTAATGCAAGCTCACATATTTCAGGGTATTCTGGAGTTCAACATTCTTATGCACAGTAGCTTGATATCTTCTTCACATGTCTCAGTTATGACTTTAGAGTAGACACTTGCCAAGGTTGTTAATTTTTTTTTTTTTTTTTAACATTACAGCTCTCAAAAGTAGATTTTCTGTCTGATTTTTAGCATACCTGTGGTCTGGCTGGAAGAGATAAAGAACTCTTTAAATGTTGCCATGGTGACATTTTGGCATTCACACTGAGCCCTGCTTTGATAATTGGCTAACCAGATTTTTTTTTGTTTTCTGTGATTTCTGTGTAGCTTGAAATCGTCAACTAAATGCACAATGCAACATTATTTTTTGTATCTCTCAAGTATTGGAATTATTGCATAAGACAGTGTATGCCAATATGCTTGTACCTTTTCCCTGTTCATACAGGTGAGTTTTCATAATTGTGATAATGCAACATATAAGGGTACTGGTACCCCACTTAGCTACCGGTAAAGACTGAAAGACAAACATACTTTAGTACCTATTTAGACATCACATATTTATGATAATTTCCACAGTTCTGTATTGCCTCACAAAGAAATCAGTGCAAAGCAAGACAATAGTGAGCCTAAAAACTGATATAATATGAGAAATTAATATGTATAAGGTGACATTGCAGGATTAGAGAAGGAAATATTAAGTAGTGCTTGGGCAATTAAACACCAGTATGGAAACATAAAATTTGAGTCTGATCTCAAATCAAATATATTTACCAATACCAATTTAATTAAGGATGGGCTTAAAGGTAGACACTGATTTTTTAAAGGAAATGTAAAATGATGTATTTATAATGTGGGTAAAGAATATCTGTTCATTAAAAAGGAGCTCTGGTGGTGCAGCAGTTAAAGTGATCGACTGCTAACTGAAAGGTTGGCAGTTCAAAACCACCAGTGGCTCTGCAGGACAAAAATGTGGCAATATGATTCTGTAGAGATTTATAGCCTTGGAAACCCTACGGGGTCACTTTCGAATCAATGAGAAGGCAAAGGGTTTGGTTTTATTTGTTGATTAAAAGTCAATATACATAATAAAAAGGTAAATCAAAACCAGAGAGAAAATATTTGGTTTAATATAACCAGCAGAATATGAATTTCAAAAAGTAAAAGGGCAACCTATAATTCAACATAAAAATTAAAAAAATAAATAAAGGAAAAATTGCTAAAAGTCATCAACAGACAAATCAAGGAGGAAATATGAATGACAAACAGAAAAATCTCAGGCTCATTAATACTCCATTCCTTTCAAATTCTAAAAAAGTATATAAAGATGTGTACTACCAGAGGTGGTCCAGGACGGTGGCATAGACAGATGCCCCATAACATCCCTCTTACAACAAAGACCTGAAAAAACAAATGAATCCAATATAAAAGACTTTGGATCCCTGACCATCAAAGGCCAGACTGAAGAATATGGCTGAGTGCCAATGGGAAGGAGAGACTGTACAAAAACAGCAAACACTGGGAATTATGGCTTACCAGCACCCTACCAGCTGAACTTGCATAGCATGGCAATATTGAGACAAAGCAAGCAGTATTACAGCCAAAGACCCCATCATCTGGTGCAGTGAAGCAGGAGCGACTTTGCACCCATGTCCAGAGCCAGGCAGAAGTGCTCCCCACCTTGTGAAAGTTAAGTGCGGTCACCTCACCTCTTGTGCACCCCCCAGCTCCCCATGCTGGAGGCCCACAGACCTGTGGTGTTCCCCCACTCTCCTCATCCATCCACTTCCATATATGATCATGGCCCAGCAGCACCCGCCACCACCTTGCCACCTGAGCTGGATGCCTATGGACCAGCAGCACCTACTTCTTCATTCAGCCAATTGCACTGGAGACTCATGGACCAGCGGGACTTACTTCTCTACCCAGCCATCCATGCCAAGAGCTCATGGACAGGCAGTGCCCCCTCTTCCATAAACCCACTTATGCCTGGAGCATATAGATGGGAAGCACCCCATCTTACACCCACCCACCTGTGCTGGGTGCCAGTGGTCTGGTGGCTTCCCCTTTTCTGCTCACCCACCCATGCCCAAGGTACATGGAACAGTGACACTTGCTCCTAAGCCCAGATACCTGAGTTGGGGCCTTGGACATGTGATGTCCACTTCTCCACCTGTCTGCCAGTGCCATGGACCTAGGGACTGCCAATACATCTTCTTCCTCCCACCAACTACATTGGGTACCCAAGGACTGGCAGCTCCCACTCCTATGCTCAACTGCCAACATCGGGGACCCATGGAAAGGCAGCATCTGCTGCTCTGTCCAGCCACTGAGCTGAAAGCCAGCAAATGGCAACCACTCCTACACCAAGTAGTGCCTCCTTCTTCCTCCAGACAATGGTGTCAGGGGCCCAAGGACTGGCAGCACACCCTCCCCCATGTCATGCTCTGACAGACAAGGGCACACATTTATAGCAGGCACTCATGGACTGGCAGCATCCCCCTCTGCCTTGTCTTCCCACACCACTACTGCACCCACACCCAGGTGACTGGCCACACAGACAAATCACCTCACCAGCAACATCAGCTACCTCAGCAGCTGCTCTGCAGGACAAGCAAAAAAGAGACCCATGCTCACACACTCAGCTACTGCCCTACCCACACGGAAAAAGGTGGTGAGAGCTCCAGTACAGCCAGACTATCAACCGTAGTAGCACGCATATCAACCACAGTAGCATTCATGCCCTGCCTACTGAGGCTAATCAAAACAAAACAAAACAAAAAATCAGGACACAGAAAACAAACATATAATAAGTAAATAAATATAATAACAACTTAATGCCTCAGAGACAACAGAAAATATCAAATAAAATAAAGAAGCTGGACAAGATGGCTTCTGCTTATGACCAAAAAAAGAACCAGTAAACCTTCTGAAGGAAGAAATGGTAATGGAACTCCCTGCTAGGGAATTCAAAACACTAAAATATAGAGTTCTTATCAGAAACCCTGGTGGTGCAGTGGTTAAGAGCTCAGCTGCTAACCAAAAGATGAGTAGTTCGAATTCACCACTCATTGGAAACCCTGTAGGGCAAGAGATCAAGATAGAGATCAAGGAAAATACAGACAAATCCAAAGAAAATGCAGACAAAATCAAGAAGAATTCAGGAAAACAATATAAGAATAAAATGACAAAAAAAAAGAGAAAATTAGAAACCGTACAAAAACAACTAGAAATCTAAAAGATTAACAATAAAATTTCAGGAATAGATAACTCAAAAGAAGGACATAGGAACAGAATTAAATTAAGGGAAGCAGAATCAGTGAAATAGAGGACAAATCCCTTGACACCAATTTGTTTGAGGAAAAATCAGAAAAATGAAGAAAGCCTAAGAATTATGTGGGACGCTATCAAGAGGAAAAATGTACGTGGGATCAGAATTCTAGAACAGGAGGAGGCAAAAAAAAAAAATCACAGGGAGAATTGTCAAAAATTTGCTGGCAGAAAACTTCCTTAATATCATGATAGATGAGAAGATACCCATCCATGAAGCTCAATTAACCCTATATAGATACACTCAAAAAAGTCACCAAGACATCATAATTAAACTTGCCAAAACCAAAGACAAAGAAAGAATTCTGAGAGCAGCTTGGGAAAAAAACAAAGTCAACAACAAAGGGGAACCAATAGACTAAGCTCCGATTACTCGGCAAAAACCATGCAGGTATGAAAGCAATGGAATGATGTATATAAGACCTTGAAAGAAAAACATTTCAACCAAGAATTATATATCCAGGAAAATTGTCTCTCAAATCTGACAGCAAAATGAAGACATTTACAGATAAACAGAAATTAAGAAATTTGTAAAAATCAAACCAACTTTACAAGAAATATTAAAGGGAGTCCTTTGTACAGAGAACCAACATAATCAGACAATAACATATGATTAGAACTCAGGATTGGATCAGCCAGATACCAACCCAGATACAGAATCTAAAAAAGAAAACAAAGCTGAAAGACTGAAAACAGGGAATCAGGGACATTAATCTGAAAATGAAGAAAATGTCAAAACAAAAATGGGGAATAAATGATATAGTTACAGAACTTTCAAAGGAAGGGCAGTCAAGGCTATATAAAAATATAAAAGACTGGTTTAAACTTAAGAAGATAAATAAAATTTCAAGGCAACCACAGAAAAAGTTAACACTCATCAGAATAAATAAGATGAAAAACATAAAGACTCGGTAAACACAAAATCAACAACAATAAAAGAAGTGAAAAGAAAATCCACAAACAAAAGAAACTCAGTGCAGAAAATTAAGGGGAACAAAAACTGCCAACACCACAACGAAACCTATATCTGCAGGTGGGTGTGCTCCCTCTCACCTTCCCACACCTCTTTAGCATACCTATCTACTTGTGTATCCATTCAAAAATCGTTTAATACTATTGCTGCTGGATCATCAAAGTTATAGTAATTAATGTCATTGCCCTTTATTCTTGCATTCCTCTCAGGGTCTTCCTTTGCCTTGGTCATGTTGTACTGACTTTCCCCATATTTGTGTATTGCCTTTCCATTCACCAATATTGACACATGTCTTTTATGTATTTAGTAATTTTCCCTCTCTTCTGCTCCCATTCCTGGTAACCATCAAAGAATTTCTTTCTTTTTTTTTTTTTCTCTGTATAAGCTTTTTCTTGCTTATTTTTATAATAGTGGTCTCATACAATATTTGCCCTTTTATAATTGACTTAATTCACTCAGCATAATGTCTTCTAAATGCATCCATATTGTGAGATGATTCATGGATTAATCGTAATCTTTTATCATTGCATATTATTCCATTGTGTGTATGCACCACAATTTAATTATTCATTCATCCATTGATGAACACTTAGGTTGTTTCCATCTTTTTGTTATTGTGAATAATGCTTCAGTGAACATGGGTGTGCATATGGCTATTCATGTCATGGCTCTTATTTCTTTGGGTACACATACAGAGTGGAATTGCTAGATCATACGATATTTCTAGTTCTAGGTTTTTAAGGAAGCACCATACTGTTTTCCATAGTGGTTGTACCCTTTTACATTCCCACCAGCAGTGTATAACAGTTCCAATCTAACCACAAACTTGGGGCACTGCAGTCTCTACACCCACAGGAGCCATTTCCTTGTTTTAAATCTCTTACCTATATATATTCATACACTTGACTGGTTTTGCCTCTCCAGAGAACCCAGCCTAAGACACTTGCATTTCCATCATATGATATTTTAGTTTGTTTTGTCTATACTTTTTTCACAATCCTTCTGTGGTTAAGACTGTATTTTCTTTGCCTATGCTTCTTTTTAAATTTTTGGCAGTTCATAAAAATCAAAATATATGTAGTTTCTAATATTGCTTATAATAAGCAATATTCAGAAAGGACTGGGGAGAGTTTCTTTTTGTTGTATATAGAGTCACTGTGAGTCAGAACCAACCTGACAGCATCTAACAACAAGATTGTTGATTGATAAGGTATTTTCATCCCAACTCTCAATAAACAGTGTCCATTTCTGCAGCAGTTCTCTAAGCTAGAATTCATCTTTATTATCTCACTCCTTCACCACCCATTACAGATTTCCGTTACACTCATCCTGCACTTTAGCTAATTTAAAACACTTGCAAGGTCAGGTGATCCAGGCCTTCATCCATATTTTCAAAGTTACCTTCAAGGGCCCAGTTGCTCTTGGCACTCTAAGTAGACACATCAAGAGGCACCCCAGTGAATAACATAGTATTAGTCAAACTCCTCCCTAACTACATTGCGCTTCATCAGTCCTAGTTCCTCAAAAAGACAATGCTTGAATCCCTCACTGGTATATTAACTCTTTTTTCTTTTCTTTCTTTTTTTCTAAATCTCTTTGTGCACCAGCATGAGGACTCTAGCTGGTGCTCATTGCTTCACTGAACTTTGCCCCATTTGGAAGTGTTACCTTCACCCCTAGAACAAGGACCTCTAACTCAGAGGATTCTAAAGCTGTGGGAATATCAAGTTCACTCATATGTAACTCAGGGTCAGTACCCTTTCTTTTCCATCAGTTTACTGTAAGGAAACATCTATGAGGCCATAGATGTAAGCTAAAGGAGAAGGTCAGTGAAAAAATAGGTACATGAATCTATGCCACTATTATATGATATTTAATAGCATGCTAGAGCATGATTGACCCCGATAGAAAATTGTCATTTAAATAATTTGATGGATTGCTGTTATATCTATTTAAATTCAGCAGATCTGACTGTATTAATATAAATGGGTGGCTCTGAGTGACATGCCCCCGGTCACAGTCTTTGCCGATCTGGACTCTGTTGAGTCAGCCTTTAGCTTGAACCATCAAGACCTGCATGAGAAATTTCAGCTTTGAGAGAGCTTTTCAAAAAAGTTTTCTGGATTTTTCAAGAGTAAAACCAGGCGTGTCAAACTGGTTAGGACTGCTGCAAAACATCATCGAAGAAGTTAAAACTGTCTTGTCAGAAGAGTTTCAGACATTAACCAGCACATCATAAAGGCTACTGCCATTATATTGACCAATTGTGGTGGTGGCGGAGATATCCAGGCATTTTGGGGCACGTCCAGAGATAAAGATAGAGCTTTTCCAGTCTTAGGTTAAATCAGTTCTATCTCTACTTCTATTTATCTTGAAGAAGTGTTGATATGAAACAAGCTACTTGTTCCATTTTCAGAACCAGAATTTCATTCTCTTTCTCTTTTATTATTATTATTATTATTTTTCTTATGACACTCCATTTGTATTAATTGAGTGTAGTGGTGTGCTTGTGTCAGGGCCCTGGTTACTCTTTTAGAAAGTTTTCCTTTTTTTTTCCAATCTTTGTGAAGGTATATATAATACAACATATTTTTTATGGTAGTTTAAGATTTTTTCATGTGGACAATTTAGTGACACTAATTACATTAATCATACTGTGCATCCACGACTAATCTTATAATCTAGGAGTATTGAAAACCACGATTACATTTGGATAGCAAAAATAAGTAAGTTGAAATGTCCTTATTATTCGTATTAATATAGGGATAACCCCTGACTGCTTTGTTATAAGTCTTTTTTCTTTCATTTTCTTATGTGTTTATTTTCTACCACAAAGACTGCCAGTTTTGGCATGATGGTGTGAACTAAATTCTCTTAGCAATCGCAGTTATTTTCTGGCTAGATTTGAGAATTATCAAGCATTTACAATAGAACGCTCAGCCCAGAACAAAGATTATTTTTCTTGTTTGTTTGTTTTAATAACTTCTAGTTGGCTTTGGCAATGTTGAGTGTCCTATGCTTTTACATATCTACACTGTTTTGAGTAAAATGAAATATATTTGACATGATACAGCAAGTTCCTTTAGACGGTGCATGCAATTTACATTTTAAAATAATTAGTACCTCTGGTACCACTCCCATAAAAAAAAATCAAAAACTATAATAAAATCTGGATAAAATGTATTAGATTATTGTTTTAAGATATTAGATTAGGCATCACAGGATTGTCATGAGAGAGGAAAAACACATATAGTAAGTAAAGTCCCTCCCTTATTCAACTAGTTGTCTCCCTGGGGAAACTTTTTAGATGAATACATAAGGATGTGAAGCTCACACACAGTACACCATTCTCTCTTGAGTTTGGGAGGCAGAGATCAGAATTAAGTGCTCAAGTTGCTGAACTTTGTAATGCAGGTTATTTGAGAGAAAGGAGTTTCACAGAAAAAAGAGCTGCCAGGAATCTGCATAGTAATTTACATAGGTGTTTGGCTATGCACAGTGTAAGACTTCATAAAGCCTTGCAGAAAACACCTGATGAGTAGCTGTGAGCTGAATAGAAATGTGAGATGTTGTATTGTAGTAAAGGAAGTAGTGCTTCCAACCAGCCAGAAGTAAAAGACCTTGAAGAACCCTCTGAACACAGTTGACACCCCAAAAGGCCAACCTTAGAAGTAGAGCTATTCTATATATATCTGATCAGAATTTTTTTAAAAAAGGATTGAAATCATCAAGCTTATCCAACTTATCCATCAGTTGAATTAACTGTTCATGGAACAAACTTCAACATACTCTAAAACAATAAAAGTTATATTCTCAAAAAAGTGTCATCCAAAATGTTCCATAAACAAACAATATCACAAGACATGTGGAAAAAGAAATGTGATCATTAATCAAAAACAAAAAGAACAGTCTATGGAAACTTACAATAAGTTGGCTTATGTGTTGGAAATAACAGCAGATCAGAAATGCAAAAAATGATTATAATTAACTATTTAAAGGAAAATAGAAACATAATACACACATTGGTAATTACAGCCCACAAATAAAAAAATAATAATAATTAATCAAATCTCTCTAACTAAAATTAAATTTCGGAGTCAAAAAAAAAAAAGAAAAGAAACCTTAGCATAATGAAAATGGCAAATCAAGAGTTCAGAATACTGGAAGATAAAAAAACCAAACTTCTTGCCGTTGAGTTGATTCCAATTCGTAGCATCCTTATAGGTTGGACTAGAACTGCCCCATAGAGTTTCCAGGGAGAGGCTGGTGAACCTGAACTGCTGGCCTTTTGATTAGCAGCTGAGCTAGATAGAGGAATAGAAACTACCCAACTTGCAACACAATAACAAAATTAAAGATGCAAATGAACAGGTACGATGAATACAGTATCAATGTCTTATGGGATAATATCATGTTATCTATAATATAGATCATTGAAGCCCGAAAAGTAGAGAAATATAGGGGGAGAAGGACTTCTTTTGAAGAAACTGTAGCCAAAATTTTCCACTATTTGTTTAAAAATACAAACTTGCAGGCTGACATAAGTATGATGCACAATGGGTATAAAAATACTACACACAGCACATCGTAGACAGATGGCTGAAAATCAAATATAAAGAGCATCTTGAGAGCAGTGATAAAAACTGATGTGTTACGTGGAGGCTAAAAATAATACAAATGCTGGTGAACTTCTAATTGGAAACAACGGAGGCCAGAAGAAATTGAATTTTTTTTTTAACTATAAAAAGGAACAAAAACTTGTCAACATAGAATCCTGTGTCTGTTAAAATATTCTCCCAAAATACAGACGGCATAAAGCCAGTTTTTATTGATTAAAATAAAAAAAAACAGTATTTAAAATTTAAATTTAAAAAAACAGTAAATCTACAGTACAAGACAATATAAATGGAATACTGGAGGGAAATGGTATAAATGAAAACTTGAAACACCCATAAAGAAAGAAGAGCATCATAAATAATAAATATGTGGGATACATAAAATTTTATATACATTTCTTCTCCCTTTTTGATTTAAAAGATGTGGGACATTTTAAATTAAAATCAGCATTTTGGCATTCATGCCAAACTTTATATATGTTTTATTTATATATATTTATTGTGTATCTATTTATACAATGCATGTATATAAATACATGTATATGCATATATACCCATATATATGTATATATGTATGCTTGTGTGTATGTGTGTGTATATATATGTATATATACCCACATCAATAATACAAAGTGATAGAATATTATATCTAAGTGGACAGATAAGGATCCAAAACTTACCTACAACAACCACTAAAACTCAACACATCTTTCATAGTTTAAAAGTCAACATATGAATTGAAAAATATTAGATTAAACAAAAGAAGCCAGGAAATGGGAATGAGAAGGTCAAAAAATAGATGGAACAAGTAGAAATCACTAATAAAATATTAGAATAAAATATAACAATATGAATCATTATGTTAATGAAAATGGATTAACCTCTATAATTACAAAGTCGAGATACACTAGAAAAAAATAGCAAGAGCCAAGTATATGCTGTCTATACAAGACACACTTCAAATACAATGACATACAGGCTAAATGAAGAAAAAAAAGTGCCATGTGAAGAGTGTGCATACAGAAGCTGGAGTGGTTACAATATTCCAAACAATATAGAAATCATGAAGATGAGTACTACCAATAACAATGAGGGACATTTTACAACGATGATAGTCTAATTATTGAAGATGGCATAACAATGGCAAATGTGTTTGCAGCTAAATGAAAAAAAAAAAAAGCAAAACAAAACAAAAACAAACCAAACCCGCTGCCCTCGAGTTGATTCCAAATCACAGCTACCCTGTAGGACAGAATAGAACTACCTCGTAGAGTTCGCAAGGAGCTACTGTTAGATTTGAACTACCAACTTTTTGGTTAGCAGCCAAACTCTTAACCACTGCACCATTAGTACTCTATGCAGAGCTTTGAAATATATAAAGGATACTTGACAGTACCATTGGGAGAAAAAGACAAATCCACAATTATATTGGAGATTTTAATACTCCCCTTTCAGTAACTATAAAAATGAAAAAAAAAAAAAAAAACAAAAAATCTGTAAAAATATAAACAACAAGGACCTTCTCAAATATGTTTATTTAATTGATATTTTGGACACTAAGACTGAGAGCTGCAGAAAAAAACATCTTTTCAAGTACATATGATATACTTATTAAGCTAGACCACATTCTGTGCAATAAGTCACATCTCAAAAGATTGAAATCTACAGAGTATGTTCTCTAGTCATAATTTTATTAGAAATCAATAAGACGTTTTGAAAATCACCACTTGATTGTAAATTAACACGTTAAATACTATTTTGGTCAAAGAAAACAATCACACTGGAAATTAGGAAATATGTTAAACTGAATGATAATATAATCACAACATATAAAATGTGTGGTATGCTGCTGACACAATGCTTAGAAAGCAATTTATAGGTATAAATATGTTTAATCATAGGATTAATTCAATTTTCTCATTTTATGTCTGCTATGCTTCATTGCAAGTGCTCCTTTTGTTAAAATTCTTAAAAAATGCTTTTGAATGCGTGTTTCTTATTAAAAATACCATGAAACATGCCTTTCATTTTAAGACTTTTTTTTTTAATGAATTCTGATACTGTATACCTTAAATTGCTTCTGTTAAGAAAAGATAAGGTAAAGGACTGTTTACTAAGCAGAGAGGAAAGAATCAATGTTCCTCCTGGTTTTTGCTGACCATGGACTCCCTTGCATCTTCATATCATGTACACTAGATTAGGGCTTCTGGGGCAAGGAATTTATTCAGCACAATTACATCTAGTAGATAGTGCTACTTAACTGTCCTGGGGTGTAGTTTGAAATAAATAATAAATAACAGACAAAACCTCAATACAACTGAACAGCTGTCACCACAGCTAAGAGAGGAGGCAATCACGAGGTCGGAAAGGAAATATAACTGGGGAGCATGCACAGACTCAGCTGCCAGGGCTAACAGAACACATCTCTTAACATCTGGGAGGCTATAGGTGCCAAACATTTCCAACAAACAGCTTTGTGGTTTGTGACTTCAGCCTTGTTAGAAAGGCAGAGAAATAAAAATTTTGCACATTCAACACTGCTAGAAATAGACGGTAGGATGTATCAAGTTAACATTGAAATTGTTAATGCATGGGCAATGATTTTATTTTTGTCAAAGAAAAATATGCTTTTAATGTATGATTGTACAGTCCTTTTGGTCAAGGACTACATATAATATTTTCTTGTGTTAACCTTAACAATTAAGATTATCACGTAATTTAATTAAAGAGTAAAACGCACACTGTTTTCAAATGTTCAATTCTATTTTCACGATTAGACTCATGACTACATGAATTGATGCTTTATTAGTTTACTAAGGCTGCACAAAGTACCACAAACTGGGTAGGTTATAACAGCAGAAATTTATGTTCTCATGGTTCTGGAGGCTAGAATTCTGAATTCAGGGTGGCAGCAGAGCCATGATCTCTCTGAAGGCTGTGGGGGTTTCTCTCTTTTTTTTTTTTTTTAATCTCTTTTCCTCTTTTTGTAAGGACACCAGACCAAAAAAACAAAACAAACCCATTGCCACCGAGTCAATTCCAACTCATAGCAACCCTATAGGACATTGTAGAACTGCCCCGCACAGTTTCCAAAGAGCGCCTGGTGGATTTGAACTGCTGACCTTTGGGTTAGCAGCCATATCTTTTAACCACTACACTACCAGGGTTTCCATGAGGACAACAGTCATACTGAATTATGACCCACTTTTTTTTCTAGTACTCCAGCATGATGTTATATTAATTACATCTCCAAATACTCTCTTTCCAAATAACGGCGTATTCACAGGTACTGGGAATTAGAACTTCAACATAACTTTTCACCTTTTTTTGCAGGGGTTTGGGGGGCAAAATCCAACCCATAGAAGATACATTTTACTGAAAATTATTGAGAGGCTTTGGGTCCTTTTCTATTCTTTATCAAATCTATGGTTTAACGAAAAACACTTTTATTATATATCATACACTAATGTTAAATTACTAAGTAAAAAGATAATATTTTCACTGATGGCAAGTATGTAAATTTGTGGCATAGAAAGAAACTAATTAACAAAGGTGAAAGATTAGATTTCTTATATATACCTGATGTCCCACATAAGGCCAGGGTACCATGTGAGTGACAGTATTGTGAGGTCCTTAAAGGAGCTTCTACCCTCCCATTTCAGGAAACACAATAACTCTGATCATTCTGGATGCAGGTTACATGCCTACCTGTCCACACGTGGGAGTGTACTAACTGGAAAAACTCGTGCACTTACGGGTGTTTACTAAGACCCTAGGTATATTGAAAATCAATTGACCAGGCCTCAGAGAGGTCTGAGATTTCATCCTACAACCTTCCTTCATGAAAAAATATGCTTACTGTAATACTAACCTAGGTGTTGTTAGTTGCCATTGAGTAACCTCTCGACTCATGACCGTACCCTGTGTACAGAGTGGTCAGACCTTTATGATCCATAGGGCATTCACTGGTGAATTTTTGGAAGAAGATCAGCCGACCTTCCTTCCCAGTCTGTCTTAGTCCAGAAGCTCTCCTAAAACCTGTTCAATGTCAACCAATATGCAAACCACCACTGACAGATGGATAGTGGCTGTGCATGAGATACATTGGCCAGGAATCGAACCTGGGCCTCCAACATGGAAGGCAAGAATTCTACCATGGAACCCCAGCTGCCCTCTGTTATATTGATATAACTTAATACAAATACAGGTTTTGAAAATTATATAATTGAAGCTATTTCAAGGTGCTACTGGCTGTTTTGAAAATGCATTTTCCTATTATAGGCATAGGTGCTTTGTGGATTCATATGCTATTTTCAATGAACAATTGATTCACACAACTGTTCTTTGCATTCTGATTAAGTAACCTTCTGTTAATGATATGGATCTGCACGTAAATTGCCCTAAGAATGTTCTTCTCTCACTTGAATGTATTTCTACATGTAAAAGTTGTATTTTTCATTGTAAATGAATATATTAACATTTTGTTTAATAAATCAGATTCTTGTGAATTGTTTACTATCCTTTTTCTTTCTTATATCTTCTAAGATGAATCACTGAAAATGCTGGCTGTATTTATTTGTGTGTTTGAATATTTGATATCACCAAATAAAGTCACACTAAATGGTCTTTTTTCTTTCATTCTCTCCCATTCATATGAGGCCATCAATTGATAATTCTCTTACATTTTTGCATAAACTTTTTTCTGTTTGATACTTAACTCTATTGAACTAATATACCTGAAAATTTTGACTAGGTTATGTGTGGAAAAGAGAGTAGAATAGAGATTTTACCGGAATATAACAAAAGGTAAATAATTACTACATCTAAATATAAAAAAAAAGGAACTTATAAAAAAATATTTCTGAACAGTGTAAACAACTAGAAAACGTGATATTTATGACAATGCACTGCGTACTAACCTCTGGGAAAGACCTCTATTTTCTCTTTGAAGGGAAGACTGTTGAAGTGTTCAATAAACTGTCCGTCTTTTTATTAATTTTAGCTATTCTTCTGGGCGTATACTAATATTTTTGCGCTGTTTGATTTTGAGGGAATGTTTCTCTGAAATTTCTGATGAGGTTCATTGCCCATTTTCCTACTGAATGGCCTGTATTGTATGTATATATACATATTATGGGTTCTATGTCACATATATGCATTATGATATAATTGCACATTTGGCCATTTCCTCTTCCAAGCAAAATGAACAACCAAGGGTGATGCTCAAAATTCTACACACTCCAGGATTTTCCTTCACCTTGTCCTTCAGGGAGATCCCAGAATGGGCTGTAGTGCTGTAGCTGTCCACTTTCAGGTGGCATCTTTATATCATATAGAACCACCTGTAAACTAGGATTGAGTTTTCTCTTTCTCAGTCAACTGACTGTAGGGAACTTCCTTTGAGGCCATAGGTACAGGCTGGGAGAGAGAAGGTAATGCATCAGGGATGGGAACCATGGACTTTGGAGCCTCTTCCTTATGTAACTTATTTGTGCCTTTAGGGTCTGCTTGGGCCTGATTTTATATATCCCACTTCCATTCGATGATGAAGTGCTGCTGTGCACGCCCAACTTTAAGACTTTGTGGGCCAGACGACACCCAGTTCATTACGGGTACTTCATGTCGTGTAGTAACTTGGTGGCCCATAGTTCAAGCAGTATAACCACATCTGGAAAAGCAGCTGCGGTATGAATCAGCACCAGTTAGATTTATGATAATCCACTGTCAGTCTCCAGGAAACACCTGTTTACTACACAGACCAAATAGGAAAGTGGAATGGGGATGTGGTGGGAATCACCACCCTGCATCCTTGAAGTTCTTTCTGGTGACACTCATCTCTGCAATATGACAGAGATGTTACTTTGATTTTGGTTTACTACATTCCTAGGTACAGGCAGTTCTACTGGCTCCCATTTGGCCTTTCCTACCGTAAGAGCCCTCGCTCTACATGACAGGGAACGAGTGTTGAGGTTTAGCCAGTTGCTGAGTAGGTCTATTCCTATTATTTATTCTGGAATTGGGGGAATCACAAGATGGGTAGCTATGAGATAGATCTGAGCTGAAACTGTTTTGATCTCTTTGCTTTCATATACCTCTACTCTGGTGGACCACAGTGATATTTTGGGTATTTGGGATTAGTGTCAGTTAAAAGCTAGTGTTCAGTAATCCCCCAAAAGCCTGATTATTTTTTTCCCCACTGCCTAGTCATTATGTGAAAAGGCGGTAGTTCGATTTTGGGAAGGCCAGGAAAAAGATTAACAGTATAAATTTTTGGCAATGTAGCTTGGTCCTTCCTCAAAAGAACCTGGCCTCCCCTTCATCAAAGAGTGGTGGGTCTGTAAACTGTCTCAAGTCTGAGAATTAACTGAAGTGACATGACCCTATGTTTGCTGATTAAAGTTAGACATATGTACACTTGACCTAGAACTCTTCTGCTCATACAGATCAAGTAAGAATTTAACAGAATTCCCATATATTTCACTCCTAGGGACACTGTAATCAATAACCATTATCAATTCTATCTTTGTGAGTTAGACTATCCTGATTACTGCTTTGACTATGCTGCTCACTGCAGTAAACACACTACCTTGTCTTTGGCAACTAAGTGCTGCAATTTGGCTTTGTCACTGCAGCATTCAGTCATCCCCAGGTAATTAGTTTCCCTATTCAGTGACATGGAAACCCTGGTGGTGTAGTGGTTAAGTGCTATGGCTGCCAGCCAAAGGGTCAGCAGTTTGAATCTGCTAGGCACTCCTTGGAAACTCTATGGGGCAGTTCTACTCTGTCCTATAGGGTCGCTATGAGTCGGAATCGACTCGATGGCACTGGGTTTGGTTTTTGGTTTGGATTCAGTGACAGTAGCTCTTACTGGAATACGTGACTTTCAGAGAATAGTTATCACAGCACACTTCAAGGATGCTGACACTCCCCTCATGTATTTATTCCTTATAGTCTTAGCAAAAGATGTTTCTTCTGGACACTCCCAGGGTGGGTGGGTGATTCTTAAATAATAACTCCATTGTAACATTCCAATTGCCCTAAGCCTTTGAACATCTTCTACACTATACAATTACAACTTTGTTAATTCATGTCACTTTTTGATCAATGTTTCAACCAACAACTGAACAATCTGTTAAAGTTCTTTCTTACCCTCAAGATGAAATATTGAATGCAGACTCTTTGCTTAGTGGGCCCATATCAGTAAACTTATACTGATGCAACTTTAATTTTCTTTCATCATTAGCCCATATCCTCCCACACACATTTCCTGTATTTATGTCTGTATAAAAAGAAATGTCATGCTGTTCTTTTGAAGTATAGAGTACCTCTTCCTGGGTCACACATTTTACTTTGCTTTTTGCTGTCTGCTGAGACTTGAGTCTAGTTATAGGTCTAAAATCAAAGATGCGTGTGAGGATGGGTCCTCAGGAGAATCAGCAGCGCTTTACAAGGTGACTTTATTTTCTACAGTTGCCATAAAAAAAATACAGCGAGTGAGTGGCTTTCGAGAACAGGAATTTATTGTCTCAGAGTTTGGAAGCTAGAAGTACAAACCTGGGCATTAGTTGATAAAAAACAATAGCCAATAAAGAATAGAAATCGCCATTGTTTTGAATATACACCTAAGGGTGGAAATGCTGGATCATATGATGATTCTATATTTAATTTTTTGAGGAACCACTAAACTGTTTTTCATAGAAGCTATACCATTTTGCAATCCCACTAGCAATGAATGAGTGTTTTGGCTTATTCACATCCTCACCAACACCTGTTGTTTTCTTTTTTATCATAGCCGTCTTAGTGAGGGTGAAGTGGTATCTCATTGTAGTTGTGATTTGTTGTTGTTGCTGTTGTTGTTAGCTGCTGTCAAGTCACCTCTGACTCATGGTGACCTTATATACAACAGAATAAAATGTTGCTAGATTCTGCATCATCCTCGAAATCACCAGCATGTTAGAGGTCTTTGCTGTGGCTATTAAGCCAGTTCATCTCACGGGGGTCTGCCACAATCTGTGGGCTCTCTACCACACCAAACATGATAATGTCCTCTAGAAATTGATCCCACTTGATGACATGTTCAAAGCAAGTGAGCCAGACAATACTCTGTTACGATACATAAGGTTTTCATTGATTCAGTTTTGGAAGTAGATTGCCAGTTTTTTCTTCTTTATTTGTCTTAGTCTAGAAACTCCACTGAATTCTGGGCACCATAGGTGAGCCAACTGGTATTGGAAATACTGGTGGCATAATTTCCAGCATAATAGCAACATGCAAGCCACCACAGTAGGACAAACTGAGAGACGGGTATTTTCTTAATGACAAATAACTTTGAGCATCTTTTCATTTGTTTGTGGACTATTGGTATTTCTTTTTTGGTGAAATGTCTATTCAGATTCCGCCCCCCCCCCTTTTTTTTTTGATTGAGTTGTTTGTCTTTTTGTTGTTCATTTGTAGGAGTTCTTTATATATTCCAAGTATTAAACACTTATCAGATAAACGGTTCACCAAATTTTCTTCCAATCTGTACGTTATCTCCTCACTTTATTGATAAAGTTCTTTGATGAACAAAAGTTCTTAATTGTGATGAAATTCCATTTATCTATTTTGTGTTTTGTTTCTTGTGCTTTCAGTGTCATAACTAAGAGTATTGTTGTAAGTTAGGTCTCAAAGCATTAACCCTGTGTTTTTTTTTCCCAATAATTTTATGGTTTTAGTTCTTACATTTAGATTCTTGATAAGTTTTGAATTAATTTTTTGTGTATGAAGTCACTTATGGGTCTAATTTCATTTTTTTTGCATGTGGAAATCCACTTACTAAATTGATTTTTTATTACTATCAAATAACTTTTTCATTTTTGTTAATATTCTTTGCTCTGAAATCTGCTTTTTCTAATATTAATAAAGATACTCTAACATTTTTTAGGGGTGGAGGAGGTTAATGTCAGCATCGTATTTCTTTTTCTATTTTTTTGACTTTTAACCCAATTTGACTATATTTAATTTTTTTTTTCTAAGCAAAGTAGAGGCAGATATTTTATTATTTTATATTCAATCTGAAAATCTTTACCTTTTAATTGAGGCATTTCAACCAATTACATTCGGTGTATTCACTGACAAAATTAAATTTAAATCTGTCATATTGCTGTTTGATTTCTATTCAAAATTATTCTGCAGTATACTTGTAGATTATTCATTCATTGGTAGTGATCTTTAGGGTTAATATACCACAGTTTATTCATTTTACCATTGATGGGCAGTTTCCACAAGTTTCATTTTTTAACTTTTCTGAACAATGCTGCTGTTGCCATTTTAGTATAATTTTTGTTAAGCATATATACATATTTCTGTGGGGTATATATCTAAGAATTGAATTGATGAGTCATAGAATACGCCGAATATTTTCCTTAGGTGGTAATACAAATTGTAATCTAGTCTTAGATCTGCATGATTCCAGGGGCTAGAAAAACCTGCACCCTTTTTATTTCTGTGAATTTCTACAGCTGGCAGTGCCATCTTAACATGGTGCCCCAAGCTCAGATAGGACTTACATGCACTGTGGTCCTTATATCCCTTTGTCAGGGTCAGTATTCAAACCTATAACCTCTATCCCTTCATGTAAGATTAACCATATGCCTGAAGCTCTCCAGGAACTTATATTTGGGCCTGTTGCAGGGCCCCACGTCCAGGCCCCAGTTTCAGGAGAGGTCCTGGTGAGCAAATTTCTCCAACGGCATAGTATGGTATTCCACAAGATTGCATGAGTTTGAGTGGCCAAAATGGTTGTGTCATGCTGATTTGACTGTCATTTGCTCATGTCAGACATATCATAAGTTCAGATCTCTGGGCTACTGATGGTCCACATCTCATCTTTGTGTTTGAGCTGCATCTGTGGACCAGTGTGTTAGTTCTCACTTGTCCATATTGTGATGACATTGCTGCCTCCAGTCTTCGGAACTCTGGAGTTCTGTGTCACTGGTGCCCAGGATTGTCACTCCATCCACTCCATAGGCTCTGCAGCACATGTCAACACTTCCAGAGGTGACTACATTGATATTCGCTGATGGGTTTTGAGCTCTTAGTTCTGTAACACCAGTAGGGTACTTCTGATTGATACCTTCTCTTCCCTTTGATAAATGTGGTGACATCATGGTCTGTTGGGTCAGTAGTAGACAGTAACCATGGAGGGATGAATATTTCTTCGTGAATGGATCCACTCTTCTTGCTCCACTCATGCCCCATACCTATTCCCTTATCTGGTGATCATCTGTGGGTCAACTTTAAAGGAGACCTCATTTTCTGAATGTAAAAATTATGGCTTAATAACTCAAAAAGATGTGGATTGAAAATGTACTGTTTGAAAATTAGGCTACCAAATTTTATACAGTATATTTGAGAAAACCAGAAAAATAATTATCATTCACATTTTCTTCTATATTCTGAGCAAGACTTGCAGTTGTGGTTATCATCATTGAAGCATAGTGACAACCTCTTAGAGTTTACTGCAGGTTGAATGATGAATCATAATGGGCAATAATATGTTGTTAGGTGAAGCCAAGTCTTTTCTGACTCATAGCAACCCTATGCACAACAGAACGAAACACTGCCTGGTCCTACACCATCCTCACAATTGTTGCCATGCTTGAGCCCATTGTTGCAGCCACAGTGCTGAGAGCCTTCCCCTTTTCCACTGACCCCCCACTTTTCCAAGCATGATGTCCTTCTCTAGGGACTGATCCCTCTGTATGTGAGACATAGTCTTGCCATCCTTGCAATAATATAACCAGCATTAAATAAATTATATGAGGGATCTACGGAGAGAACACAGTCTATATTATTTCACTACAAACTGATTTGAAGAGTCAAGGCATTGTTAGTAACAGCAATATTGTTATCTTTTTTCTTATGGTGGAAAACCTGGAATTAGCCAGGAAAAGTGCACTTGACAATGCAAAAGACAGAGATGTTTCCGGAATCTAAACAGAACAAATGGAGCCTGGACTCCATAGAAAATCTTTCTAAGTACTGATTTGATAATAAACTGATATGTAAGTACTTCTCTATCCATTATTTTAAACTCCATTGATAAATCACTATGTCTAACATGAGACTATGAATTTTGAAATGTGTTTTGATCAAATTGTTTATATGTTCTGCAAAAAAAATATTTACTTTGAGAGCTTCTGAACATGACTCCCAACTTGGGTTTTATCTGGAGTATAATTTCAGTATCAATGTCCTATTAGCCCACATAACCAAAGCCCTAGACTGTATTATCAGAACAAAATTTTGTTCGTGCTTTTCTGAGTTATTAGCCTAGTGGTTCTTTGAGTCTGTTCCATTCTTCATAATATTACCATGATTTTTTTTTTCTTGCTAATGGGTTTAGACACATAACTTAGTTCCCCGTTACCAGAAATATTATGTCTTATTGACATTTTTGCCTTTATATTACTATTTTGGTGTGGATAGTTTGGTGTATGCCTTCTAGTGTATGCATGAAACAATTTCTTAGGTATATATCTTGTATGTCTGGGATGTATCTTGAGTTAGATTTGATGTGTCACAGGGTATTCTTATTCTCTACTTCAACATTTTTGAATCATCCTCCAAATAGATTAGAATCTATCTGCATGTTACCTCCAGAATGTTTCTATTGCTCCATCTACCAAATTTGTTAATCTCAGAATTAAAAATAAAACCGCATCTGATAGTTAGGTTGGCATTTTTTTTTCTTTAAAGTTGCATTATTTTTCATTGGGTTGAGTGCATTTTCATGTTTATATACCATTTGAATTCTTTTTTAACATATTTACACATTTAAATAGTCTACATTTCTATTAGATTTTGTCTTTCTTTTTCTAGTTTGTGTACTATTATTTTAGAGGTATTGCAAATGTCATCTTTCTGTTTACGACTTGTCTTACATTTTTTGTGGCATCTCATAAAAGTCAAAGTAATTTTTTATGTATTTGAAGTAATCAGCTTTGTTCTCTTCGTATCTTTTCTGTCCCAGGTGTTCCAAGATATGAAAATATGAAGATATTTTATTGTTATTTTTGAAATGAGAAATAACATATCTGAGAGAGTAAGCAAAAGATTAAAGCTGAAGAAAGGAGGTCATATAATAAAGAAAAAAAAAAAAGAAATTTGGTAGAGCTAATTTCCCTTAAAAAGAAGAAAATAAAAAGGCAGCTACTGCTGCTTCCTCAGTTTACAAATAAGTTTACAAAATCTTATTTTTAAGACTGTTTTATTTACGTTTTAATGGCCATTTGGTTATGGAAGTTTTCAGCTGAAGGTTTAAAAAAATATATATAAAATATGTATGACTTTTCTTTTTGATACCTAAAATGCATGGCAAAGTTACTAAGGAAAAAATGGTGAGTGTTACATTTACTTTGACGTAACAAATATGCATTCTAAGTAATTGATTTTTATTATTTGAACTCTAGGAATTTTACTTCAGTTAATTTGTTCAGAGTTCTATTGGTATAATCATAAATGAGATCTTCCTTCTCATGTTTTCTAGGTTCAATTCCCTTTTCCCACTAAATAAATATTCATTTTATTTTGTCCGTGGTTACTTTATAGATACTAAATTCACATAGAAGAGATTTCTTATAAAACATTTTAAAAAGTAGTCTTCTTTTTAAACTATGAGCAACATTATAATGTGAACACTATTGATATTTTGCAATAAACGTACAGCAGGTTTTAAAAAATTCTTATCATATTTATTGCCTTATTTAACAAATTCTTGATTCCTTCCCGTCCATTTCTTTTTTAACTTCTGGATCCATAAAATTACAATGTGAAATGAAGGAAAAACATAAATTTGAACACTAAGACACTTCCTATAAATCTTTTACCATATTCATCTTGTTGTATGTACTTTATTTCAAAAATCATAAAGGGGAAATAAAATAACATTTATTCTTAGATACTTGTGTGTCTGATATGGTTCAGTAAAGACTTTATAGACATAATGCCTTCTAATTAAAAGAAGAATATTTTGATTTATTAAAATTAAGAAAATAGCTTTAAATATTTTGAGACAGTAAACTGTTTTTTACTTTGCTAAGGACAAAATAAAGTGAAGAAAGAAGACTCAAAACCCAGTTTTGTTATTTATTACCTACAAAATATTAAATCTTTTAAAAATCTTAATTTCTCAGCTGTCTCTTTAAATCTCTGTATATAAAAAAAAAACCCAGTGCCATTGAGTTGATTCCAACTCATAATATACATATACACATACAGACACCATATAGTGTACACTATGAAAATGTTTACTTATAAATATATGATTAGACACGTAATCATACAGATGCATAAATATACACATAGGCTTAGATACATATACACAGGTGTCATAACTTTCTCTATTGCTCTCCATTTCTATGTTAATATCAAATATCATTGTAAAATGTTCAAATAATACTGATATATATCAAAACTATTGATGTGACTTTTGTACATTAATTTATATAATATAGTATTTTTTGATAATAATAAAATCTATATTATGTTAATTTCATTATCGGATGTTGCAATGACTTTGAAAGCACCTTTCAAAATTGTGGTGTTATAAAAATGTGAACTCCTTTAATTAAATGAGTTCTTATACACAGGCTTTATATATAAAATTCACTTTAATTTCATGATAGATAGATAAAGATAGAGGGAGAAGGAGAAGAAGGGGGTCATACAGAGAAAGGAGAAGAGTGAGTTTTAGAGGTAAAAATATCTGAGCAAAAATCAGACCAGCAGCCTCATTTTACAGTCTACGTGACAGCCAACAAATACATCAGTAACATAGCTATTAGTGTTTGACGAACTTACTGATTGACTTGTAGTGTGATAATTTAGAGACCTGTCTAGTTATAATTTAAATGAAGGTCATCACTACAATAGTACAAAGTAGACATCTCTTTAACAAAAAAAAAGAGAAAATAAATAATAATCTTAATTAACAGTATTAAAGCAAAAACTGCTTTAGATTGGAAACAATTTAACAAAGGAATTTCCATGATTTTGATGTTTCTTAACAAATTCAATACATATAAAATAAACCACTAACTATCTGGGTGTTATTACTGATCTTCAATTTCTGTAGATGAATTTAGGTTTTCATGGGAGTCTTTGTCTTATTTTCTTAAATATAAATGATATTTTTTTAAATAAATGACAAAGCCTATGAAAGACTTTTGACATTTTCTTCCATTCTTTAGTAGTGGTGGTTAGTCTGAAGGATAAAGACTGAGAGAAATATGCACTGAGTGTCTTTGAAGGAAAAAGAAGATAGTTTTCCTTTCTGTTTGCTAAATTTTTGTGGTAAATACTGCTCAATGACATAGATTATATCTAAATACAGGGGCGGACTTATATTTTTATCCCCCCTCATAATAATGTTAACATGAATAATGCTGAGTGGAGAATTAAGCATGTTAGTGAGATGTGATTTTTTTTGAAGGCTTTCTTTCAATTCCAAGGCATATGGTCCTTGTAAAGTCTAATTGTTTACAATAAGAGGAACATTGTTTGAGTGTTTGTATGATGAACTTCTGCAAGACTTCAAATTTTATTTCAAAAATTCTACAATGTTTTTTGGTCTTAGCACTTTTGATGTAGCATCTTGACTCATGTGGCATAATCAGAATTCCAGTTGGTTTGTGTCCCACAGCTCCCATCCAACCCATGGCTCCCAGGTACGCAATAGTCCAAGAAGCCATCTTAGTTTCAAGGAAGAAAACCTCACACCTTCTTTATATTATATACTATTAGAAGACTACCAAAAACTCTGTGTGTCATCAATGCCTTAGAGTGCTTTAGTGAAATACACCTCCTAATGTTGATTTATAGTCCCTCTCCTCTCAATTATCCTAGGTATTCATCTTCTGACATTAACTATGACATGCAATGCATTTGAGTAATTTAAAGCCAAAAACATCTTCATAATGACCAGCTACTGTGGAAGCTGCTACTACTCAAAAGAGACAAGGAGAAGAAAGCAGGCACAAAATACCCCAATCGTACCCTATAGCCTCCCCTTTCCCTTAACTCCTTCTGCTGGTCCCCTTTTGCCAAGCTTAACTACAAATCAGCTGGAAACTAAGCCTAGGAGATACAATGTGCAGGGATTAGCATTTGGGTGGAGAAGGGTGGAGCATGTGTGTGTGAGTTCAAAGAAACTATGAATTTTTACTTTATTTCACCTAACTCATTACTCAAATAGGATTTCTTTTCTAGGAAGCTATTTAGCTAAACATATCAGTGGGCCTCTTTGTCATATATAAATGAAAATATCCAAGTTACAACTTAGACATAAGATGTGGTGCCCAGAACAAAACAACTGTAACCAGTTGCTGTCAAGTTGATTCTGACTCTGTGACGCCATGTGTGTCAGAGTAGAACTGTGTTTCATAGGAGTTTCAATGGCTGGTTTTCAGAAATAGATTACCAGAGGTTTCTTCAGATATGCTTCTGGGAAGACTAGAATTTCCAACTTTCCCACTGGCAGTGGGATGCATTAACCATTTGACCCACCCAAGAAGTCCTCAGAACAACTGTAATACCTGATTGAAATCACAATAACTGACTACAGGATGCATAGAGAAAGAAAGATCTAATCGTACCTCAAGAAGGCAAGGGAAGCTCCATAAAAGTACCTTGAAGAACTAGTGGGAGTTAGATACAAGTGTCATGAAAGTGTGAGGGTATGAAAGAGTATGATGAGTCCAGAAGTCTAAAAGAGATTTTAATAAGATTTACATTTAAGCTACATGGAAGAGACTACCAAGAAAATGGTAGCACACTTAAGCAAAAGACAGATAGGTCATGATGAACCATATACCACTGAGGCGAGGAATTTAAGTTTCATTCTACAAGCATTGAAAGAATTTGCTCAGATAAGTGACATGGTTAGCTTCCTGTGTTGGAAAGATTGTTCTGTCAGAAACAGAATATTTTTTAGAAAATGTAAATTGTAGGTTGAGAGCGATTTGGAGAGTAATATAGTAGGGAAAGGGTAAACATAAAAATTAGGGTGTGGGAGTGCACATGGGAAGAAGGAGCACATTTTCTCTAGTACAATTTCAATCCCTTGCTATCATCTCTACTCTGTCCTATCTACTCTGTCCTATCAGGTCGCTATGAGTTGGAATCGACTCAACGGCAGTGGTTTTTTTTTTTTGCTATCATTTGCCAGGGTAACTAGTTTTACTTTTATTGACTAATATCCCCAGCTTACTCTGTACTCAGATATATTAATGAGTTTCTCTGTTGTTACATTGTTGTTGTTAGGTGCCATTGTGTTACTTCCAACTCATAGTGACCCCACATACAATAGAACAAAATGTTGCCTGGTCCTGCACTATCCTAACAATTATTGTTATGCTTAAGCCCATTGTTGCAGCCACTGGGTCAATCCATCTGATCGAGGGTCTTCCTCTTTTTCAATGACTGTGTGTTTTACCAAGCACAATGTCCTTCTCCAGGAACTGGTCCCTCCTGATAACATGTCCAAAGTATGTGAGAGGAAATCTCACCATCCTTACTTCCAAGGAGCATTCTAGCCATACTTTCTCTAAGACAGATTTGTTTGTTCTTCCGGCAGTTCATGGTATATTCGATATTCTTTGCCAAAACCATAATTCTAAGGCATCAATTTTTCAGTCTTCTTATTCATTGTCTGGCTTTCACTTTCACATGAGGTGATTGAAGACACCAACACATCAGACAATGTTCCACTGCTATTCATAAGGTTGTCACTGGCTAATTTTTTCCTTAGTAGACTGCCAGGTTTTCTTCCTAGTCTGTTTTAATCTGGAAGCTCAGATGAAAACTGTCCACCATGCGTGACCCTGCTGGTATTTGAAATACCAGTGGCATAACTTCCAGCATCACAGAACACTTAACTCGCCACAGTATGATAAACTGACAGACATGTGGGAAGAGTTTTCCTAGAGATCTATAAAAAAATGTTTATGGTGAGTATTTGTTGGTGATACTGTATTTGTGAGAATGTGCTTTGGTGACAATTTTACAATTCGTGTGTCTTTGCTTACTGGTACAAAAATAGTCTAAATGTAAAAACAGAGAGATCAGCTAACAGCTGTTACAAGTTGTATGAAAAATGTGGAAGTCCTTAACCCAGAGATCAACTTAAAGTAGGCACTTGATAAATGGTAGTTTTCTCCTTCCTCTCTTCCCTTCTCTTTATTACTCTGACTGAAATCTTCAAGTGTCTAAGGCTGATGAATTTATTAAAAGGAAATAATGTGAGAATTAAAAAAAATGGTTTATATACACACAAAATCATTTGTTGTCTAGTTCATTTGGAGTCATAACAACCTCTTGCGTATCAGAATAGAACTGTGCTCCATAAGATTTTCAATGACTGATTTTTTTTTTTTTTTTTTTGGAAGTAGATCACCAGGCCTTTCTTTTAGGCTCCTGTGGATCTCCACGGAGCACAGTTCTACTCTGACATACATGGGGTCACCGTAAGTCAGAATTGATTCAACAACAACTGATTTTATTCTATACACACTGGGAAGCTATTTTGTTTAGTTTTATGGGTATACAAACTTACAGAAGAAACCAATAATGATCAAAGCTTATTAACTTCTCACATACTGTGTGGTGCATGATAGATGACAGATTTTAGATAGATAGATAAATAGACAGACAGACAGATAGATAGATAAATAGACAGACAGACAGATAGATAGATAGACAGACAGATAGATAGATACATAGATAGATGATAGATCAAAAAAATAAACCTGGTGCCATCGAGTTGATTCCGACTCATAGTGACCCTTAGAACATAAACCCCCATAGGGTTTCCAAGGAATGGCTGGTGAATTCGAACTGCTCACCTTTTGGTTACCAGCTGAGTTCTTAACCACTGTACACCAGGGCTCTAGATAGATAGATAGATGACAAATAGATAGGTATGAGTGAGAGATCAAGAGCAGTGATATTTTCCACCCATGTAAAGATTATATTATAAAGGTATTGTTACTTGTTTTAGTTAAAGAAACTGGGGCACTTATACCTTCTTGTTCCTCAGAACAACACTCCATTGCCACACTTTCGTAGTATAACACATAAAAGAAAAATAAGATTGCATTTTGTCTATTTGACAGAAGGTCATTTAATCGTCTATTCACTCACAGTGGAAATACTGAAAGTTTAAACTTCTGTAAAAACTTCTCTGAAGATCAATTTATTTGAATAATTGTTTAATAAAGTTTCCATAAGCAGATAAAGCTATAAATCTAACATGCTCACTAGAAATAAATTGGTTAAGGAGATAATAAATATTGCAAAATTTTTCAGGTTGTACATTCAAAAAACAAAAGCAGCATCTGTTTAAGAAGGGGTAAATAGATTTTCTATTTATGAGACTTTTCAACAAAAGCATTAGAAAGAAGACCTTTCATTTATGATCAATAAAACTCTACATAACAAACAACACTTTGTTCTCTCGGTAAGAAAGACTATTTTCTCCTCAGGAACCAATGCCTAACAAGCAAGGATAGAAGATAAAGATGTGTTTTTCAAACCAATTGCATTGAAAAGAAGCATAAATAAAGGCTTGGTTTTGTGGTAGTTACAAGCATGTCTCCTGGACTAAAGACCTGAAGCATGATAGCTATAAAACCTCAACAAAGAAGTAAGGCATTAAAACAACAATGACAAAATGTTATTCTATTTTTCCTTTACATTTTTATCTTGAACTAAAAGATTAGGAATAAAGAAATCAAAGTGATTTGATAAACTTAAAAATGATTATGTAATTTGGTTGAAAAATTAAAAATTCTCTAAATGAAATAATCAGATAATATGAACTGGAATTTTTCTAATAATTGTATTTCTTCAATTACATAAAAAGGTGACTATTAAATAGTTAAAATATGGATTTAAAAATGGTCCATTGATTTCATTCAGACTCACGGTGACTCCATACGTGTCAGAGTAGAACTGTGCTCCATAGGATTTTTATTGCCTGATTTTTTAGAAGTAGATTGCCCGGATTTTTTCCCAGGCACCTCTGGGTGGACTAAGATCTCCCGCTTTTTAGTTAACTGAACACCTTAACTGTTTGCATCACCCAGGGACTTCAAAAATAGATAAGAGGTTAGAATTTATTTCCCATATATATCCTTTTTTTCCATTTCCCCCTATTTTTTTCTGTAACGCATTTCTTGCTAGCATCCTACATGAGTTACTTGTTTCTTAATTCTGTTGTTTATTATTTCTGTAACTCTCTCTTTCTACCTCTGTCTCTCTCTTTCTCTATTCATCCATCCCTCCATCCGTTCATTTCTCCCTGCATCCATCCATCCACCTAATTTTTATTAAAATAGGATTTTTTCTTCTTTTTTCACTAATATCAGAAATAATATTAATAGAGCTTATGATTGATTCTACTGATTCTATGTTAGGCATGTAGGAGGGGAAGACCTCAATAGTGGCACATCAGCTCTTGGAGGTGGTGCCATTTAGTGAGACTGATAACATCAAAGAAAGGACAGATTCTGTTGGCAAAATAATGTCTTCAGTTTTGGAAAACATGGAGTGTGAGATTCTCTTGGCTCACCCAATTATAAATCTCTTATATGTATCTTAGAAATCCATTTTTTAATATCAGGAAGAAAATTTGAATAGGTATTACTTAGACAAGAATACTGAGTGTAGATATTGGACTTAATCTGAAAAAAAATGAATATGTTTTAAAAACAAAATTTAGTACTACATCAAAGTAATATTCAAATAGTCTTAATAAGTTTAAATATTTTACCTACACCGTGGAAGAATTTAACATATCTAACTTGTTTTACTATTGATTCTCTGTCCTTTTTTTCCATATAGCAGGCAATTGATAAGTATGCCCTGAAAAAAACTAATGGGTTAGGGATGGAATATCAGTGCTAAAACAAAGGGACAGTTTATAACACAGGGAATTAAGTTGTCACCAGTCATCATTAAATATTTGGAACTGCCTAAGATAAGGCATCAACATAATTCATTATGAGCAGATCCCACTGTTCGTGCATTGAGTATTTCTATTTTAAGTTCATCTTCGTAAGCTTAGTTTTTCCCGTGGTTTACTTAATGCCAGTCCAGCCCAGAACCAGAATCCTTCTGATGTTAAAAGACCAAACCAAACCTGTTGCTGCGGGTCAATTCCAACTCATAGCAACCCTATAGGACAGAGTAGAACTGCCCCACAGAGTTTCCAAGGAGCAGCTGGTAGATTCAAACTGCTGACATTTTGATTAGTAGTGTTTCACCACCCCCTTTTTTTTCTCTTTGGCACATTAGAGAAAGAAATTTAGACATATTAGCACATTTTGCTTTTTAATCTGGATTATAACAAGAAAAAAATGAAATAAAAAGGATGTGATAGGGATAAATATAGAAAAAAGTAAGAGTTATACGTTTCTTTCTTGTAGTAAGTCCTTCCGGAGAACTCAAAATGAAGTTTAGGCAATGCTTTGGTTTTAAGAGTTGGATTTCTAGTCATGGAAACATCACCACGCATGCAAGTCATGAATTCACTTGCTTAACTCTCCTATTTAGAAGACAGGACCTACAGGACGAAAGCAAAGTTAATTAATTTTAAATCTGTAATCAGTCTTTGGTTTTTTAGCCAAGGCTGCCAAGAAGGCAATCAAGCCAATTGTCGAGATTGGTTTTCTGATCTGGCAATTTACACCTTGAGAATTAGAATTTTAAGATCAATTCCTTTCACATAGTCCTGTAAACATTCAGCAGTTTTAACCACACAATAGTGCACCTACTAAGTAACATTTTCAAAGATTTTCCAATGCGATTGTTTTAAATCTAGTTGAAAAGAACAGTTTCCTTTGATGCAATTATCACCTGGTATTTTTAGTAGTGTTTTTTTGAATTTTATCACTGTCTGCCTGATGGGAGCAAGAAGGCTTATTTATTTGAGGCTTCACTGTGTGGGAGAATGTGTGAAGCCACTATCAAGATCAGAATTCAAATGGTTTCCTTAAATTGTTTATAAACAGACAAAATCAAATTCAATAAGGATAAATGTACTATTGAATTAGAAAAATACAACAGATGAATAAAATTACCTAGATTGATAATATGTGAATTCAAAATTGAAATCATGGGATCAGGAGTCGGTAATATATTTCTATGTTGCTCAATAAGTATTATATATGTAGGAGTTTTAATGTGCTGAATGGTGTAGTGTAAAAGTGTGCTTAGCTACCAATCCAGAATTCAGAGTTATGCTACTAATTAACTATGTCCTTTGGCCTTGGAGATATTACTAAATTTCTCAGAGACTTAATTTCTTTCTCTAGACAGCAGTGTTAATCACACCCATCCTAATTACCTTGCAGGATTTTTTAAGATGAATAAAATGACTGCTGATTCACAGTAAAGACAAAAATGAGGTTAAGTATTTCATGTTACAGCAAAATAGTGCTGGAGGGTTCTAAGTTAAATACCTCTCACTCTCTGATATTGAAAAGTTTATGATCTTGTATCTTGGGGTAGAAGAGTGGCTGGCAGAACAGAAGGAATCCTATAAAATAAGTCATGAAGTATATACAGTGTGAAACTCAAAAAAGGAGCAGTTTAATCTGCTTGGTAGAATTAAGGAAGTTTTCATGCATATTGTAGTTTAAACTGGACGTTGAAAGATTAGCAGAAATTCAGTTTACAAGGCGTGAGGAAGATGGCTGTAATTCAATGAAATACAAGGACTCAAATGCTTTTGCTGTTTTGGTATGCAACCGATATAGTAGAAGATAACAAGAATACCATGCTAGCATGATGAAACTTTTTCTGGAGGCAACATACAATTCTATAAGGAATGTTTGTTGGCTTTATCATACAGCACAGTTAACTGGCTGGGAGGGATGATGTAAAAAACAAACAAAAAAAAAAGAATGAGGGTAATATATGATCTGAGAAAGCAGACTAATTGTTGAGTCCAAGTTCTATTGTAGACTAGTGAGGTCAGAACAGAATAAATTAAGAGAAATTCAGGGAAATTAAAAGACTGTGAAAATAAATTGGGAGTCAAGGATGGTATTTATTGTCACAAAATTCTCCTTGTAGTTGTGAGTGTTTCTTCTTTGCTTACTTAAATGATTGCATGTCCCTTAAACTAAGACACATAATTTATAGTGCAACTTCTATGAAATACATGTATTAGTAAAACATATAATTAATTGCAGTTTAACCTGTTTTCTAATTGTTGCTTCAAGAAATATAAAAGGAAACAATGTTTTATATTAAAGATATCTGGGTAAGCATTTTAGGAAGAATAACTTAACATTCAAGAACATAGATTTTGTGTCAGAGAAACATAGACACAGCTGGGCCCACTTTGGTTTTAATCCCAACTATGACTTCCACTTGCCATGTGATCTTGGACAAATTATTTATGTAAGTTGGGTTGAAAAAATTAAATGAGATAAAATATCAAAGTGTTTGGCCTAAAAATATGACAGCCATGCTATGACCTTGAGTATATCCCATCTGAATTTACAGATCATCTCAAGCATAGATTTGACTCTTTGAACACTCATGAGTGAAGGCTAGACGGGTTGTATGATGACATCAAGGAAATCATATGTGGAAAAAGGAAGAGGTCATTAAGGAGATAGGAGAGAAAGAAAACACTAACTGGATGTCATAATAAGCTCTGAAACTTGCTCTTGAATGTCGAGTAGCTAAACCAAAAGGAAAAGATAATGAAGTAAAAGAGGTGAACAGAAGATTTCAAAGGGTGGCTCAAGAAGACAAAATAAAGTATTACAATGACATGTGCAAAGACATGGAGATAGAAAACCAAAAGGGAAGGACACACTCAGCATTTCTCAAGCTGAAAGAACCAAAGAAAAAATTCAAGCCTCAAGTTGCAATACTGAAGGATTCTACCAAGAAAATATTAAATGACACAGGAAGCATCAAAAAAAGATGGAAGGAATACACAGAGTCGCCACACCAAAAAGAATTGGCTGATGTTCAAACATTTCAGGAGGTAGCATATGATTAGGAACCAATGGTACTAAAGGAAGAAGTCCAAGCTGCATGGAAGGCATTGACAAAAAACAAGGCTCTGGGAATTGATGGAATACCAATAGATATGTCTCAACAAATGGATGTGGTACAGGAAGTGCTCACTCATCTATGCCAAGAAATTTAGAAGGCAGCTATCTGGCCAACCAACTTGAAGAGATCCATATTTGTGCTGATTCCCAAGAAAGGTGATCCAGTGGAATGTGGAAATTATCAAAAAGTATCATTAATATTGCATGCAAGTAAAATTTTGCCAAAGATTATTCAAATGCAGCTGAAGCAGTATATTGACAAGAAACTGCCAGGAATTCAAGCCAGATTTAGAAGAGATGTGGAAACAGGGATATTGTTTTAATGTCAGAAGGATCCTGGCTGAAAGCAGAGAATAGCAGAGAGATATTTACCTGTGTTTTATTGACTATACTAAGGCATTAGGCTATGTGGATCATAACAAATTATGGATAACATTGCGGAGAATGGGAATTCTGGAACACTTAATTATACTCTTGAATGTCAAGTAGCTAAAGCAAAAGGAGGAACCTGTACATGGATCAAGAGGAAGTCGTCTGAACAGAACAGGGAGATAACACATGGTTTAAAGTCAGGAAAGGTGTGTGTCAGGGTTATATCCTTTCACCATACCTATTCAATCCATATACTGAGCAAATAATCCAAGATGCTGGACTATATGAAGAAGAACAGTGCACTAGGATTGGAGGAAGACTCATTAACAACCTGCATTAAACAGATGTCATAACCTTGCTTGCTAAAGTGAAGAGGACTTGGAAGCACTTACTGATGAAGTTCAAAGACCACAGCCTTTGGTATGGATTAAACCTCAACATAAAGAAAACAAAAATTCTTACAAGTGGATCAATAAGCCACATCATGATAAATGGAGAAAAGATTGAAGCTGTCAAGGATTTCCTTTTACTTGGATCCACAATCAACACCCTTGGAAGCAGGAGTCAAAAAATCAAAAGACGCATTGCATTGGGCAAATCTGCTGCAAAAGAACTTTTTAAAGTGTTGAAAAGCAAAGATGTCACCTTGAGGACTAAGGTGCACCTGACCCAAGCCATGGTGCTTTCAGCCTCCTCACATACATACAAAAGCTAGACAATGCATACAAAAGACTGAAAAAGAGTTGATGCCTTTGAATTGCGGTATTGGTGACGAATATTGAATATACCATGGACTGACTGCCAAAAGAATGAAGAGATCTATCTTGGAAGAAGTACAACCAGAATGCTCCTTAGAATCAAGGATGGTGAGACTACATCTCACATACTTCGGACCTGTTATCAGGAAGGATCAGTCCCGGAGAAAGATATCACACTTGGTAAAGTAGAGGATCAGTGAAAAAGAGAAAGACCCTCAATGAGATGGATTGACACAGTGGCTGTAACAATGGGCTCGAGCATAGCAACAATTGTGAGGATAGCACAGGACCAGGCAGTTTTTCATTCTGTTGTGCATAGAGTCAGGTATGAGTTGGAACCGCCTGGACAGCACCTAACAACAACAAAAGCTTATTATTGTGTTTCATGAATTCATGAAAATATTTATTTTTCTTATGGAGTATAATATGACTCTCCCATTTAGTACTTTGTATATAGTGATTATAGGCCTTAATAGCAGAATTCTCTTTTTCCATGCAGGAGACCCGGGTCCAATTTCTGGCCAATGCACCCCATGCGTAGCTACCACCCATCTGTCGGTGGAGGTTTGAGTATTGCTATGATGCTGAACAGGTTTCAGTGGGGCTTTCAGATTAAGACGGAATAAGAAGAAAGGCCTAGAAATCTACTTCCAAAAATCAGTCAATGAAAATTCTATGAATCCTATGGTCAGAGCTGCCACTGATAATGAGAATAGTGCAGGACCTGGTAGCATTTTGTTCCATTGAGCATGGAGTCACCATGAGTCAGATAACAACTAGAGAGTGGCTAACAAACAAAAACAAGCCAGTTAATAAGCCAGTTTATAAATGATTATAAGCCAGTTGTATTACCCCACCTTCAAGATAAGAAAATACTAAAAAAAAAAATAATAATAATTATATGGAATTACCAAAATTGAATGTGGCATTTTTCATCAGATTTTTCACTGTTAGTTTTCATACCTGACTTAATTATTAAGTGGATAATCATATGTCACAGTATCCATAACCCATTACTCATTGCTGTTGAGTCAATTCTGACTCATATGTTATAATAGATCATTTTTAAAAATACAGCTGAAACTATGTTTCTAAAGCAAAGAAAAAGGTTAGAAAATATTCTCCTTGAAATAATGATCAGTGAGCCTACACATTGAGAGTGAGAGAATCCAAAATACACTTGAAAAATACTTCAACTGCTTGAACATGAATTTATGCTTATAAGCACATATATTGGTAGGTGTTATTTTTTTCATCCCCCCCCCACAACCTTTATCTGTTTCCGTATCTTCATGGACCTCAAGAAAAAACCAGCTGATTGATGCCTTGATTGGAACCCCCTTACTGATAAGCTTTCCCTTTTTACTATATTTGCTAAAGTATTCTTTTATGTTAGAAAATGTTTTAAAGGGAGCTAATGTTTAAATATGGTAAGATTGACGGCACTGGGTGGGTGTCTGCTGATAAGTTAAAAAAAAAAAAAAAATCCCTGCCTCAAATATTTACTGAGAGATATATGCCAAAAGTAAATTGAAACTGTGCTAATATAATTAATAATTAAGGAGTACACATTTTTAGAGCAAGAGATTTGTATTGCACATGTAGGTAACAAAGGAACTTTCATGCTTGTTCCTCAAGAGCATGCTTTCAATATATATTCAGAATGCGCATGTGTGACAGGGTCGGGGGGGAGAAGTCTATAACCTGGTCCAGTTATAAGTGATACAGAAAACTAAAAGCTTTGACAATTGCACATCATTCTTCCATTTTATTTCCCTTCCCTCACCCTCAAAAAGAAACAAAAAAGAAGAAAAATTCTACTCATTTTAAGACCATACAGCTCAATGTTACCACCTTCTTCCTTTCCTCAATGTTATCATCTTTTCAACTCACAGTAACTATCCCTCATATTTTTAAGACATTGGCAGCTGACCCAGTCTCCTCTCCATCCCAATTTCTGTTGTCATGCTTGGTGACTTAACATCTAGTAGATGATGTATCCATACCATATATCAGTTATCGAGCTTCTCCTTTCGAGTAACTGCTGCCCTCCATCACTATCAAATATCCGTGTACACATCTTTTCGTTACCTCTAACGGCTTCACCTAGAAAATGAATCATTCCATTTCATATCTGCTCCCTTCTTACCTCTCAGCCTCTTGTTCAACTACTCCGACTAAGAATTCTCTAATTTTATCAGAAACCCTAATTCATTAAACGTAACACTCTCATTTCACATTATGCTTTTCTCTTAGTGTGCCACCTTTTCAGCTTATTTTTCAGTAAGATTCTTGTCAATTTTCTAAAGTCCCTTTTTTTTGCCTTTCTTTCACACTAATCTGGAGAACTAATCTATCTGATTTCTGTCTTCATAAGTCATCAAGACAGACTACTTTCAATATGGTATGATCAACATAAATCTGAAATAGTTCCTCATCACTCCAATTCTATGCCAGATATCTGGTTAATCAATCTCCTTTTTCAACTATTTTAAACATTGTTCATACATTTCAAATTTCTATTTCTGTCTTTTCCGTTAGACAGGTATTTATCATCTCTGGAAATCAAATGTATACACATACTTTTACATTTGTACGAAATCTATCTTTTTATAATACAGTGAATTTTTTTTAATATCTAGTTTTTACATTGGATTACATTCTCTATTACCTCTCAGGAATCTTATTCTATCAATTTTCCCTTTTCTGTCTGTGTATGTATGTGTCTGTCTCTTTTTCACACACACACCCACACCCACCCCCGCCACACACACGGATACACAAAACTACCATTTAGTTTTTTTCTGAAGAAACTTCCTTAGACAATCATTCCTATTTCACTCTGAGTATTCCCAGTATGTCATGAAACTGTAAGTTATAGGTAGATACATATTATTTTCTTTAGGCATAGATATTTTATAAATAATTTCAAAAGCTATACCACAATGATATAAATTAAAAACACACCCACCGCGGTAATAGCGACCCTATAGAACAGAGTAGAACTGCCCCATAGAGTTTCCAAGGAGCACCCACCTGGTAGATTCTAACTGCTGACCTTTTGGTTACCAGCTGTAGCTCTAAACCACTACGCCACCGGGGTTTCCATGATATAACTACAAAAGTTCAATTGTAGATCAGTTTTAAGTGGCCAATGATCTTTTTCAAGAGACTTAATGGTTTTCATGAAGCAGCAGTTATTGCAAGTTTTACTTAGAATTTATATTATTTAGAATATCGTCTTTGACCTTTTGGCCACAAAATAGAAAATAACTAGAATGGAAAAAAGTAATATTTTTTGTATCTCATTGTGTAAACCAATTCATTTATATAATTGCAGGACTACTTAATGGGAGCCCGAGAAGTGCAATGGTTAAGTGCTTGGCTGTTAAGGGAAAGGTTGGCAGTTTAAATCCACCAGCAGCTCCTCAGGAGAAAGCTGTGAAAACTGGTTCCATAAAGATTACAGCCTTGTTAACCCTCTGGGCAGTTCTACTCTGTCCTATAGGGCCACCATGACTCAGAGTCAAGGGCAAACAAAAAAACAAATTATTAAAAATAACAGGTACTGAAAGAGATGACTTTATAATGAACAAACCTTTTATTCAAATAATGAAAATATACAAATATTGAATCAGTTGTGTGAAAGTAAGTTTCTGAAATATGTTTTCATCTTCTGGGAACATCAGCAGTTTATATGACCCTCTTGCTTTGTATCTTATTCTATAAGACCTCATGTATACGAGTGAAAGTACTTACAATTTAATGTCCTTGTCAGGATCATGACAGTTTTAGTTCCTGGGTGGCCCTTAACAGATAAAGCCAAATTTCATTACTTTATGGCCAAGTTTATATTCATTTCCGAGATTACTTTCACTCCATTGCTAAAATTAAAGTAACTTTAAAATTTCTTCTGGGCCCTCACGGAGCACATTGAACTAGCATACAATGAAACTAAGTTTACAAGTATTCTCTTTAGGGAATAAGAAGAGTTAAATAAAATGATGATATGATAGAGCTGCTTTAAAAATTCAGTTGTTTCAAACTGAAGAATAAAGTAAAATTTATATTTGAGATTACTTTTGATTCTTTGAATCCATGACAGAAAAATTCATTAAACTTTAGACTACTAAATACAGGGGATGGGGCGGGGGATGGAAACTTTATAAGCTTTAGATAATTAAAATAATTCAAGGTATTCAAATCCACCAAGCAGGCTTAGGCTTTCCAAAAAAAAAAAAAGTGATAAAATATCAAAGAAGAGTATGTGTCTTGGAGAGATTGGTTTGTTGTTGTGAAATAAATGTCAAGTCTAGTTTCAAATAAATTAAAATGTCAAGACTAGTTTCTTCTTAATCAGGCTCGCAAGCACTTGTAAAAATATTATAATAACCAATATTTTAATGAAATTGGAATGTGATTATAGCCAAAAATTGCTTTAAGCATGCAAATATTTCTGAAAAGAGCCTAAATTCTTTGTCAAATATTTATTTTGTTTTTTACATTTTATGTATTAAATTGTCAATAACATATACTTCAAATTGAAAAATCTAATTGCGCTTAATTTTTATACCACCTCCTTACTTTGTCACTAAAATGATATAACTTAGTTTGCTTGTATAATCAGATTACAGATGTCTTTTTTCACAAATTGGTTATATACAAAATAGTTAAAAACCACTCTGAATATCACTGGTGAATGTTTTCTTAAACAAAACAAAACTTTGTAGCTAGAAAGAAATATACCTTGTAAGGTAGATGTCAATCCACCTTTTCTAAGGTGCCAGGTAACCTCACCAGGTGGGTCTGTCCGCCTGGTTTATGTGTATAAATGCAGCCAACTTTCATTTGCTATTATAATACTGTCACTCTGCAACTGGTTTTATAATGAATTGTTCAGCTTACCTTTCTTGAAAACACTGCAATCCGGTTACTGACCCTAATTTTAACATTTTAGCTATTCTGAATAACTTTACAAATCCGGCTGTGCCTTTTTATTCATCTAATCTGACCATTTCTCTCATTACCCATTTCATTGAAAACACCCCAGTGGTTAGTTTTACTAGTAACTTCATTAAAAATCTGACCTTTGCTAAGAAGAGCTGCACTGGGAACCACATACAATTCATCTTTAGTAACAGAAGATGCTTTAAAGTGAAGACATTCACAGGAGAATAATTTAGCATATCTCATATTAGTGCCATGTCGAGACAACCCCTTATTAATGCTTACCTAATGTCAAAAGAAAGAAGAATCCTGTTAATTACATGAAACTGTATTGCTTAATAATTGAACATAAACAGGAGAATGTTTTTATGTTCCCAGAACTGAATTAGGTTTGAATATATACTCAGACAAAACTTCCAGATAAACATGAATTTATTTCATTATCAAAAAATTACCAAAAAAGTTAATTCATTACATAATTCAATAAAATCTTATTTAAAATAATGTTTTTGTGTATATGTGTTATTTTTATGTACAAATAATATCCTTTCCAAGTTATATTTTATAATACAAAAGCTCCAATCACTAATAAGTTATATTAATAACAATGATATTTGTAACTCTAAGATCATAATCATGATAACGTCATTTTTGCACATTGTAAGTTCTAGGCTGTATGCTACACGCTTTACAAAATTTCTCCTAACCCTCACAAAGGCTTATAGGGTAGCTATTATGATGAATGTATTTTACATATATTATTATGAATACATTTTATATATATTCATTTTACATTTTTTAAGGTTGCAAAGTTGTTGAGTGTGGGAGCAGAGATTGAAATATCAGTCTGAGTCAAGAATTTGCATCATTATGCCAATAATAAAAATTTTAGATCACAATATTTTTCAAATGCAACTCAGAAGTTATTAACAGTTCATGAAATCAGTTTAGGGCTCAACAACAGCATTCTTTAAAAAATTAAATGTAATAAATTAAAGATATCAGACCACATTACATATAGAAAAGACAATGTCATTTTGTATTTTTATTTTCAGTTATATACTGTCATTGAATTAACTACACTGCCAGAGGTAAAAAGATTTACAAAGTATTAACTAACAGAGAAAGGAACACATAAAAGTTTAAAAAAAAAAATTACTGAGCAGTTTGCTGAGGGGAAAAAGTCATTTTTTAAGTGCTAGAAATTGAGAGTTCAAGAAGGTTGTGCTAATTAAGCATTAAAAATTAGTGCCCTGGAGAGGATGGAATAAGTCATTGATCTACACAGTTGGATAAAATGAGTCCCATTGTTCATTGATCAAGAAAGTGTCTTTACTTTAGGTCCAGCATCTCAGGGTCACTCAATATTCATGGTCCTTTACCAGCTTAAACCGATTAATTCTAGTGCTGATAAAACACAGTCGTCAGGTTTGGTATTTTCTAGGCCGGCACTGCTGTAGGAGCAAAATTTTCCTAACAGCCCCTGCCTTATAGTGATTGCTCTTGGCTCAAGACAATAGAGTGATGACACAAAGAAATGACAAATGATCAGGACGTTGGGTCAACGCCTCCATCCTGGCTTCAGATTATTAATGTATTGTGTTTGTCCAAGCAACTCCAGATTTCTTTTTTAATGCAAACTCATCTGAAAAATGAAATGACAGGATGTTAACTCCACTACAGCATGTGAGAGCAAGTAAATTAATGATAAATTTGACAACAGCAGTTACTAATTTCTTTTCATTTGGATGTGCCTGGCATATACAAAGAGATCTGGTGAGCAGGTCTATCATACTTGGGACAACAAATTGTCTTTCTTATCAACTTTATATAGAGTTCTCTTAACTTACTCTCAAGCTCTGTGAAGGGTCTGAGATTCTGCGCTACTTAGACACCAACAAGTTAACCTACCATAGTTTTATGGTTAATGAGAGAAGACACGATATACCTATATAGAGACAAAGGACTTTATTATACGACACAGCAAGCAGCATGTGCATAAGTATATTTTTGTGATTTTTTTCCCTCTAATTCTTGAAGGAGACATGCATGGATTCAAACGGAAGCCAGCATAAACAATAAACTGTGTTACAGAAGAGAAATCCTGAATTTAGGAAACCTGAAGCTTTGTATAGTGAATAATAAGCATGTACGCTCTTTGCTCTGGAGGAAGACACTATCTTCCAAGGCTTTTTGTCACTGACTCTGCTCATAAGACAAGCAAATCCATAAAGATCCGTGGAGAATTGTCTCCAAATACTTATCCCGAAGTATTTATCAAAACATAACAGGAGGTTTTAGGAAGGATATTAGTTCTTTTTGTTTGGTCAGGAAATATTGTGATAAGTAAACTCTAAATGGCGATTATGAATAGATTAATTTGGTTATCTAGCAGTGTTGCAAGAAAAAAAATTAAAGCATTTTTGTTGCTTTTGTATAGCAGTCACAGTCTACATGGTTTCATTTTCTTGGTTTGCCATTGTAACAATCAGTTTTGACGCAATGTTCAAATGTAAGGGTCCCCTAACCGAGGCAGAAAACTTCATAGGTATCAATGTAAATCATTATCTTTGATCCCCTTGCGAGGTTTACACCTCAACAGCCATGTAGATGAAATGAGATTATATCATTTGAAATACTGTTTGTGTAAACCGAAAGCAAAAAACAAACCCTTTGCCGTCGAGTTGATTCCGATTTATAGCGACTCTGTAAGAACAGAGTAGAACTGCCCCACAGAGTTTCCAAGAAACACCTGGTGGATTCGAGCTGCTGACTGTTCAGTTAGCAGCCTTAGCTCTTAATAACTGCACCACCAGGGTTTTCTGTTTGTATAGAACTATTTGTATAAAAGTATTAAAATTCCAACATGACATGTAAATATTTCAAGATGGCAGACTATTTTCTCTACAATCAATTTTGAGACTGTGTGACAATATTACCTTAGCATGAATACTATATATATAGAGAGAGAGAGAGAGGGACATAGTATAATTTTCTGAGATGTTTCTGTAAATTTCTGAGTATATGAGAGCCATTTTAACCAAATATGTCAAAATTTACCAAAGGAAAAGTTTTTTGTTTTTTTTTTTAAACAAGCCCAGTCAGGGCAAGGACATTTTTGTTGATCAATTAGTTGAGTAAAAATGTGTTGTTACTAATTATCTTTCATTTTAACTTGTATGTCTCTATATAAAAAATATTATCTGTTCTAACTATAATATTAATGTCATATTTATTAGGAATAAAGTAATATCAGTTGCATATCCTAAAAAAAGAGAGGTAATTTTAACTAATCTTTTTGTTTAACCAAAAAACTGGTTGCCGAAAAGTATAGATATGAAAGAATTAATTAGCCATGCTGCTCTCCGTGGAGGGCAAATCACAAATAGGAATTAACTTCAATGGCCGAACCTTCAAAACCTTAGGTGTAATACTGTTAGTAGAAAATTTCAATTACAGGACAAGGGTGACAAACTCAACAGTTTAACTTTCTGTACTAATTATGTCCTTATTGAATCTAGAAAAAGATTTGCTTTTATAAAAAATTTGTTTTGAAATTAAGTTGGGTGGAAATACAAAACAAATTTTCATGACTAAAATTAGTTACCTAAATTAAATGTAACCCAGCATCCCTACTTGTTGTGTTAAGCAATCTGTTTATAGGCCAAAAAAGTCCTGTTTAGCCTAACCTCATAATTGCATTCCCTATATTATCAGCTATCAATAGTATGTCGTACAGTCTTTGAGGCTTCTTGATATTTCTTCAAAAAGATTTAATAGCTTGTAACAGAGGCCACCAGGTAAATGTAAGTGAAAAACAAACATATAAAACAAATAAATAAAAAAAAAAAACTAGCTTTGATTTTTTAAAATTAAAAGGGACTGTTGAATTTATTATAATAATCAATACTAACAGAGTGGAGGTAAGTAGAATTGTCTATATAAAACAATCTATAAGGATTTGATTAATAATCATCTTAGAGAAATAACTGGATAATGCAAGCATTGGCAAATCTTTAATGTGTTTACTTGATACCATAAATTGTTATTTTCTCAATCAGCAAGTGTACTCAAATATAAAGAAAAGAGTTTTAAAACAAATCAATCAGTAGGCAGTTATTCTATCAACATTCTTAGTTGAATGTAGTATTATATATATATATGCATACACACATATGCAATTGAATGATGACTCAATATATTCGTTTTCATTCTTTTAGGGGTTCTGACCCCCCGTAGAAACTTTCTTTCTTTTTTGTCTTTTGGAAATTTGTGTGTTTTATTTTAAAATTATATGAACATTTAAGAATCAAAACTGATTAGAGATGCCATGAAATTGAGAAGATCTTATCAGGGTCTTTATTTTTCCTATTTAGTGTTGTGTGCACCTGGGCTAGATATTCTTAGAGTATGCATATATAATGGCAGGTTTTAAAAACCAACAAATAAATGCTGATCAATGGAGAATTGAACTAGTCTCCATGGAGTGGTCAAAGAATTGATAACTGTATCAATTTACCAGTCCCTATGTTCACACACAACAGACCCAGAAAGGATCCTACAATAGTCAAGATGGATTTTGGAAAGCCAAGGAAATGGCAGAATTGCTTCTCTTTTTCCAACAAATTACAGTAAACAAGACTGAAAGCTCAGTGGTAGGCAACTGGTGGCCAGAATTACAAAATAAGTCACTAGTGATGGTAATGCAGATGAAGTTACCTTAGACAACCAGGTAAACAAAAATAAACTCAGTGGGGTCAAGAAGGAATCAGATCTCAGTCACCATGAGAGCCTCATTGTGGCACCAGTTCGGGGGAGATCAGATGTGAGCACCAAAAGGCTCATGAAAGCATGCCATTTCTATTTTGAAGTCCAGACACCGGTACCATTAAGTGAGATCAACAAAGCAATTTTGGTGGGGGGAAAAGAAAAAAAAATTATTTTTTTCATAGAATACCTTAGAATGAAACAAAGACCTAGCCTAGTGTCATAATATCAATGACACTAATATTAATGCTAGTACTAATACCAATTAACAATAATTGCAAGGAGGCAGTGGTGGTTCAATGATAGAATTCTCACTTTCCATGCAGGAGACTTGAATTTGATACCCAGCCAATGTACCCTATGCACAGCCACCACCTATCTGTCTGTGGAGGATTGCTTGTTGCTATGATGCTGAAGACGATTCAGCAGAGCTTCCAGGCTAAGGCAGTCTAGAAATAAAGACCTGGTGACCTACTTCTGAAAATTAGACAATGAAAACTCTATTCATCACAATTATTCAAGCTATAACTGGTACACTGCAGAGCCAGGCAGCATTTCATTCAGTTGTGTATGGGATTGCCAAGGGTCAGGGTCCAACTTGACAAAAATAATAGCTAAGTTGAATCTATTAACTTGTCAGGCAAGGGAACACATGCCAGTGAAAAAATTCACTAAGTTATTGAGGGGGATAATCAAGGTTTTTTGAGAGATAGAAAAAGGGAGTTTATAGTGATTTGCTAATTACATGCTAAAAACTAGCACGCTGAACAAAATTAAAGGATTTCAAAACTCCATATTGTGTTTATTGGTCACATATGTATTTTTCGTTAGGTCACCTGAAGACCATGGTACTTTATCAGCTTCAATTGTTCAGACCGGTTGTAATAAAACACATTTAGTTTTGTTATATGGGAGGGAAGTGCTATTTTACATATAGTTAGGTATGTACTGGATTGCAATGTAAAAAGCATTTCTTAGTATGAGTCTCGGTCAATGAAATTTGAATGTCACTACTTTAGATATGTAAAATGATTTATTGGTTCTATATATGATGACTCTGCTCTACATCCTGAATGGCCAGAATGTTCACTATCTAAAAATGCCAGTATTTTTAAAGATTAAAAGAGGAAAAAATGCTGAGGATTTTTGTGGAGAGTTATTTGCTGAAATTAGTTTAGAATAAATGCCATGTTTCTTTCCCTTGCTGACCTGTTTTTATTAAAAAGATAAGAAAATGAGCTTCTCAGAAATTATTTTATTAGCAGAATAAAGAACTATTGGGTATCAGCTATCACTGTGGCACATTGTTAAGGGAAGTTCTACTAATCTCAGGATAAAAGAAGATGTCCCAGGTGCTTATGCAAATTCAATTGCAAATGTAAAGCCAGGGAGACATTTAAACAGAAAGCTAAAACTCAGGTTAGATCATTCTGAGTCATCTGGGTTCCATTTTCATGGGTATAAACTTAAGCTTGATGAGACAGGAATAAAACGGAAATCATGTATTCATAGACTTTGGTACATACATTAAAAATAATCAAACTGGTCTGCGTGGAGTCGCTTAGCTAGCAGACTGTCACAGCATGCTCCCTCATTAGGATATTTCCTTGAAGTTTAAGATTGCTAGCATAAGCAAGGCAGAAATATCCAGGTGATAGTGGCTAGACATAGTTATTTATCTTCAGACTAAGCTGTTTTTTGAAGAATAATATGGTCCACAGAAATTCTAATACTTATGTATGCTCTAAATACCAACTGTGATAAATATTACCACAAACTTTAAATGAGCACACTTTGCTCCAGCTTGCTTGCAAAGAGTTTGTGGGACGAGTTGTTTTCCCTTATGTACAGGTTTTGAATAAGCAATATCTAAATTAGCTTTTACTTCTGAAAGTTGTTTTTACTTTAATTTGAGCTAATATCTGGCTTGATAGTCAAGGGGTAGTATGAGTGTTCACAACCAATATCCAAAGTCCCACTTAACCACAGACTTCAGAAGTCTTGAAATTAAAAAAAAAAAAAATTACGTTAAAAATGTATATAATGAATCCAATAGTATTTTGTTTATACATTCATTTATTTATTATTTGTTGGTTTTTGTTGTCAGGCCCAGGTAAATTAAATATGCTTTTCAATGTCATTAAAAATGTAAGAAACAGACTATTTTACTCATATCTGAGAGCTGTCTCCCATCATATTGTGTATTTTCCTATAAATTACATATAATAATACAGAAGCAATAAATGCATACATAATTACAATGTAAATGGCAGTGTAAAGTTGATGATATACTTGCATTTTTCCCTTCTGGGAGTTCGTGCTGTTGTTGTCATGCATTTTATTTTCACAACGTGCAGACCACGTACATCACGTTTTTAGCTAGTTTTGTTTAAACAATAATTTTAAAGGTATTTAAATAACAAGAAAAAATATTATTTACTTATGCATTAACTATTTTTGGTGTTAGTCATCCCTGTGCCTGGATCTAGATTTGTATCTTATATCATTTTACTTCTGCCTGAAGGGCTTCCTCTAACATTTCTTGTGATGGCTTCACAGGAGTATATATATGTCAAAATTTATGAAATCATAGACTTTAATTTTAAATATGTGTAACCAGTTATATGACAATCATACCTTGAAAAACTTTTAAAATTTAAAAGGTAAAGTGGTATGGCACTATCTGCATGTGTGTGTGTGCATTTGTATGTGTGTGTTCTTCTCCTAAAGCATTCTTTTATTAACTTTCAAAAGACTATTTAATTTTCTTTTTTTTTTCTTCTGTATTAGTCAGGAAAATATAAAAAAAAGTAACCCATCATCCAATTTTGTATCTCTGAATAAATAGATGAAAATCATATATGTATTTGTCACTTTTCAATCATTCATTTGTTTCCTCATTCATAAGCCAGAAAAACCCATTGCCATCTAGTTGATTCCAACTCATAGCAGCTCTGTAGGACAGTGTAGAACTGCCCCATAGGGTTTCCAAGGAGTGCCTGGTGATACAAACTGCTGACCTTTTGGTTAGCAGCCGGAGCTCTTAACTACTACGCCACCAGTGTTTCCTGTTCAATCATACCATTTATATATTTTTTGCCCCTATATTTTCAAGCTAATATTATTTTGGGGTTGCAATCCTAGCCAAAGAAATACAAATATTTTAGAATTCTGAGCTCAGGGAAACTAAAAGAGGGTTACTGTCTTAAGTTTTAAGAAGGGCTTCAAGACGTAATTAAGACCAGGATAATTTTAATTAGCTGTATCATCTTTTCTTTTTTTTTTAAATAGGGCTTTTTAATTTTAGTTATAAAATAGCCTTCAAGTTGTCCATGAAGACTATTTGTATTTATGCATGTATGTATTCATGGCTTTCATTAAATTCTCAAATAGTATAGCCCACATCCCTAATTTTCAGAGTCACTGCTGTAGGGGAAAAGAACATACCACAGCTAATAAGACTTAAGGATCAGAGTCAGTTGCTTGCACTGCTGTCTTCTTCACCTCATAGTTAAATGCCTTTTAACTATATTAAGAAAACCCACCTTGCTCACTGTGGTCTGTATATTCACTTGATGGGGCTGCAAGTAATTGGAGACAAATTGTTTGGCACTTGTCTGAGGCTGTTTGCCAGGGGAAAAAAAAAATGTACAGATTCTAAAATAAATAAGAGGGGCATTCAAAGACATTTGCCTCTGCTCTGACTCAGGAAAATATTTTAAAGTGCTTTTAAAAATGGTAATAGGAAAAATGAGTTCACACGTATACATTTACATGCCACACTAAAAACAAACAAACGAAAACAACGGTTGCGGTTGAGTCAATTCCAACTCATTGTGACTCTGTGTGTCTCAGAGAAGAACAATGTGCCATAGAATTTTCAATGGCAGATTTTTGGAAGTAGGTCACCAGTCCTTTCTTTTGAGATGCCTCTGGGTGAACACAAACCTCAAACATTTTGGATAACAGAGTTTCCAAAAAGAGGAAGAGCAAAGAGAAAAGGCAAGTAAAGAGAAACCAATCAAGCCTGTTCCTTTAAGCAAATGGTTTTTCCAATTCCCTGAAGCCTCTTTCAAAAACTTCTACTTATAAATGCAGAAGAGTTGAGAAATTGCATTCCTTCCCTTTCCCTTTCATTTTTTTTTTTTTTGTAAGCCTGAGTTGATTGCCCAGAAAAATCAGCTTTCCTATAAAGAGAACATAGATACTGGTTTTACAACTAACTGTTGCTGTTAAATAGTCTTTGTGGCTTGTATTGGTCTTGATTTTTTGAAGGTCCAAGATGTTAAAAAAAAAAAAAATTATCAAAAAAAATCTGGTTTAATTAATATATGAATGGAGATATTTTAGAGCAGATAATTATACAAACAGGAACAGATACTTTACCAACAAATTATGAAAATACACTAAACCCCAGTAACAATTTGAAAAATATTACTAAAAGTATGGATAAGATCCAATATTGGAGAAGGTCCATAATGCACACTCTTGTGCATGGCTATTTTAGTGTAAATTGTTAATATCATTTTGGGGGTAATTTGTTAATATTTACCAAAAGTTCTTATGACTTACATTTTATTTGAACAGCATTATTTCTACAAAAATCAATAACATCACATATTGGAAAAGAAATATGGGTAAACAAATTGTTTAGAGCATAGTTTCTATTAACATTTTTAAAAAGAAATCAACCTAAATATCTACTGATCATGACAATGTACATATACGTAATAGACTAATATGAACTATAAAAATGAAGGTCTATAAATCTATATATCCTTTACAGAAAATACATACATGAGACACAGTTGTGTCTGGCTTTAGTTCTTCCTCTGTATAATTTATTTTCCCAAGAATTTATTTAGCATATTACTTTGTAAATACAATAATTTCAATCTGTTCAACAACCCCTCTTCTCTGAGATGAGAAGACAATCTCTTAAATAAAATCAATAACTGATTTTTGTATTTTAAAGCATCTACTGATGTTTTCAAAGATAATATTTTAATGGCTGTTGGTTGAATTAGGCTTTATTATCAGGAGAATGTTTTCATCTTTGGAAAATTCTGTGTGTTGCAGAAAAAGTTCTGATAGTAGTCTTCAGTATCAGTACAATTAACTTTGATGAAAGTTCGAACATAAAGAAACCTAAGGGAGGAAGGTTTCTAACAAACCACTAATTAGTTGCATTGTGAAACAAAAGTTAATTTTAAAAAATTAAAAAATACATTGATAATTATCTTAATCCATATGTCCAATTAATTAATTAAGTAAACTAATGAATTTGTTTCCATTTAGTTGATTGTGAGTGCTCATTATTTGTTGTTAATGAGAAAACTGTATTTTTAGTTTCAAATTTTAGAAAACTTTATATGTTTATAAAGGAATAACCAGAATGAAATGTATATTTTCCTGTGAATTTCAATGCTGGATAAGATGTTAAAGTGAATCAGTGTGTGTTAACACCCAAAACCAAACCCACTGCCATCGAGTCGATCCCAACTCATAGCAACCCTATACCTAATATTAGTTAGGATTTAGGGTAAGGTCATTTATCTACATGGTCAAAGTTGAGTTGAATTATGATGTTGGAGAAGAATATTGAATATACCATGCACTACCAGAAGAATGAACAAATCTTTCTTGGAAGAAGTGCAGCCAGAATGCGGAAAAGAAGAAGGCCCTCAACAAGGCGGACTGACACAGTGGCTGCAACAATGAGCTCCAGCATAACAACGATTGTAAGGATGGCTCAGGACCGGGCAGTATTTCGTTCTGTTGTGCATAAGGTCACTATGAGTCGGAACCGACTCGACGGCGCCCAACAACAACAACCACAACATGATTAATAATAACTTTATGGCAAATGTAATTATTAGTTATTTTGAAAATGTGGACACTGAGGCATAATAAGTAATTGTCTAAGATCACACTGGTAGGAATTGACAAAGCTGAGTTTTAGTGTCAAATTGTGTGATTGAGTATTTATAATCAGAAGTCCATAGTCTATCTGTATCTGTTAAATACAACTTCTAATAAAACTATGTATGAAGTTGCCCTGGGAACATGATTTATGCTATTTTGTTTTGTTCATTTATTTATTTATTGTTTTTCTTTTTTTATTATGCCTGAGGCCTTACTTCATGTGTAATAAAAAAAAATAGTTCATATCAAACATGAAATATAGTCTGATATTACTGAGCAACTTTATTTGCTCTTAGCTCATAGATGATGCAAAGACTATTGAACAGCAAAAATTGTATTTAACCATTTTCTGAAGTAGATTAGCCTTTAGCATGCTAATACCAAGTATAATGTTATCAATAGTAGTGTATCTTTCTTTTCAATGCCAATTAAATTAAAAATTTTAAGAAATCCATCTATCTATTTTAACTTTACATGTTCTCCCACAGCTGAATTGATTTTTTGAGGGAAAATACTTCAAAAACAATAAAATAGAACTTACTGTCACTAGTGAAAATGAAATCCATGATATTTGAAAATATCAATATTTTATTAAAAAAATACTGAATCATAGTAAAAGACAGAGCAGTCTTTTTAGACATATACTTCAGTTTAAAAATCAATAAGAAACCTACATTTTAAAATGCCCATGATTTATAGAAATAGTTCTTCTGTTTTTTATTATTATTAATATTGAATTAAAAGATACATACCTCTTCAAAAATATATTTTACACATTTTATTTATTTCTAAAAGCAGTGCATGATGTGCAGTTCATTTTAAGAGTGATATTTTAACTGATACACATTACTAGATGCTTCTTTTGATGGCATGTTCTGTGTATGTGTCTACCCGTACAAAGGTGGCTCGTTGCTTCTTTTCTTTAGGCTTTCTAGATTAATAGGACAACCAAGTAGACTTGAATTTAAGGGTCAGAGTTTTCTGGTCTCTCTCTTAACACTGCCTGGGGAATGCTTCCTACTGCTGCAATTTTATATTCAATCACAGCCTGCTCTGGGGGTGTTTGTCATGGTCTTGACAGGATAGATAAATGTTGGGTTAAAACCAGGGGTGAAGGTCAATAAGGACAAGACTGAGGTAGCTAAATTAAAAGAAAATATCAGTTGTAACTCTACCTGTTACAAAAAGACTAAAAAAAAACTAGCTAAGTTCAAATACAGCAGAATTACTCTCAGTTTAGAGATTTACAAAAGTAGATTTTGACCCTACAGTAACAGACAATTAAAATAAAAAAAAATTTATACAGGGTTATTCTCAGAGGTTATGAGAATCTGGTGTCACTTTTCCACTATATTTATGATACATGTAAAGAGGAATAGTAAAGAAAATGAATTAAATCGGAGACACTAACCAAAGCATAAAAGAAAATTGAAAGAGTGCACGATAAATGAAAGTGATGCCTAAATTTAAAGGGATTTTTATTAGCTTATGAGTACAGAAGTCTTGCTTCTTTATATGACTGGGATTGATGTCATAGTGGTTAAGAACTTGGCTGCTAACCAAAAAGTGGGCAGTTCAAATCCACCAGCCACTCCTTTGAAATCCTATGGGGCAATTCTACTCTGTCCTATAGTGTCACTATGAGTCGGAACCAACTCGATGGCACCTTACAACAGGACTTTTTAGTAATAAGAAGAATGTAACCATTCGTTTTGCACATAGTTATTAAATATTTAACAAATAAGTATTAATCACTATGCTAGGGGTATGCACTAACCTTTACTTTCAGAAAAATAGTTGTAATCTACTGTAAGAGAGAGTAAGTCATTCATTAATTGAAAAAAAATCATCATGTTTTTACAAAATACTTTACTAGAGAAAACTGATGATTACCTAGATATACCAGGTCCTTTCTGGGGGAGACTGAGTGTCAATAGATATCATGTGGTAATAAATGTTTTCAAGAAAATTCCAAAGTGGAAATATTTACAGTGACTAGTGGAATAGGCAGAACTGGGTATGGTTCTCTACGGTCCTTCTGAGGATTTACTATTCTTGCTGATTTCTAAATGGTGACAGAGAACAAGATATTTAAATAATTGGGAAATAACTTCAGACAGAAAGATTATCTGGGGCAAAGCTCTAAATCAAAAATGAATTAGGAATTATGGCAAATATGAAGGAGCAGCAAGAAAGGAGTATAGCGTGTAAATGGTGAAGTGGTACAAAATGGGATTCAGAAAAGCAAGACAAAAAGCAGTTTATAAAGAACAATACAGACGATGGGAAAGTGTTTAGATTTTATTTTAAGTCTGAGACAATATTCCAAAAGCACACCAATCATAAATGATAAATGTGTTAAATGCTCTAAAAGGTTCCAGGTACTGGGACCTGATTAGGAAGCCAGGTAAAACTTTCCCAATACGGGATACTTGAGTTCATAATTTGTGGAAAATCATCAATAATGGATGTGAAATGCCCAAGTTTTTTCCGTAAAAATACAAATAGTAATTTGTTTTTTTTAAATTTGTGGGCCAAGATATAAAATCAAGAATATTATATAGGTACTTATAATAAGAGAGAAGTTTTTTCCACACATTTGTTTTGAAACAAATCAAGTTATAATAATGATTCAGTTAAATTTCTTTAGAAGGTCTACTATTGAAAAGAATGAAATTCTTTTTGAGGGCATAATATTTTGCTTAATTGAGCTTCAGAGTTTGTTTTCCCTATGATCGGAATTGATTGCAAGAATTTATTTAACACCCTTTTGTAATGAGATTTAAATATTTCAGCTATTAAAATGCCTTTTCACATAGATACTATGAAATATTAATATCAATTCACAAGCATATGATTTTAAACGACCATATTCAATACTTGGAAGACATTTACAGTATTCTTTTAGATTCTTCTGTTGATATTTCCCATATCAATATATTGCAGATTATTTCCAATAGAAGCTTATTCAGACACTCTTGAATTATGTAGTCAAATTGATTTTAAAATATGGCAATTCCCTTTGCAACTGCATCAAGCATAGAAAAACAGTTCTGCATATTCGTTTGAGCTTATGGAAAATATATCTGCTGCAAACTTGTGTAGGAATGGAGAATAGACTTCTTGTTTTAACTTATGACAACACTGCAAGTATATAAAGCAGCCTGACATTAGTTGTGATTAAAAGGTTAGTGGTTGTTGAAGTGACTTTATAGCAGTATAAATTTTAAATATACACACCATTTTGCATTGTAATGTTTAGATAAATGAATTAACAAAGGCAGTCAGCAAAATCCGCACCAAAGCTAATTTCAAAGTCATTCAATATACCCAAAAAAAAAAAAAAAAACCAGTGCCATCAAGTCGATTCCGACTCATAGCAACAGTGGTTGGGAATTGTTCTCATTCAGAATAATTTTAATCTCGCCCATAGATTCAAATAGTCCCTATAAAATACTGCCACTGCCAAGTGATCTAGCTGCTTGTACAGTAGATATTCAGCTTCTGCTTCTAAACAAATTCATGTAATTGACAATGAGTAAATCCATGGGAGTAAATGGAGTTTAAGTTCACACTACTAGTTCAATAACACATGATAGATTAAAATATTTTCAGCAAATAACTGCTTAAGAATAGTAAAATGAGTAACAGTAGACTTTAAACATCTTGCTTTATACAAACTTTATAAATCTGTCCAACTGAGACTTTTTCTACTACATACATATTTTATGACCACCCATCGAAGCTCATCTTAATAAATTCCATTTCAGGTTGTAATGGATTAGTGTTTTCTTTACTTCTTTGAAAATATGCTCACCTGTGGTTTTGTCATACGCAGTACAAACCAAATAAATAAATAGGTAAACCCATTGCCGTGGAGTCACTTCTGACTTACAGCAACCATCTAGGACAGAGTAAAACTGCCCCATAGGGCTTCAAAGGCTGTACTCTTTACAGAAGCAGAATGCCAATTCTTTCTCCCCTGGAGCTGCTGGTGGGTTTGAACCGCTAACCTTTTAGTTAGCAACCCTGCACTAAATCCACCACAGAGGCTGATTCCTCAGCCTCTTAAAACTTGGGATTGACTTCATGAATGAAACAACGGAAGTCAGAAGTGTTTGTAGTATGCATTAACTTATCAATAGCCAAGGAATTAATTCAGAGCTATTCTTCTATAGGAGCCCTGGTGATGTAGTAAACGGCTTGACAGCTAACCAAAAGTTAGGCAGTTTGAATCCATCAATGGCTTCTTGGAAACCCTACAGGGCAGTTCTACTCCATCCTATAGGGTCACTATGAGTCAGAATGAAATCCAAGGCAACAGGTTATTGTTCTGTAGAGGGAATATGTCACCCTTCTTTCTTCTCAGCATAGAGATTTCATCCTTATATCCGGGGAAACTACTATTGGGCAAGCCTTGTTTGGTAGAGGGGATATTGTTCATACTCTGGGAGTCAAGAAAGCCCCATTTTCTTCCTCCACTTCCTTAAAGCTAGTGCATTGATCTCTGACTTAAATCTGACATTTTGATCATTTCATTTAAGATAGTATGACTTTTTTCTTTACAGTGACTGTAGCCTATGCACATAGGGTTTTTGAGATAAACAGTACTCTCTTTTGAGTGTAATTATTATCTTTTTTAGAAAAAAATCACGGATGCTACTAGAAACGTCATTGGGATACTAAGCGACCAGGATACTCGAGGTTCCAATGGTGGATACAGAGGAGTAACTACTGTATGGCAGGTACTACAGGTATGGTGCTGGCCCTGGCCACGTGGTGCCGCTGAGCAGTTTCTATTAATGTAGTTTGACCAGCAGCATATCCACGAAAAACGGCATTTATGGCAAGCACTAAAATTGCACCCTGGTACAACCATCTGACACCCCTCTTTTACATAACTTCACCTTAGTATCAGCTCAAAAGTACAAGTCAAGCCTGTTAATCTTTTGATTAACACATTACCATGCTAGTGTAAGGACATTGGGCTGTACCAGGTTAATAGAAACTGCTCAGTGGTGCCAGGTGCCCAGGGCCGGTGAGTAGTACATTATCTGACCCATAAAGTATAAAGTCAGGCATTCCTGCCAGCTCTTCATATTAAAGTACACTTAGAGAAGTCTAAAATATTTCCACATAGCAAGTTCGCTAGGACTATTTGATTAAAGAACCAAAAGTCCTAGCATGGGTTACATATATTGCCCTGCAGGATATGTTGTCCCACACAGGGGAGGATCTGTAACACAATGAGGAAAGAATATTTTCCCACTAGAGAAACTTTGACTACAATATCTCTTTCCTTGTTTTGCTAAAAGCTGTGGAGACAAAAACGTAAGGATCTATATACCCATGCAGTGAAAAGTGAATGAACTGGATCTATATGGTATTCACAGATAGTGGCCTAAGATGTATTTTCTCCTTCCCAGGAAAAGATACCTGATTTTGCAAAATAAACAATACATTCAGACTTAAAAACATATCTTCCAGCTCCTTTGCTGGTAGGTGACAGTTATGCAAATGAAATATAAATAGAACTCACTGGATGGGGCATTTGAGAATCTTCTCTTAAATATCACAGAACTAACTGGCAACTGCCATTTTGATCTTTCCTTTCCCATTCGTAAGACCTGCAGCACACCTGTCTTGTTTGAAGCGAAACACCATTCCTAAGATTATAGTGTCACAAACTGCAGTCAAAGGACAGCTTCATGTAATTTTACAGAAGTCAGTTTTTTATGATCATGGAGCTGCTGAAACTATCCTGGCCTATCTTCACCTAAGAGAAATAAAATATCCAATTTATTTAAATCATGATTTTCACTCAGGCTCAACTTTACTCACAGCTCTTTCATCATGGGAAGGGGAGGTTATGCCTGATTTAAAATAATACATAGTCTGGAATTGGATTTATTTACCTCCCAGCACGACTGTATATTTTATCACAATACATAGTTTCTGGTCAAAAAAATCAATTTTAAGAATCAAAGCAATGGAACCATGGCCAGGAAGATCCTAAGATTTTTATTGTCTACACAAAAATTCTGAAGAAACTGGGCTTGAAGAAAAGTGAAATTTCCTACTGTAGCCTCAATTACTGAAACACTTGTAAAACCAGAGGGCTGGATCAATTTGTGGAAACTGTCCTTTTTGTTTTCTTGTCTCATCCAAGAACTAAGGTAAATGATCGTATTCTGTGGTAGATTACTAAAAATAGGTACAAGAGTGGTACGTTTTTCTTTTCTTCAGATGATAATGACTAATGCCAATGTTTTACTCCCATTTGTTGTTGTTAGGTGCTGTTGAGTTGGTTCTGACTCATGGCAACACCATGTACAACTGAAGGCAATGTTGCCCAATCTTGAGCAGGCCTCACAATCTTTGCTATTTTTGAGCTCATCGTTGCAGCCACTATGCTAATCCATCACGTTGAGCATCTTCCTTTCTTTTTTCATGACCCTCTACTTTACCTAGCACAATGTCTTTCTCCAGGGACTGGCCTTTCCTGATATCATGTCCAAATTAAAAGAGAAGTCTCTCCATCCTCACTTCTAAGGAGCATTCTGACTGTACGTCTTCCAAGACAGATTCATTGATTCTTCTGGCAAGACATGGTATATTAAATATTCTTCTCCAACACAGTAATTCAAATACATCCATTCTTCTTCTTTGGTTCTTATTCATTGTCCAGCTTTCACATACGTATGACACAATTGATAATACCTGGCTTCAGTCCTCAGAGTCTTAGTCTTAGTCCCCAGAGTGACATCTTTACTTTTTAACACAAGGGGATACTAAAGAGTTTAAAATTGGAAAAGGTGGATGTCAGGGTTGTATCTTTTCACCATAAATGTATTCAATCTATATGCTGAGCTAGTAATCCAAGAAACTGGACTATATGAGGAAGAACACAGCATCAGGATTGGAGAAAGACTCAATAACAATCTACAATAGGCAGATGACACAAACTTGCTGGCCAAAAGTAAAGAGAACTTGAAGCACTTACTGATAGCAATCAAAGACTACAGCCTTCAATATGGATTGCCCGTCAACATAAAGAAAACAAAAATCCTCACAACTGAACCAATAGCAACATCATGAAACACAGAGAAAATGCTGAGGTTGTCAAAGATTTCATTTTACTTGGATTTTACCCTTATAGATGAATTAAAATTTGATTGGGTTTAGATGAATTAAAATTTGATTGGGTTTAGATGAATTAAAATTTGATTGGGTTTAGAGTTTTAGGTGGTAAGTTATTTTTCATCATAATTTTGAAGGTCTCCTAGGTTCCCATGTTACTGTGGAGAATTGTGTGGGGATTTTGACTTTCGGTGTTGTTTTTTTCTCTTGATGTTTTACTATTTTCTCCTCCTCAGTGCTCTGAATTTTCAGGATGGTGTGCTGCTTGCGTTTTGTTTTGCTTTGCATCCATTATGATAGACCCCCAGTGATCCAATCTATCTGGCAGCTCTGTGAAATTCTCTTGAAACCTTTTTTAAAAATATCTAACCCTGTGTCCACTATTCTCCAGGTATGTAACTCTCATTATTCAAATGCTAAATATTCATAACAAGTTAATAATTAACATCTTTGTTTCCTATAATTTAACTTTGGGTCTCCTTATTGTAATTTTAGATTTTCTTTTTTTCAAATATATCAAATGGCCTCTCATTTTTACTACTCAATTTTTAATTCAGGTATTTTTTTAGACATAATTTTTGGATTTCTTAATTTTACTTTTTATAGTATCCTTTTTTCATGGATGTACTTTCCTCTGTGAGAATATCAATGATAAGATTTTTGAGTTTTCTTCTTTTTTCATACGCATTGTCACTGTTTCTAAATTCTCTTTTTTATGATTATTTTAGCCTCTGCTTTTCATCTTAGAGGATTTTTTTCAAATCTGTAACCATATTTAAGCAGGACAATTAAAAACTGTTAGGAAGATCTGTATGTCTACAGCTAGTTAATAAAAAAAATAATTCTTTTTTATTAACTAGCTGTGCTAGTTAGGCTGTATTAAATTGTGTTACCAAAGGGTTGATCAAAGGATTATCTCTCTGGGTCATTTCATTTAGTTGGTTTGGTAAATTAAATGTAGCCATATATTTTTGGAAATTTCTTCCACTAATAGCTTTGTTCTATTTCCTTCCCCTTGAGCCTATTTAAATTAAGTTCTGACCACTTTGACCAATAGAATACAGTGAAAGTGGCATTGTGCCAATGTCAGGTCCCTGGTCTTGCACTAGCAACTTCAACCCCCTAGCCCTCTTGGAATGCTCATTTTTGGGGAAATCAACCACCCTGTACAAAGTCCAGACCTTAAGCTTTGCTGAAACCACCTTCTTTGAATAAGATCAAGCTATTACCATGGAGAGAGATGCCTCCACGGCCCCACTGGTCAAGATAATCCAGACCAAGAGCCAGTAAGCAAAGAAGTCATCAGACTCATCCAACCTTGGAACCATGTGACTGCAACTGTATGAGAGACTTCAAGCAGGACTCACTTATCAACACACAGAACTCTGAGAGGTAATAATATGTACACATTTTCCAATAAATTATCTTATACCATTAAATTTGAAATATTCTGTTAAGCAGCCATAGGTAATCAGAACAGTATGGGAGAGGAACTAAATGATAGTATATTTATTGTTTTACTTTGTTTGAGTGAGATCCCCCAGACAAAATTCTTTCACTCTCCTGTCTGTTTGTTCTAAATCTAATTGACAGAATTCTGGCAACCAAGTGGGTTAGGATAGATGAAGTGTCAACAATCTTTCATTTAACCCTCCAGTTTTTGGTGTGATGCTCCTTCCCCAAGTTGTGCTGTGATCTCTACTCCATAACTCCCATATTTTAGTTTCTTCAGAGAAGAAACATCCAGTCTTTTTCTTGGGTCTGGTAGCAGAGGATACCAGTGGAATCAAGGTGCTTCTTAAAAATACTTTCACAAACCCCTTGGTTTTCTATCTCATTTAATACTCTCAGCAAAATTTGGTTCTGATGATTAGGAAGAAATAGAGAGTTTCTGAGCTAGAAATGATTTCATCCTGATCAGATCCCATTGTTTCCTTAGATTCTTTTTTTTTTTTTTTAATGTAGCTAATTTTGATTCTATCATCTTCCTATAATTAAGGATTTTGCAAAACTGATTTATAAAATTTAGGTAGAGTTAGGAAAAGTGGGCATAAAATATTTTTTCAATTCTCCATTTATAATAAGAAAATGGAAAATTATTAAAATCTAAAACAAGTTCTATCTATGCTTTTAACAGAAACCCTGGTGGTGTAGTGGTTAAGTGCTATGGCTGCTAACCAAAGGCTTGACAGTTCGAATCCACCAGGCTCTCCTTGGAAACTCTATGGGGCAGTTCTACTCTGTCCTATAGGGTGGCTATGAGTTGGAATCAACTCGACAGCACTGGGTGGGTTTGCTTTATCTATGCTTTTAATATAAAAAGCCTGAAGCATCATTATGCTGATAATTGCAAAACCAGAGACAAGCACACATCCAAAAATGACCTAAAAACATCTTTCCTGTGAAGCATTTAAGAAAAAAAAGAGTCCCTGTTGTCTGAAAAGACCAAATTTCTGCAAGCCCGAAATTATACACAAGAGCAAAAAATGCAATTTAAAGGATTCTCAAATGCAGTTGCAAGATTAACATCCTCAGATTAGATAATCATTTATCTCTTCAACACCATAGTTGAAAATAGTGGACAAAATGGAATATTATTAAAATATTATAATTTGTGAAAATGTTGCTACATAAAAATAATACCTAGATAATGAATAAAGAATGCAGATTATGGGTATAAAGTCATTATTTGCAATAATGGATTTGAGATTAACAACAAAGCTTTTGTTGGCCTACTTTATCATAAAAGCATTATTTTGTGTGAAAAATCTACCTTTTCTTTCATGTCACAATTATAAATGACAGCTAGCTATGTTTTCTAGTGTATTTTATCAAGGGTTTAGATTTTCTTAAGGTTTTTTTATTTTACTTTATTTCTAGATAAACTGTACCTTTAGTTTTATTTTGATTTTTATCATAGTACTATATATGAAAATACCATCTAATTTTGAATGAATATGTAGGAATAGGATTTTTTTAGCTTCTTATTTTTAACTTACCACTTTATTACTGTATTATGATAAAAATACATGACTGGCCACATCTTTATTTTTTATTAAATTTACATAGGGTTCTTCATTGACATTAAAAACATACCTTTGTTCTGCATGGCAAAACATTTTATATGTGTATACATGGATTTAATCTTGGTAATAGTTTTATTCAAACCCTTCACATGGTTGCTAATTGCTCTATTTTATCTTTGCATATTAGACATATTGTCACATACAGAAACAGACACGTTGAATATTTGAATTTTATTTCTGTTATAAAATTCTCATATTATAAGAGTTTCAACTTTGTTAATTCAATATGGTATTCTTGGGGATATACAATTTATTGTTGTCATAATTTTAAAATGGCTTATTCTATTTAGCATTACATAATATCTACATCCTAATTTTGATAATGAATAATCTTTGCTATGAATGTCCCATATTAATTTTAATATCTCTTTTATATTAAATGTAGTTAATAAAAGAATATATGCAACACACATGTAGCTTAGAATTAGAAAACTAAGTCATCAATCAATTGCCCAATCCAACAACAAAAGGGCCACCACTATAATAAGGTTGCTCAGAGTACCAATCAACTCAATGACACACAATAATTACTATATCCATCTTTTCTTTCCACTCTACCTTAACTTCTTCCCTCTATCCCGGGATTAGCCAATAATATGAATTTGTAGATATACAGTGATTTTCTTTAAATTTCTATGAATGTTTAGTCACATATGTTTCACAAAATGCATATTATTATGCATATACACACTGATGCATATACACATTTAAGTGTAAATGTATACGTATATATGTTTATGGGCCCTGGTGGCACTGTAGTTAAGCGCTTGGCTGCCAACCAAAAAGTCAGCAGTTTGAATCCATCAACCGCTCCTTGGAAACCATACAGGACAGTTCTACTCTGTTCTACAGGTTCACTGTGAGTCAAATTCTGCCTGTTTTATAAAACTTTCTACCTATTTCTAGCCTTTGCAGCTTGCTTTTTTCATTATTGATATATTTCTGAGATAAACCTGGAGCTATATTTTCTCTAAGCAATGATATTGTATTGGCAAAAATAACACAATGTATGTGGCCATTATGTGTCTTGAACAGTTTTTTTTTTTGTGTGTGTGTGTGTGTGTGTGTGAGTTGGAATCAACTCAACGATAATGGGTTTAGTTTGGTATGTGCTTTCTTAAAGTAAAGTGTTGGTGGTGAGCCTAGGTGTAAGAATTTCTCAAGGTGATTGCTCTAAGAGTTGAATTACTGCTTATGGGTATATATGGATGTTTGACTTTACATGACAGTGTCACATTATATTAAACTACTTTATCAATTTGTAAACCAACTAAGAGTGATAAGATTACTGATCCACGTTCTTACTATACTTCATATTTGTGTGTGCCTTTCTCAATTGTTGTCAATCTGGAATAAAACAATTTCTCATTTTAGTTTTAGTTTGCATTTCATAATTACTAAAGAGGGAGTATGCTTCATATATCTGTGGTGTAATGAATTTATTTTGTGTGTGTATGTGTCTGTGTGTGTGGCCTTTTGCCTTGGTTCTTTGGAAAAAACAGCTTGAGAGATTTCTCCCCTAAGCGATGAGGATTTACCTTTGTGCTGGTTTTGTTACTTTTGTCCAGGTGAATTGACATTTCCCAGGCAAGCTGTGAGCAACTTGATGCTTTGATACTTTTTGCCTGGCCCTGGGCTGCAGTCTGCTCTGTCATTGGTATGCACCTTGCAGGGACTGACCAATAAACTATGCAAATGAAGTGTCTGTGGCCTAGTCAGCTCATGGTACTGGTGGAAAAGCCATGTCTTGAAATTGATGAGGAATTGCTTATATATGCAGCCAGCCCCACAAAGGTCGACAGATAGAAGAAGAAGGAAGAAAGGCAAGAGAAGCAAGAAGAGAGGAGAAGCAAAGAGAGAGGAGGCAAGGAAACTCCTAAAAGAGCTATAACAGAGGTTAAGGGCTGTAAAACCGAAGACTGCAAGAGGCCGGGAAGGGGCCTTGTGGCAGAATCAGTGGTGCTGGCAGAAACCTGCTGCTAAGAGTGCAGCTAAGAGAGTTGAGCAAAACTGCTACACTGGGAAGATCAGTTAGCAGTGGAGAGGCTGACAGCAGGGAGGCAAAGGCAGACAGGCCTGTCCTCTGAGGGCTGAGGAAAGTCCTGTCCTCTGAGGGCCGAGAAAACGTCTGTCCTGAGGAGGTCAAAGGAAATCTGTCCTGAGTTGGCTAAGTGGAGGCCTGTACTGAATGGGCTGAGAAGCCTGTCCTTAGCAGGCCAAGAGAAGGCTTGTTCTTAGGGTGCTGAGAGGAAATCTGTCCTGAAGGGGCTAAGAGGAGGCTTTCACAGCTGCGAGGGTACATGTGCTGCAGAAAGAAGGGCCTACTTGCTTGCATGAGCAAGAGGAGCTGAGAGAACTGGCTTTCACTGAAGAAGGTAGGGATATGTTCTTCTCAAGGGAGCCTTCCAAACTTTGCCTACATTCTTCCTGATCCTGATCCTGAACCTGAGTTAACCTCTTGATCTTGATCCCGAGTTATACCCTGTTACTTCCTTAATAAACCACTTCACTGTAAGTATGGTCTGTGATTTCTGTGTGGCCATTGCAAAGAATTGTCAAACCTAGCAGAGATATAGGGAGCACTGTGGGGAGGATGTTTGGTGTCAAAATTGGTAAAAAGTTTGGAGAGTAGAAGTATGTCTGACCTCCACCTTATAGGAATCAGCCCTGGCCTGACCTTGATTTGTATTATCTCTCCCGAAGTTAGATAATTTTTGAAGCTACTAGTACCGTTTTACAATCTCTATAAGTCATTCCTGTGAAATGTTACTTCCTGTAATTTTTGGGTTATCTATGTTAGCTTGGAAACCTTGGTTTTATTGGGCAGTTTTACTCTGTCCTATAGGGTTGCTATGAGTCAGAATCGACTCGACAGCAGTGGTTTTTTTGTATGTTAGCTTATTAATAATTAGCACTTATCCTTAATTTTTTTATGTTAGCTTATTAGTAATCAGCACTTATCCTTATACATAAGGAGCCCTGGTGGCATAATGGTTAAAGTGCTCAGCTGCAAGGCTAGTGGTTTGAACCTACAAGCAATCCCACAGAAGAAAGATGTGACAGTCTGCTTCTGTAAAGATTACAGCCTTGGAACTCTATGTGAGAGCACTGCTCTGTCCTATAGAATCACTGTAAGTCAGAATTGACTCAACAGCAATAGGTGTTTTTTTTGTGTGTGTGCTTGTTTGTTATCTATGTATGTGTGCTATTTCTTCTTTTTTGGATTCAAATAACTTCTCCAGGATTGAAACTTCTCTTTCAGGTTTTTCATTTAAAAAGTTAATATTTTATTATGGAGATTTTTCATACTAGCACTAAATTGGAGAGAGAAGTTTACAAAAATCCTGTGTATCCATTGTTAAGGACTGAATTGTGTCCCCACCAAAAAAGATATGTTTAAATCCTAACCTCATTATCTGTGAATGTAACCTTGTTTAAAATAATAGTTTCCTTTTGGTATCACTTAAATAAAAGAAGGTCATACCAGATAAGGATGAGTCCTAATCCTAATCTGTTCTGAGTGGCATCACATAAAAAAGGAGTCACACACATAGGGGTAGATAGTGTGTGAGGATATATTTACATGTCAGAGAATGATGACAGTTTCCAACATGGAAACCAGGAGAGAGGCATGGAAGGTAGGAGAAAAGTATGAAAGTTCCTCTCTCAAAGCCCTCGGAAGGAATATAATATAACCAGTACACTGATTTGAACTTCTATCCTCCAGAAATAGGAGAAAATAAATTTTTGTTCATTTTGTGGTATTTTGTTGTAACAACCCTAGCAAACCAATTTGGGAAAATCAAATTGCATATGAGAAGATTGAAAAGCAAAAGAATATGATTAGATCAATAAAATTAAAATATTGGCATGGCCAATAAAATAAGTAAAGAAAAGACACCCAGCCCTTCAGACCCATGCCAGAAATCCTGCTAGCCTCTGAACTCCTTCTAGATTGGTCCTTTTCTTTTCTTGAAGGGCAATAGCTGTTCATAGACAATAGCTTTATTGCCCTCTTTCCTGTTGGTAGGATTCCAGGAGTCTAACACGGTTCCTTCATTTCTTCCCATATTTTTCTCCTCCTAGTCTAAATTAGGAGGATTAATGCTGAGTTGGTTGATTGGATCACATGCATAATCTCTTTACAAATGGTTGTTCAGCTGCACCCTTGGTGTCCTCTTTAGAGCATTTTTTCTTAATTTTTAACAATTTTCAAGTTCTGGTTTCTTTTTGAACAGTTCATTTCTTCAATTATCTCTTTTTTTCCCATATTTTACTAAAAGCAGCAAGGAGAAGTCCTTCCAAATTTTCCTTAAAAAGCTCTTTAACTAAATATCTAAGTTTGTCACTTATAAATTCTACTTTCCACAATACATTCAAAGATAATCAGCCAAGTTCTTTGCCACTTTATAACAAGGATAAAGTTTCCTTCAGGGTCTAACAATGTATTTATCATTTCCTTTGAAGCCATCACCAAAAGCACATTTAAAATCTACATTTTTAGCAACTTTCTGTTCAGGGAAATAGAAGTTTTCTTTATAGGGTACCTCATTTCTTTCATAACCCTCATCAGAATGGTCCTTAATACCCACAATTCTACCAACAGTTTCTTCAAGGTACTTTCACTGTCAAGCGCCTTAAAACTTTTTTAGGTTTTACCCATTATCCAATTTCAAAGCCATTTTTACATTTTCAGGAATTTGTTACAGCAGCACTCAATTCTCTGGTACCAAACTATGTTTTAGTTTCCTGGGGCTGTAATTTAAACAAACAAAACACAAATTCTTTGCCTCTGAAAAACAGAAATTTATTTTCTCACAGTTGTGAAAGTTTGGAGTCTAAATCAGTGTATCACCATGTTGATTTCTTCTGAGGGCTTTGAGAGATGAACTGTTCCATCCCTTTCTCATATATTCTTGGTGTTCTCCAGCACCCTTGATGTTCCTTTCTCCTTATAGATAGATCCTCACATATTGTCTTTCCTTAGATGTGTGACTCTGTTTCCATGTCTGTCTTTTTTTTTTTCATTTATTAGAAGCCACTCAGAAGGGAATAGGATTAAGACCTACCCTACTCCAAACCATAAAAAAAACAAACCTGTTGCCATTGAGTGAATTCCGACTCATAGAGACCCTATAGGACAGAGTAGAACTGCCTTATAGAGTTTCCAAGGAGTCCCTGGTGTGTTCAAACTGCTGGCCTTTTGTTTAATAGCCATAGCACTTAAACACTCCTCTACCAGGGCTTCCCACCTACTCCAGTAAAATCCAGTAGGACTTTATTAATTTAACTGATAACATCTGCAAAAACAAATAAACAAACAAACAAAAAGCCCTATTTCTCCAAACAAGGTTACATTTACCAGTGCAGGAATTAAGACTTCTACATATCTATTTAGGGAGGACACAATTAAATCCATACACTAATTTCATACAGTCATTACCTGGGAAATTATTATACATATTTCATATCTTAAGGTAGTCATTAATTACACTGAGAATAAACTCCTGAGTGCCCAAACCATCTTTAGGTGATATATTTATATCTATATAGATGTAGATATAGATATATACACACGCACATATATATATCACTTTCCAGTTCCCTCATTACATACATATTTATAATTGGCAAATATCTAGTTAAATATTGTCTCTGACAATACACTGTAAGATTTATATTACCAATATATTTTCTGTGCTTATTAGAATAAATATATAAGTAATTATTAAAATATATACATGAAATATGATAAATAAATAAATTAATTAATATTACAGATTTTCTCCAAAAATTATCTGTAAATATAGGTACTTTAAACTTTTTTTGTAATAACATAGTGTTGTTTTTTTTACACTTACATGGTGCCAGACACAGTTCTATGCTCTCTACATATCAGAATAAATGAATAATCTTTTCAACTATTCAGCATATGCAATATAGGCTAAATATTTTAACATTTTTAATTTTAAATATTTGTAGACCAAATTCAAGCATATTTCTCTTGGAGCATACAATTTATATTTATTGGCCAGCCACATCATCTAAAAATTACATATGCACACACGGAGTACACTTGTAAAGGGAATATATTTTAGTTTGGTTTAGCTTTTAAATTTAACAGTTGTGACTCTTGTGAACATGATTGCTTGCTTAGAAACTGTGAACTATGTAACAACATAATCCTTACTGTTCTCAAAGCTCTGAGTATATCAAAAAGTTTCCTGGAAACTTTTTAATGTTTATTTCATTGTGCCTCATAGTAATACCGTTATTTTATATACATGTTTATACTATTTCATTTGTATTCACTCTGAAAGGTAGTCACTATTGTACATTTTCAGCTCTAAAGATTTTATTAACATATAATTCTGTGGTGATTTTGGCAACAGAAAAAAGAAAGACAGGGGGTTACTAATCTAAATCAAGTTTTTCATGAAAGCAAGTGGAATGAATCACACTATTTTAAAAGTATGAAATATAAAAAAGAGAAACATTATGAGGAAATGCCTAAATTATATTACAAAAGTCTAAGCAAATAATATAAATGATGGTATTTACTTTTGAACCATATTGACCCCAAACTCAACACATTTAGCATTATAATTGAAATAAAGGTAACATAGTTATGTGATGGCATACTATTCTGTGAATAAAAACAGATTAATAAGAACAACTACTTTGGATGCTGTAGTTTTGTTTTCAATAACTTTTGCTTAGTGTTGCTGGGTTCTGTTTGCATTGTAATATGCACGTGTGTGTTTCTGTGTATGATAGAACTAATGCACAAAAATAAAGTTATTAAAAAGACAGGAAAGAAAGAAAAGACTAAAATGGATATCAGAAGAGACTCTGAAACTTGCTCTTGAATGCAGAGTAACTAAAGTGAATGGAAGAAATAATGAAGTAAGAGAGCTGAACAGAAGATTACAAAGGGCTGTTGAGAAGTCAAACTAAAGTATTATAATGAAATGTGCAAAGACCTGAAGTTAGAAAACAAAAAAGGAAGAACATACTTGGCATTTCTTAAGCTGAAAGAAATGAAATAAAAAGCCAAGCTTTGAGTTATAATATGGAAGTATTCTATGGGCGAACTATCGAACAACTCAGGGAATACCAAAAGAAGATGAAAGGTATACACAGAGCCACAGTACAAAAAGAACTGGTCAACACTAAACATTGCAGGAGGTAGCATAAGATCAGGAACCAATGGTAGTGAAGGAAGAAGCCCAAGCTGAACTGAAGGCATTGGCAAAAAACAAGTATCCAGGAATTGATGGAATACCAATCAAGATGTTTCAACAAAGGGATGCAACACTGGAAGTGCTCACTCATCTGTGCCAAGAAATTTGGAAGAGAGCTGCCTGGTCAACAGAATGAAAGATATCCATATTTGTTCCCATTTCAAAGAAAGGTGATCTAACGGGATGCAAAAATTATCAAATAATGTCATGCATATCACACACAAGTAAAATTCTGCTGAAGATAATTCAAAGTCACTTGCAGCAGTACTTCTACACAGAACTGCCAGGAATTCAAGCTAGATTCAGAAGAGGATGTGGAACGAGGGATATCACTGTTGATGTCAAATGGATCTTGGCTGAAAGCAGAATACCAGAAAGTTGTTTACCTGTGTTTTATTGACTATTCAAAGGCATTTGACTGCATGGATCATAACAAATTATGTATAGCATTATGAAGAATGGGAGTTTCAAATTCTTAGTTGGCTCGTTTGGAACCTGTGCATTAACCAAGAGGCAGTCGTTTGAACAGAACAAGGGGATAATGTGTGGTTAAAATCAAGAAAGTTATTAGTCAGAGTTATATCCTGTCACAACACTTATTCAATCTTTAAGCTGAGCAAATAATCCAAGGAGCTGGACTACACGAAGAAGAATGAGGCATCAGAACTGGTAGAAGACTCATTAATGACTTGTTATACGTAAATTACAAAACCTTGCTTGCTGAAAGTGAAGAGGACATGAAGCACTTACTGATGAAGATCAAAGACTACAGTCTTCAATATGGATTACAACTCAACATAAAGAAAACAAAAATCCTAACAACTGGACCAACAAGCAACATCATGATAAATGGAGAAGAAATTGAAGTTGTCGAAGCTGGGCCAAGATGGCTGACTATGTGGAACTACTGCGGATCCCTCTTGTAATAAAGGCTCAGAAAAACAAGTGAATCGATCACATACATGACAATCTGCAAACACTGACCGTCAAACAGAACTAAGGAGTTGACCTGAGCAACAGGGGAATGAAAAGCCGCCTCCTGAAGCAGCGACTGCTTCTGGAACCAGTGTCCCACGCCACAGCCTTGAGCCCTTACGGCGCCCTAGTGCCAGAGTGGTGGAGCTGATTGCAGCTTACTGAGATGGGGTAAGCACAGAACACAGCCCTGTCTCTAACCCCCTGGGGTAACCTCAGTAGAGACTCAGCTAGTACAAGCAGGCTACACACTGATGCAGCTGACAAGAGAACAATCAACCACAGGGAATCATCGACTGCTTTCAGAGCCTGGAGCCAGCATCCCAGTCAGAAAACCTTGTAGCCGGGCTTTGGACTAGGCCCAGAGGCGCTAAGCATGGCTTCCTGAGATGGTGCAAGCACGGGACGCAGCCCTATCCCCCTGGAGTAACCTTGGCGGAAAACCAGCCAGCACACGCAGGCTGCACAATGCAGCTGACAGAACGAAAAATTACAGGGAAGCAGTGACTGGTTTTGGAGCCTGGATTGCAGCATCCAGCCAGAAAAACTTGGCGCTGTGCTTTGGGCTAGGAGCAGAGGTGCTGATCATGGCTTCTTGAGACAAGGCAAACATGAGACACAGGCCTGCCTCTCGCAGGCAATCTCAACCCAGCCAGTGGACACAGGTTACATACCTCTCTGGAATCTTAGATAAAACAGTCATCATCAAGCATGATAAGTAACTTTGTCTATATTGCTGCTCCATACTCTCTCCTATCTATCTGATCCCTCTCCTCCCTGCCCCATGAGGCTTCATTAACATTGGAATTTCCTGGGCCAGGAAGTGAAATGCTCTGCGGGTTTTGTTTTTTTCCTTAACCCATTCTCCTGGCCTGAAAGAAGTAGCAATTAACAAGCCGGGGGGCAGGGGGGAATCCTTCCCTGACTTCCCTAAACTGGAGTAAAAATACAGAACCAGCTCCAGCCAAGCATATGAGATCTACAGTCTTTGGCTTTCACCCCTCCAGGGAACAAGGTGGCTATTATAATACAAAGGCGTTCTGATAGAGATCTGACTGTAGTTGTTTTAGCAGAGCAGTGGAAAGACAAGTTTTCGAGGTCTGATACCTCTCTACCTATTAAACAGAGCCCTCACTGATCCACAGCAGGAAATTGAGGGCTGAAGCTTCACCCAAACCACCTAGCCACCTGCTAAAGGGGTCTGAAGATAGTGATGCCTACCAATCTTTAGAGGTACAAGCACTGGGTGCCTAAGGTATAGCTGCAGAGCCCACCCACCAAAGTGCTCTAGGAATAGAAACACACCTACCTCACTGGCATGTGGGGGAAGGCTGTCAGCATCCTGCTCTCCTTGGTGTGTGAACACCTGCCGCTGTTAGAATCTGGTAAACACAACTATCACCACTACTCCTCTAAGTTAATAGGTGACAGTCTACATCACACATTTCATGAAACAAAATCAGAACACCTAAGCTGATTCTATTCAAGAATAGTGAATGGACTCTTAGGCTTATATATCTGGTAACATTTTTTTTTTTAACAGTTTAAATCAGCCAGTAATAGGGCATAAGTGATTCAAAGTCTACAACAATCAAGACAGTGCAATCTAGTAGCCCATCTGGGTATACTGAAACAAAACAAAACAAGAAGATAAGACTCAGTGAGCAAATATAAAATCATTGCAATATCTTATACATGGCTCAGAGACAGCAGTTGATAACAAATTACATAAAGAAGCAGGCCATGATTTCTTCTACAAACCTCCAAATTAAAGAATCAAAATCTTTCCCAATTGAAGATACGATCCTAGAATTGCCAGATGCAGAATATAAAAAATTAATATACAGAATGCTTCAAGACATCAGGGAAGACCTCAGAAATGAAATAAGGCAATCTCCAGAAAAAGCCAAGGAACTCACTGATATAGCAGTTGAAGAAATCAAAAAGATTATTCAAGAACATAGTGGAAAAATTAATAAGCTGCATGAATCCATAGAGAGACAGCATTCAGATCCAGAAGATTAACAGTAAAATTACAGAATTAGATAACTCAATAGGAAGTCAGAGGAGCAGAATCGAGCAATTGGAATGCAGAGTGGGGGAGTTGGAGGACACCAATATAGTTGAAGAAAAATCGGATAAAAGAATTTCAAAAAATGAAGAAACCCTAAGAATCATGTGGGACTCTATCAAGAAGAATAACTTGCATGTGATCGGAGTTCCAGAACAGGGAGGGATAACAGAAAATACAGAGAGAATAGTTGAAGATCTGTTGGCAGAAAACTTCCCTGGCATCATGAAAGATGACAGGATATCTATCCAAGATGCTCATCAAATCCCATACGAAACTGATCCAAAAAGAAAATCACCAAGGCATGTTATCATCAAACTTGCCAAAATCAAAGATAAAGAGAAAATTTTAAAAACAGTCAGGGATAAAAGAAAAGTCACTTACAAAGGAGAATCAATAAGTTCAGACTACTAAGCAGAAACCATGCAGTCAAGAAGGCAATGGGATGACATATAGAGCACTGAAGGAGAAAAACTGTCAGCCAAGAATCATATAACTAGCAAAACTTTCTCTCAAATATGAAGGTGAACTTAAAATATTCACAGATAAACACGAGCTTAGAGAATTTGCAAAAACCAAACCAAATCTACAAGAATTACTAAAGGAAATTTTTTTGTCAGAAAATCAATAATATCAGAAACCAACAGAACACAAGGTCACAGAACAGAACATCCTGATATCAACTCAAAGAGAGAGATTAAAAAATAAATAAATAAATAAATAAGATTAATTTAAAAAAGAAAAAAAAATGCTCAAAACAGGGAATCATTGAAGTCATTATGTAAAAGATTACAATAATCAAAAAAGAGGGACTAAATACAGGAGGCATAGATCTTCCATATGGAGAGGAAAACAAGGCGTTATAGGATGATACAAGTTAGGTTTTTACTTAGAAAAATAGGGGTAAATATTAAGGTAACCACAAAGAGGCCTAACAATTCCATACTTCAAAATAAAAACCAAGAAAAACATATTGACTCAGCAAAAATAAATGCAACTACTATGAAAATGAGGAACACACAATTTACAAAGAAAAACTTCTCAGCACAAAAAAGTAAGTGGAAAAATGAAATTGTCAACAGCACACAAAAAAAGACATCAAAATGATGGCACTAAACTCATACTTATCTATAATTATGCTGAATGTAAATGGACTAAATGCACCAATAAAGAGACAGAAGGTCTCAGACTGGATAAAAAAACATGATCAGTGTATATACTGCCTACAAGAGACATGCCTTAGACTTAGAGAAACAAACTAAAACCCAAAGGATGGAAAAAAATATATCAAGCAAACAATCAAAAAAGAGCAGGAGTGGCAACATTAATTTCTGACAAAATAGACTACAAAGGTAAATCCACCACAAAGGGTAAAGAAGGACACTACATAATGATTAAAGGGACAATTGACCAGGAAGATATAACCATATTAATTATTTATGCACCCAATTACAGGGCTGCAAGATACATAAACTTTAACAGAATTGAAAAGTGAGATAGACACCTCCACAATTACAGTAGGAGACTTCAACACACCACTTTCGGAGAAAGATAGACTTCCAGTAAGAAGCTCAATAGAGACACTGAAGATATAATAGCTGCAACCAACCAACTTGACCTCATAGAATTATACAGAACACTCCACCAAACTGCTGAAAAGTATACTTTTTTTTCTAGTGCACATGGAACATTCTCTAGAATAGATCACATATTAGGTCATAAAACAAACCTTTGCAGAATCCAAAACATCGAAATATTACAAAGCATCTTCTCAGACCACAAAGCCATAAAAGTAGAAATCAATAACAGAAAAATCAGGGAAAAGAAATCAAATACTTAGAAACTGGACAATATCCTGCTCAAAAAAGACTGGGTTATAGAAGACATTAAGGAGGGAATAAAGAAATTCATAGAATGCAAGGAGAATCAAAACACTTCCTATCAAAACCTCTGGAACACAGCAAAAGCAGTTCTCAGAGGTCAGTTTATATCAATAAATGCACCCATACAAAAAGAAGAAAGAGCCAAAATCAGAGAACTGTCCCGACAACTTGAACAAATAGAAAGTGAGCAGCAAAAGAATCCATCAGGCACCAGAAGAAAACAAATAATAAAAATTAGAGCTAAACTAAATGAATTAGAGAACAGAAAAACAATTGAAAGAATTAACAAAGCCAAAAGCTGGTTCTTTGAAAAAATTAACAAAATTGATAAACCATTGGCCAGACTGACTAAAGAAATACCGGAAAGGAAACAAATAACCTGAATAAGAAATGAGATGGACCACATCACAACAGACCCAACTGAAATTAAAGAATCATATCAATTTTTATGATAAATTGTACTTTAACAAATTTTCAAACCTAGAAGAAATGGTTGAATTCCTAGAAACACACTACCTACCTAAACTAACACGAACAGAAGTAGAACAACTAATTAGACCCATACCAAAAAAAGAGATTGAAACTGTAATCAAAAAACTCCCAACAAAAAATGCCCTGGCCTGGACGGCTTCACTGCAGAGTTCTACCAAACTTTCAGAGGAGAGTTAACACCACTACTACTAAAGCTATTTCAAAGCATAGAAAATGGTGGAATACTACCTAACTCATTCTATGAAGCCAGCTAATCCCTGCTAACAAAACCAGGTAAGACACCACAAAAAAGAAAATTACAGACCTATATCTCTCATGAACATAGATGCAAAAATCCTCAACAATATCCTAGCCAATAGAATTCAACAACATATCAAAAAAATAATCCACCACTACTAAGTGGGATTTATACCAGGTATGCAACGTTGGTTCAATATTAGAAAAACAATTAATGTAATCCACCATAAAAATAAAACAAAAGACAAAAACCACATGATCTTATCAATTGATGCAGAAAAGATATTTGACAAAGTTCAATACCCATTCATGATAAAAATTCTCAGCAAAATCAGAATAGAAGGAAAATTCCTCAACATAATAAAGGGCATTTATACAAAGCCAACAGCCAACATCATCCTAAATGGAGAGAGCCTGAAAGCATTTCCCTTGAGAACAGGAACCAGACAAGGATGCCCTTTATCACTGCTCTTATTCAACATTGTGTTGGAGGCCCTAGCCAGAGCAATTAGGCTAGACAAAGAAATAAAGGGCATTCGGATTGGCAAGGAGGAAGTAAAATTACCTCTATTTGCAGATGACATGATCTTATACACAGAAAACCCTAAGGAATCCTCAAGAAAACAACTGAAGCTAATAGAAGAGTTTGGCAGAGTTTCAGGTTACAAGATAAACAAACAAAAATCACTTGGATTCCTCTACATCAACAAAAACATCGAAGAGGAAATCATCAAATCAATACCATTCACAGTAGCCCCCAAGGATATAAAATGCTTAGGAATAAATCTTACCAAAGATGTAAAAGACCTAAACAAAGAAAACTACAAAGTACTACTGCAAGAAACTAAAAAGGACCTATATAAGTGGAAAAACATGCCTTGCTCATGGATAGGAAGACTTAACATAGTAAAAATGTCTATTCTACCAAAAGCCATCTATACATACAATGCACTTCTGATCCAAATTCCAATGACATTTTTTAATGTGATGGAGAAACAAATCACCAACTTCATATGGAAGGGAAAGAAGCCTCAGATAAGAAAAGCATTACTGAAAAAGAAGAAGAAAGTGGGAGGCCTCACTCTACCTGATTGCAGAACCTATTATACAGCCACAGTAGTCAAAACAGCCTGGTACTGGTACAACAACAGGCACATAGACCAATGGAACAGAATTGAGAACCCAGATATAAATCCATCCACATATGAGCAGCTGATATTCGACAAAGGCCCAGTGTCAGTTAATTGGGGAAAAGATAGTCTTTTTAACAAATGGTGCTGGCATAACTGGATATCCATTTGCAAAAAAAATGAAACAGGACCCATACCTCACACCATGCACAAAAACTAACTCCAAATGGATCAAAGACCTAAACATAAAGATGAAAACGATAAAGATCATGGAAGGAAAAATAGGGATAACATAAGGAGCCTAATACAAGGCATGAACAGAATACAAAACATTACTAAAAATTACAAGCAGAATCCAGACAACTGGGAGCTCCTAAAAATCAAACACCTATGCTCATCTAAAGACTTCAGCAAGAGTAAAAAGACCACCTACAGGCTGGGAAATAATTTTCATCTATGACATCTCTGACCAGTGCCTGACCCCTAAAATCTATATGATTCTGCTAAAACTCAACCACAAAAAGACAAACAACCCTGTTAAAAATTGGGCAAAGGATATGAACACGCACTTCACTAAAGAAGATATTCAGGCAGCTAACAGATACGTGAGGAAATGCTCTCTATCATAGAGGAATGCAAATTAAAACTACGATGAGATTCCATCTCACTCCAACAAGGCTGGCATTAATCCAAAAAACACAAAATAATAAATGTTGGAGAGGCTATGGAGAGATTGGAACTCTCTTACACTGCTGGTGGGAATGTAAAATGGTACAATCGCTTTGGAAATCAATCTGGCATTTCCTTAAAAAGCTAGGAATAGAGCTACCATAGGACCCAGAAATACCACTGCTTGGAATATATCCTAGAGAAATAAGAGCCTTTACATGAACAGATATATGCAGACCCATGTTTATTGCAGCACTGTTTACAATAGCAAAAAGCTGGAAGCAACCAAGGTATCCATCAACGGACAAGTGGATAAATAAATTATGGTATATTCACACAATGGAACACTACACATCAATAAAGAACAGCGATGAATCTGTGAAACATTTCATAACATGGAGGAACCTGGAAGCATTGTGCTGAGTGAAATTAGTCAGTTGCAAAAGGACAAATACTGTATAAGACCACTATTATGAGATCTTGAGAAACAGTTTAAACTGAGAAGAACGCATTCTTTTGTGGTTCCGAGAGGAGGGAGGGAGGGTGGGAGAGGGTTATTTACTGATTAGATAGTAGATAAGAACTACTTTAGGTGAAGGGAAGGACAACACTCAATACAGGGGAGGTCAGCACAGCTGGACTGGACCAAAAGCAAAGAAGTTTCCTGAATAAACTGAATGGTTCGAAGGTCAGCAGAGCAAGGATGGGGGTTTGGGGACTATGGCTTCAGGGACATCAAAGTAAATTGGCAAAATATATTCTATTAAGAAAACATTCTGCATCCCACTTTGAAGTGTGGCGTCTGGGGTCTTAAGCACTAACAAGCGGCCATCTAAGATGCATCAATGAGTCTCAACCCACCTGGATCAAAGGAGAATGAAGAGCACCAAGGTCACATGATAACTATGAGCCCAAGAGACAGAAAGGGCTACATGACCTAAAAACTACATCATCCTGAGACCAGAAGAACTAGATGGTGCCCATCCACAACCCATGACTGCCCTGACAGGAAGCACAGCAGAGAACCCCTGAGGGAGCAGAAGAGCAGTGGGATGCAGACCCCAAATTCTCATAAAAAGACCAGACTTAATGGTCTCACTAAGACTAGAAGAATCCTGGCCGTCATGGTCCCCAAACCTTCTGTTGGCCCAGGACAGGAACCATTCCCAAAGCCAACTCATCAGACATGGATGGACTGGACCATGGGTTGGGGAGAGATGCTGATGAGGAGTGAGCTACTTGCATCAGGTGGACTCTTGAGACTATGCTGACATCCCCTGTCTGGAGGGGAGATGGGATGGTAGAGGGGGTTAGAAACTGGCAAAATTGTTACGAAAGGAGAGACTGGAAGGAGAGAGTGGGCTGACTTGTTAGGAGGAGAGTAAGTGGGAGTAGGTAGTAAGGTGTATATAAGTTTATATGTGAGAGACTGACTTTCTTTGTAAACTTTCACTTAAAGCACAATAAAAATTATTTAAAAAAAAATTGAAGTTGTCAAGGTTTTCAATTTTCTTGTATCCACAATCAATGTTCATAAATCAAATGAAGTCATGAAATCAAATGAAGTATTGCACTGGACAAATCTTATGCAAAAGTCCTCTTTAAAGTGTTAAAAATAAAAGTTGTTACCTTGGAAGGTGAGACTTCCTCTCACGTATTTTGAACATGTTATCAAGAGGGAGCAGCCCCTGGAGAAGGACAATATGCTTCAGTGAAAAAAGGAAGATCTTCAACGGATTGGCACAGTGGCTGCAAGGATGGAATCAAACACAGCAGTGATTGTGGGGATGGTGCAGGACCTGGCAAGGTTTCGTTTTGTTATACATAAGTTTCCTATGAGTCAGAATCAACTCTGTGACCTCTAACAAAAACAAGGTATGTTTGTAGAAGATTTGGACAACACAAGTAAGAAGTTTGATCTGAATAAAATATTCAGAGCACAAATAAAATAAAAAAATAAAACCTTTTGCTGATGAGCTGATTCTGACCCATAGCCCCCTCTAGGACAGAGTAGAAATGCCCCATAGGGTTTCCAAGGAGCAGCTCGTGGATTTGAACTGAAAGCCTTTGGTTAGCAGCTAAGTGCTTAACCACTGCACCACCAGGGCTCCGGTGCAGAGCACAGCACCTCAAAAACCAGAGGATGTACAGTGTTTTAAAAAACTCATGTCGTATTTGTGACTATTGAACATGTGCCTTATTAAAAATTATTATGCTGTATTTTTTTATAGTCCTTAACCTCTGACCATATTACACTTTAGAAATTAATAATCACAATCCTATAATATAAAAAAAAAAAACCTATGCACATACAAATTTAACTGGTTAGAAGTATACTTAAAATTTCCTAAAACTAAATGATACTTAAAATATTGCTTATTGAAACTTGTGAGACAGCTAAAATAGTATATAAAAATTGATATGATATATTATTATTCAATTATAATTGACTTGGGATAGAATGGATGTAATGGATACTGTCATTGTTAGGTGCTGTCGAGCCGATTCTGACCCATAGCGACCCATGTATAACAGTAAAGAAACACTGCTCGATCCCGAGCCATCCTCACAATCACTGCTGTGTTTGACCCCACTGTTGCATCCTCTGTGTCATTCCATCTCTTGGAGGGTTTTCATCTTTCTTGCTGTACCTTTACTTTATCAAACATGATGTCTTTCTCCGGGGACTGATCCCTCCTGATAACATGTCCAAACTACTTCAGACAAAGTCTCCCCATCCTAGCTTCTAAGGAGCATTCCAGCTCTTCTTCTAAGGGAGACTTCTTCTCCAACACCGTAATTGAAAGACATCAATTCTTTGTCAGCCTTCTTTATTCATTATCCAGCTTTTGCATGCATATGGGGTGGTTGAAAAGATCACGGCTTGGGTTAGGCACACCTTAGCTCTCAAAGTGATTTCTTTGCTTTTCAACACTTTAAGGAGGTCTTTTGCAGCAAATTTGCCCAATGCAATACGTAGTTTTATTTCTTTACTGATACTTCCAAGGGCATTGATTGTGGATCCAAGTAATGGGTCCTATTCCCCAGGTTTATTGACAACTTTTACAATATTTGGCATATATCATTATGTCATATGTCACTAAATGCCAAGAACTTTCCTCAAGATACGATTGCCTTATGAAACTTCTGAGTACAATTATCTTCTAATAGGCAGGTTTGTTCCCGGTGTCTTTTGGCAATTCCTTGGCTATTTATTTTTTTACCTATGGATTGCTAAACTATGTTGTCCTGGAAAGGAAGTAGGTAAAGTACTCAATGAGAAAAGGACATTTCATCTCCTTTAGCATTTACCAAAATGTCCTCTTTTTAATTTTTTTTTAAGCATTAAATAGCTTACTCAAAAGTAAGCTGAAAGATACCAAAAGTCATTAAAATCTAATATTCTAGTTTTCATTACCCATAAAATCCTAGTATCCATGACCACTGAATGATTGTTTTATTACCGTTCATAATCAGCCTGTTGTTTCTCTTGTGATGGCAGGGATAGAGTAGCTGACTAAATAGATAAGTTAAACATCTTTCAAAGTATCTATCAGGTTTATTTAATATTGTCTATATCTGAGTTCAAAATCAAACACTGATTAAACTTTGTACATAGATCTGTGACTGTGTTTTAAACATGTGTTAATGTGTTTGAAAGTGTCATGTCTAAGCAATGTTATCCATAGCTTCTATTGTTACAGTTGTTATTTTATTTTTTGGCTCGACTTTCTGAATTTCTACTGAGAAAAAATATGAGTATTTTCTACATATATCTTCTGTTTCTCATAGCACGTGATTCTCAAAAACATCCTTTTCTGTATCATCTTGAATACGATGCCCAACTTTTGTGTAACACAAATTGTTCCTAGCTTCATGTTAGTACTTTATTGCAGTATTTATGCATACATGCATTAGGAGAGGTTACTCAGCCTTTATGCCGGATAATTAATAGATGGGGAGGTAGGTACTTGGTTCCTCTTACTGCTGCTATCATTGCTTTTAAAATCCTCAATCAAGTGTCAACTTGAAGGTTTGGTCTGGGTAGCAAGGCCTGAGTTAATGCATTAGGCCTTGATGTAATATCATGCTCACCTTTTCCCCAGAATTTACTGCATTTCTGATAGATATTCAGTGAAAATTTGTTGAAAGAATATGTGAACAAAGGAATTAATTGATTGATTAATTAATTACTAGTGTGCTCATGCTATATTTAGCCAAGATCTCTCCCTTTTACATTAGTATACTACCTGGAAATAAACTCCTTTTGTGTGATTAGAAGCACCATTGAAAGAGCTGTAATTGGAAGATCTCAGGGAAGTATAGCTTTAAGATTTTAAGGACAAGTCGTCTTGCCTTTTTTACTTTAATACTGACTTTACATTTTATGGTAAAAATACATCATGTATTTTTTTACCTGTTGTGCAATGAGCTGTTTGCACTAGGAGTAAGTATTTTCTCTGAATGGATAGAGCAGCAGAAAATAGCTCCTATGCAACATAAAGTATTCTTCAGGTCAAAACGGCTACTTGAGGTCTTGCTTTCGAATCATATATGGTATTTCAACATCAACAAAAAAGTTCTCTATTTTGAGAAATACAGAAGAAGTAAAAGACAAGATCACTTGAATAAGAACTACCGATTTAGAAATAAGAAGTCTTCTTGGAAAGAAAGACAAAGTGGTTTGTTACTTTATGGTCAAATTACTCAAAACCAAGGTTTCTAAGGACACTATAGCAATATAAAAAGTGTTCTTTTTGGAAGCCATTTCTTAATGTGCAATGTTCCACGCTTACTAAACAACTGATGGTGTGAAAAAAGAAAATTAGCACAGTACAGATTTCTCCTTTGTAATGCTCTCAAAGGAATTATCGCAAGGAATTGGAGACTGTGGTTAAAGCCTTTTATTTCCAGAAGCCAAGAACTGAATAAAATAATATATGGGTGTTACAGAGGCTCTCAGACAAACTCCTTCCACTATCCCAGGTGTAGCTCTTAGATTTTATAACTTTTGTTTGAAAATAATATCATTTTAATGGTACTAGCATCAAAAGAACAAAACATAGCATTGATGATACATAATATTTAACTATTTCATTTGTAAAGTATTTCAAGTAGCTCAGAAAATTGTAAAATTGGCCCCTTTGGTTAATTTGTTCAGTTAATGTTTATGTAAATATTTTCTGCTTTTGCATTAATTTATTCAAAGTCCTGAAAAACACTTATAAATAAAATTAAAAGCAGTCCTTCCCCATTCTGTGTTCCTGAATTGTAAATATCATATCAAAATTACCATATCAAAATTCCCAGCTTTGACAAAAATATAAGTGGAAGTGATATCCACTGTTGCAATTCATATCTGCTTTTATTTATTTTATCATACAAATAAGAATATAGACCTACGATTCCTAATCATGTTCCAGGGTTATGCTTTGGTTCTTCTCCATCAATCTAGATAGTATTTGCTAACTTCACTGATAGATAGATAGTTATAGGCATAGATATACACAATAATGTATCTAATATTCAAGGGGAAATCAATTCTTTTTAAAAAGGATCATTTGTTTGCAAGACACAGAAATCCAGTCACAAATGCTATAATAAAATGGGAATTAGAAGGATATAAGATAATTTCTTTGAGATGATGGGAAAAGGATTTGAATCCCTTTTGAACTTGAGAGTCTTTGTGAAGCTTTTTCTCAATCTTTCTGTCTTTATTCTCTTCTTTGAATTCCTATGTACCAATATTTAATATCTCAAGACTGCTTTATATACTCATTTAGAGCCTTAAACTTTTAAATTGTGTTAAACCTTACATCCATTTTGTATCAAAGTGTCAAAGTTTATGGAATTTTGTTATCTTCTGGCTCAGAATCCTGTAGTTAACAGTCTTTGTAAACACAGCAACAATTTTTATGATACAGACTCAGGTTGGTCTGGATTAGGCCAAACATCCAATCAGCATTTGGGATGATTTGGAGTCAAAGGTGGTTCAGGCAATCTCTTCTAGGACTGTGAGTAAGGCTGAATCTCTTGGAAAAACGTGTATGAGTGAACACAATTTTTAATACCTCTAGCATCTTAAATTATCTAAAAGTTGGCTGCAAGTTATATATTCTTTTAATTCAAAATAATAATAAATAAATTGCATTCTTCAATTTGTTAACCACAATGACAATAGCAAACATAAATACTTGGTAAATATCCATCAATTTTTCTGGTAACATATACGTTCAGTGAGTTTAATCATTTTAGGATCATCTACTACCAATTGTTAAACAGCATCTTTATTTTAGGTTCCTACCTACATTTTGCTTTTCAGCTTCTTTTGTTCTCTTTGCAAATCGTAGAACAGAATTAGCTCAGCTTGCTGTGACACATTGCCAAGAGGTTGGTAGAAAATGCCAGAATTTGTAGTTTTTAAATATGTAAACTGGAAAATAAATTTTATATAAATAACTTAAAGATGACACATATTGGGCTTTAGCAAAGTCTCAGACTTTTTAAAAAGGGGTATTACTCAAAACATGTCCCAAAGTGTCTGTCAGTTCATCATACGGTGATGGCTCATGTGTTGCTGTGATGCTGGAAGCTATGCCACCAGTATTTCAAATACCTGTAGGGTCATCCATGATAGAGAGGTTTCAGAGGAGCTTCCAGACTAAGATAGACTAGGAAGGACCTGGAAGTCTCCTTCAGAAAAAATTAGCCAGTGAAAACCTTATGAATAGAAGCAGAACATTGTCTAATATACTACCAGAAGATGACCCCCTCGGGTTGGAAAATACTACCAAGGAAGAGCTGCCTCCTCAAAGTAGAGTAGACATTAATGATGTGGATGGAGTCAAGTTTACGGGACCTTCATTTGCTGATGTGGCATAACTCAGAATGAAAACAGTTGCAAACATCCATTAACAATTGGAGCCTGGAATGTACGAAGCACAAACCTAGGAAAATTGGAAATCATCAAAATGAAATGGAACTTCTAAACATTGATATCCTAGGCTTTAATGAGTTGCAGTGGACTGGTATTGGTCATTCTGAATTGAATAATCATATGGTCTACCCTGCCAGGAATGACAAATTGAAGAGGAATGGTTTTGCATTCATTATCAAAACGAACATTTCAAAATCTATCCTGAAGTACAGTGCTGCCAGTGATAGGATAATATCTGTATGCCTACAAGTACAACCAGTTACTACAAATATTATTAAAGTACCTGAGAGCTGATGTCAGCTGGATCCTGGCTAAAAGCAGGGAATATCAGAAAGATGATTATCTGTGTTTTATTGACTACACAAAGGTATTTGACTCTGTGGGTCATAATAAATTATGGATAATATTGCAAAAAATAAGAATTCCAGGACACTTAATTGTGCTTCTGAGGCACATGTACTTACACTAAAAGGCAGTTGTTCAAACAGAACAAGGGGACACTACCTGGTTTAAAATCAGGAAAGGTGTGTGACATGGTTGTATCTTTTCACCATACTTATTCAGTCTTTACGCTAAGCAGATAATCCGAGAAGCGGGACTATATGAAGAAGAACACAGCATCAGTACTGGAGGCAGACTCATTAACAACCTGCAATATGCAGATGACACAACCTTGCCTGCTGAAAGTGAACAGGACTTGAAACACTTACTAATGACGATCAAAGACTACAGAGTTCAGTATAGATTACACCTCAACATAAAGCAAAGATTCTCACAACTGGACCATCATGATAAATTGAGAAAATATTGAAATTTTCAAGGATTTTGTTTTACTGATATACACAATCAACTCCCATGGAAGCAGCAGTGAAGAAATCAAGGACAGATTGCACTGGACAAATCTGATGTGAAAGACTTCCTCCAAGTTTTAGAAAGCAAAGATATCACTTTAAGGATTAAGGTGCACTTGAGCCAATCCATGGTATTTTCTGTTGCCTCATATGCATGTGAAAGCTGGACAATGAATAAAGAAAACCAAAGAACAATTGATGCCTTTGAATTATTATGTTGGCAGAGAGTATTGGATTTACCATGGACTTACAGAAAAATATAGGGTCGCTTTTTTTTTTTTTTGTGAGTCGGAATCGACTCGATGGCAGTGAGTTTGGTTTTGGTTTAACAGAAAAATGAACAAATCTGTCTTGGAAGAAGTACAGACTGAACTCCCTTTAGAAGCGAGGATGGCGAGGCTTTGTCTTACATCCATCCTTGGATGCATTACCAGGAGAGACCAGTTCCTGGAGAAGGACATCGTGCTTGGTAAAGCAGAAGGTCAGCAAAAAAGAGGAAGCCCCTCAATGAGATGAATTGACACAGGGGCTGCAACAATGGGTCAAGCATAACAATGATTGTGAGGATGGCTCAGGACTGGGCAGTGTTTCCTTCTATTGTACATAGTTTACTATGAGTTGGGACCAACTGGATGGCACCTAACATCAACAACATTACTCAAAATGGTATATGGATTATTTAACAAAATTGACCCAAGTTAATTAGTATGACATTATAAACTTTGGACTGCTTAAACGTACAAACGGAATTAGTAAACATATCAAGTGATTACAGATAAACACTTTATTAACTATTTGATTTTGAAAAGAAGAGAATGTGTTTAATAGTATAGTCTGTGTATTACAATGCAAGCTCCCTGTTTTTTCACACAACAGAGAAATATAATTCAAACCTACTAGTTATTATTGACTACATGGTTTAAAAATTATTATGACTAAATTAGAAAATTGTTGCTTTTACAAATAAGAGCAAGATAAATATAGAATGTAATGTAATATCACTCAGTAACATAAAATAAGTGGCATTAAACATTGTTTCAATTTTAGGTGTTTACCATATACTGTTTATCTTGGTGTTCAGGATGTTTATGCATTCAATTAAATATGTAGAATTTACCATCTTACCATTTTTATTCATGTTGGTAAAAATCACAAATGAGAATGTACAAAACTATAGTGCTTAGAAATGGGATCATGTCAATGCAAGTAATTCACAATAACAGGTGGGTCTCCCCAGAGACTTAGTACTAATTCTCTTCTGAGAATGAATTAATAAGATTTGGTTGCCTTCATCAGGAAGCTATAAGCTCAAGGGAATAACTTTCATTATGAGCAAATGTTTAAAAACGTGTTATTCATTATTGAAAATTAAAGACTAAATAGATCCATTAAGGACATTAATTACCTAAACAATTAGCTTCTGTCTTGCAATTGCTTGAGATGGTTTCATTAACGTAATTTTAATAAGTATGTGGATGTTGTTGCCATTTTTAAGTATAACATGCTTGCATGATGATTTACTGAATATTGGAGAAAATATATAAAGCTAGAAGAGATACTCCGCTTAACCAGCAAGAACTTGTCTTAATAAATTACTTTTAATCAGAACGTGGATGCTGCAGTTTTGAAACTCACCATGCTAGTATGATCTTCAATACCAGGAAAAGTTTATAAAACCAAAATGAAATATTCATTGCACTATTTGAAACTATATGCAATGATAGCTTTAAATATTTGAATAATTATTTTATGCAGTGTCTAATCAAAAATTTAAAATGTATTCATAAATGTGTTTGATAAATGGATTATACCCCACCAAAGTAATGGCATCACTTGTGAAAGAAATATTTCCCACTTACTTCACTTGACTAGGAGATACCAAAACTGACTAATATATTTTATCACAACTAATTCTATCTAACCAGCTGGAGCTGGTAAAGAGTATTCCTGTTCAGTAAACAATAAGAATGTTTTAACAACCTTCTGTGTATAAACCTATGGAATCCCTGCAGTCTATCCAGAGTTCCAGTTGTAAATGTTTAAAGAGCATGACCATCACAAACTCCACTTTAAAATCTTGACCTTTCCTCCTCAGTGGACAACTCAGTGAATTTTTTCTCTGGCATAATTTCTGTAGAAATTTATTAGGCTCAATATTCCATATTTTCACCTCTATCAGATTGTGTCTTATCCTTTGACAGTAGATATGCCCTCCTTTTTTTTTATTAGATTTGTATCTCCTGTGTGTGAGACCATGACTAAGTGATTTTGCAATTGTAATCTTGGCATCATAACTATTCCTGAGGAAAATATTAAAAGTGATTATAGACAAATAAAGAGACACGTAGATAAAACTACTAAGCCGTGGTAAGTTAACAGTGTGTTGCCATCAGGACTTCTGATCAGCACTCATAATTGCCCGTACCTATTTTTTTACCAGTATCGTGAAGCCTACAACTGACTCTCTCCCCTCAAAGACCTTAACATTTCATGTTCAGGAGAGATACAATCAAAGAAAACTATAACACTGTAAAACAATTTTAGTTTTATTATATATTTTATATTTTTGTTGTTGTTCAAAATATACACACCAGAACATACATCAATTCAACAATTTCTACATGTACCATTCAGTGGCATTGCTTACATTCCTGAGTTGTACAACTTTTTCATCCTCCTTTTCCAAATTTTTCCTCACTTATTAACATAAACTCACTGCCCCTCGAAGTTTCCTACATAAACTTTCCTGTTGCTGTTGTCAATTTCATCTTATATAGTTAGTTCTTAAAAGAACAGAATGCCCAAGGCAGACATGCTTTAGTAGTTAAGACAACATATTATTTGGTTTTAAGGAGATTTCAGGTGATATTTTTTATTTAAGGTTTAAGGATTCTCTTACGGCAATAGTTTCAAGGGTTCATCTAGCCTCCATGGCTCCAGAAATTCTGGATTCCTTGAGGATTTGAAATTCTGTTCCTGTATTTCATCCCTTTTGATCAGGATTCTTCTATAAGATCTTTGATCAAAACTTTTCGTAACAGTAGTCAAGCACCAACTAGTTCTTTTCTCATGGCAAAGGATGTAGTTGTTCATGGAGGCAATTCACCACCCATTCCATTTCTTGCTCCAATTTCTGACTCTCCTTCCTCTGTTGCTCCAGGCAAATGAAGATCAATTGGTGTACCTTGGATGGGCACTTGCAAGCTTTTAAGACCTCAGGCAGGATGCAACTAACTAGGAGATAGGCTAGAAGCACTAAACAGGATATCAGGCCAATTAACTGGGATATCCCATGAAAACATAACTCTAAACCTCCAAGCCAACAAACCAAAGTCCGTGAAGTCTTTGGTTGCACATAAGCAGCCTCAGCAACAATTCTGTTTTTGTTGCTGTTGTAAATATAACTTTTACCAATTCAACTTTTTACAGGTGTACAACTTATTGACAGCAATTGCATCAATCGGCTGTACAACCCTACCCTAAATAATGCAAATTTTCCATCACTGTAAACTGAAATTCAGAGTTGCATAAGCAATAACTCCCCTCGCCCCCTTTCCCTTTCCATCCTACCCTTGGTAACCAACCACTAATAAACTTTGGTCTCTATATATTTCCTGTTCTTGTCTTTTTATATAAGTGAAGTCATACAATATTCACCCCACTGTGAATGACTTTTTTTTCACTCAACATAATGTCTTCAAGTTCCATTCTTCTTGTATCAAGATCCATTTCTCATTCTGGCTTAGTAGTATCCCACTGTATGTGTGTGTCACATTAAAAAAAAAAAAAAAACGCACACATTTATATACTCTTAAAGACCTAGAACAATCTTTACCTTAGGTTTTCCTTCCAGATATGATGAGGGGAGGTGTGATTTTTTAGCAAGACATAGCTCAAGAACTCATCATTCCAGATGCTAGGGAGAAAGAAACCAATACCAAAAACCAAACCCATTGCTGTCAAGTTGATTCTAACTCATAGGGACCCTATAGGATAGATAGAACCATCCCATAGGTTTTCCAAAGAGCAGCTGGTGGATTTGAATTGCCATTCTTTTGGTTAGCAGCCTGAGCTCTTAACCACTGTGCCACCAGTGCTCCAAAACCCACTGCCATCAAGTAGATTCTGACTCATAGCTATCCCACAGCATTTCCAAGACCGTAAATCTCTATGGAAGCAGACTGCCACATCTTTCTCCTGCAGAGTGGCTGGTGGTTGTGAACTGCCAATCTTTCAGTTAGCAGTCAATCATTTTCACCACCATTGTGAAAGAAACCAAACAGGTTAATAGATAGGATTCTGTCACTATGCTTGGCCTTCATCTGTCATAACAACAACCCTGGCTGACAGTGAGAGGGAAGTAGAGAAGAAAGCAGAAAAAAACTTTCACAACAGTTCTATGAATAAGATTTACAATAATTGGTGAAAATTCTTCAGTTTTAAGTTGTAGCAAAACTTGCATGTACATTTTAATCCAATTCAATAGGTAAGGAAATCAGAATCTAAGCGATGATTTGTGATATTAATATAGGCACTTCTTTCTTTAATTAATATTTACAAGATACAACTCAATTCTATTTTTCATTATCCCTCAGTTAAATGGGGAGAATTTTGTATTTTTATTGTAATATGTCCTTTCTTTTATGTTATGTAATTTGCTATAAAAAAATACAGTAAGCAATATCCTTTATCCAGATAAGGTAATTCCTTTTCATTTCTTTTTTTCTAGGACCAATTACAGTGAATGATATTAAATCTTTTTTATCCATCTTTTGGAAGGATTGAATAAATGAATTTCTCATTTTTTTACAATAACATAGGAAATTACATTAAAATCTATTCAAAGTTATTGAGAACTAGATAATATAATATATTTACTGACTCAAAGTAAAGGTCAACAAAAAAGAGGAAGACCCTCAATGAGGTGGATTGACACAGTGGCTGCAACAATGGGCTCAAGCATAACAATGGTTGAGGATGGCCCAGGATAGGACAGTGTTTCGTTCTGATGTACATAGGGTTTCCATGTGTCAGAGGAACCAACTCGATGGCAACTAACAACAGCAACATAGGCAAAGACAAAGGAAGGGACAGAGATAGAGATAGAAATAGATCTATAAACTAGCTGACATATACATATATATAGTATTACACTATCTGATATAGAAAATTATAAATATGAAATTCAATTACTGGTGGAATGCTGTATTTTAAGATCTTTAGATTATATACATTTTTCTGGTACAATCACTATATTATTGTGTTGTTATTTTAACCTAAGTACTCAATATCTTTTTAAGAAAAATAAAAGCAAAGCAATATTTTCTAAGAGCTCCACTGTTAAGCTGTCACCTGATTGGCAGTAGTTGCAAACTTCCTGGACAGTTAGAAATCCTTTTCAGTAAAGGTGCCAACTTCAGAAAATGATGTGAAAGAAGTGCTTTTAAGAGCTGAAAGCAGTGGCCACGTGGAACAAAAGAAAGAGTGGCGAGGATCCTGTATGATGTTCATATTGAAGTTCTATTCTCTTATAGTTCAATAGATCAAATGTGATGAGACACTTGTTACTAAATGAAAGGATATGGGGCTTTCACTTTCACAAAGCCGAAGAATCCAATTGCTTTTTCTTTTGTAAGTACTAAGCAGGATTAAAGATTTAGATTGAAAAAAAAGACAACATACTGACTTCTGCTACCTGTCGTGGGGTGTGGGCTAGTAGTGCCCTGGATAGAATAGGCTCCTTTTTAAATTCACGCAAAGGAGCTATGTTATTGTAATATCCTACTTTGCCACACACACACACACAAAAAAAAAAAAAAAATTATAAGAGATGAAGTTTTCTTATGTAAAATCTGAAGATAATTCATTTTTCTAGTATCCGCTGATTCAACTGAACAAGACACACTGCACCTTCCATTATTATCCCCATGAGGCTAATTTTCCTTAACTTCAATATTTTTTTTAGTTTTAAAATATCAGATTTTGAAGCCTACAGGTTTTATGTAATAACTTATGAGATATATAACAAAAACTAACAAATATGAAATATCTTCATAAACTATTATGTGAATAAGTACAATTTTGCCCAGCTCAAAACCTTTCGTATCTCTCCTCATTCTCGAAAGTATCCTAAGGAAGAATTATAGGAGCAAATTCACTGTCATGTTCTCCAATATTACTCTGCCTTACTTCTTGACCAGTTCAATAAACATATATATGAAACTTTGGCCATTCTGTCTTCTCAATTATTAAACTCTTCCAATAATGTTGCATCTCACTCTACCTTAGAGATTCATCTTTTTGGGCATACGCTAGCTTGTATGTCTTTGAATTACCTGTAACTTCAAGTACTCCGGTATTATAGCTTCATTCATCTCAATTTTAATCACAATCTTATGTGTTTCTAACCCACCTAGCAATTACTAAGAATCCAATAATTTTTCCGGATTGTCTAACCCTTCTACCCATTGAATTTTTGCACTGTCCTTTATCCCTTAGGAAACCCTGGTGGTGTAGCTGTTAAGGGCTACAGCTGCTAACCAAAAGGTTGGCAGTTTGAATCCACCAGGCACTCCTCAAAAACCCTATGGGGCAGTTCTGCTCTGTTCTATAGGGTCGCTATGAGTCAGAATCAACTCCATGGCAACCAGCTTGGGCTTTTTTGGTTTTTATCCTTGACATTTTCTTTTCATTTACTCACCTGGCTAAATTGTGGACAATCATGACAATTACTCTTGCAGGAACAAACAACTTCCTTACACCTCTCTCACTTTGCAGTGATTGCCTTATATAATAACTCTGGGTAAAAACAACTCTCAGTCTTCTCTGTGCCTATGTCCATGCAATAGAATGTGTCCCAAGAATATCAAACATGATGCTGGCAAATTGTGGCCATAAACTTGAAGTGAGGCTCACAGTAGGCTCTTAGTTTTAGGGGCAATAATTCCCTACTTTTCTAGCCTATTCACTCTCCCACTTTCCAAGATCATAATTTTCTATCTTTTCCTTTTTCTGTAAGACTGAAAATCTTTTTTTCCTTGATTTACAGTCAATTGCCATGCTTTCTATTTCACCTAGAATTCAAGCAATGAGAAAAGAATATCCACAGATACTGCTAGCAAATCAATTAACTCATCCCTATCTGCCAACATATTCCATTGGATCACGTTTCTTTGGGAAGAACAGAAATATGGATCTTTTCCAGTCTGTTGGCCAGGTAGCTGTTTTCCAAATTTCTTGGCATAGATGAGTGAGCACTTCCAGTGCTGCATCTGTTTGTTGAAACATCTCAGTTGGTGTTCCTTCAATTCCTGAAGACATGTTTTTCACCAATGCCTTCAGTGTATCTTGGACTTCTTCCTTCAATACCTTCAGTTCTTGATCATATGTTACCTCCTAAAGTGGTTGAAAGCTGACCAATTCTTTTAGCTATAGGGACTTTGTATACATGTGTATTAGCCTACTTTTGACTAGTAGAACTCCTCAATGATTCCATGGGTGGCAAGAAGGGTTAAGTACTTAACTATTAGATGAAAATTTATTGGTTTGAACCCATCCAAAGGCACCTTGGAAGACAGGCCTGGCAATATCCTTCCAAAAGATCACAGCCTTGAAAGCCCTATGGAACAGCTCTACTCTGCACATGTGGGATTGCCATGAGTCGGAATCAACTCTACAGCAATTAACAGTAACTATTTTTTTTTATGTATATGTTTGTGTGTGCATGTATGTTGTACATGCACACATATGTATGTATTTACTTTAAGGAATTAGCTCTTGAATTTGTGGAGACTGGCAAGTCCAAAATCCTTATGATGGGCTGCAGGCTGGAGACTCCTACAGGCTTGCTTCCCAAGATCTGTAGGTCAGGCAATGGAAAGAGTACAGAGTGGAGACAGATAGAGAGAGTTCTGTTAAAGTATCTGTTTATATTCCGGCCACACAACATACCCTAATGACACTCCTTTTCAACTAATTGATAGATTACTGCTAGACCAAGCCATAACTTTAAGACAATACTGCAAATACGCGTGGTGCTGCTCACAGGTTGTACCAGATTTCTACATAGCCAGGAAGCAATTAGAAAAAGAGCACCAATGACTATTATGGTTTGCTCCATAAATATAACGTCCTCCTGAGCAGAGGCTGAACACACATCAGCACATGAAAAGCAGCTTTTATTACAAGAATCAGACAGCATACAAACAGAAATACTCCGTAATGAGCAGTTCCCCTCAAAAGCTGTCTGGCAGACATGATGACTCTTCCTTATACAACCCATTTTTTGCCATGGATGAGTGCCTTAAATGGAAGCTTACTACTGCAGGTCTTCCCCTGGAGAAGTACTTTCATTTAGGTGGACTGTAAGCTTATGCTGTTTGCACTACCTAAGCCATAGCTAAGAAGACCAAGAAAACTTCCTTTACTAGCTATTTTATACTCCTAGCCGAATTGACTAATTATATCTTTTTAACCCTGCTAACTAACATCCTGGAACCCTGGTGGTGCAGTGGTTAAGAGCTCGGCTGCTAACCAAAGCGTCAGCAGTTCAAATTCACCAGTTGCTCTTTGGAAACCCTATGGGGCAGTTCTACTCTGTCCTGTAGGGTCACTATGAATTGGAATTTACTTTACGGCAAGGGGTTTCGTTTTTATGGTTTTAATAAACATCCTACTGCATCATGCCCCTTGACTTCCTGAGGAAGGAGCATGGTTAGACCATAATTTCTTCTTTTTAATCTTGCTAAAAAACATCAGGCCTCAGTGGGGGTAGTGGTTTCTTCTGAGGCCTAGAGATCCCATGAGGGAGAGGAACAGTGGAAACCGTGGACATCTTGCTTGTTCAAAGGATTTGTTCATCATATTTACATTTCATTAGATTAGGTTATGGAAGGTGATTACATTATGGAACAGAAACTAGTCTACTATTTGCCCAAACTACTGGGAACCATAACCTGGTCAATTTAATACATAAAATTATCCAGACAGGAATCAGCTGATAGACCAATTTGGGGAGTATAGTGATCTTAACACTATTAAGTCTTCCACTTTATCAACAAAGGATGTTTCCTATTTATTTAGGTCTACTTTAATTTAATAGTTTTTCTTAGTTTATAATTTAGTATTTGAATGCTGGTGGCATAACTTCCAGCATCACAGCAACACACAAGCACCCACAGTACACAAACTGACATACTTGTAGGGGAAGGAAGACCCACAATGAGATGAATTGACACTGTGGCTGCAACAGTGGACTCAAGCATAACAATGATTGTGAGAACGGCATGGGACTCAGCAGTGTTTTGTTCTGTTGTACATAGGGTTACTACGAGTTGGAACTGACTCAATGGCACCTAACAACAAAACTTTAATTTATTTAGATTATTCTCTAGTGTTCAGTGTAAAAGTTTTGAACTTCTTTGGTTAATTCATTTCTCATTTTATTATTTTTGCTCTTACTGTAAATAAAATTGTGTACTCAATTTCATTTCTGTTTATTACTAATGTATAAATATATAATTATTTTGTATATTAATCTATATATTTACTGAACTTATTTATAAGTTCTAATACTTTTCTGTATGTGTATGATTCCTTAGAATTTTCTATATACATGTTCATATCATCTGCAGAGACAGTTTTTTTTTTAATTTATAATCTGGATGCAATTTATTTCTTTTGTCCTTTCCTTTTTAATTCAGTTTCCTCAAAATATTTCTAGAACATCATATGCTTCTTTTCTCATTTTCCTCTTACAGCAATGCTAGACCTTCTCTGTCTGTTCTCCAGGACTCTCTTCTTTATTCAGTTCTTAATATTTGGATGATTCAAGTCTCATTTGTAGGTCCTTTTTAATTGTCCATCTATACTTCTTCCCTTGGTACTCTTGTATTTCATACTTTTAAGCAACTTATCTAATAGCTCTCACACTATATCTTCATCCCAGTCATCCTTCTTGGATTCCAGATGAATATATCCAACTGCATATCTAACATTTCTACTGGTGGGTTAATACAGTTATTATTCAAATTTACACTCCAACCACTAAGGCTAAAGATGAAGAAACTGAAGATTTGTACCAACTTCCACAGTCTGAAATTGATCAAATATGTAATCAAGATGCATTGATAATTACTAGTGATTGAAATACAAAAGTTGGAGACAAAAAAGAAGGATGAGTAGTTGGAAGATATGGCCTTGGTGACAGAAATGATGCCAGATATCACATGATAGGATTTTGCAAGACCAAGGACTTTTTCATTGCAAATACTTTTTATCATCAACATAAACATTGACTATACACGTGGACCTCCCCAGATGGAATACATAGGAATCAAATCAACTACATCTGTGGAAAGAGACAATGTAGAAACTCAACATCATCAGTCAGAACAAGGCCTGGGGCCTAGTGTGGAACAGACCACACTGTTGCAAGTTCAAGTTGCTCATATGTAAGTTCAATTGAAACTGATGAAAATTAGACAAGTCCACAAGACCCAAAGTATGACCTTGAGCATATCCCACCTGAATTTAGAAACCATCTCAAGAATATATTTGATGTGTTGAACACTAATGACCAAAGACCAGATGAATCGTGAAATGACATCAAGGACATCATATATAAAGAAAGCAAGAGGTCATTGAAAAGAAAGAGAAGAAAGAAAAGACCAAAATGGATGTCAGAAGAGACTATGAAACTTGCTCTTAAACTTAGAATAGCTAAAGCAAAAGGAAGAAATAAGAAATAAAAGAGCTAAACAGAAAATTTCAAAGGATGGCTTGAGGAGCAAAATGAAGTACTATAATGACATGTGCAAAGACCTGGAGATAAAAAACAAAAAGGGAAGAATATGCTCTGCATTTCTTAAGCTGAAAGAACTGAAGATAAAAGTCAAGCGTTGATGTGCAATAGTGAAGAATTCTACAGGGAAAATATTAAATGACACAGGAAACATCACAAGAAGATGGAAGGAATACACAGAGTCACTATATCAAAAAGAATTGGTCAACATTTAACCATTTCAGGAGGTAGCATATGATCAGGAACTGATGGTGCTAAAGGAAGAAGTCCAAGCTGCACTGAAGGCATTGGCAAAAAACAAGGCTCCAGGAATTGACAGAATACCAACTGAGATGTTTCAACAAATGGATGCAGCACTGAAAGCGCTCACTCGTCTATGACAAGAAATTTGGAAGACAGCTACCTGGCCAACTGACCAAGAGAGATCCATATTTATGCCTATCTCCAAGAAAGGCGATCCCATCTAAGGTGGAAACGATTGAACAATATCATTACTATCACATGTAAGTAAGATGTTGCTGAAGATCATTCAAAAACAGTTGCAGCAGTATATTGACAGGGAACTGCCAGAAATTCAAGCCGGATTCAGAAGAGAACATGGAGCCACACTTATCATTGCTGACGTCAGATGGATCCTGTCTGAAAACATGGAATACCAGAAAGATGTTTACCTATGTTTTATTGAGTGTGCAAACTCAACATTGTGAAGAACGCAATTACCAGACACTTAATTGTGCTCATGAGGAACCTGTACATAGATCAAGAGGTAGTTGTTCAGGCAGAACAAGGGGATACTGTGTGGTTTAAAGTCAGGAAAGGTGTGTATCAGAGTTGTATCCTTTCACCATACCTAGTCAGTCTGTATGCTGAGCAAATAAACCAAGAAGCTGGACTACATGAACAAGAATGTGGTATCGGTATTGGAAGAAGGCTCATTAACAACCTGCGTTATGCAGATGACACAACCTTGCTTGCTGAAAGTGAAGAGGACTTGAAGCACTTACTGATGAAGGTCAAAGACCACAGCCTTCAATATGAATTTACTACTCAACATAAAGAAAATAGACATCTTTACAACTTGACCAATAAGCAATATCATGACAAATGGGGAAAGATTGAAGTTGTCAAGGATTTCATTTTGCTTGGATCAACAATCAACACCCAGGGTAGCAGCAGTCAAGAAATCAAATGGCATATTGCATTAGGCAAATCTGCTTCAAAAGACCTCTTTAAAGTGTTGAAAAGCAAAGATGTCATCTTGAATACTTAGGTGCACCTGACACAAGCCGTGGTGTTTTCAATTGCCTCATATGCATGCGAAAGCTGGACGATGAATAAGGAACAGAAGAAGAATTGACGCCTTTGAATTATGGTGTTGGAGAAGGATATTGAATATACCATGGACTGCGAAAAGAACAAACAAATCTGTCTTCAGATGTACCAGAATGTTGCTTAGAAGCAAGGATGGTGAGACCCTGTCTCACATAATTTGAACATGTTATTAAGAGGGATCGGTCCCTGGAAATGGACAACATGCTTGGTAAAGTAGAGGGCCAGTGAAAAAGAAGACCCTCAACAAGATGAATTGACTTGGCAGTAACAATGGAGTTAAACATAACAACAATTGTGAGGATGGTGCAGGACAAAGAAGTGTTTCGTTCTGTTGTACATAGTATCTCCATGAGTCAGAACTGACAAGATGGTACCTAACAACAACAACAACAACAACGCTGGTGGGTTTGGAGCTGTGGTTAAGTGTTCCGTTGCTAAGCAAAAGATCACAAGTTTGAATTCACCAGCTGCTCCTTGGAAACACTATGGGGCAGTTCTACACTGTCCTATAGGTTTGCTATGAGTCGGAATGGACTCAATGGCAATGGGCTTGGTTTGGTTTAATGGTGAGTTTAATATATACATCAAATATAACACATTCAAAACCAAACTCCTGAGCTTCTCTCACATACCTGTAAGGGAAAACCACACGAAACCCACAGTTTTCTCTAACTCATTTGATACCAGTTCTTTTCTTTGGGTTTCTTAGGACAACAACCTAGAATTCACCTTGAGATTCTTTTTGTTTTGTTTCGTTTTCTCTCTCTCATTTCTCATATTTTATGCACTAAGGAGCCTTGTTGATTTTATCTCCAATATATATCCAGAATTAGAAAATGTTTCACTGCTTCTATTGTACACAGCTTTGTCCAAGTCAATACTTCTTACTATGATTATTTCAATAGCCTCCTAAAATTGATGTGCCTGATTCCATTCTTTCCACTTTATACAGTGAAAACTCTACAATGGCTGCCCACTTCACTCAGAAGAAATTTGAGTTCTTAAAATGGCATGCAATTTCCTACATGATCTCCCATTCAATATTTTTGTCTTCTTCACCTACTCCTCTAGCCCTCCCCACTGTCCAACATCCGCACTCTCTTCCTTGCTAATCCTTGAACACACCAAATTTGCCTTTATCTTAGGAAATGTGCACAGATTTTTCCCTTTGCTAAAAGTGCATCTGGCCTTATCAAGATAGCTGTGCAAGACCAAACCCTTCACCCACTTCAATATTTTTTTCTCAAATATACTTTATGGTTCTAATGTTACTCTATTCTCAACACCGTAGTAATGCAAATTTCTCCTTTCTCCAGTATTCTTGACTGCACTTCCTCTGCTACTTTTCCGCCAAGGCACTTAGTCTCTTTAACACAATATTTTATTTCTCATCTCTATTTGTCTTATTGTTTATTATCTGAGTCTGTGCTACTATACATTGTAAATATGTATATACATAATGATTTTTATTAATATACTTATTAGAATATCTACATTGTAAGATTCCATGGAAAAACAAAACATTATCGAACCACTTCATCCACAACATTGAACTGGATATTTACCTATTTGAGAAGAAATTATTCAGTATACATTCATTCAAAACTCAACATGTGTGTATTGAGCCCCTGTGAAGTGCCAAGAATTCAGATAAGTAGTAGAGATGCAGAACAATATAAGACAGGCAAGATTACTGCCCTCATGGAACTTTCATTTAGAAGGATTAAATTAACTTTTGAAAATGAGGGAAATGTCATTACAATAAAATACAAAAAGAAATAATAATTAAAAAAAAATTTTTTTTACTGTTATCAAAATCATTTTTTAAATTAGAAAACCACTAACATTTCACTTACATATGTCTAAGAAGTTACACTACAAATAGATGAATTTCTGAAGTTATGTAAATGCAAACACACATTTTATCAGAGAAAAGCAACACAGTGTGTTTAAGTCTTTACAAGTATTCCAGTGATTGTCACTCACTTTAAAATTTCTGACAGATGTGACAATATTGTGCTGCCTATTTCTCAATACCTAAAAGCAGTTGTCTTCTATATTCCATCCAGTTTCATGGTTGTTTATGCCTGGAGGGTTAGTCCAGTGCCAATTAATCCATCATGGATGGAAGTAGAAGTCTTCGTGCTTTCTTTTTCATACATTGAAATGTTACGTAATATTGCCTTTGTGTAATAAATGTTTCAACAATTTGAAAAACATTTTAAAACTACTAAGTAGACATGAAAAACTCATATGACCTTTAATTAGTGAAGTCCCATAAATTACATATTGTTTTGTAGGAATGTCACTTTGGTGACCTTTTGATGAGGATGTGAGACAGGACAGTAGTTTTGTAGAAATGGGAAGAAATACACAAAATGCTCAATTTTGTAACAGGGAAATACAATTTGACATTTCCACTATATTTCAGTAAATCTGATATATATAACTATGATGATTCTGAGATTCCCTGAGCAGGGACTGTATTGTCAATAGACTACTTATTTTAATATAGGCCACGGAATTTGCAAACCCAACTCATCACATAGCCAGTTCTAAAATCCCCTTGGGTTCTAAAATTGTTAAAAATGTTTTCTCTATCCTGATGCTGTTCCATGAATCTATATATTGTAAGTTCTCTTTACAGCCTAATTAGAGAAGTAAGATTTACAAAGGCCCAGAGGTTAAATCAATGAAATAAGAACACTTCAATTTGTTTCACTGGGTCATATAGGTGAGTTGTGATCAAGAGTCTGAAAATCATGGTTGAAACTGTTTCCAGTGGCAGATTAACACCAAGAGGATTGGAACTTAATATAGGTAAGACACTCTACTGAAATAAGCAAGTGAGCAGGTCATTGGACAGTACGTAATTAAGGCTGTGGGCTAAAAGTATTGACAAACGAAGGTACGAGCCCACTAGTTTCTGATAAATTAGAGATCAGGGCCGGTGATTGTTCTTTCCAGGTATTACCATGATCCCTAATCCATAGTAGGCAGGTAGTATATTGTTGCAGAATACGAAATGGCTGACCTTCTTCTAAAAAAACAAAAAGACTCAATGAGAGATGAAAGTTACATTGTTAGGAAAGGCCCAACCACAGTCAAACCCTTTAATCATGGCACCACCAGGGCTCCTAGAAAAGGGCCACATTTTCCTAATTGTTCTTCCCACATCAGATATTCATATTACAAATATTAAATCTGCTGGATTATATTTGGATTCTCTCAAAACATGTTTCTGTGACTAATAGCCATTCACAATTATCCTTTTAGATGATAAAAACGTGTATTTATTGGAGTGAAAAGCATTCCCCTTGGAGCATTATCAAGCCTGAACCTTTCTGGATGGTGGAGTATACTGTAAGACAATGGAACCATGGTCATGGGTCCACTCCTACATCTCTCTTTTCTGTAAAGTAGGTCATTTTCTTTGAAGCAAGGTTGAGGAAAATGTGATGCCAATAGATCAAACAAGCTCTTGGAAATACTGAGGTTGTCCAGGCAGTAAATGTAAATCTGTGTCCAAATATATATCTATTCCTTGAAAATAAACTATTGGTCCAGGCCACCAAGTTCCTGTTTGGTCTTCTCAAGAAGTGGTGCCATATCCTTGCATGGGTCTCTGATGCTGGCTGTTTTAATATTGGGCTCTAGCAGCAGCGTTACTAGTAGAGTCTCATGATGTTGGACCCCAGCACCTCTTGCATGTTTATGGCTACTTTATTTATGTGCCCATTATGCCAGTCCTACAATTGCCAATTACAAAATCTTGTTAAGGTCCATTTGCTGGTTTTTTTTGGCTGCCTGATGGTTTGGCATTTCTTCAGAGGTGAATGCATTCTAGTCCTTGATTATATATAACAAAAAATCTTCATTCTTTTCCTTAATATTTCAATTTCGTTTTTCTTTACAGAATCCTGTCCAACTTCCCAGGCCATTTGTTGCCAGCAGTGAGTCTATGTTTACTCTCTCCTGATGATGCTTCTGTGTCCATACAGAGTACATGGCCAGGCACACTGTCTGAAGCTACGCCTATTGGGAAGATCATCTCTTGTCACTGTATTTCAAGTCCAACAGCGTGCAGTTGTGTATTGTTATAGTCGTTAATTTTGGCTTGCACCCTCATACCAAGCCAAATGATCAACAAATCAAATTAAAGATTTGTTCTCCTCTCTCAAATGATTATAAGGGAATCCCATAGATGTTTGCTGAGGAAGGAACACTGGTACGACAATGATGAGTATCATGGGCATCTAAGCTACCTGCAGATGTGTCCTGTTTGTGTACTCTATGACTGACTGCTGCATCCCAGTTGTACCACCTTACTCATCTAATGCATCTTATCAGTGAGTATTTGCAGAATGTCCAGATGGTCTAGATCTCTTCTGACTAAAATATGACAGAGTTGGAAGATTTAATATAGCACTGGAACATAACTGTGACTGTATATTTTGTTTATTTTATTTTAATGTGAATTGGTTATAACTCTCTTTTCAATATGGATATAAAATACATCTGCCAAATCAGTGGTTGCACACCCTGTAACTGCGGCCATATAAATCTGCTTTAACAAAGGTGCCACATCTCTCATGATGGTTGAGATGAAAGCTACAACTTGGTGGAGCCCGCAGTAGTCTACATTCATCCTCCAGCATCCATCCTATTTCTTCAGGACACAGACTGATGGATTAAAGCAGATATGATGGGACCTTCTACCCATTTCTCTTTAAGATTATTAAGGGTAGTAATAGTTTTTTCGAAGTTTCCAGGTATGCAACACTGTTTTCATGCACTTTCTTTTCCATGAAAGAAGTAGTTTCAGAAGACTTTCCCTTAACTTTCATACTGTGATAGCTCTTACTTCATAAACAAAAGATGTACTGTGATAAAATGACCACCAGATGACCATTGTAAGGTCTGTAAACCAAACTGTGGCCAGGACTCTGTTTATTACACACATACGTGTGCCCTGGTATACTACATCCCTAACATGAAAATGGGCATGGTGACATGCTGATGCTTTTGGTCTCCAGGTATCAATGTCAAGAAAGATCCTGTATCTGACATCCCTCAGTATATGTGAGAATCTCCCACATTTCCACTCATCATTACCATAGAAAATGACACAAGACTTCTTTAATGAAGGACTGTTGTGTACCACTGAACTGATTTTGGCTCATAGCAGCCCTACATGACAGAGTAGAACTATCCCATAGGGTTTCCTGCACTGTAATTTTAAGAGAGCAGATTGCCAGGTCTTTTCTCCTGTAGAGCCACTGTGTGGGCCAAACGACCAACTTTTAAGTTAGCAGCAATGTGTGCAACCATTGTACCACCAGAACTCCTTAGCGAAGGGCTTTTTTTTTTTCCTCACTGCTGTCAGGTCAATTCTGACTCATAGAGACCTCATGGGGTTTCCAAGCCTGTAAATCTCTAAGGAAGCAGGCTGCCACATGTTTCTCCCCTGGAGCCAACGGTGGTTTTGAATCACTGATCTTTTGGTTAGCAGTCAATCACTTTAATCACCGCACTACCAAGGGCCCTTGGTGAAGGACTAGGAAATCCATTTTTGTGTATACTAACCATGGTTTTGCATAATCCTTCCTCCTGGGCACCGTGCTACCTCTTCAGGTCATGGGTTCCATGTCTAATAACTAGCTGGCTCCACAGACTGGGCAAGGAATCAATTCTTAAAGGACTATCTGTCTTCAGATCACTTTTCATCTATACTTGGATTTCTTCTGTTGCCACAAATTTAACAATAACTTTCTTGGATGCCCATCTATGTTTTCCCTAGAAATGTTGTATTCTATCACCATATTCATAACTCTCTGCAGGTAAGATTCCCTTGGCTGCCACTCAAACTTTGCCAATCATTGCATTATGATGGTTTTGACCATTTCTCTTGCACCATTGTCTGGCCTCTAATATCTTCATATAGTAAGCCAAGTTTTTAACAGGCTCTTATAATATCACCCCTGGTCTCAAGGACAGTAAACCTCTAATGAGTTCATTATATAGGGCGGTGATCTTCCTGTGGAACACTCTCCCTTTCTGATTAAGTTCATTATACAGGGCAGTGATCTTCCTGTGGAACACTCTCCCTTTCTGATCATGTGTAATGTACCAATCCAGCATGCCTGAGCCTTTACTTTCACCATCTTCCAGGAAATTCTGGTATTTCATCTTTATTTGGTATGAGCCATCATTTTTCCATGGTTCTAGAAGATATTCAACCAGTGAGTTTGGCTATCTTCTGGGATTTTTGCCACAGAGTTATATTCTCTAACTTGGGAGAACGCTGTCGTGTCTAATGTTATATTCCAGCCCTCTTGATCAAGTACCCCCTGAATTTAATATCATGCATAAGCCCTCAGCTCCTATCTATAACTCACAGCCACATCTCTCACTTCCTTTGGGGTATAGTCCTATTTCTTGCTTACAAGGCCCATTCTGTCCACTGATAGGTTATGCTATGAATTAATCCTAATAAAGCCTACTGGACTGGAAAGGAGGTAAGGACAGATGCTCAAGTAGTTTTGCACTGTGCCAATTTGGCTAAGCTGAAATTACATCTCTTTATATTCCTTACTCTATGTGACCCTGTGTTCATTCTGATCACAGGAAAAAAAGTCTCAGATTTGTCAAATGGAAGTGAAGTAGCAGTTATTATGAGACTAAAGTGAAACAGTAGAAACTTTACAATCTAATGGTCCTCGTGGATTAGACATAGTAAAGGACTGACACAGAGCTGTCATAGTTTCTACTTGTCCTCACTTCCATCAACTCCATTTGCAAATCTGTCATCCCACTTTTAGTTCTACTAATCAACAGTGATTTCAAGCCTACCAAGAGGTACTTTGCTACTATTTCAAAGAGGTGTTATATACAAAAATCAACAAACTGCCATAGTTTTCTAAAACTGCCTCTTTCACAGTTCCACTTCAGCAGCTGGATATGCCTTTGTTATTGTTCTTAGGTGCCATGGAGTTGGTTCTGACTCACGGTAACCCTGTGTGCAACAAAATGAAACACTCCTGTTTCTTTACCACCTTCACAATTGTTGCTATTGTTTGAGCCTATTGTTGCAGCCACTGTGTCAATCCACCTGGTCGAGGCTTTGCCCCTTTTTCATTGACCCTCTACCTTACCTCGCATGATATGCTTCTCCAGGGACTAGTCTCTCCTGATAACATATTCAAAGGATGTGAGATGAAGTCTAGCCATACTCGCTTCCAAAGAGCACTCTGGCTGCACTTCTTCCAAGACGGACTCATTCATTCTTCTGGCAGTCCATGGTATGTTCAATATTTTTCACCACTACTGTAATTCAAAGGCATCAATTTTTCTTAGGTCTTTCTTGTTCATAGTCCAGCTTTCACATGCATATGAGGTAATTGAAAATCCCATAGCTTGGGCCAGATGCACCTACTTAAGTCCTCAAAGTGATATTTTTGCTTTTCAACACTTTAAAGAGGTCTTTTGCAGCAGATCTGCCCAATACAACCCATCCTTTGATTTCTTGACTGCTGCTTCCATGGGTGTTGATTGTGGATCCCAATAAAATGAAATCCGTGAAAATGTCAATCTTTTTTCCATTTATCATGATGTTAGGAAACCCTGGTGGCGTAGTGGTTAAGTGCTATGACTGCTAACCAAGACGTCTAGCAGATCGAATCTGCCAGGTGCTCTTTGGAAACTCTATGAGGCAGTTCTACTCTGTCCTGTAGGGTCACTATGAGTCAGAATTGACTAGAAGGCAGCAGGGTTTTGGTATCATGAGATTGTTTATTGATCCAGTTGTGAGGATTTCTGTTTTCTTTGTGTTGAGGTGTAATCCGTACTGAAGACTGTGGTCTTTGATTTTCATCAATAATTGTTTCAAGTCCTCTTCACTTTCAGCAAAGAAGGTTGTGTCATCTGCATATCACAGGTTGTTAATGAGTCTTCCGCCAATCCTGATGCCATATTCTTCTTCATATAGTCCAGCTTCTCAGATTATTGTTCAGCATACAGGTTCAATAAGTATGGTAAAAGAATACAACCCTGACACACATCTTTCTTGATTTTAAACCATGCAGTATCCCCTTGTTCTGTCAGAATGACTGCTTCTTGGCTTATGTACAGCTTCCTCATGAGAACAATTCAGTGTTCTAAAATTCCCATTCTTCTTAATGTTACTCATAATTTGTTATGATCCACACAGTCAAATGCCCTTTCATAGTCAATAAAACACATGTAAACCTCTTTCTGGTGTTCTCTGCTTTCAGTCAAGTTCTATCTGACATCAGCAACGATACCCTTGGTTTTATGTCCTCTTCTGGCTATGTCTATTTTTCTATAATCTCCAACTCACTCAACAGGTTCAGGGCTGGTGCTTGATTATTCTCTGATAGTTTTTACAGCTTTTCTTGTCAGCTCCACCCAGAGTTGTAATAAGGTTTAATCTCTATAATAAATTAATTATTTCATACTACTTAAAGTGGCTCTGCTTCCCTAATTAAACACCACTGATATGGTGAACATGTCTAGCTCTCCACGAAATTAAAAACTGATGCAGGAGTTCCTATAGCACAATAATTGAGACTTTTACTACCAGCAACCTCTGTATTTAGCTAACATGCTAAATCTGATCGTGGACTTTAGGTCCTTCAATACTCTACTTAATGTTTTATTAGTTTTGATGTCAGCTATAGGAGCCCTTAGGTGAGCTTTACACAGGGCATTTCACAGGATTTTGCATCATCAGATCTCCATTTCCTGCCTGTGCACAGAATAGTCAGATGACCCCAGGGTCAAAAAAAGGTCCTGAGTCCAGTACACTTCTCTGTATTTCTTTGTTCTCTTGTGTTCAAACTCTTGTAGTTCTTCTGGCATCAGGATCAATCTGTTCTAAAATAGATGATTGTTGTATTTCATCTAGCTTTTCTACTTTTTCTAGGCATGACCAATGGCCTGCTACAGGCTATTGCATTATAATCAAAACAAAAGTTTCATTTGATACATGTTAACCAAACACTCTCATAAACTACCAAGTACCTAGTTGATAAAGAGACACTGCATGATGCACGTGTGTTCACAAATTTGGTAGTATAATTCACTCTAGTTAAAAAATATATTAAAGATTGAATATCAGTTTCTAGACTGTGATTTTGCTAAGTGGAACCATGTCCCTGATAGAAGGAATCTTCTGTTATATTGTCTTAAAATGCATATTATTTTTAAGTTTTGAAATTTACATCTCTTTACCTTTAGGACTGAAAAATGTCTAGCTAAAGCAGAAATCATCATGAGCAACAAAGGAGATTTTAAGTTGAGTCAATGTACTGAGGATTACAGAGCTACCGAGTTGAGTGGGAGTGGACAAAATAATCATGATAGAGGGGTCACAAAAAAATGGAAGAAAAATACTAGTTAATTTGTAGAAAAAAAGATAAAATATTTCAATGAGAAAATTCATTATAATTCTATTAGAAGGCGTATCTATTTACTTTTTTTTTTTTAGCACTTTACCCTGGCATTTAATTTAGCTTAAGTCATGAATAATAATACAAATCCCTAACCAAACCCATTCCCACTGAGTCAATTCCAACTCCCGGTGGTCCCATGTTACAGAGTAGGATTGCTCCATAGGGTTTTCTTGGCTGCAATCCTTGCAAAAGCAGATCACTAGCCCTTCTTCCATAGCACCATTGGGTGGAGTTGGAGCTGTCAAGCTTTAGGGTATGAGTTGAGTGCACACTGTATGCAAAGTGACAGATAATTTGCTGTCGATGCTGTTAGAATCCAAGAAGTTCTGCTGTGGGACATCATGTAGCATACCTTGGAGAATTCTTTCTTAAAAGTTTATTTATGTCTGACTATGCCCTGAGTTAACAATGCTCAACACACACACACACATTCTGAGTAAATGCATCAACATGAAAAATAAAAAATACCCTAACTTACTGGTAGACTTGATCGCTTCAATGAAACACTGCACAAACTTTTATAATTGATCCTATAATAATTTTGTAAACTTGGTTGCGTATAGTTCTGTACTCTACTACTATGCTATATCTTTCTGAAGAGTAAGACGTAAGTTTCATTATCATTGTTTTCTCAATGTCAGCATATTGTCAAATCAATATGAACTTATATAATGAATGAAAAAAATGAATAAAATTTTAGCTGTGAAGACTTTCGCCTTTTGTAATTTTCCTAAGCTTTCTAACAATACATGGGTGTTTTAAATAGTTTTAACACTGGAGTGAAAACAGGTTAACCTGGGCAAGGAAAACACATAAACTGTGGTAAAAAAGTAGACGGAAACTAAATATTCGTTTCATAACTTCACCAGCAATTGAGTTGTTGGATAGACTCAACTATATTGGTTAAGTGGGTAAGACAAAATATTTTCCTCAGGTATTATTCAAAATATGTGTGCTTTCTTAATTTGTTTTCTACTATCTCTTTTACTGATTTACAATCCTAGAGCAACCTATTTTTACTTGCTGAATTGTTATTTATTTTCTTGAATTATTTAGGAGACAAAGACATGAACTATATGACATTTTAAGATAATTTTGTATCATATTTGCCAGTATGAAAGGGAAAAACAAATTTGGAAAATAGCAAAGAGAAACTAAAACTTTCCATGTATATATAGGTTCTCATGTAAACTAATAATTTTAAGAAAGAGGAATGAGTTTTGTGTTAAAATTTCAAGAGTTAAAATAAAACAACAGTACTATTTTAATCATTAAAATGCTACAGATGTTTATTTTGCTGGTTGAATTTAAATTTGATTATTTATGGACATTACCACTGGCTAATTTGGTTTTATAGTCTATGAAAAATAAAAATAAAAAAATGAACTGTGAAGTTTCCATAGAGATTTTGCAAGTTGCCAAAAGCCAGCTCCTCTCTAGAGAGCTTGCCTTATCACAACATATTAGCTGAAAACACAAACATTCTAATACACAAACCCCTCTACAATTGCAGAGTCTGAGCAGTGCTTGCTACAGGGCAGATTACTAGAGGGATGGAGCAAGAATTTAGAAAACTGGGAGAGGATATCTGGTCTACGACCTATCACTCAGTTCACTTGAAGATTTTTTTTTTTTAAATACACAACTATAAATATAATATAGGATTAATATTTTGTATTTGAAAATGCCTGGAAACTTAAAATTTCTCCAGTGAATAATATTTTTAAATTGAAAGATTTTTTCCTATTCAAATGATTTTAGGATTTATATATAACACATTAAAACTTCGATTATGTATTTAGTAATTGTTTTTAAAAACATACTTTAAACTTACTCTATAATGTCTGCCGGCAGTTTGAACGAGTATGTGAAGAATAAAAATCCTGGGAACATAACTTAGTTCATATCGCCGTCTATACCTTCCATGTATTTAAAGTAGATTTATCAAGTTAGTGATTTATCAAGTTAGTTGATTTATCAAGTTAGTTATTCTGGTTTGATTTGAATAGTATCTAGAATTTTTTTTTTTAATCTTTGCTTTGCAAATATATATTAACTTCAAAATACTTTGTATATACTTGAAATGCTTTCAAGGTAATTGCTATAGATTCAGAGATTTTCTTTTCTTTCTCTTTTTTTGGCACGATTCACTTAAATTCCATGATACAGGTATTTCACAATGTGTCTACTATATCTGTAGTTATGGACATCCAAATTGTTTCTATTTTTGCATTAAATGTGTTCCATTATTTTCAGAGTTCTTACATTCCATGAATTTTATATATTTTTTTATGTTTTGTCTGTTTGTAGAACTAAGAACTAACATGCCCAGAAATGAGGAGAGAGAAGCCCTATCATTCAAGGTCAACTCTTGCTCTTAATTTGGTGTATATCTTTACAGTTTTTTTTTTTTTTTTGGTCTATTTTTATTTGTTTCGTTTGATTGTGAACAAACATAACAAACCTTTTTTTTTTTTTTTAATCTTAAACTCTCTAGAAATATCATTGAAATTTTTCCAGTAAACCTCCTTGTAAATATTTTCTGGCATATGGATACAGAGATTCTTAGAAGTGGAATTGTTGGCTCAAAGAGTATGTTTATTTGTAATTGTAATTGATGCTGCCAGACATATTTCTAGCAGCGCTGTAACATTACACATTTCCATTACTCACTGTTAAGGGTGGAACCATTTGCTCCTTTCCTGATGTAGCTTTTTGACTGAAGGAAGTTCCAGTAATATAAACATTTTAGGACTCTCTCCAACCACTTACTCAATCCCCCCAAAGGAAGGAATGGCATAAGCTAATTTATGAGAAGGTGTAGAAAGAATGGGCATTTATATCACTTTATGCTGAGTTATATAAACAGTATAAGTCCTTATTTTGTTTTATAAGAAAATGTCAGACTGTTTTCCAAGAAGGTTGTATCCTTTTTCATCTCCACCAGCAACATATGATAGTTTCAGTTGCTTTACATCTCAACAATACTTAGTATTGCTATATTAAAAAAAAAAAAAAAACTATTATTACTTTAGCCATTCACATATGTAGTGATATATCCTTGTGGTTTCCATTTGCATTTTCCTAAGGGCTGATGATAGTGAGCATTCTTTTAATGTGTTTATTTGCCTTTGGTATATCCTCTTTGGAGAAGTGTATCTCTTCAAGTCTTTTGCCCATTTTTTAAATGGGTCACTGTTTACATATTCTGGGTATTCAGTATGTAATTCCCAATGAAAACAATTCATTAGATCTAAGAAACCAGGATTGCCATACATAACAGATGATGTCATTGCATTCCCCAGATACCATTCACCAGGCTAGGGCACCCACTTCCCCTCAGTGGTAGTTGTAGATTGTTAATAGTTTACATCTGCAAACTTTCCAAAGAATTGCTCTTGGTTGATGGGAGTCACCTTACTCAGAGATGCCTGGGAGATTAGACTTTGCAGCAAACCTCCATGTGTAGTGGCTTAGAGGCAATGAACAACTATGAAGGGGGTATAGCAGTCCCATACACTATTCTCTGGGTATAACATCTTTGTGTCAGTAGAGTTTTCTCTGGGATTAAGCTGAGACCAGATTCCTTCTAAAACCACATTTATGTCTAATTTATGGATAACTAAACTTTTTCCAAAAACAGACAGATAGGAAGTATTTTTGCTCTGGAAACCATGTGCTCTCTATTACAACTACTCAAAGCTGCTGGTATAGAAAGGAAGCAGGCATTGACAGTACATGCAAGAAAAAGCTTGGTTGGTTTCAATAAATATTTACAGACACTAAAATAAGAATTTAATATAAGTTTCACATATCAGGAAATATTACTGTACTTCTACTTTTTTTTTCAACCATTTAAAAATGGTAAAACTATTTTTAGCTTGCAGGACACACATAAAAAAAGTATGTTGGGTACCAGGTGTAGTTTGCAGACCCTGGTTTAACTTCTTCGCCTGTTCTAATCTTATGTATCAACGCCTTTACCTATTTTCCTTGAGCGATTTTCTCAATGACTCATTTGGGAAAAAAATTCTGTTTTAATCTCTGCTCTGGAACTCCTGACACAGATACCACATTTGCAAAATATACTACATTTAATTTTGCATTTTAGAAAGTGTATATTAAAAATAAATCTTAACAATTACATTTTAAGGCAAACCATAGACTGATGAGATGTTATTTGCCTTACTATATATGATATAATTATATACTTGATTAATTTTTTATATTGTCTAGCTTTCCATGTCTCTACAGCTAGCACTAACTGCCTTTTTTGGATGCATTTCTATCTTGAAGGAAACTTTTTCAATAATCCTTTTGTAGAATTAATTCTTCTTAGGACTCATTATCCAACAGGGTCACATTTGAGACTAAAGCTTTCAAAAAAGAATGGGTTAATAAGATTGGTTCAAACTAATAATGCTTCATTTTCATTTAGAGGAAAAAGTTAATACGCTATTTTAAACATTAAATTTAAAAGTGTTGGAATAGAGTAGAATTGAGAGAGGCATTTTATACTTAATAAATTATAAGAGACTTAAGTCACTCTTCCCAACCTCTCTACCAAGAAAAAGATTTTAATGGCAGATAAAAATAAACAGTTAAGTAGAGTCTTAGTTATCTAGTGCTGCTATAACGGAAATACCACAAGTGAGTGGCGTTAACAAAGAGAAGTTTATTTTCTCACAGGTTAGGAGCCTGTTGTTGTTGTTGTTAGGTGCCATAGAGTCGAATCCCATTCATAGCGACCCCATGTACCACAGAATGAAACACTGCCCTGTCCTGCACTATGCTCGCAATCATTGCTATGCTTGAGCCCATTGTTGCAGCCACTGTGTCAATCCAATTTATTGAGGGTCTTCCTCTTTTTTGCTGACCCTCTACTTTACCAAGCATGATGCCCTTTTCTAGGGACTGATCCTTCCTGACAACGTGCCCAAAATATGTATGATGCAGTCTTGCCATCCTTGCTTCTAAGGAGCATTCTGGTTGTACTTCTTCTAAGACAGGTTTGTTTGTCCTTCTGGCAGTCCATGGTATGTTCAATATTCTTTGTCAACACCACCATTCAAAGGAGTCAATTCTTTCATCTTCCCTATTCATTGTTCAGCCTTTGCAAGTGTATGATGTGATTGAAAATACCATGGCTTGGGTCAGGCGCACCTTAGTCTTCGAGGTGACACCTTTGCTTTTCAACACTTTAAAGAGGTCTTTTGAAGCAGATTTGACCAATGCAATATGTATTTTGATTTTTTCTCAGCTGCTTCCATGTGTGTTGATTGTGGATCCAAGTAAAATGAAATCCTTGACAACTTCAACCTGTCCCCTGTTTATCATGATATTGCTTATTGGTCCATACTGAAAGCTTTGGTCTTTGATCTTCATCTGTAAGTGCTTCAAGTTCCCTTCACTTTCGGTAAGCAAGGTTGTGTCAGCTGATAAAGCAGGTTGTTAATGAGTCTTCCTCCAATCTTAATGCCCCATCTTCATATAGTCCAGCTTCTGAGATTATTTGCTCAGCATACAGACTAAATAGGTATGGTGAAAGGATACAACCCTGACACACACCTTTCCTGAATTTAAACCACACAGTATCTCCTCATTTTGTCAAACAACTGTTACTTGACCTACATACAGGTTCGTCACGAACACAGTGAAGTATTCTGGAATTCCCATTCTTTGCAATGTTATTCATAATTTGTTATGATCCACACAGTCGAATGCGTTTACAATGTCAATAAAACTCAGGTAAACTTCTTTCTGGTATTCTTTGCTTTCAGTTTGGATCCATCTGACATCAGAAATGATATCCCTGATTCCACATCCTCTTCTGAATCTGGCATGAATTTCTGGAAGTTCCCTGTGGATATACTGCTGCAGCCGCTTTTGAATGATCTTCAGCAAAATTTACTAGCATGTGATATTGGTTTTTGGATTGTGATATTAATGATACTGTTAGATAATTTCCACATTTGGTTGGATCACCTTTCTTGGGAATAGGCATGAATATGGACCTCTTCCAGTTGGATGGCCAGGTAGCTGTCTTCCTAGAAGTTCAAATTCAGGATACTGGCTCTAAAGGAAGGATTTCTCTCTCTGTTGGCTCTGGGGGAAGGTCCTCATCTCTTTTCAGCTTCTGCTCCTGGGAGATCTTCATGTGGCTTGGCACCTCTCTTCGTACATCTGTCCTTGCTCCTTTGCTTGTTTAATTTCTTTTATATCTTAAGACAGATTGATTTAAAACACATCCTACACTATGTTGTCATATTAACATCACAAAGAAAATCCATTTCCAAATAGGATTATAACCACAGGAGTAGGGGTTAGGATTTACAGCACATATTTAAAAAAAAAAAAAAAAAATTGGGGGGGGGGACACAATTCAATGCATAACAATTAAGCATCAAAAACTTTCATGATATTTCTACCTAATATTACATTTTGTTAGGATAATATGGTGATACCACCATTCTAGTCTAATTATTCTAAACACCAGACCAAAAACCAAACTCATTCTGTCAAATCTATTCCAATTCATAGCAACCCTATAGGACAGAGTACAACTGCTCCACAGGCTTTCTAAGGAGCAGTTGGTGAATTCAAACTTCTGGCCTTTTAGTTAACAGCCAAGCTCTTAATTCTAAACATAGATGTTCCTAACTTGGTGTCCATTGCATGTTTTCAAAAAAAATCCATTAATGTCTTGAAATTGTATGGTCATATTTTTGTGGGTGATAAGAACAACATATTTTATTAATGTGGTAGAGATATTAATGATTAATTGAAAACATGTTTTTGAAGGCTATTCCTCCAATTTCATACCTTTTCATAAGTAATGGGATATTCATTCACTCATCTATATTTTCTGCCTCTCAGGCAGGTGGTTTATTCAGGTTTCTTGAGAAGGTACTGTACCACTGACAGTATGTGCTGCTAGCAGGCGGGGACCTGTATAACTGTTTGAAACAGAATAAAGGGCATGTGCTGCAACTTTTTTTTTTTATTTTAACAGGGTATTATATGAGGTGGTGCATTCTGGAGGTGTGATTCTGCAAAATGTTTTTTCTTCTGGCTTTTCTAAGTATATTTCTGGGCTCCTGTGTGCTATTTTGGAAACCCTGGTGGCATAGTGCTTACGAGCTATGGCTGCTAACCAAAAGGCCAGCAGTTTGAATCACCAGGTGCTCCTTGGAAACTCTACAGGGCAGTTCTACCCTGTCTTATAGGGTTGCTGTGAGTCGGAATCGACTCGATGGCCTGGTTTGGTATGTTATTTGGAAGTTGCACTTCTACTGATTCCATGTTTGCATGAATACCACATTTTCAGACACTCTACATTGTACACACCCATCAAGGTGGTACAGACAGCAGAGGGACATATGTGTCCCTTATAATATGTATCAAAATGCATATTTCATAACAAAATTTTGGAAATGCTTCTTGATTCAACTTGCCTTCCACTATTGAAAACACAAGGTATCAAAAGTATTTTTTAATTAATTGGCTCATAAAAGTGTTATATGTAGTTTCATGATTTAATCTCCCACTTAATGGGTCATAATCTTGGCAGATGAGGCCACATGCAGTAGATTAACAAATCACTCATATATTCTTTATGCTTGATAAATTCTGAATAATGCATGAAAATAGAATTTTCCAACACTATGCATCACCAATTTCAACCCTGACATAGGACAATATTTTATTTATTTATTTTTTTTAATGCTATGATCATCAACATCTATTTTATTTTTTCAAGACTGTTGGGTGTTAAGAGGGACATGCTGAGATAAATAGGATGCAGTGCTTTCTTTCCAAAATTCTTGTTAAATAAAATATTAAAATCATAGGTTGTTTCTAGACAACTCGTAACTTTTGCTGACTTAAAGACAAGCTAGTTGAAAAAGACATAGTACATGAATTCAAACAAAAACGGATTCACTTATTGTATGATCATGGATAAATTGCTTAACATTTCTGAGCTTCAGAGTCAGGAAATGTAACCGAGCATAATAATATTTTTTTGGGGGGGGCTTAATTTTTTTTTTTAATAACTTTTATTAAGCTTCAAGTGAACGTTTACAAATCCAATCAGTCTGTCACATATAAGTTTACATACATCTCACTCCCTACTCCCACTTGCTCTCCCCCTCTTGAGTCAGCCCTTTCAGTCTCTCCTTTCTTGACAATTTTGCAGGCTTCCCTCTCTCTCTATCCTCCCATCCCCCCTCCAGACAAGAGTTGCCAACATAATCTCAAGTGTCCACCTGATATAATTAGCTCACTCTTCATCAGCATCTCTCTCCCACCCGCTGACCCGTCCGTTTCATTTCTGATGAGTTGCCTTCGGGGATGGTTCCTGTCCTGGGTCAACAGAAGGTCTGGGGAGCATGGCCGCCGGGATTCCTCCAGTCTCAGTCAGACCATTAAGTTTGGTCTTTTTATGAGAATTTGGGGTCTGTATCCCACTGATCTACTGCTCCCTCAGGGGTCCTCTGCTGTGCTCCCTGTCAGGGCAGTCATCGATTGTGGCCAGGCACCAACTAGTTCTTCTGGTCTCAGGATGATGTAGGTCTCTGGTTCATGTGGCCCTTTCTGTCTCTTGGGCTCTTAGTTGTCGTGTGGCCTTGGTGTTCTTCATTTTCCTTTGATCCAGGTGGGTTGAGACCAATTGCTGCATCTTAGATGGCTGCTTGTTAGCATTTAAGACCCCAGACGCCACATTTCAAAGTGGGATGCAGAATGATTTCATAATAGAATTATTTTGCCAATTGACTTAGAAGTCCCCGCAAACCATGTTCCCCAGACCCCCGCCCTTGCTCCGCTGACTTTTGAAGCATTCATTTTATCCCGGAAACTGCTTTTGGTCCAGTCCAATTGAGCTGACCTTCCATGTATTGAGTGTTGTCTTTCGCTTCACCTAAAGCAGTTCTTATCTACTGATTAATCAATAAAAAACCCTCTCCCACCCTCCCTCCCTCCCCCCCTCATAACCACAAAAGTATGTGTTCTTCTCAGGTTTACTATTTCTCAAGATCTTATAATAGTGGTCTTATACAATATTTGTCCTTTTGCCTCTGACTCATTTCGCTCAGCATAATGCCTTCCAGGTTCCTCCATGTTATGAAATGTTTCAGAGATTCGTCACTGTTCTTTATCGATGCGTAGTATTCCATTGTGTGAATATACCACAATTTATTTACCCATTCATCCGTTGATGGACACCTTGGTTGCTTCCAACTTTTTGCTATTGTAAACAGAGCTGCAATAAACATGGGTGTGCATATATCTGTTTGTACGAAGGCTCTTGTATCTCTAGGGTATATTCCTAGGAGTGGGATTTCTGGGTTGTATGGTAGTTCTATTTCTAACTGTTTAAGATAACGCCAGATAGATTTCCAAAGTGGTTGTACCATTTTACATTCCCACCAGCAGTGTATGAGAGTTCCAATCTCTCCGCAGCCTCTCCAACATTTATTATTTTGTGTTTTTTGGATTAATGCCAGCCTTGCTGGTGTGAGATGGAATCTCATGGTAGTTTTAATTTGCATTTCTCTAATGGCTAATGATCGAGAGCATTTTCTCATGTATCTGTTGGCTGCCTGAATATCTTCTTTAGTGAAATGTATGTTCATCTCCTTTGCCCACTTCTTGATTGGGTTGTTTGTCTTTTTGTGGTTGAGTTTTGACAGAATCATGTAGATTTTAGGGATCAGGCGCTGGTTGGAGATGTCATAGCTGAAAATTCTTTCCCAATCTGTAGGTGGTCTTTTTACTCTTTTGGAGAAGTCTTTAGATGAGCATAGGTGTTTGATTTTTAGGAGCTCCCAGTTATCGGGTTTCTCTTCATCATTTTTGGTAATGTTTTGTATTCTGTTTATGCCTTGTATTAGGGCTCCTAGGGTTGTCCCAATTTTTTCTTCCATGATCTTTATCGTTTTAGTCTGTATGTTTAGGTCTTTGATCCACTTGGAGTTACTTTTTGTGCATGGTGTAAGGTATGGGTCCTGTTTCATTTTTTTGCAAATGGATATCCAGTTATGCCAGCACCATTTGTTAAAAAGGCTATCTTTTCCCCAGTTAATTGACACTGGTCCTTTGTCAAATATCAGTTCCTCATACGTGGATGGATCTATGTCTGGGTTCTCAATTCTGTTCCATTGGTCTATGTGTCTGTTGGTGTACCAATACCAGGCTGTTTTGACTACTGTGGCTGTATAATAGGTTCTGAAGTCAGGTAAGGTGAGGCCTCCCACTTTCTTCTTCTTTTTCAGTAGTGCTTTGCTTATCCAGGGCTTCTTTCCCTTCCATATGAAATTGGTGATTTGTTTCTCTAGCCCCTTAAAATATGACATTGGAATTTGGATCGGAAGTGCGTTAAATGTATAGATGGCTTTTGGTAGAACAGACATTTTTACTATGTTAAGTCTTCCTATCCATGAGCAGGGTATGTTTTTCCACTTAAGTATGTCCTTTTGAATTTCTTGTAGTAGAGCTTTGTAGTTTTCTTTATATAGGTCTTTTACATCCTTGGTAAGATTTATTCCTAAGTATTTTATCTTCTTGCGGGCTACTGTGAATGGTATTGATTTGGTGATTTCCTCTTCGGTGTTCTTTTTGTTGATGTAGAGGAATCCAAGTGATTTTTGTATGTTTATTTTATAACCTGAGACTACCAAACTCTTCTATTAGTTTCAGTAGTTTTCTGGAGGATTCCTTAGGGTTTTCTGTGTATATAATCATGTCATCTGCAAATAGTGATAACTTTACTTCTTCCTTGCCAATGCGGATACCTTTTATTTCTTTGTCTAGCCTAATTGCCCTGGCTAAGACTTCCAACACGATGTTGAATAAGAGCGGTGATAAAGGGCATCCTTGTCTGGTTCCCGTTCTCAAGGGAAATGCTTTCAGGTTCTCTCCATTTAGAGTGATATTGGCTGTTGGCTTTGCATAGATGCCCTTTATTATGTTGAGGAATTTTCCTTCAATTCCTATTTTGGTAAGAGTTTTTATCATGAATGGGTGTTGGACTTTGTCAAATGCCTTTTCTGCATCAATTGATAAGATCATGTGGTTTTTATCTTTTGTTTTATTTATGTGATGGATTACATTAATGGTTTTTCTGATATTAAACCAGCCTTGCATACCTGGTATAAATCCCACTTGATCAGGCTGAATTATTTTTTTGATGTGTTGTTGGATTCTATTGGCTAGAATTTTGTTGAGGATTTTTGCATCAATGTTCATGAGGGATATAGGTCTATAATTTTCTTTTTTTGTAATGTCTTTACCTGGTTTTGGTATCAGGGAGATGGTGGCTTCATAGAATGAGTTGGGTAGTATTCCGTCATTTTCTATGCTTTGGAATACCTTTAGTAGTAGTGGTGTTAACTCTTCTCTGAAAGTTTGGTAGAACTCTGCAGTGAAGCCATCCGGGCCAGGGCTTTTTTTTTGTTGGGAGTTTTTTGATTACCGTTTCAATCTCTTTTTTTGTTATGGGTCTATTTAGTTGTTCTACTTCTGAATGTGTTAGTTTAGGTAGGTAGTGTTTTTCCAGGAATTCATCCATTTCTTCTAGGTTTTCAAATTTGTTAGAGTACAATTTTTCGTAGTAATCTGAAATGATTCTTTTAATTTCATTTGGTTCTGTTGTGATGTGGTCCTTCTCATTTCTTATTCGGGTTATTTGTTTCCTTTCCTGTATTTCTTTAGTCAGTCTAGCCAATGGTTTATCAATTTTGTTAATTTTTTCAAAGAACCAGCTTTTGGCTTTGTTAATTCTTTCAATTCTTTTTCTGTTCTCTAATTCATTTAGTTCAGCTCTAATTTTTATTATTTGTTTTCTTCTGGTGCCTGATGGATTCTTTTGTTGCTCACTTTCTATTTGTTCAAGTTGTAGGGACAGTTCTCTGATTTTGGCTCTTTCTTCTTTTTGTATGTGTGCATTTATCGATATAAATTGACCTCTGAGCACTGCTTTTGCTGTGTCCCAGAGGTTTTGATAGGAAGTATTTTCATTCTCGTTGCTTTCTATGAATTTCCTTATTCCCTCCTTGATGTCTTCTATAACCCAGTCTTTTTTCAGGAGGGTATTGTTCATTTTCCAAGTATTTGATTTCTTTTCCCTAGTTTTTCTGTTATTGATCTCTAGTTTTATTGCCTTGTGGTCTGAGAAGATGCTTTGTAGTATTTTGATGTTTTGGACTCTGCAAAGGTTTGTTTTATGACCTAATATGTGGTCTATTCTAGAGAATGTTCCATGTGCGCTAGAAAAAAAAGTATATTTTGCAGCAGTTGGGTGGAGAGTTCTGTATAAGTCAATGAGGTCAAGTTGGTTGATTGTTGTAATTAGATCTTCTGTGTCTCTGTTGAGCTTCTTACTGGATGTCCTGTCCTTCTCCGAAAGTGGTGTGTTGAAGTCTCCTACTATAATTGTGGAGGTATCTATCTCACTTTTCAATTCTGTTAAAATTTGATTTATGTATCTTGCAGGCCTGTCATTGGGTGCATAAATATTTAATATGGTTATGTCTTCCTGATCAATTGTCCCTTTTATCATTATATAGTGTCCTTCTTTATCCTTTGTGGTGGATTTAAGTCTAAAGTCTATTTTGTCAGAAAGTAATATTGCTACTCCTCTTCTTTTTTGCTTATTGTTTGCTTGATATACTTTTTTCCGTCCTTTGAGTTTTAGTTTGTTTGTGTCTCTAAGTCTAAGGTGTGTCTCTTGTAGGCAGCATATAGATGGATCGTGTTTCTTTATCCAGTCTGTGACTCTCTGTCTCTTTATTGGTGCATTTAGTCCATTTACATTCAGCGTAATTATAGATAAATAAGTTTTTAGTGCTGTCATTTTGATGCCTTTTTATGTGTGTTGTTGACAATTTCATTTTTCCACATACTTTTTTGTGCTGAGGCGTTTTTCTTAGTAAATTGTGAGATCCTCATTTTCATAGTGCTTGACTTTATGTTAGTTGAGTCGTTACGTTTTTCTTGGTTTTTATCTTGAGTTATAGAGTTGTTATACCTTTTTGTGGTTACCTTATTATTTACCCCTATTTTTCTAAGTAAAAACCTAACTTTGTATTGTTCTATATCGCCTTGTATCACTCTCCATATGGCAGTTCAATGCCTCCTGTATTTAGTCCCTCTTTTTGATTATTGTGATCTTTTACCTATTGACTTCCATGATTCCCCATTATGTGTATTTTTTTTTTTTAAAAATCTTAATTTGTTTGTTTTTGTGATTTCCCTATTTGAGTTGATATCAGGACATTCTGTTTTGTGACCTTGTGTTGTGCTGATATCTGATATTATTGGTTCTCTGACCAAACAATATCCTTTAGTATTTCTTGTAGCTTTGGTTTGGGTTTTGCAAATTCTCTAAACTTGTGTTTGTCTGTAAATATCTTAATTTCGCCTTCATATTTCAGAGAGAGTTTTGCTGGATATATGATCCTTGGCTGGCAGTTTTTCTCCTTCAGTGTTCTGTATATGTCGTCCCATTCCCTTCTTGCCTGCATGGTTTCTGCTGAGTAGTCAGAACATATTCTTATTGATTCTCCCTTGAAGGAAACCTTTCTTTTCTCCCTGGCTGCTTTTAAAATTTTCTGTTTATCTTTGGTTTTGGTGAGTTTGATGATAATATGTCTTGGTGTTTTTCTTTTTGGATCAATCTTAAATGGGGTTCGATGAGCATCTTGGATAGCTATCCTTTCGTCTTTCATGATGTCAGGGAAGTTTTCTGTCAGGAGTTCTTCAACTATTTTCTCTGTGTTTTCTGTCCCCCCTCCCTGTTCTGGGACTCCAATCACCTGCAGGTTATCCTTCTTTATAGAGTCCCACGTAATTCTTAGGGTTTCTTCATTTTTTTTAATTCTTTTATCTGATTTTTTTTCAGCTATGTTGGTGTTGATTCCCTGGTCCTCCAGATGCCCCAGTCTGCATTCTAATTGCTCGAGTCTGCTCCTCTGACTTCCTAGTGCATTGTCTAATTCTGTTATTTTATTGTTAATCTTTTGGATTTCTACATGTTGTCTCTCTATGGATTCTTGCAACTTATTAAATTTTCCACTATGTTCTTGAATAATCTTTTTGAGTTCTTCAACAGTTTTATCAGTGTGTTCCTTGGCTTTTTCTGCAGTTTGCCTTATTTCATTTGTGATGTCTTGAAGCATTTTGTAAATTAGTTTTTTGTATTCTGTATCTGATAATTCCAGGATTGTATCTTCATTTGGGAAAGGTTTTGATTCTTTTGTTTGGGGGGTTGTAGAAGCTGTCATGGTCTGCTTCTTTAAGTGGTTTGCTATGGATTGTTGTCTCCGAGCCATCACTGGGAAACTAGTTTTTCCAGAAAATCTGCTGCGTCCAGTCCAAATCCCTGTGGGACGGTTCCCCGGCTTGGATGCTGCTCTTTCTGCTCCAAGACCAGTCACTGCCTCCCGGGGACTTCTCCTACCGGCTGCATCCCACACCGCCCATGGAACCGGCTGGTCCCCCTCCCGGGGTTAGTACGGGGGGTGGAGCAGCTCTCTGTGCTTGTGCCGTACCTGACTGGTACGCTGGCTCCAGGCTCTGGAAACAATCGCTGCTTCCCCGTATTAGTTCATTCTCCGTCTCTAAATCTGTGTTTGTTGTTCAGGGTTCGTAGATTGTTATGTATGTGATCGATTCACTTGTTTTTCCGTGTCTTTGTTGTAAGAGGGATCCGAGGTAGCGTCTGCCTAGTCCGCCATCTTGGCTCCGCCCTCAGGACAATATTTTTTTAATGGGACAAGTTTCTATACTGCATGAATGTAAGGTAAGTGCAGTAGTGATTCATTTCTAACCTGTTTTTGTGAGGCAGCCCATTCTACACAAATATCATTAACAGTTTCTTCTGTGTTGACACTGTGCAAACAGAGTCAAACCTATGAAAAGATCCATAAACTCATTATTGATTGACACTCACTGTGGGAATAAATTGGAAACCCTGGTGGCGTAGTGGTTAAGTGCTACAGCTGCTAACCAAAGGGTCAGCAGTTCAAATCCAACAGGTGCTCCTTGGAAACTCTATGGGGCAGTTCTACTCTGTCCTATAGGGTCACTATGAGTAGGAATCGACTCGACGGCACTGGGGCTGGGTGGGAATAAGTGATGCTTGAAAAAAAAATCCCAATCATTTAAGAAAGAAGCTCCAAGATGTTTATCTGCCTTTAGCTTGCAATACTAATAATGCTACTAGGGCAGGGGTGGGTTACCAAATAAGCAAGGTAAGCACAGACCAACTTTGTGCTTACTTACTAATCTGAAGTGAATAATTACACATTCTTTCACCTCACCAAAGAATCTGCTTCTAGGTATGGCTGGCATCTGTCTTTCTCTAAACCCCACAGCTCCTTCCTGCAGTTTCAAAGCTTTTTTTTTCAAATTTGAATTGCTAAAAGGTAAACACGGACTTACCTGTCCATATTTACTAATCTGTGTGAACGTTTTCATATGTTTTTCACTATATCTTATTATATAAAAATGTGGAATCTCTATTATCATGTATTAGTTTATGCATACTTGTTTATACATGAATAAATATATGCATGTATTTTATGTGCACCTGTTTTTGACTACATAAATTTAAGAATAGAAGAGTATTCACCAACTGGTTAGCTTTACTTCTGGGGGAAGTAGTGGAAGGATGTGTAAGTGATATGAGCACGAGTAGGAGAAACAGATAGGGAAAACTTTATCGAATATAGGGGGGATGTTGAGCAAACATGTGATTTAAACAGGACAAAACAGAAAATAAACTCTAACATCTTAACTATAAAGAATCTTAAACACGGATGCCCAAATTGGTATGTCTTTTTCAGGATGTGTCCCTTAGTACAATTAAAAACTATAACTAGTTTTTAATTTTTCTCTTAGTACAACTAGTTAGGAGTAATAATCAGTTTGGCAGTTCTGTAGTGAGGACGAGTCAGATACCAGAACCTGACTCATATCCTACATAAAAAGTCTTTTAAATATGTTTAGCAAATTTATTTCATTTTTTATTCATAACTGGGACATCTGTGTTTCATTTTCCTATTTCATAGTGCATATTCGCATCGTCCTGTTAACACATCTCCAAGGTGCAGTGTTACATTATGGTTTATGTAAAACTAGTTAAAATAAAAGTTAACTAATCTATAGATCCATCATTTATCAGGAATAATTTAATTAAAATATGTAGCTTATTTTTTATCTCTGTTTCTTAGTGCTTTCTTAGCCACCCATAAGTGTGTGGCTCTAACAAACAAATTATTTTTCTCACACTTTAGAAGGCTAGAAGTCCGAATTCAGAGCCCACGCTAAGGAAAGACTCTCTGACAAATCCGGGAGAAAGTCTTTGTTTTCAGCTTCTGTTCCTTGATTCCCTGGCAATCTTCATGTAGCACGGCATCTAACCTTCCTCCATTCCTGGTTGCTTCTTTGTCCCTCGTCTGTTCTTTTGATAGCTCAAAAGTGAATTGGCTATACTGCTATGGTCTTGTTAACATAACAAAGCCCAAATGGAATTATATCCATAGGCATAGGGGTTTAGGTTTTACAATATGTATTTTTGGGGAACACAACTCATTCCATAACATTGCTGGATTAAATATTATTTTCAAAATAGTTATACATATTAAGTGGATTATAACTATTGGTTCCAACATAACTAAGATTTTGCATGCAGTCTTGTAGTCCAAGGAAATGCAAAGATAAGGTATCAGTGTATGTCACATTCGATTCCAAAGTCTTAAATTACTGTTTAAGTGTACTGTGGTTCTAAAGGGTGCTCAATGGTTAATGAAAACTCTAGCAACTGTGCAATAACCACTAAAATATAAACAGAGTATTTCTTTATATTGAACAAATACAGAAAAATAAAACCAGAGTTTCAAAACTACATTTTACTCCCTTTGGAACATTTCAAAAGAATAAAAAAAAATTGAAATTCTATTTCAGCTAGGGATTTTTACTTATTACTTATATATTATTTTTTTTCTGACAGTTAATCTTTCTTTCAAAAGCTATAAATCATTTCTTTTTAACCTAGAGCTGATTTAAGCAGCATACCTGTTGCACGTGAAGCTCTGTGGTGAGAAACAATCATCGATTTCCAAATTCAACAATCTATAAAATTCAGAAGTCATCCCCATTGTCATTACACCTTGATTGCTGATTCATTTATTGCACTATTTCAGGCAGAGTAGTTAGTCTGAAATTTGTGCCAACTCAATTCTTATCCATCTTAGTAATAGGTTCTGCTAAAAATCATTTCCTTTTTAGGGTGAGTTGCCCTGTTCACTGGAAGTGTCAGTTATGGATTTTTAAAATACATTTAAAAATTCAGCAGAACTACTAAAAGTAGGTAATGAATGCTGTACGCTTATAATAAACATTTTTTCTTAAAATTGAAATTCTTAATAAAATGTACATGATAAAGGAAGATGATGAAAGGATATTAGAATAAGTAAGAAATAATCAGGTTTAAATTCTAGGAAAGAACTTGTTAAATATTTTGTCCCTTTAGAGTTAAAAATTGTTAAAATATTATAGTTTCTAAATACAGTTTAATTTTATCTGAGCTCAAAGAAGATAAAAACAATTACACGAATCTTCTAAGTGAAAACTACTTTGTACTCTTATCTCTTAAGTTATAAATGTATTTAATTAGTATTAGAAATATATTAAAATGTACAGTCTGGTAGTATCTGTTGTCATTGAGTTGATCCTGACTCATGGAACCCTGTGTGTTACAGAGTAGAACTTCTCCATAGAATCTCCGTGGCTGTAATCTCCAGGCCTTTCTTCCTCAGCATTGCTGGATGGGTTCATACTGCCAACTTTTAGGTTAGTAGTTGAGCAAAAGCTTGTACCACATAGGGATCTTGTCTGATAGTATCTTGAAAATTTTTTTAAGACACAAGCTATCCTGCTATACTGGATCTCTTTCCTCAGAGCTGTAACAAGGGAGAGAAATACACTTCTATTTACCTTAACCTACTATATCTTTGGGCCTCTTTGTTTCATCAGCTTAGCTTTTAACTTAATAAAACGTGCGTAGAAAACTTTTCAAAGAACAAAAAAAAAATATTTATAACAGCTTACTACTGATTACTTGCTTCCTCATGCACATATAGACACACACAGAGTTGGTCTTATTTCTAATCCCTTCTGAAAAACTCATTCATTCATTTCCAATCACTGTGCCGGTTGCAGTAAAGTCAATTTCAACTCATAGAGTAGAACTGCACCATAAGGTTTCCAGGGCTATAAATTTTTACAGAAGCCAACTGCCACATCTTTCTCCCATGGAGTCGCTGGTGGGATTTGAACCACTTATCTTTTGGTTGGTTAGCAGCCTAGCGCTTAACTACTGTTCCTCTAAGGGCACCTTCAAATCACCGTAGCACAATTAAATTATTCAGATTCTACTTCCCTAAAGTGCTCTCACATCCCATTTAGAAGCATCTGTAGTGAGTTCCGTGAATGTTCTACCCCCATGAAATTCATTTTTGTCCTAAATTTGAATCCGATTGGTTCAAGGAATTCTATGAAAATGTCTTACATATACAGTTTATCAGATCTTCTGTCTTTGCATTTAGTATACTAATCAGGGAGTACGTTATCTGAAAAAGGGCAGCATAAAATGAAGCCTAAAAAAAACTTTGAGATTTGACTGACAGTCCTGAGGCCCCAGACTCGGGATCCATACTCCAGTTCTTTCGGCAGGTCATCTTCCTTATCTCTAATTTCTTTCCTGAAAATTAGAATATCAATTGCACCTGACCCATAAGATGGCTTTGTATATGTCATAGAATGACGTATGCAAATTGTTTAGTACAGCAGTAGACACATAACAAATTAAAAGTTAATTATCATATTTATGTACAATTCCAAAAAATAATAATACAGTTGCTTTATATTATATTCTTAACCCAGTGAAAATATAAAAATTCTTGAAAATTATCTCATTAAAAACAATCTCAAAATATTCCATTCCAAATTCTTCCTGGCTGTATTGATCTGTTGTGTTTCTGTCTTCTGGGATATTCTGACAGAACAGCTCAAAATTATTTTTTATTTCCTCCCTTCTCCTTTTGCCAACACACTTAATCAATCCCCACGTTATATTCATTCTGCATTAGGATTTTCTGCTGGACTTGTCAAGATTGTTGCCAACACACACTGATTTAGTACATAAGGAATGATACTCACAGACTTGTTGCTGGAAACATAAAAGGCAACAAGAAAGGCTCATTCTCTCACTCACAAAGGAAGCAAGATATAAATTTTAAACATCAACATAGGGTTTAGTATTCATGTCCACATGTATACTTTTAGGCATAAATTTTGATGAGTTTTGACAATTTTATACAGCTCACAACCAAAATCAAGATATAAAAAAAGTTCATAACCACAAAAGGTACACTTATGCCCCTTTGAGTCAAAGACTATCAACTTCCCACTTACCACTCCTTCCAACCTCCCCGACCTACACTTCCAGACCAGGAACTTGCAATCACTTCTCTATTTTCAGTCCCTGTATTTTTGCCATTTCCAGAAAGGCATATAAATGGAACCATACAGTAGTTTGTTTTATGTGTCTGTCTTATTTCAACTAGAAAAGTGCTTCAAGGTTCCCCCATGTTGTTGCATTGATTTTTGTTCTGTGTATTATTCCTCTGAACTGACATACTGCAATATATTCACTCATTTACCAGTGGATGGGTATTTGAGTTGTTTCAGTTATTTGGGGCTATTTTGAAAGAAGCCAAAACAAGAAGTAATGTATAGGTCTTACTGTAAACATGTGTGTTCATTTCTCTTGGATAAATATCTAAAAGTGGGATTGTTGGATCACGTAATAAGTGTATGTGAAATTTAAAAAAGAAACAGCAAACTGTTTTCCAGAGTGACTGTATCACTTTGCAAATCTAACCTCAATATATGAAAGTTCTAATTGCTATATATTCTGGTCAAGTATTTGTATTTTCAGGGTTGGTTTTGTTTGAGTATCTTTGTATTTGCTTTTATTTTTTCCCCGTCTAAAACCTGAGTGGGGGGTATCATAACATATTTTAATTTGCATTTTACCAAATGACTGATAATTTGAGCATCTTTTCATATGTTTATTTGCCATCCAAACAAACAAAAAAAAAAACCCAGTGCCGTCAAGTCGATTCCGACTCATAGCAACCCTATAGCCATCCCTGCCTATTCAATTCTTTTGGACATTTTCTTTTTCTGTCATATCTTTTGCCCATATTTTAATTCTGTCATTATTTCTCTTATTAGTGATTTGCAAGACTTATTTATACGTTATGGATACATATCCTTTCCCAGATAAGTGTTTTGAAAATTGTCTTCAGTCTATGGCTTGCTTATACAGCTCCTTAATGATGTCTTTTGAAAAGCAGAAGTTTTTTAATTTCAATGAAGTCCAGTTTATCATTTTATTTTCTTCTGATTTGTGTGTTTGTGCCATCTAAGAAGTCTTTATGTAACCCAGGTTACAGAGATTTTCTTCTATGTTTTATTTTAGAATTGTATTGTTTTAGTTATTAAATCCAGGTCATTGAACCATCTAAACTTAAATTTGTGTGTGGATAAAGTAGGGGTTGAGGTTTATCATTTGTCCAGACTTATCCAGGTAGTTCAGGAAAAATTATAAAAGGACAAAAATTCTTCCCCATTGCATTACATTGATGCTTTTTCTACCCATCAGTATATGTGTAGGTCTATATCTGGACTTTGTATTTTGTTTTATTGATCTGCATGTTTACTCTTATACTAAATTCACTGACTTTATTAGGGTAACTTTAAAGAAAGTCTCAGTATCAGGTATTATGAGCCTTCCAAATTTGTTCACTTTCAAAATTGTTTTTGTTATTTAGGTCCTTTAATTCTCTCTGTAATTTTAGAATCACATTGAGAATTTTTTCAAAATATCCTGCTGACATTTTGATTTGAATTGTGTGGAACATATAAACCAATTTGGGAACAATAGTCAAAAAAACAAATTGTCTTTTGATCCACAAATCCAGTATATCTCTTTATCTATTTAGGTCTTTTAAATTTTGTCATTGATATTTCATAGTTTTCAGCATATACTCTCATATTCTCTAAGATTTGTTACTAAGTGTTTTGTATTGTTGATGCTATTGTAAAAGGAATAGATTTTAAATTTGTATTCTAGAAATAAAATTGCTCTTCTTGACTCTTTAATGTTTTTTTGAATATTTAAAAAAACACTTTATTATATTAAGTATATTAAAATGTAATAATATTTGTTATCTTTGAAAAATACTAATTGACAGAAATATCATGCATAAACTGTTTTGATGTCAGGCATAACTCCTATTTTAAAACTACTATATTAAAAAGTAAAATGGGAAAAATATTAGAAAATAAATGTAAAATTTGATATTGATATTTTTCAAATTGGTAGAAAAATATAGTGAAAGCACTAGTAGGTTATATCTTGAGTAGAAAGAATAAAAATACGCTTTTATATTAGTTTTCTATTGGTGTTATAACAAATTACCACAAACTTAGTGAATTAAATAAGTTTATTATCTTACACTTCTATAGGTCAGAATTCATTGCATGTCTCACTGGGCAAAAATCAAGTTGTCTGCAGGACTGAATTTCTTCTGGAGTTTCTAGGTGACAGTCTACTTCCTTGCCTTATCCAACTTCTAGAGCCCACCTTCTTTCTTGACTCATGGTCCCTTTTGTCCATCTTTCTTCATGCCAGCAAAATTGGGCTCAGTCTTTCTCATGTTGCCATCTCACTCACTCTCTTCTGATTCCCTCTTCCACTTTCAAGAATCTTTGTTAATACACATTGGGTTCATCCAGATAATTCAGGGTGATTTTCTTACCTTAATGGCAATGTCAGCTGAACAGCAACCTCAAATCCATCTGATACCTGAAGTTCCCTTTGCCATCTAGCATATTCACACATTCCAGGGATTAGGAGATAGATATTGAATTACACAGGAAGAATCAAAAGAAGATGGGAGGAATATACAGAGTCACTGTACCAAAAATAATTGGTCAATTTTGAACCATTTCAGGAAGTAGCACACAATCAAGACCTGATGGTACTGAAGGAAAAAGTCCAAGACGCACTGAAGGCATTGGCGAAAAGCAAGGCTCCGGGAATTGACAGAATACCATTTGAGATGTTTCAACTGGAAGTGCTCACACATCTATACCAAGAAATTTGGAAGATAGATACCTGTCCAACTGACTGAAAGAGATCCATATTTGTGCCCATTCCAAAGAAAGGATATTCAACAGAATGCAGAAATTATTGTTGTTGTTAGGTGGTGTCGAGTCGGCTCCTACTCAGCGACCCTATGCACAACGGAACAAAAAAATGCCCAGTCCTGTGCCATCCTTACAATCGTTGTTATGCTTGAGCTCATTGTTGTAGCCACTGTGTCAGTCCACCTCGTTGAGGGTCCTCCTCTTTTCTGCTGACCCTGTACTTTGCCAAGCATGATGTTCTTTCCCAGGGACTGATCCTTCCTGACAACATGTTCAAAGTAAGACGCAGTCTCGCCATCCTTGCTTCTAAGAAGCATTGTGGTTGTACACCTTCTAGGACAGATTTGTTCGTTCTTTTAGCATTCCATGGTATATTCAATATTCTTCGCCAACACTGCAATTCAAAGGTGTCAATTCTTCTTCGGCCTTCTTTATTGTCCAGCTTTCACGTGCATATGATGCTATTGAAAATACCATGGCCTGGGTCAGGTGCACCTTAGTCTTGAAGGTGACATCTTTGCTTTTCAACACTTTAAAGAGGTCCTTGGCAGCAGATTTACCCAATGCAAAACGCTGTTTGATTTCTTGACTGCTGCTTCCATGGTGGAAACCCTGGTGGGTAGTGGTTAAGTGCTACCGCTGCTAACCAAAGGGTCAGCAGTTTGAATCCACCAGGCACTCCTTGGAAACTCTATGGGGCAGTTCCACTGTGTCCTATAGGGTCGCTATGAGTCTGAATCAACTCAACGGCACTGGGTTTGTTTTTTTGGTTTTTTGCTTCCATGGCTGTTGATTATGGATCCAACTAAAATGAAATCCTTGACAACTTCAAACTTTTCTCCGTTTATCATGATGTTGTTCATTGGTCCAGTTGTAAGGATTTTTGTTTTCTTCATGTTGAGGTGCAATCCATACTGAAGGCTGTGGTCTTTGATCTTCATAATTGCTTCAGGTCCATTTCACTTTCAGCAAGCAAGGTTATGTCATCTGCATAACGCAGGTTGTTAGTGAGGCTTCCTCCAGGGCTGATGCCCCATTCTTCTTCATATAGTCCAGCTTCTCGTATTATTGAATAGGTATGGTAAAAGAATACAACCCTGACTCACACCTTTCGTGACTTTAAACCAATAAGTATTACCTTTTTCTGTCCGAACAACTGCCTCTTGATCTATATAAAGATTCCTCATGAGCACAATTAAGTGTTCTGGAATTCCCATTCTTCTCAATATTATCCATAATTTGTTATGATCCACACAGTCGAATGCCTTTGCATAGTCAATAAAACACAGGTAAACATCCTTCTGGTATTCTCTGCTTTCAGTCAGAATCCATCTGACATCAGCAGTGATATCCCTGGTTCCACATCCTCTTCTGAAACTGGCCTGAATTTCTGGCAGTTCCCTGTCAATATACTGCTCCAGCCGTTTTTGAATGATCTTCAGCAGAATTTTGCTTGTGTGTGATATTAATGATATTATTCTATAATTTCCACATTCGGTTGGATCACCTTTCTTGGGAATAGGCATAAATATGAATCTCGTCCAGTCAGTTGGCCAGGAAACTGTCTTTCATATTTCTTGGCATAGATGAGTGAGCACCTCCAGTTCTGCATCTGTTTGTTGAAACATCTCAGTTGATATTCCATTAATTCCTGGAGCCTTGTTTTTCACCAATGTCTTCAGAGCAGCTTGGACTTCTTTCTTCAGTACTGTCAGTTTCTGATCATACTCTACTTCTTGAAATGGCTGAACATCGACTAATTCTTTTTGGTATAATGACTCTGCGTATCCTTCCATCTTCTTTTGATGCTTGCTGCATCGTTTAATATTTTCCCCATAAAATCCTTCACTATTGCAACTCCAGGCTTGAATTTTTTCTTCAGTTCTTTCAGCTTGAGGAATGCCGAGTGTGTTCTTCCCTTTTGGTTTTCCATCACCAGCTCTTTGCACATGTCATCGTAAATACTTTGTCTTCTCAAGTCACCTTTTGAAATCTTCTGTTCAGTTCTTTAACTTCACCAATTCTTCCTTTTGCTTTAGGTGCTCAATGTTCAAGAACAAGTTTCAGAGTCTCCTCTGACATCCATCTTGGTCTTTTCTTTCTTTCCTGTCTTTTCAGTGACCTCTTGCTTTCTTCATGGATGATGTCCTTGATGTCATTCCACAATTCATCTGGTCTTCGGTCACTAGTGTTTAATGCATCAAATCTATTCTTCAGATGGTCTTTAAATTCAGGTGGGATATACTCAAGGTCATATTTTGGCTCTTGTGGTCTTGCTCTGATTTTCTTCAGTTTCAGCTTGAACTTGCATATGAGCAATTGATGGTCTGTTCCACAGTCGGCCCCTGGCCTTGTTCTGACTGATGATATTGAGCTTTTCCATCATCTCTTTCCACAGATGTAGTCAATTTGATTTCTGTGTGTTCCATCTGGTAAGATCCATGTGTATAGTCGTCGTTTATGTTGGTGAAAGAAGGTATTTGCAATGAAGAAGTCGTTGGTCTTGCAAAATTCTATCATTCGCTCTCCAACATTGTTTCTATCGCCAAGGCCATGTTTTCCAACTACTGATCCTTCTTCTTTGTTTCCAACTTTCACATTCCAATCACCAGTAATTATCAATGCATCTTGATTGCATTGAACAGTATCATTAATAATACATGCAAATAAAATTTTCCTGAAGATAATTCAAAACAGTTGCAGCAGTTCACTGACAAGGAACTACCTGAAATTAAGCTGGATTCAGGAGAGGACCTGGAAGGAGGCACATTACTGATGTCAGATGAATCTGGTTGAAAACAGAGAATACCAGAACAATGTTTACCATGTTTAATTCACTATACAAAGGCATTCAACTGTGTGGGTAACACTGCGAAGAATAGAAATTCCAGAACACTTAATTTTGCTCGTGAGGAACAAGTACATAGACCAAAAGGCAGTGGTTAGAACAGAAGAGGGGATACTGCATGGTTTAAATTCAGGGACGGTGTGCATCAAGTTGTATCCTTTCACCATACATATTCAATTTGTATGCAGAGCAAATAATCCAAGAAGCCAAACTATATGAAGAATAACGCAGCATCTGGATTGGAGGAAGACTCATTAACAATTTGTCATGTGCATATAAAACAACCTTACTTGCTAAAAGTGAAGAAGACTTGAAGCACTTACTGATGAAGATCAAAGACTACAGCCTTCAGTATGGATTACTTCTCAACATAAAGGAAACAAAAATCCTCACAACTGGACCAAGTAGCAACATCATCATAAATGGAGAAAATATTGAAGTTTTCGAGGATTTCATTTTACTTGGATACACAATCAAAGCTCATAGTAGCAGCAGTCAAGAAATCAAATGACATGTTACATTGAGCCAATCTGCTGCAAAAGATCTGTTGAGAGTGTTAAAAAGCAAGGATGTCACTTTGAGGATTAAGGTGCACCTGACGTATGTTTTTTCAGTTGCCTTATAATGTACATGTGAAAGCTGAACAATGAATAAGAAAGACTGAAGATGATGCATTTGAATTATGGTGTGGGTGAAGAATATTGAATATACCATAGACTGCCAGAAGGACAAAAGTATCTGCCTTGGAAGAAGCACAGCCAGAACGCTCCTTAAAAGCAAGGATGGGGATAGTTTGTCTTACATACTTTGGACAAGTTATTAGAAGGGACCAGTTCCTAGAGAAGGACACCATGCTTGGTAAAGTAGAGGGTCAGCAATAAAGAGGAAGGCCCTCAATGAGATGGATTGACACAATGGCTGCAACAATGTGCTCAAACAGCAACAATTGTGAAGATGGTGCAGGATCGGACAGTGTTTCCTCTGTTGTACTGGGATTGCTGTGGGTCAGAACCGACCTGAAGGCACTTAACAGCAGCAATCTTTTTGGAATTATTCTTCCTACCACAAGTTTTCAATAGAAAATAAAAATAGTAATTAAAAAAAGTAATCATACTGATGTATTTGAAAGGAACTATCTGAAATCTCAAAAAGCTAAGAATACTAAAAGGGATGAAATAAATAGAAGAGGAATAGAAAATATGAACCTCTGGAGAAGCATAACACACAGAAAAGAGAATAACTTTTCACTCTAAGTATTATGATAGAATGAAAAACACTTTTTCAATTATATCAGTGTATATTCTGCAGATTGAATATGGTTGGATACATACATACTGTTACATTTCCATGCTGATTTAGGGAACTGGTGGCGTAGTGGTTAAGTGCTATGGCTGCTAATCAAAAAGTTGGCAGTTTGAATTCACCAGGTGCCTATTGGAAACTCTATGGAGTAGTTATACTCTGTCCTATATGGTTGCTATGAGTCAGAATCGACTTGAGGCAACGGGTTTGGTTTTGGTAAAGTAAGAATTGTGAAGACCCAACTGACTTTTATTTAAAATTACTTTCTTTTTTATTTTGTAATTGTTTTGTTTTTTAAATTACATTTTCATTCATAGCTTTTTTTTTTCACATTTGCATGCTATTGGCAATCTGACTCTCATTTTCCATAATTTCTTTGTCTCTTCCTTCTCAGAATACACAAAGTCAGAGAAAAGGGACATCGTTTCCTAAGAATCCCATTCATATCTTCAGACAGAAGTAACTGTACTATGTAACGTATTCTCCAAATTTACTTTCACCAAATTATACAACTCGAGCAAGTCATGTAGCTTTTTCATGTTTCTTATATATAGTATCTTCGAGTAGGGAATTATTGTAGTAAATTATCCCTGAACCAGGTCCCATGGAGAAACACAGAACATACATAAATTCGGTGATTTTAGGAGAGTTTAATAAGTTGAATAGTTGTAAATTACGTGCAGGCTAAGCACCAGTATCCCATTGTAAGTTGTTGGTGGTGGAGGAATGATGAGGTATTGGAATCTTCATTCTCATGAAAAAGCTATGCCTGAAGAGACAGGATGACCAAATTAACCTAAACCTGAAAAGATCTATGAGTGGAGAGGGCCACCTGACAGGAATTCACGAATTGCAACCTTCAGTCTAGGATCACAGCCAGCTCTCAACAAGGAGCTTACTACACACAGACCCACCTCTTTCTCTACCTTCCCTCAGACTGCCGGCAGGTACTCATCAACTTCAACACTTATGAGTTATGTGACCTTGGCAATGTACTTGAATTCTTTGTGTCTTAATTTCTTCATAATAAGTTTATTGTGAAGGTTAGATCAATTAGTACCTGTAAAGTTCTTAGAACAGCTTTGGCCCAAAGTAAAAGCTCAGGAAATGTCAATCATTATCTGTATTAGTAGTATTTTCATCACATTTTTGTTGGTTTCAGGGAATTGATTCAGAGTAGAATAATAATATTGGCATGTTTTGGACATCAGGCTGGAAAAGAGAGATAGAGAATCAGAAATAAATTTATTTATTCAATATTGAGCAGTTACTATGTGTCAGAAAATCTTCCAGGAGTTGTGAATAGCCAAGACACTGGGTACACTGGCAAATTAAAATTCAAGATGGCATATGGCAGAACTGAATTCTTAACAAAAGCATTTAAAATGGGATATAAAATAATCAATTTCATATTTTTCAAAGAGAGCTGTAGAAGCAACTTACCCAGCACCCAGTACCGTCGCAACTTACATGATGAATATAATGAAGGCGAGTGTGACTTAGAGAAATCAGATAGCAAAATATGTGACAGGCAAATCACGTTCTTCTCTACAAGAGGACAAATCACTGGCTATCACCAATCTGAGAGCCAGCGTCTGAGAGAAGACATCAGGAAAAAAAAAAAAAAAAGTTTAATCAAAGCAAAAGTGTCATACATTTTTAAAGTACAGTTCTTCCTTCAGAATTATTGAAGCTGCTCAATTGCTTTGAGAATCCCACACAAAATGGATTCATAAGAAGAGTAAGATGTAATCCTTGCTTTCTTTTGTGAGCTATATTGATGTGGGGGATACTGTTCTACTGGCATTGCATTATTTTACAAATCTCTCATTTGAACATTTCCAATAGAATTGAAAGTTTAAATTAAATATATTTTTACTTGAAATGAATTTATGTAATATAGGCTACCCTTAGAGTTCTAAAGAATCTGTACAGTTTTGTGCAAAAAAAGCCTCTCCTTGATAAAGCAGAAGAAAAGTCTAACCAGAGAGGTGAAACTCTTCCTGCCTCACCCTTTACTTGGCGCCTCCATTTTGTGCATAAAAACCAGCCCGCAGACATATATCCAACACAGGGCTTATACAAGAGTATGCACTGCCGAAAGCTTTATTGCTTGGAAAGATGTCTGTGGTTTATGTCAAATGTGAAGATGCCCTTAAGGAGAAACACTTGATGTTACAGTATCAATAATTATCATGCAGTGTGGAATACTGAAAAAAAGAGGTCTCTAGGAGGTAATCAACCTGGGTTTAGTCCTTGTTGAGGCTTCAGGGGGTTGACACAGTGGTTTACAGATGTGGATTTTAAAGTTAGACTGGCTGGTTTGAATCACAGCTCCACAACATGCAATCTATGCATGAGCACCTGGAGCACGTTACTTATCCTGACCCTATCTCACTTTCCTCATGACTAAAATTGGAGATATGGTGAATATTTAACATAAAGTACTTATAAGAGTGTTTCAGTATTTAATAAGTGTTTGTTATTGTTATTATTACCAGAATTATTAATATAAACATCTCACTACGCTACTTAGAGATTAGAGTTATGATGGCCCCCTTCCCTTTACAGACAATTGGTGCCACTGCCACCCACCCTACCCGCTTTGTTTCCTAAGACCCGTTGCCTAACCCTTAAGGAATGTTTCTTCACCTGAAAGTGAATGCAAAGGGATAGATAATATTTAATACCCTTCAAACTGTCATATTCTTCAGTGATTAAAAAAATTAAATAAAATAGAGACTTTTTTTTTTAACTCTCAGTATTAATGATATTTTTCAGAGAAACTTGAGAAGAAATGGTAAATCAATGAAGATAGCTAAATGCTCATTGAATCTGGCAAATCCCTTGGTCTTGACTTTCTACTCAAAGTAAATTCTGACGCTCTGGCTATTTGTGACATGTTATTAATCTGCTAAAGAATGCCCTAATGTTTAAATGGTAATGCCATCACACACACACACACACACACGCACACACACACTCACACTCGAAGCACAACTGCTTTGTCTTTGCTGAGTTGGGAGGTTTTGTAGATTTTTTTTTTTTTTTAATAATGAAGCTGAAGTATTAAAACTGAAAAGTTAAAGGTAAAATGTAACAGTTTGTCACAATTATGTTTCATATTGGCAGGTGTTCTGAACTTTCTGTTTGATAACTAGACATATAAATTTCAGTTCTTAAGGCTTTGCAGCCAATTTAAGGGCTCATTTATTTCACTGACAGCAAGATGTATGTGCAGCCTGGTATACTGGATGTCTGGGGCCAAAATCGGCACTTTGTTGCTTGCTTGTCTCACAGGGAGTAAATAGTAGCAATTTTTCAGCATAGGCATACTAGCACAAGGTGTTTAGCAAATAAATGAGCATAAGATGACCTGTGGTGTCCTGAAATTACTGAAAATTCATGAATAATAAAATGATCTATAGATTGTTAGCAGAAGGCTACAGCACAGGCTAATTTGTAGCCAGTGAAGCTTTGCAGGATAATTTATAACTTTTGAAAATTTAATGACTTCATCAATTCTTACCTATTTTTTACCAATATAATCTTCTGAATACCACTTTCAGCTATGATTTCCTCCTAAGAAAATGTCTAAGCCACCTACATATTTAGGTTTTTAAAATTACGTTTGCTTCATTTAAATTTCTTGATTGTTTTACAGATTTCAGAAAGTAATAGAGATAGAAGAAAATATTGGTGGTTTGTATTTTTGTAAATAATAAAATCTGTATAGAAAAAAAATGGATAATGGATCAATGAAAAAAAACTTCAATATTATATATTATTTATGTATTCTGAGGTACTATCATCAAGTATCACACACTACATAAATAGCATATATTAAATAGCATATAAGTATTAATTTGGAAGCATATCACTTAACTTTCTGACAAGAAGGTTTTCACTTTAAATTCATGTTTCAACACTAATTGTTTTTCCTTTACAAACTTCATAGGGAAAAACAACACACATACATATATATACAAGATTTTTATTTATTTAAGGCAATTAACATGTTAGTTCTCAGGTGAAAGGATTTGTAAAACATTACACCAAAAGAAGGAAAAAGCAAAAATAAACAAAAAAAAAACAGCCAAACAGCCTCTCTAACACACCCAACTCTGTCACCTGGGTATGCAACTGCCTGGGAATAAATAGCCAGGTCCCCGAGAAAGGCCCTCCATCCTTGGGTCATTGGTCCGCCTGCAGCCAGATGGGATGGTCTCGGCACAGACAGTGAGGTCCACAGCAAATAAGGCACCAGGTGGGCCAACACATACACACACACACACACACACACACACGCCTTCTTATACTCAGATTGCATAGAAAATATTTTTAAAGAATTATTTCAAAACAAGTAAAAATAATATTGTACCATAGCTTTATGTTCTCACACTAAAACAAAACAATTTATTAAAAATTCCAGAATATGTCTCCTGTATGTTTTCTCTATTGTCAATTATATTTACATTGAATAGCCATTTTGCTTAGATTGATTCTTAAACTATATTTTAACAATGATTTCTATGATGCTTTTTTTCTTAATTTTGCAGAGTACAAGATTAAAAACTTTTCACTTATATATGTATATATATGTACATAAATTATGCAATTTTTAGAGACAGGCTCACATTCTTTGGATCTTTCTCAATAATGTAGACATTGAGGATGGTTCTGGTTATGGCAAAACCGAGAATGTTTCCTGACAATGTCTTAACTTCATTTTCAAGCTGGAAAACATAAAACAGTCAAAATGGACACGAGAATAAAAATCAATAAAACCATTTGCATCTGTGATACATTAAAAAAAAAAGAATGTAATTCAAGATGCAGTTTTTTGGGGGGGTAAATTTGTATTTAGAATAATGATAGTGCATAAATGTGATGCCCTCATTGTAAGTACATTATCTGGATTGCAGTGGCTTACTCTTTATGAAATTCTGGGTGACTTTCTTTTTATATTTATTTTCACATCTATTTTTTTATTTACCGCAAATTACTAGAACATAAATTTTTCCACAGCATTTCCTCTTTGAAGGCATTTAAAACATTTTTTCATAAGTAAATATTTCTTTTGCTTTAAACATCAACGTAAATTTAATTAATTTGTAGCCTTTTAACAAATGTTTTATTTCTTTTACTGAGTATAGTCGATAGAGTTTTACATTGCACGTGAAAGTGAAAATTGTGAAGAATATTTAATAAGTATGTGAGGAACAGCATATGAACACTTTTCTATATTCATTAAATTGATCCAAGATATTATATAAAATTATATTACAGTAGAATCAAACAGAAGAAACATGGTATGCATGCATGAATATATGGTAATAATCTAATTTAACATCCTATTATCTATCGTAGGCTATTACTACCTACTTTTCATTCTCTTTCTTTGTAAGGAGTAATGTAAAAATAAAATCTTTAGTTTCTCATATTTTGAAGTGTCATTTGATTGATTTTTTTCTTCTACACTTTGTCACTTAACCAAACTTATCACATACAGATAAGGTTTCTTTGCCTTTATCTATCTAGTTCAGTTGTTATTGGTTTGTTGTGAATATTCCTTTTTTTTGTCTTAACATTCTTCATTTATAGAAAATTTTTAATTTTACAATATTTAAATAAGCAAATAGATAAATATCTGTTTCTCCTGCTTGTTTTTTAAATTTTATGAAAAATAGCTGAAAATGGTCAGGTATTACCAGATTTGCTTAAAACACCACGTCTTGTATAACCCATAACTCAGTTTAAATTTGGTTTGATATCTACATATTTAACCTTATTGTATAGTATTAATATCTTACTGAGTCAACACTATGGTCCATGAGCTATGCTAAGTATTTTACATATTATTTCATTAGTTCCTCATGAATTAATCCTGCAATGTATATACTAGGTAATTGAGGCTAATAATTAATAGCATTTGTTTCAAGGTTCATGGTATACTAAATGAAAAAACTAATGTTGTAATTCAGTATGTGTAGCTCTAAGTTCTGTTTTTTGTGTTTTGTTTCTTTTTTCCAAAATGCCAAAATTGTCCTCTAATCCAACAGAATGGCATATGTACTTAAGTTCAATGGTATTTTTGTTGCTTGAAAAAATATGTAATTACTTTTTGGGGTTTTGAAGACATATATTATGACTCATTCTGATGACTAATTTTTTTATACTTACTTTTTTTTTTTTAATTACCTCAATCAGACTATATATTTTCCAAAATTTCTGAATCCCTGCTATTTACTATGGAGCCATTTGTTGTAGTGGGAGGAAGATGAGAAATGAGAGCCTGAAAATCTTGTTTATGCTCTGCTATCAAATTCCCTGGGCCTCAGTTTTCTTGTCCACAAACATGGTATACTAATAAAATTCATGATAGTAATCACTACATGTGTTAGCTCTAAAAACCATTGCTGTTGAGTCGATTCCAACTCATAGCAACCCTATAGCACAGAGTAAAACTGCCCCGTAGGGTGTCCAAGGTGCAGCTGTTGGAGTTGAACTGCCTTTTGGATAGCAGCCAAACTCTTAACCACTGTGCCACTAGGGCTCCTGTGACTAAAAAAAAAAAAAAAAAGTGACTAGAGTATCCAAAAACAATTATGTTGCAAAAAATGTTAACAAACTATTAAAACAAGCAGAGACAGAGAGAGAGAGATCTCTGTTTAGAGTGATCCTAGATTATTTTTTGGGAATTCATTTTATTAAATTTGAAAAGTTATAAAATGAATATATGGCTTGACAGAAAAGGAATTTTACTGCTGAGAGAATCACAGTGAATTGTCAGCCATCAACATCTTGGTTTGGACATTTATTTGCTCTTGCCTCATTCCCTCTCCCCATGGGCAATTGAGTCATTTTAAGGTTCTGAATTGAGATGGACAAATAAATGATGAATGTAACTGAACAAGTAATACATATTGAGATATGTGTTCTCCAGGAAGAACGGTCATGCCAATATACTGTCATGAAAATATTTGATGAAAATAAAATATTATTACAATCAATTTGATCAATATATGATGAATTTTCAAATGCACAAGGAGCCCTGGTAGAGCAATGGTTAAGAACTTGGCTGCTAACCTAAAGGTCAGTAATTTTAACTCACCAGCAGATTCTCAGTAGAAAATGTGGCTATTAGTTTCTACAAAGACTATACTTTTGGAAATGCTAAGAGGCAGTTCTATTCTGTCTTTTAGGGTCCTTACGAGTCAGAATCTACTTGATGGCAGCGGGTTTTGGTTTATCAAACACATGCAGCTTAGTGTGCAGAACTCTTACATCCCCAATTTTTTTTTTCCATTTTTCATTTTCTCTCTTTCTTATTACCTCATTAGTAAAATCCCTTTTTAAGCATTCCCAATTACTATTCAAATTTTTTGATGAATAATGAAAACTGAACTGATGTTAAAATTTTTCCTCAAATTAATAGAAAGACAAGAGTTGCAGCTCAGTTTTTCTAAAAGAAAAATGAGCAGCAGGGAATTAAATCATATCAGAGTGCTCTCATTCAACCTCTCCCCTCAGAACTTTTCTTTTGTGTTTTGTTTATTCTTTTATAATCCATGGCTTCACTATTTATTTATTCCAATTCTTTAATCTCTTGGAACATTGTGATTGGTTTCATTTGGATGATACATTTGGGTAGTGCAGCCAGCAGTCATTAACTAGAATCAGTGGTAGAGAGGTAAGGGGAGGATTTATAGGTGTTGACATTTCATGGGCACCCAGTCTGTCCAATTCATGGTTTCTCTGATAGGATGAATCACTTCCCTGTAATTTAATGTGCTCTTCTTATAGAAATTACGGCATGTCTCACAGTCCAATTCTCCTTGGAATCCCTTTTATCTCTTGTGGTTTTTCTATAAACACATAACTATGGACTTCACTTTATGAGTTTTCTTGATGGGTCATTGTTGTAAGGCACTGTTGAGTCAGCTCCAACTCACACGGATCTATGTACAACAGAACAAAACACTACCCAGTCTGTGCCATCCTCATAATTGTTTTTATGTTTGGGCCCGTTGTTGCAGCCCCTGTGTCAATCTATTTCCTTGAGTGTCTTCCTCTTTTTCGCTGACCCTCTACTTTACTAAGCATGAGGCCCATCTCCAGGGAATGGTCCATCCTAATAACATGGCCAAAGTACATGAGATAATCTCTCGTCATTTTCACTTCTGGAGCATTCTGGTTGTACTTCTTCCAAGACAGAGTTGTTTATTCTTCTGGAAGTCCATAGTATATTCAATATTTTTTGCCAAGCCAATGATTCAAAGGCATCAATTCTTCTTCAGTCTTCCTTATTTATTGTTCAGCTTTTGGATGCATATGAGGCAATTAAAAATACCATGGCTTATGTCAAGCTCACCTTAGTCCTCAAAGTGACATCTTTGCTTTTCAACACTGTTAAGTTGTCTTCTGCAGGATATTTGCCTAATGCAATATGTTGTTAGGTTTCTTGACTGCTGTTTCCATGGGCATTGATTGCGTATCCAAGTAAAATGAAATCCTTGACAACTTCAGTCTTTTCTCCATTTACCATGATGTTGTTTATTGGTCCAGTTGAGGGGATTTTTGTTGAGGTGTAATCCACAATGAATGCTAAAGTCTTTGATCTTCAGTAAGTGCTTCAAGTCCTTTTCACTTTCAGCAATCAAGCTTGTGTCATCTGCATAACACAGGTTGTCAGTCTTCTTCCAATCTTGATGCCTGTTCTTCTTCATATAGTCCAGCTTCTCAGATTATTTGCTCAGCATACAGATTGAAAAAGCATAGTAAAAAGATACAACCCTGACACACATCTTTCATGATTTTAAACCACTCAATATACCCTTGTTCTGTTCCAATGACTGTCACTTGGTCTATGTACAGGTTCCTCATGAGCAAAATTAAGTGTTCCCATCCTCCCATTCTTCGCAATGTTATCCATAATTTTCTTATGATCCACACAGTTGAATGGCTCTGCATAGTCCATAAAACGCAGTAAACATCTTTCTGGTATTCTCTGCTTTCAGCCAAGATTCCTCTGATATCAGCAATGAAATCCCTAGTTCCACGTCCTTTTTTGGATCCAGCCTGTAAATCTGTTAGTTTGTCTTCAGTGTACTGCTGCAAGTGTCTCTGAGTTATCTTTAGCAAAATTTTACTTGTGTGTAATATTAATGATAAAATGAATATTAATGATACTATTCATTAATTTCTGCATTCTATTGGATCATGTTTCTTTGGAATGGGCACAGATATGGATCTTTTCCAATCAGTTGGCCAAATTGCTGTCTTAAAAATTTCTTGGCAAAGAGAAGCGAGTACTTACAGTGTTGAATCCCTTTGTTGAAACACCTCAATTGATAGTCTGTCAATTCCGAGAGCCTTGTTTTTGGTCAATGTCTTCAATGCAGCTTTGACATCTTCCTTCAATACCATCAATTTTTTGTCATATTCTAATCCTGAAATTGTTGGACATCAACCAATTCTTTTTGGTACAGTGATTCAATGTATTCTTTCCATCTTGTTTTGATGCTTCTTGCATCATTCAATATTTTGCCCATACTAAAACCAAAAACCCATTGTCGTCAAGTCAATTCTAACTCATAGCAACCCTGTAGGACAGAGTAGAACTGCCATGAGGTTTCCAAGGCTATAAATCTTTACAGAAGTAGGCTGCCACATTTTTCTTCCCTGGAGCAGCTGATGGGTTCAAACTGCTGACCTTTGGGTTAGCAAGTGGAGTACTTAATCACTATGCCACAAGGCCGCTTCTTTTTGCCCACAGAGTCCTTCAATATTGTAATTTGAGGCCTGAATTTTTTCTTCATTTCTTTCAGCTTGAGAAATGCCGAGCATGTTCTTCTCTTTTGCTTTTCTAACTCTAGGTTTGCAAATTTTGTTACAACACTTATTTTGTCTTCTCAAGCCACACTTTGAAATCTTCTGTTCAGCTCTTTTACTTCATTTCTTCCATTTCCTTAGCTACTTTACGTTCAAGAGCAAGTTTCAGAGTCTCTTTTGACATTCATTTTTGTCTTTTCTTTCTTTACTGTCTTTTTCATGACCTTTTGCCTTATTCATTTGTGATCTCCTTGACGTAATTTCACAATTCAGCTGGTCTTTGGTCACTAACGATAAATCATTCTTGAGATGGACTCCAAATACAGGCATGATATATTGAAAGCTTTCTTTGGCTGTCATGAATCTGCTTAATTTTCTTCACTTTAGCCTCAACTTGCTTATGAACAACTGATGTTCTGTTTTGCAGTCGGCCCCTGGCCTTGTTCTGACTAATGATGTTGAGCTTCTCCATTGTTTCTTTACAGAGATGTAGTCAATCTGATTCCTGCATATTCCATCTGGTGAGGTCCACTTGTATAGTCTCCATTTAAGTTGTTAAAAAAAGTTATTTGCAATAAATAATTCATTTGTTTTGAAAAATTCTACCATGTCATCTCTGGCATCATTTCTATCACCAAGGCCATGTTTTCCAACTTCCAGTCCTTGTTTTTTGTTTCCAATGTTATGGTGCTTTTGCATTCCAATCATCAGTAATTATCAATTACCAGTAATTGCATGTTCTACCAATTTCAGACTGCAGAAATTAGTAAAAATCTTCAATTTCTTCATCTTTGGCACTAGTAGTTGGTGTGTAAATTTGAATAATAGTCATATTAACTGGTCTTCCTTGTAGGCATACGGATATTATCCTATCACTGACAGGGTCGTACTTCAGGATAGATCTTGAAATGTTCTTTTTGACAATGAATTTGACACCATTCCTCTTCAATTTGTCATTCCAATCATAGGAGACCATATGGTTGTCTGATTCAACATTACCAATATCAGTCCATCTCATGTCACTATTTCCTAGGATATTGATCTTTACACCTCCTATTTCATTTTTGAGTTGTTTCTTCTCATTTTGAGTTGTGGCATATCAGCAAATCAGGCTCCTGGAAGCTTGATTCCATCCACACCATTAAAGTCAACTTTACTTTGAGGAGGTATCTCTTCCTCAGTCATATTTTGAGTGCCTGCCAACCTAAGGGGCTTTTGTTCTGGTAGTATCTCAGACAATGTTATGGTGCTACTCATAATGTTTTCGCTGGCCAATTTTTTCAGAATTAGACTGCCAGATCCTCCTTCCTAGTCTGTCTTAGTGTGGAAGTTCCACTGAAAACTGTCCACCATAGATAACATACTGTTTTTTTGATATACTGGTGGCATAGCTTCCAGCATCACAGTAACATGAAAGCTACCACAGTACTACAAACTAACAGACACATTACCAAATTTCCATGATTGCTTCTTGCTTCGTTGAGGCACTGATGTCTTATGCAAACTGAAAGAAGAGTGATGGGTATTCTATGCTAAAAATACTCTACTTGTAAAGCCTCTCAATCCTCAAGGCAGGGCAGAATAGACCTGAACAACTATCCATTAAAAAAAAAAAAAATTTCTGTCACATTAATTCCAACTCATGTCAATACCATATGCACAGATGACCTTATTTTTCTTCTGAGGCACTTCTAAAAAAAAAAAAAAAAAAACAAACCCATTACTGTCCAGTCGATTCTGACTCATAGCAACCCTATAGGGCAGAGTAGAACTGCCCCATAGGGTTTCCAAGGAGCACCTGGTGATTCGAACTGCTGACCTTTTGGTTAGCAGCCAGAGCTCTTAACCAGTACACCACCAGGGTTGAAGAACTTCTAGGTGGGGTCCAAATATCAACCTTTCAGTGAATAGGTGAGATCTTAGCTATTTGAACTACCCAGGGTTTCCAACACACATTGGAGCCTAAGCCTAATGCCTTAGGCCTTGGACTTGGCTTCCAAGCAGCATGCAACCAATGGCAGGGTATTAGCGTGGATCAACTGCCTGGAAAGTCACCATTATCATCCATGCTGTGTCTCAGCTGAGTATAAAATATTATCTGGGAAGAATGATTGGAGCTGACAAAATCTGTTTTCTGTAAAATATTTTAAATATTTGCATTATAAATTCTTTTTAATTAATTTATTTATTGTGCTTTTAGTAAAAGTTTTCAAATCAAGTCAGTCTCTCATACAAAAAATTATACACACCTTGCTATGTACTCCTGGCTGCTCTCTTCCTAACGAGACAGCACATCCCTCCTCTCTACCCTATGTTCCCTGTGTCTGTTCAACTAGCTTCTGTCCTCCTCTTCCTTCTCATCTCGCCTCCAGGCAGGAGCTGCCCACATAGTCTCATGTGTCTACTTGAGCCAAGAAGCTCATTCCTCACTAGTATCATTATTTATCTTATAATCCAATCCAATCCCTGTCTGGAGAAGTGGCTTTGGGAATGGTTCCAATCTTGGGCTGACAAAGGGTCCAGGGACAATGGGATCCTTTTAGTCTCAGTCAGACCGTTAAGCCTGGTCTTTCCACGAGAATTTGAGATCTGCATTCCACTGTTCTCCTGCTTCATCAGGTATTCTCTGTTGTGTTCCCTGTCAGGGCAGTGATCCGTGGTAGCCAGGCACCATCTAGTTCTTTTGGTATCAGGATGATGGAGTCTCTGGTTTATGTGGCTGTATTCTAAATTTTGATACTCTGAGTTTTTAATGTGTACACTAATTTAAAGTAAAGGTGACTTATCAAGGAAAACATTTTATATGACCCTTAGCCATCTAGGATAGATGACTGCAGATGCACTTTACAAGCTACGCGTCTTTGCTCTTATTGCTTCCCTTTCTTAATTCTCTTATTGTTAGGTGGTGTTGAGTCAGTTCTGGTTCATAGTGACCTTGTGTACAACAGAACTAAAAGCTGCTCAGTCCTGCACCATCCTCACGACCTTTGCTATGTTTGAGCTGATTGTTGCAGTCACTGTGTCGATCCATCTCCATGAGGGTATTCCTCTTTTTTGCTGACCCTCTGCTTTACCAAGTGTGATGTTCTTCTCCAGGGACTGGTCCTTCCTGATAATAAGTCCAAAGTATGTGAGTTGAAGTCCCATCATCTTCACTTCTAAAGAGCATTCTGGTTGTACTTTTTCCAAGACAAATTTGTTCATTCTTCTTGCAGTCCATCACATATTCAATATTCTTTGTCAACATCATAATTCAAATGTATTAATTCTTCTTCAGTCTTCCTTATTTGTTGTCTAGTTTTCACATGCATTGGAAGTGATTGAAAATACCATGGTTTGGGTCAAGGACACCTTAATCCTCAGTGTGACATCTTTGCTCTTGAATACTTTAAAGACTTTTTTGCAGCAGACTTGCCCAATGCAATATGTCATTTGGTTTCTTGACTGTTGCTTCCATGGGTGTTGTTTGTGGATCCAAGTAAAATGAAATTCTAAACTAGAGTCCAATATATGGTTCTGTTCCTCTCATAGCCAGGATTGATGGGTCCAGGAATCAAGGGATGTAAATGGGGGTGGCATCTCTCACTGTTACCCCAGCAACCCACTTGCAAGATTATTGCTTCCTGTCCCTGCAATCTTATGCTCTGCAAGTCTAAAAGTCTTAGTTCCAAAGAGGAATGCTCCTACCTAGAAACAAATCACTGATTCCACTGAACTGGAAGCTAAGAATGCCACCTGGGCCCTTTGGGCTCCTATGCCTTTGGATTAACAGGCTAAGTAGAGAGTCACCATACTGGGTGGGGTGATTGATCCTGATTACCAAGAGGCAATGGGATTGACGTTACATAATGGAATTAAAGAAGTGTATGTCTGGAATGCAGGAGATCCCTTAGGGTATCTCTTAGCACTTCCATGCCCTGTGATTAAATTCGGTGGACAACTACAGCAACCCAATTCTGACATGACTACTAATGGCCCAGACCCTTCAGAATGAAGGTTTGTGTTGTTCCACCAGGCAAAGAACCATGACCAGCTGAAGGTGCTTTCTGATGGCAAAAGGAATACAGAATGAGTGGTGGATGAAGGTAGTTCTAAATACCAGTTAGGGCCATGTGACCAGTTGCAGAAACAAGGATTGTGATTGTTATGAGTATTTGTGCTTCGTATGTGTTCATCAGATATTTTTGTTTTCTTCACTTACAAAATATACAACGTAAACAGGGGTAGTGCATTTTCGGTTGTATGTGTGTTTGTTGTATCATGTTAAGTGCACGTATGACCTAATAATTGTCTGTATTCAGAGATTATATATGATTTAAGGAGATATATACAGGTGTCAACTTAATAAGTGGTGGACTATGATGGTTGAGATTGTCTGTCAACTTGGCTGGGACACGATTTTCAGTGTTTTGGTAGCCATGAAATGTAGTGATCACTTCCACGTTGAAACTTAATATGTGATCACCCCCACGATGGGATGTGCTGTGAGTAGCGAATCAACTGAAAGGGAGTCTCCTTGGGAGTTTGGTCTGCATCGACTATATGCTCAACAATATTCTTATACTTAAGCCGCCGTTTCAAGTGAAATATATTGTTACTTAGTTTGATAGGTTACTAAATGCCTTGGAGTTTGGGGGGATCTGGGTGCCACTAGAAGACAAATAGAGGCTTCCAAATATAAGTGTCTTTAAAAGTCTATGTACTACTAATTGTACTATTAAAGGGGCAACGTGGGCTAAATGCATGGTAAGAATCAGCATGAGTCCAATTCCCACCTGAAAGTGTATCCAGTCTTCACCTTCCCACATCTCCATTAATATTACCAGCTACTTCTTCTGTGGCACTTCATTTCTGACACTAACCACCCAGAACTAGGTCAGACTTTATTCTCTTCCACCCAGGTCCTGGTCATCTTGTACTAGCTAGCTCAGGAGTCTCCATTATTCCTGGTACTTCAGACCAGCCAGCCAGCTCTTCTCTCTCTTTAGCCCCGTGGGTCTAGGTCACAAGCTAGAAGTATTCTGCCCTTCTTCATTGACTGGTCATGCAGTTTTTCTGTGTCCCCAGATATCCAGAGTTGGGTCTTCACAAATTGACTGCCTGAACAGCACTCTTCTGCCCACCAGCCACCCAAGGCTAGTTCCCCTGGAGTTAAGACTGTCCTTGCAGCTGCCTGCCTAGCTCTCCTTTAAATTAGTCACCCGAATTATGTTAGAGCCCTATTGCCCCCTGAAAAATAAAGTTTTAATTTTCCTAAAATCCAGATTTCAGCAAAGTCTGGAGGAATTCATAGCAGGAGATTTCCATTGTTCCCAGGATTTGCCACACACTCCCTTTCATGGATGTGCTCATCACTGAAGGAGGTACCAAAGAGAGGTCTCCAATATCCAGAGCCCTTTATGTGTAGTTATTTCGAAGAATACTTGGTTACACTTTACTCAGGTTCCACAGGGGAAAAAAAAAAATGAATCATTTAAAAAATAAAATCAAAATCAAGGTTGGCACAACACTATAAAGGTAGTCCTTGACTTACAACGGGGTGTCATTCCAAAGACTCCATTGCAAGTTTGTTCTGATGTAAGCCGAATACTTAATTTTTTTTTCTAGCTTTCATTATTATTGCTTTTGTTATTAGTATCTTTATAAATCTGATATTTTTTTGTCTTTAGGGTTGGAAATATTACACATAAACTTACAGATATATTTTAATACATACATACATGAAAAAATACTCTGATGATGATGAAGAATTGGATGAGGTTAGTATTTTGTCAGCTGTGGTAATAACTCCATTTGTAGAGGGTTCTGGATCATCTGGATTGTCTCTGTGAGTAGGGATGGCATTTCTAGTCAGAAAATTAGTGAGGGTTGTCTCTATGGTCCTTTTCTTTTTTCTTCGTATATTTTGCAGTGACATCTCACTGCCTTCCGAATCTGCCTATTGACTTTAGCAAAGTGATCAGCATTTGGGTCCATGTTTTCAAGCAACTGAAGCCCCCAATTTAGTTTGGAAAACTTCAGCTAATCATTTTACTGTAAAATTTTTTGACAAATTTTCTTCTCCCTCTTCCTCATCATTTCTTTCTTCTTCAGCATTTCTTTCCTTTTCAAAATCCATTAAGTCCTTGCTCTGTCAATTTCCCTTCTTCATGATCTATGAACTGCTCCACATCAGCAATATCAATTTCTTGCCATATGGATGATTTTTCCTCCCATCTCTTCTATCATATTACCTTTACCAAATGCTTGAAGCATGTTCACATAATTCAGCATTTTTTTCCGTATTCCCTACATACATTTTCCTGTAACCTCCTTCAAGGAAGACGCAATGTCTGGATACACTGAAGAATATTATAATTCTTCCAGAAGTTGAGTAATTTTACCGTACTTCCATCTGTTGTACCTATTGCCTGAGCAAACATCGTTCACGGGTAGTAGGCCTTGAGGTGGTGATTACACCTTGATCCCTAGCTGAATCATAGCTATCATATACAGAGGTAGATACACCCCTTTCCCATCTTGATTTAGATATACACGAGGAGGACGCCCTGGGGCATGATCAGCTAGCCACAGAATATTAAAAGAAATGCTCTTTTCAAGGCAGTAGGCACACAATTTTGGGATGAAACAATTTAAAAACCAGTCTTTAAATAACACAATCGTCATGCAGGCCTTGGAGTTACTCCCATAGTTGACCAGCAGCTTATTTTTGTCTCTGTTTTTGAAATGTTCAGGGGTTTTCAGAATGGTAAAGAAGAAAAGGTTTTAACTTAAATCCAGCATCATTTTCACCAAGCATGTTTCTGTCTTTAAATGCTTTGAAACCAAGCATGGATTTTGCCTCTTTGTGAGAATGATAGCATCAGCAAATTACGTGCTACAAGTCTTTTCACCATAATCCTTACCTTTTCAACTTCTATTTCTTGGGCCCTGAGTGATCTCCATATAGCATCGTGTCTATATTCCCCCATTTCTGCTTGCTCACTTGCTTGTTTAATCTTTTATATCACAAAAGAGACTGATTCTAGACACACCGTACACTAATAGGAAACTCTGGCAGTGTACTAGTGAAGAGCTATAGCTGCTAACCGAAAGATCAGCAGTGTGAATCCACCAGGTGCTCCTTGGAAACCCTATGGGGCAGTTCTACTCTGTCCTATAGGGTCATTTGAGTCAGAATTGACTCAACAGTGATGGGTTTGGTTTTGTTTTTTTTTCTACACTATCTCATTAACATAACAAAGAAAACCCATTCTCAAAAAGAATTATAACCACAAGTATGGGGATTAGAATTTACAACATATATTTTGAGATGGCAAAATTCAATCCATAACATTTCATCTTTTGGCTTTCTAAAACTGACATCCTTCCCACATGCAAAACACATTCACTGCATCACATCACCTCAAAAGTCTTAAATACTTTCTGCAGTGGGCATATTTTTCTATGGTGAATAACACCACATGGGTTCAGGTGTGTTTAATGAATACATAATTTCTGTAATATCCAGTGATTTTTGAAGACTAGGTACTCTTTTTTTTAGGTACTCTTCAGGGAGCCCTGGCAGTGTCGTGGTTAAGAGCTCAGCTTCTAACCAAAAGGTTGGCCGCTCCTTGGAAACCCTATGGAGTAGTTATGTTCTGCTCTATAAGTTCGCTATGAGTTGGAACAGGCTTGACAGCACCTGACAACAACAGGTACTGTTCAGATCCTTGTGTGCTTGCTGTCTCTCTTTATTTTTATTTTTTCTGAGAGAGAGCTGGGAAGTGCTTTATGGTGTAAGCCCTGCTCCATATGCCTCATAGTATTCAGATTTGTAGTTTTCCTTGTCGCTAAGCAATAGGATTATACGAAGTGATTTAAAAATGAATGTCATTTATATATTATGAAATGTAGGCAATCCATAATATACTAATTAAACGTATTGGCTTAGTATTATTATTAGTCCAAATAATGTATTACCTGTCTTTGCTTGCGTCCTTCCTGATTCAATGTAATTTAATACAAAATTAAGATAAGAATGTAAAGACGATGCTATTTTCACCTATTATTTCTCCTCTGGGGTTCAGTAATAGCAACACTAAGTTCCCACAGTTGTGGCAGCTATAATAGGATGTGTATAGCTTATCTGCAGCAACCGGGAAGGTAAAAATGCTAAAGTAATTTGCTACCACAGAATGGTTTTTAAGTCATTTACTTTTATATATAAAATTAATTAAACAAGTAAGATTGCCAGTTGACACACTGGTGATTTTATTCTTTTTGCCTAATGTAGCATAATATTTCTATTTGAAATAAGAACACTCAGTTGTAGCTTGCCTTTTATTTTCTTCTCTTAAAATACCTAAATGTTTAGTTAACGATCTCCAGAATTCCGTGGAAAATTTTTTTTTTTCAGGAATGTGTTTTGTATACAGATCAGATACTTCCATGAATGTAAACCTTGGTCTGTCATAACTAAACTGTAATGATTTCTTTACAATAAAATCCACTATCTATGTGTACTTTGAATTTTTGCAGACATTAAAGATACAATAAAAATGAATGTAGTTGTAAGACATAAATAGCTTTTCTAAGAGTCTTCAAGGTAGAATTGATGCGGAGGAAAAAAGATAATTTTCTATGACAGGCATCTTACTGATATTTGCACAAGAAACAAAGACCATATTGACACATTATTCTTTTATCATACTTTCTGTTAATAAACATAATTATGTGGGATATCATAACTAATTTTGCAATATAAGTGAAACATGAAATTACTGTTTTTTTTTTAATCATTGTAATAACACTCTGTCAGTGTGAATGTAGTTTTGTACAGAATAGAGGACTTTTGCTAATGAACGATTTTTTGAAAGCATTTAAAACTGTTGAAGTTATGATAGATTGCCTTCATATGTTTTATTAGTTCATAATATAGATAAATTCGTATATAAGACCTACCATATTATCATCTAGATTTCTGTTTTTTTTGTTTTTAATCAGTTATAAGTAGCCTTACTGGATGCATGTGCCAGAGGCTGAATGAATGGCATTTAATACATATATAGAGGAAAATATATGTTTAATTTGTAAGAAAATATTAAAGAAAAAAGTCTGTAGTTAATAGGTGATACTATGTCAATTAGCCCTCTATTGTTCAGGTAGTTCTTCTAAAGTGAGAAAAGTTCTTTTACCGGAAAAGAATTGTTGAAGAAATTCCAAATTCTTTCCATGAGTTAACATAATAGCATGTTTTAATTTTAGCACTGAATATCCACCTTTATACAAAGACTTTGTTAGTTAGGTTTCAAAAGCCTTCATAACAATCCTTTCAGCATCATTTTACTGATCATTTTTAAAACTTGCTTCACATTGCCACTAGGTGGAACCAGTAAACCTTATAATTTTCATTAATGCATTTTTGTCCTATATGTATATCAGTATATATATATATATATATTTTTTTATATACTGATAAACTCTTCAATTAAAAAGCTTGAAAATAGTTCAACACTCAAGTTCTTTAACTCCCCATCTCACACAGTCCTGGCCATTTATTGCTCCAGCTGTCTTGCTGAGTTGTTCAAATTCTGTACTAGGTGTGGGTGGGAGACCTAGGGAAGAAGTTCAAGGTCAAGGACTGTTCTGAAAACTGAGTCCAAGGTGGGCAATGACCAGGGGCTGAGGGGGGTTATGTACAGTGGTGCAGGTGGCACTGTATACAAGGCCACTTCTAAAAGGCACCTTTCCATTCTCATAAAAAAAAAAGGATATTGTCAATTTGCATTAAGACCTTTTTTTCTGGGAAGTGTCTTGGGAAACGGGTGCCTTTTTCTAAATTGCACAAAAGCCCTGTATGGGCTGGCAGCAGTTCTGACTCTGGACATTAATAATCAGATAGTTTTTTCCCCTAATAGCTGAGAATAAATATACCACCTTCTGTGATTTAGAGAGGAAGAGAAATTGTAAACCGGTCAACTTTGTCCCTGTTGTTATTTATGATGTAATGATTAAGTTGATATATTCATCAGGAATTAAATGCAGCCTATAGTAACAAGGATCAAAAAAAAAAAAAAAAAAGAAAGCTTAGAAAAAGGAAAATTTATTCTCACACACAAAACACTGAAAGTGGGCAGTGCAGGGCCAGTAAGGTAGCAGCACAAGGTCCTCTGGAACTGACCCCCTTCCATCTTCCTGTCCTACAACCCTCAGCACATGATCTACGTCCTCGATGTCACCTCTTGGTGCCAGCCATCATATCCACATTCCAGAAAGGGGCAAAGAAGAAGCAAAAGATTCACTGCTATTATCTGCTTCCTTTAACCAACCTTTTCTCCCATCCGCTCAGGGCACTTTCACTTATATCTCATTGGTCACATCCAGCTAAAAGGACAGCTGGGAAATGTAGTCTTTAATCTGGATTCACTGCCAGAGTTGTGATTCTCACCTCCCTGGTGACTGCCAAGAACTAGTCTCCCATTTCCCTCATGCCTTAATGTATCTCCCTTTTGCAGTACCCATACTGATCAGGGCCATTGTTGAGGAACAGATCCAATATGTAATGCACAGCTAGGGACTCCATTCCACTTGGAAAAGTTGGGAGTTGTTACCGATTTGCCAGGCAAACTTCTGAACCAAGTAATCACAAAAGGTGGAAACAAACAAAAAAAGGCAAGGAAAGGTGTTTATCGACCCAAGTGTTTCTACTTGTGTTCTTTCTTTAACTCCTCAATACTAACCTGTGAAGGAAGTAATTACACCCATTTTACTTACAGGACATCAGAGGCTTCGTAGGAAAGCAAAGCTGCCAAGGGTCACTCAGTTAAATACACTGGCAGGGTTGGGAGTAAAATCCAAGGACTATATTGACTCCAAAACCTGTACTACAAGAGGAGGTTAAAATAAATATTTTATTCCAGTAATTTATAAGAATTATGAGTGTCAATTTATAGTAGAACTGCCCCATAGGGTTTCCTAGGCTATAATCTTTACGAGAGCAGATTTCCAGGTCTTTTCTCTCAGGGAGAAGCTGAGACATTTGAACCTTGGACTGTTCAGTTAGCCAGGCAAGTACTTAACCATTGCACTACCAGGGCTCCTCTAGTGGTAGTTGGCTTGTTTAATAACAAGCCAGGAGATTTGAGAAGCTATCAGTTCTTCCCAAGTCTCCACAACCAGTTCAGCCTGGCTCTCTGGACTCTGGGTCCATCTCCTTTACACTCCATAAAACTAAACCAGCACCAATGGGAAATGCATTCAGCGCTCAGGGAAGTGCACAACCTTTACCCATGAACCCACCCTCCACAGCATCCAACTGTGGCCCATGCCTGCAGACTCAGTATTTTGAAACCCTCTGTGCATATGCTTCCAAGGAACTCAGACAGCATGTATCAGGGACAACAGAATTTGCCCTTTCCAAGGTCAAAGATCCAACTCAGGGGACCTCTTCACTCACCCTCCTCTATATTCCTGGGGCTTTTAATACACTCACACTCTCCTTCCTTCTACACATGCACCTTCTCTCCCCTGGTGTCCCTCCATTGCACCTACCTTACAAGGTATTTCCAAAGATGAAATAAACCAAAAACCAAACCCGTTATTGTCTAATATATTCTGACTCATAGTGGCCCTTAAGTACAGAGTAGAACTGACCCATAGGGTTTCCAAAGAACAGTTGGTGGATTCAAACTGCCAACCTTTGGTTAGCAGCCAAGCTCTTAACCACTGCGCCACTAGGGCTCCAAAGATGAGATAATAATTATAAAATGCTTAGGATAATGCCAGACCCTCAGAAGTGGGAGTCAGCTGTTATCTTTAAGGCTTGGGATCCCAGCTGGGAAGAGTTTTGATTTGGACAGATTAGATTTGAATGTCTATGAGACTTCCATGTGGAAGAAACAAGTAGAAGGCAGGATTTCCCAAAAAACCTAGAAGAGGGGTCTGTGCTATAGAAACCCTTCGGAGTGAAAGCATTTGTAACTTTGTGCCTTCTATGCTTGCCAATCTCAGTAAATAGAATAACTATCCACCTAATTGCTCCACTTACAACCTAGGACTGGCCCTTGCATGCTCATTTTCCCACACCCCCTACATTCTCTCCATCAACACTTTTCTACAGACCACAGCCACTACCACCTCTTAAGAGGTTAATGGGACAGTTTCTAACTCAGTACCACAACCCCATCCTTCTTCTTCTTTTTAAGCTGCATGAAGATTTTAATTAGCTAAGTAGCATGATGTGATGAGCCTTTTAGAAAGAACTGTCAGTAATTTGGATTAGAAGGGGCACAGCTGAACATGACTGGCCTAACCCTTTGCCATCAAATCAATTCCAACTCATAGCAACCCTATAGGACAGAGAACTCTGTTTCAAGGGTTCCCAAGACTGTAAATCTTTACAGAAGGTACTACCACATCTTTCTCCTGCAGAGCAGCTGATGGGTTTGAATTGCCAATTTTTTGGTTAGCAGTAGAGTGCTTAACTACTGTACCACCAGGGCTCCACAGTTGAGCATAAGTAGCATACAATCTATTAGAAAGCATCAAAATTGTTAGAGAACGATCTAAAACCAATAACCAGAAGACAGTCAGTTGAAAGGAAATATACCTCTGACCCCACCTTTGCGTTATTCTTTACTGACTTGATAAATTAAACTGCACATATCAAAGAAGAAAATTCATTTATGCTTTGAATTATGTGGCTTCTAATGTCCCAATAGGAGTTGCCTCATGGCACAAACGGTTAAGCACTCCACTACTAACCAAAAGTTTGGTGGTTCTAACTCACCCAGAGGCCCCTCGGACTTGGAAAGTTCATAGCCTTGAAATGCTATGGAGTGCTGTTCTATTTTGCAACACATGGCGCTGCCATGAGCTAGAATCATGGCAACTTTTTTTTTAAGGTTCCAAACACACTATCATATACAGTGAACTTTAGTCCATGGATTTATATTTGTGTTTCCTATTATTGAACATTTTATGCTACACATAGGCTCATGGTTGCTTTAACAATGTGCATTTTCCATCTTTCTTGGAGATTTTGATGCTGAAATTGTAATCCTTAACATGACCTTTAGCACACTTATCCTCAGTTTCCTCAAATGTAAAACTGAGGATAACAAAAGTGCCTATATTATAGGGCTGTGTGAGAATTAAACATTCCAGGAAAACAGAATCTCCTTAACCTCTTTACCAAAGCAGGCTTAGTTGACCTCCTAGAGCACTGCTTAAAAAGTATGAGCCAATCATTACTGAACAGATTCAAAACACAGTTTTCCCAGTTTGCCTAACCCAAGGAGGGGCCAGCCCTTTTAGAGAAGAAATATAAAGCTGGCTTTGGCTCTGTTCTTCCCTTTCATCTATCACCATGACCTTGCTGTGGAGACATGGCCTTACAAACAAGCTGCACATAAAGCCAAAAAGATGTCTCCACTTTCACCTCTGAGGAGAAAACAAGCCTGTGTGAACAATCTGTGGCTTCCAAACTGGAGACAGCGAAGACTCTTGGCAATGAGCATCAACAACCCAGGCCAAAGTATGTGTTTCTTCCCATCATAAATATCAGGCAATCTATCTATATGTCAGAAAGAATGAGGGACAAGCCAAGAAAATAAGAAGATGAAACCCTAAAAGTAAATAGTGATATTAAAACAAATACGTCATAACTTCAAGAAGTTTTTGAAATGAGATGGCTTTCAAGGACACTTACAAGTATCCTCATAAAACTGAGAATTTGGTATTTAAATATGTTGTTGTTGTTAGTAGCCAACAAATTGATTCCTACTCATGGCAAACCCACATGTGCAGAGTAGGACTGCTCCATAGGATTTTCGAGGTTGTGACCTTTTGAAAGCAGATAACCAGGCCTGTTTTCTGAGGCTTTTCTAGGTGGGTTTGAGCCACCAACCTCTTGGCTAGTAGTCAAGCACTTAACAGTTTGCACCACCCAGGGGCCTTGCTTCTATTCATGAAAGAGCTGATTGGAACCCCCTCCTCCAGATGACTGACTAATCTGCATTTGAAACTTTTGGATTCCCTCTGAAGCATAAAAAAAAAATTTCTATGAATACTTACATGAATATCTGTGAACTTGATGAGATGCATAGATAAAGGTGACAAGGAGGGCTTATCTAATAAACATCAGTTTCATTCAGATCTCTGAATAAGCCAGAAGAGTGGCATGAACCACAGTGAAATGACACGGGGAGGCTGGGGTGAGACCTGGACTTCATTTTTTTTATAAATTGAATTGTGTCCTCCAATAAGATTTGCTGATGTCCTAACCCTTGTACCCATGAATGTGACCTTATTTGTAGAAATAGGCTTTTTTCTTAAAGGTGTTATTAGTTAAAATAAAGATCCTATTGGAGTAAGGAGGGGTCCTAATGCTAATACCTTCTGAGTGGAGTTTTATAAAAGGAGAGTCACAGAGGGAAGACAGATGCCACGTGAGGATGGAGGTCGATGCATCTATAAATAGCAAAGGAGCTCCAGGAAACGCCCAGGGCTCCAGAAACTACAAGGGAGAAGGAAAGTTCTTCCCATTGAGGCAGCAGAAAGAAAGAGAGAATGGCCCTGCCAATAACTTGCATTTGGGTTTCTAGCCTCCGGAACTATGAGAAAATAAATTTCTGTTCTTTAAAGCCATGTACTCTGTCATATTATGGCAGTCCTGGGAAACTAAGCCAGTCTTTAAACACACACAATACAGTGCCATACCCATCTTCACCCTGTTCCAGACAAGTTTTACTATTTTAGTTTGGAGGCTCAGGACAAAGCTGGACTGTGGATGTGGAGAGATTTCCTAAGAAAACTCAGGCACCGAAATATACATTCATTAATTAATTTCTCCTGAAGGATCAAAATCATCCTAAAAAGATATGCACCTGAATTGGAGCACCCAAATATATAAAGTAAATGTTGAAATAATTGAAAGGAAAAAAATTCTACAATAATAGTTGGAGGCTTCAATATACCATTTTCAATAATGAGGAGACATCTAGAAAAAGGATCAATAAAGAAATAGAGGACCTGAATGATATTTTAAACCATCTAACAAACAGTACAATAGACACTCTTCTTCAATACACTGGGATCATTCTCCAGGTTAAGCCATATATTTGTTTGCAAAGCAAGTTTCTGAACATTTTTAGAAGGCTGACATTATAAAAAGTGTCTTTTCCAACCACAGTGAAGTTAGAAATTAATAACAGAAAGAAAACTAGAAAATACACAAATCAAACAACACACTATTAAAGAACCAGTGAGTCAAGGAAGCAATCAAAAGAGAAATCAGAAAATACTTAGAGTTGAATGAAAATGAAAGCACACTATATAAAAACTATGGGTACCAGAGAAAGCAGTGCTCAGTGGGGGAATTTATAGCAGCAAATGACTACATTAAAAAAAAAAAAAGAAGAACAGATGTAAAATCAATAGCTTAACTCTAGAACTTGAGAACTAGAAAGAGAAGAGAAAACCTAACCCAAAGCAAGCAGAAGACAGGAAATAGCAAAGATCAGAGCAGAGATAAATGAAATAGAGAAGAGAAAAACAATAAAAAGAATTGATGAAACCAGACTCTGGTTTTTGAAAAAATTGATAAAATCAACACAACTTTACGTAGACTGACAAAGGAAAAAAAGAAAGAAGATACAAATTTTTAAGATCAGAAATGAAAGTGGGGACGTTACAACCAACTTTACAGGAATACAAATGATCATAAGAGAATACTATGAACAATTGTGTTCCAAGAAATTAGATAACTTAGATGAAATGAACAAATTCTCAGAAACACACAAACTTCCTACACTGACTCAAGAAGAAATAGAAGACCTCTATAAATGCATAACAAGTGAAGACATTGAATTAGTATTCAAAAACAACCTATAAAAAAAAGTCCTGAACCAGGTGGCTTCACTGGGGAATTCAACCAAACATTTATAGAAGTCATCCCAATCATTTTTAAAATTTTCCAAAAAACAGATGAGGAGGGAATACTTCCTCACTTTATGAGGCTTAGCATTACTCTTACACCAAAGCCAGGCAAATACATCACAAGAATATAGACGAAAAAATATTAAAAAAAAAAATTTAAAAAACACATAAAAAAATTGTACACAGTTATCAAGTGAGATTTACTCCAGAAAGGAAAGGGGGTTCAAATTTGGAAATCAACATAATATAGTACATTAAAGGAACAAAGAAAAAAAGAACCACATGATCACCTCAGTTGATTCAGAGAAGGCATTGGACAAAATCCAACATTCTTTCATGTGATTTTAATAAGCTGGGAATAGAATGGGAATTCCACAACCTTATAAAAAAACATTTTGAAAAACTTTATAACATCATAATCAATTGATCAAGTTTGAGAGCTTCCCACTTAAGATCAAGGACTCTGCCATTTCTTATGGTACCAGAAGTCCTAGGCAGAACAACTAGGCAAAAAAAAGAAATAAAATTTATTCAAATCAGGATGGAAGAAGTAAAATTATCACTTTTTACAGATGACATGATTCTGTATGTAGAAGATCCCAAGGAAAAATAAGAGGCTAATAAATGGATTCAGCAAAGTGACTGGATACAATGTTAATGCACAAAAACAAGCTGGGTGTTGTATATCAGTACTGAGCAAACAGAAAGGAAACTGAGAAAACAATTCCATTTACAATAGCATCTAAAAAAATGAAATATTAGGGATAAATTTAAACAAGGAAGCTAAAGCCTTGTACATTGAAAACTATAAAACATTACTGAAAGAAAGAAGACCTAAATAAATGGCAGGTCATTCAGCTCTCATGGTCTGGAAGACTTAATACTATTAAGATATCAATAATTCCTAAAAAAATCTATAGACTCAATGTAATACCCATCAAAATTTTAGCTGATTTTTTGCAGAAATGAAAAAGCCAATTCTCAAATTTATATGAAATTACAAGGGGTTCTGCATAGCCAAAGAAGTCTTGAAAAAGAATAAAGTAAGAGGACTACACTTCCAGACCTCGAAACATCTTATAAAGCTACAGTAATGAAAACACTCTGGTACTGATATAATGACAGGCATACAGGCCAATGGAATAGAATTTGTTGTCTAGAAATAAACCTGCACATATATGGTCAATTGATCTTCATCAAGGGTGCTGTATCCATACAGTGGTGAAAGAATAGTCTCTTCAATAAATGGTGCTAGGACAAGTAGATTTCTGCAAATAAAAGAACAAACCGGGACCTATGTCATACATCATATATGAAAACTAATTCATAATATATCAAGAATTTAAAAGAAAGATCTAAAACCATAAATCTCTTAGAAAAAAAACTTAGGAGTAATGCTTCAGGATCTAGTTTTCAATCATGTATTCTTAGATATGACACACAAAACAAGAGAAATAAAAGACAAAATAGATAAATGAGACGTCGTCAAAATCACAAACTTTTGTCCCTCACAGAACTTTATCAACAAAATGAAGACACAATCTATAAATTGGAAGAAAAACTTTGGAAACCATGTATTTGATTAAGATTTAATGTCCAGAAAATATAAAGAACTCTTAAAAGTTAATGAAAAGACAACCAATTTTTAAAAATGGGCAAAGGACCTGAAAAGACATTTCACTGAAGAAGAAATGCAATAACTTCATGGAAAGACCAAGTAAATGTAAAATCAAAACCGCAATGAGACATCACTCCACGTCCACTAAGGTAGCTATGATTTAAACAAACAACAAAGACAAAAACAGAAAATACAGTTATTGGCAAAGATGTGGAGAAACAGGAACCTTCATCCATTGCTGGTGGAATTGTAAAAAGGTACAGGCCCTGTGGGAAACAGTTTGGTGGTTCCTCAAAAAGTGAAAAATTGAAATACCATATAATTTAGCAATTCCATTTCTAGCTATATAGCTCCAAAACTTGAAAGCAGGAATGCACACAAACACATATGCACACACAAAGATATATGTATATATATATGAACAAATATGTAAATATATACAAATATATATATACATTCATCATTGTTCACTGTAGAATTATTCACAATAATCAAAAGGTGGAAGCAATCTAAATATCTATCAACAGGTAGATAACATTCAGATTAAAAAAAATGTGTTACATACATGCTATAGAAATATCTGGAATAGCCAAGTTTATACAAAACTAAGGTTATCAGTAGTTACAGGTGTGGGCGGGAGGGAGGGGGAAAGAGAATCTCATTGTTTAGAGGAGCTTCTGTTAAGGATGATGGAAAATTTTGGATGCATAATGATGATGGTTGCAGAACATGGCAAACATAATTTATGTCACTGTATTGTATATGTGAAGAATGTTAAAATGACAAAGGGTTTGTTGCATATATATATATATACCTCGATAAAAAAAGAGTGAAACTCATTGAATGAGAATACTGGGACGGTGTGATGGGATTTGAGTCAACACACAACTGGATAGGCTTTGACTTCATAAACTTTTGTAGGCAATATAAGAAGGGTGGTTGGTCAAACAAATGTCTTGAAGCTAAGGTGAGCTTCAGGATGATATATAATAATCAAGTGAAAGATGATACCAACTTTTGCATGGAAGTGGGTCTTGATAAGTAGGTGATTTAGGAAAGGGTTGAAGCTTTGAGTTAGCACTGTGCAGAATAAAAGAGATAGCTAGCAAGAGAAATATAGTATGATTGCTTCGTGCACCCTGTGAAGGTGTCCATTTGTTTACAAAGGTTACAGTTGCACTCTGCAACACAAACATGGAATGAGAAAGTCACAAAGTTAGAACAGTGATGTTTGGGATTAAAAGTAATCATGCAGCTAATAAGAGAGTTGAGGGATGGAGACAAAAATAATAAGGACTGATAGTGAGATGAAACCATGGGAAGGAAAATTACAAGAATAGAAAGCATAGATTGTGATTTAATAAAATTAGTCCATGTTTCTCTCCCAACAGTAGGAAATTAAATTGGAAGATACGTATGTATGCTTTAAATTAAAGATTTTTATACAAAATTTGCACATATAGTTAAAACTTTTGATTTTGTCTTAAATTTCCCACATAACTAAATCAACTTTTGTCTTATAGATGCAGGTCCATACAGATGGTATTTAATTCTGCATTAAATGAGGAAAAAATAAATTAGAATTCTGGATTTGCAGATTTATCACATATGGAAGAAAATGGAATAGCATTTTTTCTTGAAAAAAGATGAGGAATATATATAGAAACATTATTGAATATCTCTGTTTTGAATCAGTATTTGCAGTCCTATGGACAAAGTAGAGATACATAAAAGTTTGGGAGACTTTCCGAGTATATAAAAATGCATTCATCAATCATTGTCATAATAGCGAGTTGAAGCCTTGGGCTAAAACAGGAAAAGTTAATAGGCTCTTGATGCAGAATATCGTTGATGAGTCACTGCGTCTCCATTTAAGCTGAGAATTTTTTTTTTTTTCTATTTAATGAAAATGTCAGCAAGCTAGAAGTTGACCTCAGCATACAAAAGCATATCACTGGAGGTGAAACCTCAACTCTTTTAGTTAAATTTGTAATTATGTCTAAGCATCTAGAGACAAGATCACAAGCAGAATAAGGGGCAAACTCATCATTATTGCTCATGACCTACTCCAGCAGTAAGGAAGCTTGGAATTAATTACGGAATCAAGATATAATTGTCAAGGTTGGTTGTTCACAGGTCAAGGGAAAAAAAATGCAGAAAAGATGGCTGTAAACCCCAAAAAAAGAAAAATTAAAGGGGAAAATAGAAAGAAAGTAACAGCTGAATAAGCTCCATGAACTAAATGAAAATAGGCAGAAAGCTAAAGCAAAACTTTGGATTCATCTGCCCTGCATCATCTTTAACATTTCAGAGCCAAGACACATTTTAAAGAACCAAGCCTTCAAATAAAGTACTTTACGTAAGATTTGCCAGAGCTCAAAGGAAAACAAAGCTCATTTTACAATTTTTAAATCCCTAATTCATGTCAAATATATCTCTCTGGATTAAATTCAGTCATTTAAAAGCCCTTTCTGTGTGAATTTTTGGAAATGGACAGTTCATTAAGGCACAGTTATTTCTCTTTGAAGTAGTTAAGGCTCCTAGTTTAACAATTCTCCAATATTTCAGCTGCTTTCTGACATTCCAAGATCTCAGTCTGTGCTTGTTTTTGTTCTTTTTTCAGTGTGTTAGTTGCTGGGGGAGTAAACATACCATCTTGTTCCCCCACCCCTTCCTTTTTCCCTTCTGTTTCCTCTCTTTCTGTTTTCTTTCCTTTTTTTTTTTTTTTTTTTTAACACCTCTTCCACACTATGAAAGTTTGGAAGTTGAAGTTAAAATATTCCTAACAAATGCACACTTGCTACATCAATTCTTGGATTCCTTACAGTAATAATATGTTTAAGAAACAGAAAAAAAAAATCAAATTAATTAATACTGAAGCCTATATTATGATACCTTAAAGGTGCTGGTAAGTTGAGGTCCTGAGGCATTAACATTTTGAAATCACCTTGTATATGATAATTTTCTCCTTCATTAAAATAATGTCTATTGACCACTGTGCTCATGCTTGGCATATAAAAATATGAATAAGAGAAATTTTGTAATTAATTTATGCAATTAAATTATTTCCAGCAAGATAGATTTTAATTGCACTTCTAGGATTTGAAAGAGGGTTTTCAAATTAAGGGCATTTGATAATTTAACGCTCAAGAGTCCTGTAAGCTGAATCTTTTCCCTCAGATTGCATGCAATTTAATTAATATGTATTGAATGCAAATTTAATAAACACTGCCTATTGGAACAGAGACTTAAAGTGAATGAGCTTATGTAGTAAATAGAATTGTTGTTAGAGAGACGTGCACATACAGATTTCAATAGAATAATAGATAAAAATCAGGAAATAAATGATATATTGTCGCTATATGCAATAAATGAACTATGATAAGAAAAAGGTTATATAAATAGATAACAATCATTCAGAGTGTAATTTCTGTAATTTATATAACTGAGATTGGAGTGGAATGATAGTAGAAGAGTAATTCTCAGAACACCAAATATTGCTCTCTACAGGGAAGTATCTTTGCTAGGATTAACAGAGTTTAAAATGTTCCAATAAAAATATCATAGATTGTCATTATATAAGATTGAGTTACCCATAGTGTAGTTCCAGACTAGAGTATCAGGTTTTGAACCAGAAAATAATATTTTTGGAACTCAGAAAGATTTTAATAAAAGATAAAAAGCAAAGAGGGGACTCTGGGAACAATAAAAATGAATATGGTTCCTTTTTTCTCCTCTCACAATTCCGATCATTTTGACTCTCCTGAGCTGAAAAGAGGCTGAGACCAACAGCATCTGTTTGGATTTGAAACTTGGGACACTGTTGTGGTATATCCAAAGAAAAAGGAAAATGGTATGAGGTACTCTGAGAGACAGCAGGAAAGGCTGAAAAGTTGCAGAACCTGGGAAGGGTAATCTCGGGCTCAAAAAAGACATATATATTCACTGGATCAAACATAAGTGTGTCAGACCTTTATGATGACCTCTACCCTAAAAGGCTTGACAAAGCCGAAAGTGTTATGTGGATTCTCTTGCCTCACAGACAATCTCAGGGTCTGTAGAATAGTAGTTCCATGGAGTATGGACTCTATTGCCAACTTGGGAGGAAAATGTGACTGAAAAAGTATACATTCAGTTATGACTGCATTTGTTACATCCAATAAGTATATATGAGTCCTTACCTTATGGGCTGTTGGCCTAACAAAGAAAAAATTGGAATTCTCTAGCTTATGAACCTTGCAATTTAGGCTAGGTATAGAATAGAAAAAGAGCAAGAGAGAGAGAGAGAAAATAAATGAATTAAAAATAAACATATACTATATCTTTTTTTTTTATATATCTGGGATGATGTCTTAGGATTAAAAAACAATACTATAAGGGAACAAAAATGATTATATTTTGCTTTTTTAAAAAAAGAGCCATTAAGGAAGCATCAGTGATATGTGATGTTGGAATCTAGACTTAAAGCAAATGAGTGTGTGCAGTGAAATAGAACTAACTGGAAGGGACAGAAACACATACACATTTTAAAATAAAATAGATCCAAGTATAGAAAAAAAAAAAAAAACTAGTTAAAAACAATTTTAGATATTAAAAATTAGTTAATAAAAATGAAAGAACAGTTCAGACTGGGAAAATCATAACAGTCAAGTGCTCTCCCCACCCCACGTCTGATTAACTAAAATTAACAAATAAGCCAAATAACCCAAAATTTAAAACACTTGAATAGCCATTTTAGATAGTTGCTTGGACAACCAGAAATAGAGGAACCAGGTTCTGAAAAAAGGAAACAACTTTCTCTTTTTGTTTTTCCCCTTTCTTTCTTTCTTTTTTGATATGGTAGTCTATGCAATCCTTCATTGTGGAGTTTGATTTGTTATTACATTAAAAAAAAATTACATAAAAGAGAATATCCAAATAAATGCCTGATTCAAATTTAGCTCAGTGTCATTATTAGAAAAAACAAATCCATATTTAAACTAACAAAGAAAAGAAAAAGCTCCCATACACACCATTAACTTATTGCTGTCAAGTCATTTCTGACTCCTAACAACCCTATAGGACAGGGTAGAATTGCCCCATAGAGTTTCCAAGAAGTGGCTGGTTGATTTGAACTGCAGAGTTTTTGGTTAGAAACACACAATTTGAACAGGTTGACAATAAAAACTGTCAGCTAGGATATGAATCAAATGAAATTCTCACATAATATTAGAACATATTGAACATGAAAAAAACTTTTTTTTTTTTTTTTTTTTACAAATTAAACACCATTCTCTATGAAAATCCCTTCTTACTCTTTGATAAGATCCCTAGGTGGTGCATGAGGTTCGTACTCGGCTACTAACCTAAAGGTTGGCAATTAGAACCTAACCACTGGTGCCATGAAGAAAAGGCCTGGTTATCTGCTTCTGTTAACTTTTCAGCCAAGAACACCCCATGGAGCAGTTCTACTTGGTAACACATAGAGTCATCTGATTCAGAACTGACTTGAAGCCAAAGGATCTGGTTTTAAATAACACCTTTATTACTTGAGCTGAGTTGTCTTGTGCTGAGTTGTGGTGAGTTCAGAAGTGGTGGAGAAGAGGCACATGGTCACCACAGAAACTGAGAAATTCTACCCTCTAACTGTGGGAGCAATGAGTTCATTGCAGCCATTTTGGAACAGAACTGGGTGACATCCAAGCAGGGAACACAGAAAGGGAGTTTATCTCAGAAGGCTCTAGCCAGGTCTTTTTAGGTAGCATAAAGTGGTCATGGGACTTTGCAAGCCATGCCAAATGGGAGGGGGTGAGGGAAGAAATTAATGTTGCATGAGAGTACTGTTGAACCTTGCTGAGGCCCAGAACTAATGGGCACTAAGACTATAAAGAGCTGCAAAAGCAACAGGGCAAGAGGAATAGTCCAGACTGACAATCAAATAGGAGGCGGCCCCCCGCAGGACACCATGAGTAGTGGGTGTGCCAATGCAGAGGCACCAACGAGGAAAAGACTAAAAAAAGAACCCTCATTGTCACCAAAGAAAGTTGATTCCCATTGTGCACATTAGCATAGGTGTCCAGTGAAACCCCTCCCCCTTGCACATGCATATTGAATCCCAGAGACCAAGTATACAGATCTTTTGAATTTTCCCAAAATAAACAGAACTAAAAAGTTAAAGAAAAGGTAATAAAATAGCTCAAGTCCAACAGCAACTAGTAAAAAACACAAAAGGCCAAGAGAAGAAGGAATACTCAAAAGGAAAACTTGAAGAACAGGAACTCTCTCCTGTGGAATCCAGAATAATGCAAAGAATTTATAATTTTCAGACTATGGTGCCAAATATGTTCAAGAAAGCAAAAAACACACAGAAAACAAACTGAGTGATTCAACAAGGAATTTGAAAACATAAAAAAAAAAAGAAAGGAAACCGTTGTGAGGGTTAAGATTGTGTGTCAACTTGACTCAGCCATGACTCTCAGTGTTTATATGTGATCACTCCCATGATTGAATCTGCTGTGAGTAGCCAATCAGTTGAAAGGGAGTTTCCTTGGGGGTGTGGCATGCATTGAATAGAAGCAGATGTTATGCCTTTTTTGTTCACTCTGGATCCTGCAGCTGTCTCCTCTTTGTCTGAACTCTGGTTCTTGGAACTTAAGCTATCAGCTTATCTGTTAATTTGGGGATTTGTCAATCTTCACAGCCTGCGAGCAAGAGCTTTGCTCTCCGACCTGTCAGCCTTGGGTTTGCCAGCCCCTGTGGTTAGGTGAATCAAGAGAATCCTCTATCCTTATCCAAGGACTTGGGATGTTACAGCCTCTACAATAACGTGCACTGTTTCCTTGATATAAATCTCTCTCTACATATATTTATACACTTTACTGGTTTTGCTTCTCTAGAGAACCCAGCTTAAGACAACTGCTAAAACTGAAGAATAAAACATCTGAATTAGAAAAAGCAAGAGAAACACTTAATAATATAGTCCAACAAGCAGAAAATAGAATATCTGAATTAGAAGACAAAACATTAGAACTTATCAAGTTTCAAAAGAAACAGAAGAAAAGAACAAAGAAAAGCAAACAAACCCAAAAAGAAATGTGGGGTTCAATTAAGAAATCTAACATTAGAATTATTGGAATCCCAGAGGACTATGACAACAATAAAGGCACAGAAACAATTTTCCAAGAGAGAGAGAATTTCTCAGACCTAAGCAGAGAAATGAGCCTGCAAAATCATAAGCTACATGAATCCCAATCAGAAAAAAAACAAAAAATCCACTTCACAACATATCTTAATAAAATTATTGAGAAAACCAAAGACAAGGAGAGAATTTAGAAAGCAGCAAGAGAAAAACACAATTTAACATACCAAGTGTCTTTCATAAGAATCAATGCGGATTTCTTCCCAGAAACTCTAGAGGCCAGAAGACAATGGAGCAAGATATATAAAATACTGAACCAAAACAATTGCTGGCCAAGAATACTTTACCCAGCAAAGTTGTCAGTCAAAAACCAGGGAATAATCAAGACATTCTTAATAAAAAAAAAAAAAAACTGTGGAATTTGCCACTATTAAACCAGTTTTGCAAGTATTACTCAAGGGAATGCTCTGAATGGAAAGGCAAGAACATTAAGAAATAAGTACAAACTGAATCGATCCCAAATAGGTTATATATTGTTGTTAACAGTGACACACCAACAGAAATGGGGGAGGGAGGAGCCTAACAGGAATAGATTTAATATGTTAAGTTTCTGTGTTAACAGTTATTCTTATGCTAGATGCTGTAGTAATTGTGAGTGATGTAAAGTATGTAGTAACTACTAAGAAGAAACACTCAGGAGAAAAGAAGCAAGTTAACAAAAAGGTTCATCAGAAGAAAAGACCCAAACACAAAAACGGAAAAATCAGTATAATAAACAAAGAAGATACAAAACACTCAAAAAACAAATAACAAAATGAGTGAGATAGACACTTCATTTTCAATAATAACCTTAAATATGAACGGTCTAAATGGCAAAGAGTGGCAGAATAGATTAAATAAAAAAAAAGATTCGTCTTTTTGTTGTCTACAAGAAACCCACCTTAGACAAGGACACAAAAAAACTGAAATTAAAAGGATGAAGAAAAATATTCCATGCAACCAGAAAACAGAAAAAAGAGCAGGATTGGTCCTACTGATACCAGATAAAATAGACTTTAAATCAAAATCTGTTACAAGAGACATAACAATCATAAATACATGTGCACCTAACAGCAATGCACCAATATACATGAAACAAATTCTGACAATCATGAAACGAGAAATAGACAACTTCACAATAATAGGAGGGGACTTCAACACACCACTTTCAATTATAGACAGAATATTGAAAAAGAAAATAACTAAAGACATTGAGAACTTAAATAAAACCGTAGGTCAATGAGACCTAACAGATATACATAGACCACTCTACTCAAGATTGGAATAGGTATTCTTCTCCAGTGCAGGTGGATCATTTTCCATACTAGATCATATCCTAAGTCACAAAAGAAGTCTCAACAAATTTAAAAAGACTGAAATCATAGAAAACATCTTCTTGAATCATAATGATATGAAACTAGAAATCAACAAGATTTTGTAGTTAGGTGCTGTCGAGTCTATTCCAACTCAGAGCTACCCTATGTATGACAGAATGAAACACTGCCTAGTCCTGGGCCATCCTCATACTCACTATTTTCCTTGAGCCCATTCTTGCAGCCACTGTATCAATCCATCTCCTTGAGGGTCTTCCTCTTTTTCACTGACCTTCTGCTTTACCAAACATGATGACCTTCTCCAGGGGGTGATCCCTCCTGATAACATGCCCAAAGTATGTGAGACATAGGAAATCAAAAGAGAAGTGAGGAAATCAAAGGGGAAGAAAACACTTGGTGTTTCTTAAGCTGAAAGAACTGAAGAAAAATTTCAAGCCTCAAGTTGCAATATTGCAGAATTCTACTGGGAAAATATTAAATGACACAACCAGTGTAATATATAAAAACTTGAAAGGAATCATTTTGATATTAATAAATTATTTTATTAGTTCAACAGTCATTTTCATTATTTCTTGATGAAAATTTTTATGGTCTATTTGCTTGACAGCGGCATGGTAGATATGATTGTTTATTTGAGGTTTTAAACTTAGGAATTAATTTTAAAAATTATATCATCCAAACAAGGTAATGATAATATTGATATCTACTAACTATAATAACTAATTGTAGAATTCATTTAATGCCACTGGAGATTTTTAGGTATACATAGAACCTCACATCTGCTAATAAAGCTCATAGTTGTGAAGTTCTGATGACTTAAAAACAATACATGGCTAATTATATATAGGCTAAAACACCATTATAAAGATTTTATGCTAATGAGATATAAAAATATATTTCCCAAATGAAATCATCTCAATTTGAATTGTATTACATATTAATATTTTCAATATAAATGCATCTATTCTCTATCAGATTCAACTATATAAAGGAATAAGCAAAAACAATTTCAAGACATATTACATCATTATTCCCTTCTGATGCTCCTATAAGATCATACTCAATTCTGAAAATTCAGAATAAATATATGTCTTGAACCCATTTTCTATCAAACTGTGTTGCAATACTTGTTGCTTGTCCTGGCAAAATAAAGAAAATGCTCCAAAAGCTTACTGTCCTAAGATTAAAGTTGAAATGTAATTTTGTAAAATTATCTTCAAACACGTAATTTAAAGATATTCTGTGATTTTATAAATATATTTGGATCAATTATACTAAAGTTATTTTTGCCTTTGGTGTTAAACTTATAACCCCCCCAAAATTTTATAAATTTAAATTATAAAATTTAACATAACTAAACACATTAATAAATCTATTAAGAATAATTATAATTATAAGAATCTGGAATCTAGGTTACCATGAAAAGCAACTCCAATAAAAACTAAACACAAAAAAACTACATGTTGGAACCAAAAATGAAGACAAGGAATCAAGGAATAGCAGAAATTTTAGTTTAACTTCATACTTCTGATAATGATCTAAATTGTGATTTGGCCTTCAAAAGTCAATTATGTTAGCAAATCTGTATTAAATCAATGCCTATATTAAAATACAGTATGTATGGAATAATGACCAAAAATCTTAACTAATATAACACAACACTGTTTCCTTTCAAAGGTTTATTATTATTGTAAGATAAGACAAAGTCATTTAAATAGCCATATTTTTAGCACAGAAGTAAGCTAGTTAATATTGCCTTTTGAAGACTAATTGGATTAACTATTATTACTAAGAATCCCAGTAGTATTAAACTTTATTCATCAAAAAGTGTGGGACAGAACACTTTCAAGATGTAACAGCTACTAACTAATTTGGATATTAAGAATTCATAAACATTTTAACAAAGGATAGATTAAAATTAGATATAATCATGTTTACATAAAAATTTATGTATATACGTATATAACCAAAAACAAAACAAAACCAGTAGTAGATTCTGACTTGTGGCAACTCCATTTTTTACTGAGTAGACTGCTCCATAGGGTTTTCTTGGCTATGTTCTTAAAGGAAGCAGATTGGTAGGTCTTTCTTCCATGATAACATTGGGTGGGTTCAAACTACCAATCTTCTTTTTTTTTTTTTTTAATGCTTTAGATGAAAGTTTACAGCTCAAGTTAGTTTCTCATACAAAAATTTATGCACATTTCATCAGCTTCTAACCCCCTCTTGATTTGTAAACTTTCACTTAAAGCACAGTAAAAATTAAAATAAAAAATTATACACACATTGTTATGTGACCCTGGTTGTTATCCCTATAATGTGACAACACACTTCTCCTTTCCACCCTGGATTTCCCATGTCCATTCAACCAGATCCTATCCCTTTCTGCCTTCTTATCTCACCTCTGGACAGGAGGCTGCCCATTTAGCCTCATGTAACTATTTGAACTAAGAAGCATACTCTTCCCTAATATCATTTTACGCCTTATAGTCCAGTCTAATCTTTGTCTGAAGAATTGGCTTTGGGAATGGTTTTAGTTCTGGGTTAACAGAGTCCGGGGGTCATGTCTTCTGAGGTTCCTCCAGTCTCAGTCAGACCATTAACTCTGGCGTTTTTACTAGAATTTGTGTACTGCACCCCACTTTCTCCTGCTCCATCAGGGACTGTCTGTTGTGTTCCCTGTCAGGGCAGTCATTGGTGGTAGCCAGGCACCGTCTAGTTTTTCTGGTCTCAGGCTGATGGAGTCTCCAGTCTATGTAGCCCTTTTCGTCTCCTGGGGTAATATTTCCTTGTGCTTTTAATGTTCTTCATTCTCCTTTCCTCAAAGTGGGTTGGGACCAATTGATGCATCTTAGATGGCTGTTCACTAGCTTTTAAGGCCCTAGATCCCACTCACCAAAGTGGGATGCACAACAATTTATTAATAAACTTAGTTATGCCAATTGATCTAGATGTCTTCTGAAACCGTGGTCCTCAGACCCCTACACCTGCTACACTGTCCCTTGAAGTGTTTGATTGTGTACAGGAAACTTCTTAGCTTCTGGTTTAGTCCAGTTGTGCTGACTTCCCCTGTATTGTGTGTTGTCCTTCCCTTCACCTAAGATAATTCCTGTCTACTATCTGGAAACACTGGGGGTGTAGTGGTTAAGTGCTATGGCTGCTAACAAAAAGATCAGCAGTTCAAATCCACCAGGTGCTCCTTGGAAATTCTATGAGACAGTTCACTGTAAGTCAAAATCAACTCGATGATAATTGGTTTGGTTTTTTTAAGTCTAGTTAGTGAATTCCTCTCTCCTTCCCTCCCCACCCTCATAACCATCAAAGAATGCTTTCTTCTGCATTTAAATCTTTTCTTGATTTCTTGTAATAGTGGCCTCATACAATATTTGTCCTTTTGTGACTAGCTAATTTCACTCAGCATAATGCCTTCCAGATTCATTCATGTTATGAGATGGTTCATGGATTCGTCATTGTTCTTTATCATTGCATAGTATTCAGTTGTGTGAATATATCATAATTTGTTTACCCATTTGTCCATTGATGGGTACCTAGGTTGTTTCCATCTTTTTGCTATTGTGAAGAGTGCTAGAATGATGGCTCATCATTATATGATGGCTTTTATTTCTCTAGGATACATTTCAAGGAGTGGGATTGCTGGATCATATAGTAATTCTATTTCTAGCTTTTTTAGGAAGTGTCAAATTGATTTCCAAAGTGGTTGTACCATTTTACATTCCCACCAGCAGTGTATAAGTGTCCAATCTCTCCACCATTTATTATTTTGTGTTTTTTTTTTTTTATTATTAATGCTAGCTTTGTTGGGGTGAGATGATATGGCATTATAGTTTTGATTTGCATTTCTCCAATGGCTCATGATCATGAGCATTTCCTCATGCATCTATTAGCTGGCTGAATGTCTTCTTTGGTGAAGTGCCTGTTCATATCTTTTGCCCATTTTTTAATTGGGTTATTTGTTTTTTGTTGCTGAAGTTTTGCGGTATCTCGTAGATTTTAGAGATTAGACCCTGATCGGATATGTTGTTAGCCATTTTTCCCAATCTGTGGGTTGCATTTTTACTCTTTTGCTGAAGTCTTTTGACGAGCATAAGTGTTTGATTTCTAGGAGCTCCCAGTTATCTTATTCCTCTTCTGGTGTTATGCATTGTTAGTTATGTTTTGTATTCTGTTAGTGCCATGTATTAGGGCCCTTAGCATTGCCCCTATTTTTTCTTCCATGATCTTTATCATTTTATATTTTACTTAGGTCTTTGATTCATTTTGAGTTAGTTTTTGTGGATGGTGTGAAGTATGGGTCTAGTTTCATTTTTTTGCAGATTGATAACCAGTTATGCCAGCACCATTTGTTAAAGAGACTGTCTTTTCCCTATCTAACAGATTTTGGGCCTTTGTCAAATATTGTTTGCTCATAGGTGGATGAATTTATGCCTGGATTCTCAATTCTGTCCCATTGCTCTATGTATCTGTTGTTGTACCAGTACCAGGCTGTTTTGACTACCATGGGGGTAAAAAAAAAAAAAAGAGGGGGGTAAAATAGGGTCTAAAATTAGATAGTGTGAGGCCTCCCACTTTGTTCTTCTTCAGTAATGCTTTACTCTCCAGGGCCTCTTCCCTTGGCATATGAAGTTGGTGATTTGTTTCTCCATATTATTAAAAAATGTTGTTGGAATCTGGATCAGGATTGCATTATTTCTGTAGATCACTTTTGGTAGAATAGACATTTTCATAATGTTGAGTTTTCCTATCCATGAGCAAGGTATGTTTTTCCACTTATGTAGGTCTCTTTTGGTTTTTTGGAGTAGTGTCTTGCGGATTTCTTTGTGAAGGTCTTTTACATCACTGGTGAGATTTATTCCTAAGTATTTTATCTTCTTGCAGGCTATTATAAATGATACTGATTTGGTAAATTCCTCTGCAAAGTTCTTTTTGTTGGTGTAGAGGAGTCCAACTGGTTTCTGTATTTATATCTTGAATCTTGATACTTTGCTGAAATCTTCTATTTGTTCTAGTAGTTTTCTGGTAGATTCTTTGGAGTTTTCTGTGTAAGATCATATCATCTGCAAATAGCAATAATTTTACTTCTTCCTTACCAGTTGGGATTCCCTTCATTTCTTTATCTAGCCTAATTGCTCTGGCTAGGACCTCTAGCACAATGTTGAATAAGAGTGGCGATAAATGGCATCCTTGTCTGGTTCCAACTCTCAAGGGAATGCTTTCAGACTCTCCACTTATGACAATGTTGGCTGTTGACTTTGTATAAATGTCCTTTATTATGTTGAGGAATTTCCTTTCTATTCCTGTTTTGCTGAGAGCTTTTATCATGGATGGGTGTTGGACTTTGTCAAATACCTTTTCTGCATCAGTTGATAGATCATGTAGTTCTTCTTTTTTTTGTTTAATTTGTGTGATAGAATGCATGGATTGTTTTTATTATGCTAAAACAACCTGTTAAACAAAAATTCCATGCACAGCAAAATTTCTATAGTTTGATTCATAAATGAAGGAGAATTAAGTTATTCCCAGAGAGACAAAAACTGAAAGAATTTGTTGATCACAGAACTTCCCAACAAGAAATACTAAAGGGGAATCCTTCAAGCTAAAATGAATAGACATTAAAACCAAACCTTAGACAGTAAATTTAATCCACAGGAAGAAATAAAGAGCAGCCATAAGGTTACCAAACCAAAAACTACACCTGTTGCTGTGGAGTTGGTTCCAACTCATAGCAACCCTATAGGATGGAGTAAAACAGCCCCATTGCGTTTCCAAGAAACCTCTGGTGGGTTTGAACTGCTGACCTTTTGGTTAGCAGCCAAATGGTTAACCACTGTGCCACCAAGTCTGTGGTAAGGTAACAAACTGCATAATTAACATGAAATAAAGTTCTAATATATTTTTGGTAATTCTTTTTTCTTCCTGTCTTATTTAAAAATCAACTGCATCCAGCAATAATTATAAACCTGTGTTGATAGGCACAGAATGTATAAAAATATACTTTATATGACAATAATAGCACAAAGGAGGAGAGTAAATGGAGCTTTTGGGGAACAAATACATTGTATACAATTGAAATTATGTTGGAGTTAATTTGAACTAAATTGTTATAAGTTATAGTATTAATTGTAATCTTCAGGGTAACCACTAAGAAAATAACTCAGTAGTAAAAGAATGGAGAAGAGAGTTTAATGGTACATTAGAATATAACTGTTTAACACAAAAGAAGATAGCAATGGAGGAGGACAGAAACAAAACATACACAAATCAAAAAATACATATACAGAGAAAACAAATAGCAAATGATAGATGTAAACCCTACCTTAAAATAACTGCATCAAATATAAATGGATTAAACATTTCTATTAAATGCAGAGATTGGTAAAATAGATAAGAAAACATGATCAATCCCCTGTCTAAAAGAGGCACACTTGAGACTCAGACAAATAAGTTGAAAGAAAAGGATGAAAACAAACATATCATGCAAACTGTAACAAAAAGGAGCTAGCATGACTATATGAATGTTTTTCTATTACTAGAGAAAAAGATGTGCATTTTATAATGACAAAGGGTCAATCCTTCAATAAGATATAAACGTTTTAAACATGTATTTACATAAGAAAAGAGCTTCAAAATACAAGATGCAAAAACTGACAGAACTAAAGAGAAAATAAACAAACAATAATAGTTGGATATTTCAAAATAGAACTTTCAAAGGTTAATGGAAAACTAGACAAAAGAACACAAAATGAATAAAAGGTATGAACAATGTTATAATACCACTAAACTTGACAGAACTCTAGAAAACATCTTACAATGATAGCAGAATAGCATTCTTTTCAAATTTACAGGGAATGTTTTTCAAGTTAGACTATATCTTAAATCATAAAACAAATCTTAATAATTTTAAAATGAGCAAAATCATACAAAGTATATTCTCCAATTGCAACTGAATAAAATTAGAAATTAAAAAAATAAGGAAATCTGAGGAATTTATAACATGTAGAAATTTTTTAAAATTAAATAACTAATGGGTCACAAAGGAAATTAAAAAAAATTAGTAGAAAACACAAAGAAAATTAAAAATGAACAACAATGGGTCATAAAGGAAATTTAAAATATTAAAGGAAATTTAAAAAATAGCTTGAAACAAATGAAAACAAAAATGAAACACTAAGGGGCTGGGCCAACAGGGCACTATATACAGAAGCACCACTCCGTCCACCCATAGCAAAGACCCAAAAACTAAATGAAACAGAGACAAACATCAATCCTGGAACCCTAAGCATCCAGTGAAGAGATAAAGAACTCAGCGAAGCACCGAATGGAATAAGAAACTGACAGAGAACAGAGAGCAAGGAGAGATACGTGTGAACATCCCCTATTATCTAACGTAGCATGGATTTGCCATCTTGGACTCCTGTTAGAGATCAGTGCACAGGGAATACAGGACAGCAGCTTCACAGAGCTCCCAGTAGGAGACAGAGCACTTGGTAACCACCAAAATATGTTTTCGCAGCCCCCATCCCTCCCACCCTGCTAGGTCTCCTCCACTTCCTAGCTGGATGTGGTCACTGAGCCAACTGCCAAATGCATGGTCCATGCCACTTGGATTTGCCCCACCCACATGTGACATCGGCAGACAGGGAGTACAGGAAAGCAGCTTCATGGACTCCCACCAGAAGACTGAACCCCCAGTAAACAGCGATAAATGCTTTCCCACCTCCATCCTTCTTTTCCCCGCTCAGCCTCTACCACTTCCTTCTGGCTATAGTCTCTTGGCCAGGAAGCACTGGCTGCAACCATGTGCCACTTGGATTTGCCCCACCCACACTGGCCCTCTCTGTCAATGCAATTTGTTTGTTGCTGTTGTTGTTTTTTTCTGCTTCTTTTGGCTTCTTCCCTGCCTCTCACCACCTCCTACTCCTTTCTCTCAAACACCTGGCTCTGTGTGCCGGCTTTGCTTCTTCTTGAAAGGCTGTGAAGTGCCGCTCAGCTGGGGAACTCCTTCCCCAGTCAGTGCTGCCACACTGGTGGGATACCTGGGGTCTTTTTTGTTACTTTGTTTTGTTCTGTTCTGATATGTTTGTTTGTTTCTGTTTTCACAGCTCGGGAGCCCCTTCTAGCTAGAGCCCGGCTTGGAAGCCACTTCCGTGGTCTGCACAGCCATGGTGGTGGGATCCCTGGGGGCATTTCTTTTATTTGTGTTCTCTTTTTTCCTTTTTGTCTTTCTTCATTTCTCAGTTTCTCCTCTCTCTATACTTACCTTCTTTTCTTGTCTCCTGAATACCTGGTGCTATGTGACATCTCCACCCGTTCTAGCCAGGCTGTACTGTGCAGCCTAGGAGCCACATCCTCAGTATTTGCAACTGCACTGGTGGGATCCCTGAGGGCTTTTTTTTCTTTTTCTTCTTTTTTCTATTTTTATTTATTTTCTAATTTTCATTTATTATTTTTTTTCTCTCTGTCTTTTGTTTCTTTTTGTTTGTCTCCATTTCTTGGTTTTTCATCACCCCACTCCAATGGCAAGCTCCCTTAGCACTCTTTTGTTTTTTTTTTAACTTGTTTTTGTCCCGTTTTTCTTTCCTTTCCTATACCCATCTTAGCTCCACACATCACAACCTCCCCCTTCCTTCCTGCTACCTGCACCGTGCACTGAACATCATACCCCAAGCAGCACAGGCAGGGCTGCACTGACCCCCAACCCACCCTTTTGGCTCCAGTTAGTGCCACAAACATACATCCCAGTCCCTCCACTTCAGCTGGACCTCCCCTGCTGCACCATAGCTAAGTGACTGGCCCTGCCAATTGGACAAGGAGGTAAAAAGTTTCATGCCCACAGATGAGCAAGTAACAAAGAATGCACAGTCCACCTGCTTAGATATAACCAAATAAAACAAACAATAAGAACAAAAAAAAATAAGGTTGAAACAAACAAATGTACAATCAATAAATGAAGAAAATAGCTACTGAATGTCCCAAAGACAGCAGACAACATAAAAACATATTTTAAAAAATAGGACAAGATGGTTGCAGTAGAAATCCAAAATAAAACACTAGATGACTTTCCAGTAGAAAAAAGGCAATAGAACTACCTGATAGGGAATTCAAATCTCTAATATTCAGAGCTATCCTAGAGTTGAAGCAAAAAGCAGACAAAAAAGAGGAAAAAATAGACAAAATCATGAAAAAGACAGGCAAAATCATGGAATATACATACCAAAAAATGGAAGATTTCAGGAAAATAATAGAGGAAAAAATGCCAAAATAAATTCATAACTAGAAATCATACAAAAACAACAACTAGAAATCCAAAAGGTAAACAAAAAGATTTCAGAAATGGACAGTGTCGTAAAAGGGCTTAAGAGCAGGTTTGAAACGATGGAAGACAGTGTCAGCAAACCTGAAGAAAAACACTTGGCTACAGCTTTGTTTGAGGAAAAATCAGAAAAAGGAATGAAGATGAAGAAACCCTGAGAATTATGTGGAATACAATCAAAAGCAAAAAACTTGCCAGTGATCAGAGTTCCAGAACAGGGGGAGAAAACAGAAAACACAGAGAGGATCATTTAAGGATTGCTGGGAGAAGACTTTCCTAAAGTGAAAGTTGAAAAGCTGACCAACCCAAGAAGCTCAATGAACCCCATATAGGATAAACCTCAAAAGGAAATCACCAAGGCATATCATAATCACTTTTGCTAAAACCAAAGACAAAGAAAGAATCCTGAGAGCAGCTCATGAAAAACAAAAAGTCACATACAGAGAGGAAACAATAACACTAAGCTCTGATTATTCAGCAGAAACCATGAAGGCAAGAAGGCAATAGGATTACATATATAAAACTCTGAAAGAAAAAAATTGCCAACCAAGAATAATATATCCTCCAAAACCATCATTCAAATATGATGGTTAAATTAAGACATTTCCACATAAACATAAATTAAAGCAATATGTAAAAACAAACCAAACTTATAAGAATTATTAAAGGGAGTCCCTTGGTTTCAAAACAACATCAGACCACAGCCTGAATCTAGGACACGGGATCATACCAGCCAGATACCAGCCTAGGAAATGAACCCTCAAGGACTATCCAAAATCAAAAGAATCACAACAGGGAACCACAGAGATTACTCTGTAAATGACAACAACATGAGAACAATAAAAGAGGGAATAAATGATAGGTATAGAACTTTCTAATGGAGAAGAAGGCAAGGCAATACCAAGTAATAATAGACTGATTCAAACCTAGGAAGATAAAGGTAAATTTCAAGGTAACTATGAAAAAGGACGTTAATAAACCTACTCATCAAAATAAACAAGAAAAACATCAAGTGTCATTAAAAACAAAATCTACAAAAACAAAAGAAATGAAAAAAAAATCACAAACCAAAGGAATTCAGCGCAGGAGAGTAAGAGGAACAAACAAAACGTCAGCACCACGAATCAAAAGCACTACAAACTGACAGCAATAAACTTGCACATATCAATAATTACACTGAATTTAAATGGCTTAAATGCACTAAAAAAGACAGAGTGACAGAATGGATTAAAAAAAAAAAAACAGGATCCATCAATAAGCTGTCTACAAGAGACACACAATAGAAACAATGAGGTAAATTTATTAAAAATCAAAGGATGGAAAAAATATATCAAGCAAACAGCTATCAAAAAAGAGCAGGAGTGGCAACACTAATCTCAGATAAAATAGATTTTAAAACAAAATCCACTGTAAAAGACAAAGAAGGGCACTATGTAACAATTAAACGGATGATCCATCAGGAAGACATAACCATTATAAACATCCTCACACGCAATGACAGGGCTCCAGAAGGCATAAACTCTAACAGCACTGAAAAGAGAAATAGACAGTTTCATAGTAATAGTGGGAGACCAACAGAGCACTCTTGGTAAAGAACAGGCCATTTAGAAAGAAACTCAACAAAGATACACAAGAGCTAAAGGTTACAATCAGCCAACTTGACCTGACAGACATATATATAACGTTCCACCCAACAGTTGCAAAGTACACATTCTTTTCCAGCACACATGGAACATTCTCCATAATAGATCACATTTCAGGTCACAGAACAACCCTCAACAAAATCCAAAATACTGAGATAATACAAAGTATATTCTCTGACCACAATGCCATCAAGGTAGAAATTAACAACAGGAAGAGCAAGGATATCAAAAATTTGATTGTCTCTCTACGACTTTTAATCATGTCAGTGATGATGTACTAAACAAATTCACCAGAAACTAAACCCTTTGCTGTTAAATTGATTCAACCCGATGGGACAGAGTAGAATTGTCCCATAGAGTTTCCAAGGAGTGGCTGGTAGATTCCAAAAGCCAACCTTTTGGTTAGCACCTGTAGCACTTAACCACTGTGCCGCTAGAGCTCCACTAAATAAATAATGACACCAAATTGGGATATTCTTATGAAATAAAGAAATGGCTATTGAACCAATTACATTATAGTTGACTCTGAAACTACAGAGACGTAAACATAAACGTAAAAATAAAAGCACTGATTGATCCCTGTTCTTCAATTTTCATTTTACCTCTTTAAGGCACTTTTAGTCTCACTTTAATTCGTTCTTTAAATTGCATTGAAAGAGGCATTACGTTAATAGGAAAACATTATAAACATTAGCTGGAAAACATTATAGACTTTAAAAATTAATTACATGACTGTGAAGGACATGAACAGACACTTCACCAAAGAGGATATTCATACAGCCAACAGACATGAAAAGATGCTAAATGTCATTAGCCATCAGAGAAATGCAAATCAAAATTACAATGAGATACCATTTCATTCCCACAATGATGGCTAAAATAAAAAATAAATAAATAAGTGTTGGAGAGAATATGGAGAAATTGAAAGCCTTACCCATTCCTGGTAGGAATGCAAAATGGTACAGACATTTTGGAAAACAGCCTGGCACCTCCTCAAAAAAACTAAAGGTGGAGCTGCCATATGAGCCAGCAATTCTACCCCTAGGTATATGCACTAGAGATCTAATAGAAGTGACATTAACAGGCATGTGCACGCTATGTTCATTGCAGCGCTAGTCACAATAACAAAAAGATGGTAACAATCTAAGTGCCAATGAACGTATGAATGGATAAGATAAATGTAGGGCATGCATACAATGAATACTAATCACTGATAACAAAAAATGAGTTCCCAAAATACCTTGGATCATGGATGAACCGGGAGAACATTATGTTGTGTGAAATAAATCAACCACACACACACACAAAAATTGTATGTTCTTACTTTTATGAAATAGCATGAACTGGTAAATATACAAAAACTACGTATTTTTATACAAATAACACATGCCTTCTGTGTTTGTCGGTCACATCCCTCTCCCACCCTCTCCCTCCACGAGACACCCTTACATGCACTGCTATGCCAATCTCCTTCCACGTGTTGCTCTAAACAACGGATTGGCTCACAAAATAAAGAATATCACCCATGACTACTGTGATCCTTTGAAAATTCACCTTTATGACACAAAACAGTCTACAATTACTTTAAAACAAAGATGAAAATGTAAGGAGCAGGGAAACTAGATTAATGGAAACAGAACAACCAGAGTGGAAATAAAGAGAATGTTCCCACATTGTAAAGAATGTAACCAATGTAACTTAACAATTTGTGTAGAAATTGTTGAATGGGAACATAAACTGCTGTGTAAATCTTCTCCAAAAACACTATAAAATATTATCAATAAATAAATAGCAAGAAAAAAATGAGTTTCTGATGACGAAAATATATGGAAAATATACAGATACACTGGTGTCAGTCAGGAGCCCAGTGAAAAATACAAACTGAGAGACACTAGGTACAGCTCTTCTCCTAAAACATGAAAGAAAAAATAAAAGATACCTTAAAATGACAATAAAGCTAAAAACATAAAGAATATGTATAGGAGATTCCACAGTCATATAAAAGGAATTGCATTTGGTATGAGGAAGAGAGGAAGGAGCAGAGAAGTAAATAATTTATCCATTCATTCATCCATCCATGGATTTATCAAAAATATGCTTTCTAGACAGCTCTCAGTTGTGGAGAGGGTGATACATTTAATTAAAAAGTCTATGCTTCAAATGCTCCCACTGGGGATGTAACGAGGAAAATGGTTTAAGAGTAAACACACAACAAAAAAATTATACAATATGGCAGATATTGATAAGTGCTGTAAAATTAAGGCAAGGGTATAAAGAGCCTTGCGTCTGTGAGTTTCTGTGCGATTGTGATTGAAGGTTGATCTGCTACTTTGATAGAGTGCTTGAGTTATCTGTGAAGGTGGCATTGAAGCAAAGACATAAAAAAGTGAAGGGTGGGCATGTGACTGTCTGATGGAGGAATGAGTGATTCAGGCAAAAGGAAATGTAGATGTAAAAACTCTAAAGCAAAAAAGTGTTTGGAGTGTTTGAGGAACACCAAATGGTCTAATAGAAGTAGAGAGGAAGGGAGAAGGTTAGAAGAGCTAGCTAAACAATAATCAAAGTAACCAAAGAAGATGGACAAATAAATGGAAAAAAAAAGTTCTCTAGCTGAAGATTTTAGTGCACAGATCAAATGAGTTCACATTAATAGGCAACATTTATGTAGATAAATTTGTAATTAGATATATGTTAGTGCTTAACAACAACAAAAAGGGTAAAGAAGAAATCCTACAATCGAGCAGACAGAAATGGAAAGATAATGAGGTTCATATCAGCCTGCTCTGCAATACTAAATGTCAGAAGACAAGGGCTCATTACCAGCATTATGTGGAAGAAAGACTGTGTGCCCTCTGTGACTTGACCTGTCAGACTGCCTTTCAAATAGCGAAGGGCATTAGTTGACATGTAAAGAATCAGAAAGTATGTCATTTCTGTAATCTCTTTAGGAAAAAATAATAGAGGCCACAGGATATTAATCAGCAGAGATGGGGGAGAAGATTTGTAAAACAGAGAATATCTATGAAGATAGTAACATTCACAGAAAGTCTAAGTAATTGGTGCTAACATGTTTATGAAAAAATAAAATGCTGAAAACTTATAAAGCATGAGATATTATAAAAATAGATGTAAAATCTGAGAGAAAAATACTCTTGTTTTGACAAAATTTTGTGGATGGGGAAAGGGTTGGAAAAAAGTAAAAGCAAATTGAATGGCAAGAAAGCAATATTTGCTTGTAATAACAATAAATAATATCAACTGACTAGCTTTACGCCAGGCTCTGCTTTAAAAAACATTTTATTTCAGAGCATATTTAATTCTCTCAATCCTATAATGTATGTTCCAGTATTACCTCCAATCAAAACCATATTTTTCAAGATAACTTAGATCTAAGGAAGGCACATTTTATTCATCTGAATGGCAATAATTTTGCCTATACAACAGTGATCCTGGGGCTTAGTTTGAGAAAAAAAGATATGTAAAGAAAGGGAAGGTGAAGGTAAGATGGAGTGATGGGAAAGAATGGACAATGAAACTCCAGAATGGAAGTGAAAGGGTGACGCTCTGGAGGAAGTAGCATGATCAGTGACCAGCTATCAATGCAGAGCGTCCTTAAAGACTTTCCGTGATAGGGATGACAGACACGCAATTTCCACTTTCCCTATGCCAGGCAGTGAAATGATGCAGCTTCCTCTGTCGTCATCACAAAACTTTAAAAGTCAGCGACACATAACAGGATTGGACTCCTGATTTCTGTAGAGTCCATGTGTAAACATGACAGAGAAACGAACAGTTGAGAAGATCATCGCTGTTGAATTCCGAGGAGACAGGGACTTTGCGCCAGAAATGAATGACATTTTCTGTGCCAGGGCACATATAGATTGGAGGCTTAGGTCGATTTAATTTTGATATTAAGCTGGTAGAGAAAGAGGCATCATGTGGCAATATTTAAAACTAGAAACTCCAACAAATAACTATCTATAAAGATTGTTACCATAAAACCAAACCAAACCAAATCCATTGCCATCGAATCAATTCCAACTCATAGCAACCCTATAGGGCAGAGTAGAACTGTCCCAAAGAGTTTCCAAGGAGCGCCTGGTGGATTTGAACTGCCAACTCTTTGGTTAGCAGCCATAGCTCTTAATAAACTTTCTAGCCACCTCTCAGAGTTGTGGAGAGGGTGATACATTTGACTGAAAAAAATCTATGCTTGAAATGCTCCCGCTGGGGATGTAATGAGGAAAATAGTTTAAGAATAAACTCACAGCAAAGAAACTATATAATATGGCAGATACTAATAAGCGCTGTAAAATTTAGCAAGGCAGGGATATGAAGAGCATTGTGTCATTGAGTTTCTGCATGATTGTGATTGAATGTTGATCTGGTACTTTGATAGAGTACCTGAGTTATCTGTGAAGGTGGGACTGAAGCAAAAACATAAAAAAGTAAGAATGGGCATGTGACTGTCTGACAGAGGAATGAATAATTCAGGAAGCAGGTTAAGTTTGCTTAATATACATTTGACACTTGTCCATTTACATTCAAAAATTGGATCTTCTAAAAAATATTTCTTAGTATCTAAAAGGGGCATCATGAATCTTTTACAGTAGATTATATTTTATAACCCTCTTCTTGCTTTCATAAATTGTATCCAATAATGTCTTTGATACTCAAATGTCATAAGGCATTTTTTTAATTTTAAAATATTTTGTAATAGTGCATACAGTATTTCCTATATTTAACTTAACTCTTTCAAAAATTGTTTCAATGTTTAATTTTCAATATTTTGCTCAATATTCAGAAAATATGCCTTTGTGAGAACATTAATGTAATTATTATTATTAAGTTCAGAAATTTTTATATGTGCAAACATTCCTTTTAAACTTTTAATTTTTTCTTTTCCTTTTGTGGTCAACTGTCTTAGTCATCTAGTGCTACCATAACAGAAATACCACAAGCAGATCTTGATGTGGATCACTGATAGATGAATTTTGCTCATTTTGAGAATTAAACTACTTAATTTATAAACATACAATTATAATGCTCAAAGTGTTACCCATATTTTAATTGAATTGAGTTAGAATGCCCATGTGAAAAATATTTAGTTTCTTTTTCTATTAGTCTAAGTAAGCCAAAAGTCCAAATTCAAGGTGTCAGCTCCAGGAGAAGGCTTTCTTTCTCTGTCCGCTCTGGAAAAAGGTCTTTGTCCTCAATCTTTCCATGGTCGAGGAGTTTCTTAGGTGCAGGGACTCCAGGTCCAAAGGACACACTCTGCTCCTGGTGCTGCTTTGTAGGTGCTATGAGGTCCCAGCTTTCTGCTTACTTCCCTTTCCTTTACTTTTATCTCTTAAGGGAGAAAATGTGGTGGAGGCCACACCCCAGGAAAACTACCTTGGATCAGAGAGGTGACCTGAGTAAGGATGGTGTTACAATCCCACCCTAATCCTCTCAACATAAAATTACAATCACAATATGGAGGGCAATCACAATACTGGGAATCATGGCCTAACCAAGTTGATACATACATTTTTGGGGGGACATAATTCAATCCATGACATCAATGTATCTCAGATTGAATAAATTTTATCTAAATTCTCACCACAACTTATAAACCTTTTAATTTTTTGTGCATATTTAACCATTATTTATTTAATAAAATTTGTATTATTGAATGGAATATACTGTGGCTTTTAATGGCTTATAGTTTCTTTTTTTTTTATTAACTTTTATTAAGCTTCAAGTGAACGTTTACAAATCCAATCAGTCTGTCACATATAAGTTTACATACATCTCACTCCCTACTCCCTCTTGCTCTCCCCCTCTTGAGTCAGCCCTTTCAGTCTCTCCTTTCGTGACAATTTTGCCGGCTTCCCACTCTCTCTATCCTCCAATCCCCCCTCCAGACAAGAGTTGCCAACACAATCTCAAGTGTCCACCTGATATAATTAGCTCACTCTTCATCAGCGTCTCTCTCCCACCCACTGACCAGTCCCTTTCATGTCTCATGAGTTGTCTTCGGGGATGGTTCCTGTCCTGTGCCAACAGAAGGTGTGGGGAGCATGGCCGCCGGGATTCCTCTAGTCTCAGTCAGACCATTAAGTTTGGTCTTTTTATGAGAATTTGGTGTCTGTATCCCACTGATCTACTGCTCCCTCAGGGGTCCTCTGCTGTGCTCCCTGTCAGGGCAGTCATCGATTGTGGCTGGGCACCAACTAGTTCTTCTGGTCTCAGGATGATGTAGGTCTCTGGTTCATGTGGCCCTTTCTGTCTCTTGGGCTCTTAGTTGTCGTGTGACCTTGGTGTTCTTCATTTTCCTTTGCTCCAGGTGGGTTGAGACCAATTGATGCATCTTAGATGGCCGCTTGTTAGCATTTAAGACCCCAGACGCCACATTTCAAAGTGGAATGCAGAATGATTTCATAATAGAATTATTTTGCCAATTGACTTAGAAGTCCCCGCAAACCATGTTCCCCAGACCCCCGCCCTTGCTCCGCTGACCTTTGAAGCGTTCATTTTATCCCAGAAACTTCTTTGCTTTTGGTCCCGTCCAATTGAGCTGACCTTCCATGTATTGAGTGTTGTCTTTCCCTTCACCCAAAGCAGTTCTTATCTACTGATTAATCAATAAAAAACCCTCTCCCACCCTCCCTCCCTCCCCCCCTCGTAACCACAAAAGTATGTGTTCTTCTCAGGTTTACTATTTCTCAAGATCTTATAATAGTGGTCTTATACAATATTTGTCCTTTTGCCTCTGACTAATTTCACTCAGCATAATGCCTTCCAGGTTCCTCCATGTTATGAAATGTTTCAGAGATTCGTCACTGTTCTTTATCGATGAGTAGTATTCCATTGTGTGAATATACCACAATTTATTTATCCATTCATCCATTGATGGACACCTTGGTTGCTTCCAACTTTTTGCTATTGTAAACAGAGCTGCAATAAACATGGGTGTGCATATATCTGTTTGTATGAAGGCTCTTGTATCTCTAGGGTATATTCCCAGGAGTGGGATTTCTGGGTTGTATGGTAGTTCTATTTCTAACTGTTTAAGATAACGCCAGATAGATTTCCAAAGTGGTTGTACCATTTTACATTCCCACCAGCAGTGTACGAGAGTTCCAATCTCTCCGCAACCTCTCCAACATTTATTATTTTGTGTTTTTTGGTTTAATGCCAGCCTTGCCGGTGTGAGATGGAATCTCATCGTAGTTTTAATTTGCATTTCTCTAATGGCTAATGATCGAGAGCATTTTCTCATGTATCTGTTGGCTGCCTGAGTATCTTCTTTAGTGAAATGTGTGTTCATATCCTTTGCCCACTTTTTGATTGGGTTGTTTGTCTTTTTGTGGTTGAGTTTTGACAGAATCATGTAGATTTTAGAGATCAAGCGCTGGTTGGAGAATGGCTTATAGTTTTTAAACTATGCCTGAGATGCTCCTTTTTTTTTTCTGACTGATTTCTTCTCATTTTTTTTACCATTTAAATACCACCACCTCAGAGAAATTTTTCTTACCTCTTCTTTTAAATTTTTTTTTCTTTTCTTACAATATCTTACACACCCAAAAAAAAAAAAAAAAACTAGTGCCATTGACACCCAATTCTTTATTTATTAACAAATTTATGTGTATCTGTTGCTTTATTCATTTAGTGTTCCCTTCAAGACAGAAGGAATCACGTCTATTTTATTCACAGGTAAACCTATATTCATAAATAAACCTAGTGTGCGGTATATATTAAAAATAAATAAATAAATAAGCCAAATGCCCTAATGCTGAGTTGATTGTGACTCATAGCAACCCTATGGGACAGAGTAGAATTGCCCCATAAGGTTTCCAAGAGCAGCTGGTGGGTTACGACTGCCGATCTTTGGTTAGCAGCCGCACAACCAGGGCTCCCAAAGGGTGTGTTGTTTTTTGCCCTCAAATTGGTTCCAGCTCATAGCATCCCTAGGTACATCAGAAGGAAACATGCCCCGTCCTGCACCATTATCACAATCCTCATAATGCTTGAGCCCATCATTGAAGCCACTGTGTCAATCCATCTCATTGAGGGTCTTCCTCTTTTTCTCTGACCCTCTGCTTTACCAAGCATGATGTCCTTCTCCAGGGACTGATCCCTCCTGATAACATGCCCAAAGTATGTGAGACAAAGTCACCCCATTCTTGCTTCTAAGGAACATTCTGGTTGTACTTCTTCCGGGACAGATTTTTTCATTCTTTTGACAGTCGTGGTATACATTCTTTGACAACACCATAACTCAAAGGCATCAGTTCTTCTTTAGTGTTCCTTATTCAATGCCCAGCCTTCACATGCATATAAGGTTATTGAAAACACATTGGCTTGGGTCAGGTGCACCTTAATCCTTAAAGTGACATCTTTGTTTTTAACATTTTAAAGGGATCCTTTGCAGAAGATCTGCCCAATGCAATGCATTGATTTCTTGACTGCTGCTTCCATGGTTGTTGATTGTGGATCCAAGTAAAACAAAATCCTTGACAACTTCAATATTTTCCCCATTTATCATGAAGTTGCCTATTGGTTCTGTCGTGAGGACTTTTGTTTTCTTTATATTGAAGTGTAATCCATACTGAACACTGTAGTCTTAGATCTTACATCAATAAGTGCTTCAAATCCTCTTCACTTTCAGCAAACAAAGTTGTGTCACCTGCATATCATAAGTTGCTCATGAGTCTTCCTTCAATCCTGATGCCCCGTTCTTTTTCATATAGCTCAGCTCACCTTTCCTGGCTAAACAATGCAGTATCTCCTTGTTCCGTTTGAACGACTGCCTCTTAATCTACGTACAGGTTACTCATGAGCACAATTAAGTGTCCCAGAATTTCCATTCTTGGCAATGTTATTCATAATTTGTTATAATCCACACAGTCGAAGGCTTTTGCAGAGTCAATAAATCACAGAGAAACATCTTTCTGGTATTCTTTGCTTTCAGCCAAGATCCATCTGACATCAGTTGTGATATTCCTCTTTCCACGTCTTCTTCTAAATCCAGTTTGAATTTCTTGCAGTTCCCTGTTGATGTATTGCTGCATCTGCCTTTGAACAATCTCAGGAAAATTTTACTTGCATGTGATATTAATGATGTTGTTTGATAATTTCTGCATTCTGTTGGATCACCTTTCTTGGAAATAGGCATAAATATGGATCTCATTCAGTCAGTTGGCCATGTAGCTGTCCTCCTAATTTCTTAGCATAGATGAGTAAGCATTTCTAGTATTGCATCCATTTGTTGAAACATCTCAACTGGTATTCTGTCAATTCCTAGAGCCTTGTCTTTCACCGATGTCTTCAGTGCAGCTTGGACTTTTTCCTTCAGTACCATCAATTCTTGATCACATGTTGCCTCTTGAAATGATTGAAGGTTGACCAATTTTTTTTGGTACAGTGACACAGTGTATTCCTTATATCTTCTTTTGATGCTTCCTGTTTCATTCAGTACTTTGTGTGATGTATAATTGATGTTTATATTTGTTGAAAAAAAGGTTGACATCTCCATTTCTGTAGGGCACATCATCTTGCAGCACTTATTCACCACACACATTTTCTTTGTCTGAACGCCACAATTCATTTTTAAATAATAATTGGATTCAGTATCTGATTCATAGCTAAATCTGTGAATGATTACCCTACCATAATGTATCTTAGCAGTGTACTTTTACTCAGTTTGCTTTAACTTTATTTCTTAGTTTACGTAATTCTTTTGATACCGCTTTCTTTTCTCTGTGTTTAGACTCTGTAATGTACTAAGTCAACACTGCTATGTTCTCAATTTTTTTATCCCCCAGTTTTGAACGTTCATTAATTCTTATCATATAATCAGCCCACTCCTGCTCCCAAGATTGGGTAAACCTACTGAATCAGTGATGGAGTGGTTAAGTGCTTGGCTGCTAACTGAAAGGTCAGCCATTTGAACCCACCTGTTCCTCACTCCGTGGGAGAAAGATGTGGTAGTCTGCTTTGTAAAGATTACAAGTTATATTTAACATCATCTTGTTATCCTTCACACCTAGGAAATGCTACGGTCAAGCTCTACTCTGCCTATAAGGTCGCTATGAGTCAGAATCGACTGGACAGCAAAGGTCTTTTACTTATTTATTTTAAATTAGAAGTCAGATCCCAGGACCACAAATGCAATTGCCAGGAATTTTACGTATGTCATTTAAGTATGTTGAAGCAATCCATTTCTTCCTGAGATTATTCTCCAATTTCATGCACTTCATTGGTTGTCCATTTCTGCTTTCCAGACAAGGTAAATATGATTGAGCTGCTCATCACTCCACAATTTGGAGTCTTATTTGATGATTTTATGGTTCACAATTTCTTCTGCTCTTATTTGTAATTGAATAAAATAATATCTCTATTGTTCCATAAGTCATCACAATTGCATTCTGCTTTTGGTAACCTCTCTTGTTTTTAACACTACCATTTATTTATTATTATTTATAATTTTCATTTTCTGCCAACCACACCCTCCCCCAGAGAGGTATTTTCATAAGCATACTATGCTAATTTTGAAATTTTAATATAAAAAGCACACTATTTTAATTCTTAAAAATTATCATAGTGTGCTTATGAAAATACCTCACTGGGAGAGGGTGCAGTTGGCAAACAAAAACAGAAGACGTGCATTATTTGTGTAAAATCACAGTAATGTTGAATTTTGTTTAGTTTCTTTTTTAATCCTGATCTTTACTAAAAAAACTTCAAATGTATAACTCCTGGCTCTTTGTATTATTTACTCTGACTCTGCATCCTACTAGTCTCTGTTTACTAATAACTTTTTGCATCATATGTATATTGTTTTCAAATCATGCTGTATAATTACATGCTAACTTACATTTTTAGTCTGCTTGTGTTCTTTATGTGTGGAATTTGGGAGTTAGCATTGTAGCTCTGTGACACTGGGAAGGGTAAATCTATTATGCCTAAATTTCTTTATCTGAAAATTACAGTGTTGTAGGACTTATCAAATTTTATTATTGAGTTTATTTAAAAAGATAATCCAAAAATAAACACTGAAGTTATAACCTAGCACAGAGAGAGAGAGAGAGAGCACAGAGTAGAAGTTTATTACGTGTTATTTTTTCTATCTTTCCTGTCTTCTTTTATGTAATTTATTTTTTCTTCATGTAAAGCATATCTTTAAAAATGCTTTCACTGGCTATATAACAGGTTTGATTTTCTTTGAGAGATGCAAATTCTGCCATTTCAGCAAAGGTGGTGGCCTACCCAAATTTGTTTTGTTTACTATCCAATATTCTCCTTTTACCTAACACTATGTTGTTGTATTGTGTGGACCATTAAGTAGATTCCAACTCATAGCGACCCTATGTAACAGAGTAGAACTTCCCCATAAGGTTTCCTAGGCTGTAACCTCCCCACAGAGAAGCCTGTAGGCTTGAACCACTGACTTTTCAGTTAGCAGTTGACTATTTAACCATTGTATCACCAGGGCTTTTGTTGTTGTTGTGTTGTTAGGTGTCATCAAGACAGTTCTGATTCATAGTGACCCTATAAAAGAGATCCTTAGCAGCAGATTTGCAATGTATTATTTGATTTCTTGACTGCTGCTTCTATGGTTGTTGATTGTGGACCCAAGTAAAATGAAATCCTTGTCAACCTCAATCTTTTCTCCATTTATCATGATGTTGCTTATTGATCCAGTTGTGAGGGTTTTTGTTTTCTTTATGTTGAGGTGTAATCCATACTGAAGACTGTGGTCTTCGAACTTCATTAGTAGTTGCTTCAAGTCCTCTTCATTTTCAGCAAAGAAACTTGTATCATCTGCATAATGCAGGTTGTAAATGAGTCTTCCTCCAATCCTGATGCAGCATTCTTCTTCATGTAGTCCAGCTTCCGGGATGTCTTGCTTAGCATACATATTGAATACGTATGGTGAAGGGATTCAACACTGACACAGACTTTTCCTGGCTTTAAAGCACCTAATATCCCCTTGTTCTATTCAAACCACTGCCTCTTCAACTATGTACACGTTCCTCAAGAGCACAATTAAGTGTTCTAGAGCTCTCATTCTTCACAATTTACCCACATTTTGTTATGATCCATACAGTCGAATGCATTTGCATAGTCAATAAAACACAGGTAAGTTTCTTTCTGGTATTCCCCCTCATTCCACATCTTCTTCTAAATGTGGCTTGAATTTGTGTTATACACACGAATTCCTGAAATATACATGAATCAAATTGACTACATCTGTAGAAAGAGATGATGGGATAGTTCAATATCAGCAGTCAGAACAAGGCCAAGATCCAACTGCAAAACAGGCCGTCAATTGCTCATAGGCAAGTTCAAGTTGAAGCTGACGAAAATTAGAAAATTTCACAAGAGTCAAAGTACGACCTTGAGTATATCGCACCTGAATTTAGAGACCATCTCAAGAGTAGATTTAATGTATTGAACACTAATGACTAAAGACCAGATGAGTTGTGGAATGACATCAAGGACATCAAACATGAAGAAAACAAGAGGTTATTATAAAGAAAGAAAAGACCTAAATGAATGTCAGAAAAGACTCTTAAACCTGCTCTTGAACATTGAGTAGCTAAAGCATACAGAGAAAACTATGAAGGAAAAGAGCTGAACAGAAGATTTCAAGGGTTGGCTCTAGAAGACAAAGCAAAGTATTATAATGAACTGCTGACCTTTTGGGTAACCACTTTGCCACCAGGGTTTCCTTCAACCTTAAATGTATGTATAAATATGTTGATATGATTACATAATGGTGTATAATGAGTTATTAGAAATGTAATCAATGACCTACCTATGTTATATAGCATTGTTATAAAAAGCAAGGTACATAGGCATACTAAAAGGAATTGCATTTTAGTAGAAGTTTCTGTTCATATAGAAAAAATTATAGGCAAATGGACCAAAATATTATCACTGTTGATTTATTCCTTGTATTATCAATAATTTCTTCTTTAAATTTATTTCTTTATTTTTGGTTGTTTTTTTTAAAAATAAACATGCATTAATTTTTAAGCCTTAAAATTATACTTCAAAAATTGTGTTGCATATGTATTTTCAAAGTAATTTAAAAAATGATAGGCATTAAAAATATGTTCACAGTGAGATACAGACCTCAAATTCTCACAAAAAAGACCAGACTTACTGGTCTGCTTGAGACTGGAGGGACCCCAGAGGTCATGGCCCCTGGATCGTCTGTTAGCCCAAGACTGGTAACATTCCTGAAGCCAACTCTTCGAAGAGGGATTGGACTGAACTATGAGACAGAAATTAATATTGGTGAGGAGTGAGCTTCTTGGCTCAAGTAGACATATGAGACGACGGGGGCAGCTCCTGCCTGGAGGTGAGATGAGAAGGCAAAGGGAGACAGGAGCTGGTTGAATGGACACAGGGAATACAGGGTGGAGAGGAAGAGTGTGCTGTCACATCACAGACAGATTTGCTAGGTTTACATAACATTGTATAAGTTTTTGTATGAGAGACTGGCTTGAATTGTCACCTTCCACTTAAAACACAATAAAAAAAAAGTTCTGATTTGATCAAAGTATCATCAGTGAATTCTGAGTATATATTTGAAAAGAAAATGAGAAAATCAAATATAAATTTCTAATTTTGAAGGCAGCTGCAGTGCCTCTTACTGTCTTATGTTTCTGAATTAACTAGAATTGACATAGTATAAAAAAAAATTGACATAGTATAGCTTTGGGAAATTACAATCATAAATTGAACAAAAATTCTTACATTTTAATGTTCCCTCTTGACTATAGAAGTGGTTGTTCAACTGCCTAAGGATTTCATAGTATTTGAAGTATTGTCAAAGGGACCATGGCCTACAAGTAGTAAAAATTCTTCCAAAATATCCATTTTCTCCAGGTGTTCTTCACACAAATCTTGTTTTCTACTCAGAAGTGATCCATCCTACTAAATTTTTCAAGATTGAAAAGACTCAGAATCAATGAGTAGAAGATCAAAGATAGTACAGGTTTAACGTCCTCCTTCACTGAAAGTGCACAAAGCGTATGGTGGGAAATTGCCTGTAGGGCTTAAACCAATACTGAATCTTACATTCACTTACCCCGCATTTTAATTTCTTTAAAAATTTTTTTTTTTTATTTTATGGACAAGAGACTATATAGTATATCATTCACAGATTTTGAGTCAATAGGGGAGAATGTTCAATATTTTTATTTAAACTATTACCAGAATATTTTGTTTATCTTGATTCTTTCCTTAAAAAAAAAAAAAAACAACTCCTTGAAAGTTTTACTTACAATACTAAAATCTAAAATAAAGCAACTCGCAATCTGCGTTTCTATATTACAATACCACCAGATGGATGTTGGGCTATCTCAAAAAAATATAATGTAAGTATACATAAAATTCAGCATTTGCCTCTGACGTATAACAGAAATTATTCTATTCTAGCAGTTAAAAATGTACATTCTTACAAAGAATAGGAAATATAAAAAAAATCAAGAATCATAATATGGATAAACGGAAATAATTCTATGATTGAAACCCAGGACTAGTCATTAGATAATCTATAATGATATTATTGAATATTCATTATTATAACTATCTCATATATTCAAATGTTGCAAACTTAAACTAATTTAGAGCTGAAAACAATTATTTACTTGACTGCTTTTCCAGAGACCTTAAGGAAACCTGTTGATCAAGCAAAGCTCAGTTTATTAAACATATTGTAGCAAGGGAGAATACCACCTTAACAGAAATTTTGTGTTGTCTACAAAGGTTGTTTTGATATGGGCTCAAGTGGTTTAAGGAATTTGTTTTAAGGTAAGGAGCTGATTGGGAGTGGAAACAATTCTTGAAGTTGTTTAGGGTTGGTGGACACAGTAAGAGAGGGCTTAAGGGATGTCTTGATAGCAAATGTGGTACTTACTGATAAGCAAGCCATTTGTTCAGGTGAGCTAGCTATTGCCCGATAAAAGAGTTCCTTGTCCAGATGAATAAACTGTTTGCAAGAATTTCCAGAAACAAACAGGAGAGTTGTTTAATGGTTTACAGCGTTATCTTCTTTCTGGACAAAAAATTCTCAAGGCAAACAATCAAGTTTGTGTTCAGAAGGTGTTTCTGTTCTCAATCTAAATAATTACCTTTATATTGATATAGGTAGTCAGACTTGTTGGATTCTCAATTGCTCATTCTCCAGTCAGACATTAAGGATAAGCCATTATCTGGAGGCATGATCAATCCCTACCTGTACCACCATTTGAGATGTTACAATTAATATCAAGTTTCAATGGTGGTTGTTTCAATCCTATAAGAGTCGGTTTCCTGTTCCTTTGTTGGGTTATCTTTTGTGGGATTATGCCATGAACATCGTTTAAGACTACAAATACCACAGAATTTGAAAAATGCAACACAGGTAAATATAAAAAGAAAGATTATAATCAATGTTTGTAGTTCACTCCTAATTCAGGGGTCAAGAGTGACAAAATTATACCAAAAGAACAGATACCACCTTAAATCTGAAAAGCTCATGGAATCATATAAGGTGAATTTAGTTAATTATTTAACTTCCTTTTGATTTCTTTGTTTCCAAAATCTTGTAGTGAAATTAGAGATTTGAGAAAAATCTATATGGTTGTAATTACATTTATTTTTTTGCTCTCTTTCATCTTTTCTTTTTGAGATGGCTAATGTATCACCTCAAAACACCATTGCCGGTCTATTTTGAAACACGACTGGTTTAACTTCATGCGTTTCTTGGGGAAGGAATTCTATGAAACTTAGTACTGTGTCAACTTATGATCTATCCAAAACAAACCAAACCCAGTGCTGTCAAGTTGGTTCTGACTCATAGCGACCCTATAGGACAGAGTAGAACTGCCCCATAGAGTTACCAAGGAGCACCTGGCGGATTTGAACTGCCGACCCTTTGCTTAGCAGCTGTAGCACTTAACCACTACGCCACCAGGGTGATATTCATACTTTTTGCTGTTAGTAAAGAAAATAAAATGAAGAAATCTGAGGACAGGAGAAAACAATCATAAAACAAGGTGGTTTTTATGGGTTTTGGTCACAAATCAAAGCCCACTTTTTACTTTTTGGATGAGGTTCTATACAAATCTCTTTTGCAAGAGAGAAAACTGAGGTGACATCAAGGAATTGCCTAAAAGGAATTGCCTACATCAGTTTACCAAATTTATAAAACCACTAGTTTGTGGGTAGTATCCAATAGGATTTTGTATCATAAAACAGATATAGTTGTAACACAACCAAAAATTAAAATTTAACCAAAAACTCCTTTTATGGGATGTAAAATAGAAGTTTATGATTTTAGCACCACCCAACATGATTGAACAAGGTTGAGTGGTTTAGTTAAAACGTGGGCTTTTCATGTAGTTCCAATAAAGTGAGACAGCTTTCAAGTGTGCACCATCTACTTCCTAGTCCTTGAGAAAGCACTATATCTGTGCTTATAATAAATAAAAATAGGAAAATAACTGTCATTGATTTCAAGCATTATCTATTGAGGAATAGATCAACATGATTATATATAAACCAGATGATATTTTCATAATATTATGCTCTGGGCATTAAATATATATTCTAATAAAGAAAGCTTCCTATACAAGAATTTTCTAATGTAGATTGTTTCACTAACCCTAAGTAAAAATTTAAATTAGATTTCTGTATACACAGTTAAGTATTCTCTATACTCTAAGGAGGCCAAATTAAAAAATATAATTTGGAAAAAAATAATAATTTCTGTTTTTTATTTTGTTTTTAATTGGAAATAAACTTCAATTTGAAAAGTTGAAAAAAAATCTTTAAGTCAAGATATAGGTGAAAGTTTCTCTAGATTGTCTAAAAATAAATTTAATTACCAATGTTTGCTGTCGTTCATTTAGCTAAGAAATTACTTATGAATTGTCTTTGGGATCCCACTCATTATTCACTAGACTTTCATGAATTGGGGTGATATTAAGGGGCTTTTTTTTTTTTTAATATTTTTAGCTAGAACAAGGGAATCTATCCATTCTTTATACCACATTTCCTCCTGAAATTCCAAATGGAGATAAATGCCCAAGGAGCAAAGGAAATAGAATTGATATTTTGAGCAAACTGGACTTTTTGCTTCTTACCTTCAGTGGAGAATCCTGGTAATATATGGAACTCTAAAGAAATTCTTGCTGGGAAAAATTAGAAAAAAGATAAAATGCATGTATTACAGTTTTAATCTGATAAAAAATGATGCAAAAGACATGCTAGTTAGAAGACCATATAGAGCTAGGAAGATAAGGAAAAAAGCATAAAGAAAGACTTTCCCCCAGACCATGAATAGTGATGAAAGAAATTCTCAAGTGGGAGCAAGGCATCCTACCAAGCTAAAACAGCAACTGAATAAGAAAATAGGCGTGATAGAGCTATTTTGCCAACCTAGAAAACACTGGAAATAGAGACAGAATAAGAGAAGCCGCACATCCAAATAATTCAATCTTGAACTGGAAAAATCTGTATGTTTCTTTTGCTCTGTAACCTGTCCTTGATAATGTTAGATTTAACTTATGGGCAGATAACCAAAAAAAAAAAAAAAAAAACTGTATCTTTAACATTTATAAATTTTAGATTTTCTTCAGCATTTTAATTGTCCATCAGAAGTCCTCTCCATAATACGTAAGCGGCAGAACACATTCAATATGTCAAAATTGGAATTCATCTTTCCCATTTTTAGACTTTCCTTCTTCCTGAATTTTTAATTTTATTAATATATGAATCTAGATGTAGACCATAAATGTTTCACAAAAAAACTGAAAATTTACCATAGATGTAAATATAAGATATAAAATTATAAAATTTCTAGAAAATAACATAGAAGAAAATCTAGGAGACCTTGGTTTTCATTATGCATTTTTAGATACAATGCCAAAAATAAAATAAAAAATAATAATAATAGTAAGTGGGACTTCATTAAAACTTAAAAAATTCTGCTTTTCCAAAGACACTGCTAAGAAAATATAAAGATAAACCACAGATTGGGAGAAAATACTTGCAAAACACTTATCTGAAAAAGGATTTGTATCTAAGGTACACAAAGAACACTTGTAATTCAAAAATAACAAAACAAACCAGTCAATTAAAAAACAAAATTATACTGATGGTGCACCAAAAATATATATACAGAAGACAAATATATGAAAAGATACTCAGCATCATATGTCAACAAACAAACAAAAAAACCAAATCCGTTGCATCAAGTTGATTTTGATTCATAACAACCCTACAGGTCAGAGCAGAATTGCTCAATAGGGTTTCCAAGGAGCAGCTGGTGGATTCAAACTGCTGACCTTTTGGTTAGCAGCTGGACCTTTAACCACTGTGCCTCCAGGGCCCCATATGTCTCTAGGGAACTACAATTTTTAACAATAAGATATCCCTACACACTTATTACCCATACCTGTTGCCTTTGAGTCAATTTTGACTCAGAGTGACCCTACAGGACAGAATAGAGCCACCTATTGGAAAGGGTGAAATACAAAACACTGGCAACATGAAATGCTGGTGAGGATGTGGCACAACATGATCATGTATTCGTTCCTGAGGTTGTGGAATGCGTAGTTGTACTGGCACTTTGGAAGACAGCTTTGCAGGTTCTTATAGGCCTAAACATAGTATTACCATATGATTCAGCAATCATGCTCCTTGGTATTTACACAAATAAATTGAAATTTATGTCCACAAAAAAAAAAAAAAAAACTGCACTTAAATGTCTATAGCAGCTTTATTCATAATTGCCAAAAGATGGAAGCAACTAAGATGCCCATCAGTAGATGAATGGATTAAAAAAAAAAACACCGTGCTATATCCAAAGAGTGGAATATTATTCAGCAATAAGAAGAAATGAGCTAACAAATCACAAAAACACCTGAAGGAGCCTTAAGAGCATATTGCTAAGTGAAAGAAGGCAGTCTGAGAATACCACACACTCTATGATTCCAACTATATGACATTCTGGAAAAGTGAAAATTATAACAGTTGCCATCAAGTCAGCTCCAAACCAGGATGACCCCATGTGTACTAGAGTAGAACTGTGCTCCTTACAGTTTTCAATGGCTGATTTTTCAAAAATAAATGGCCAGGGCTTTCTTCTAACGTGCCTCCGGGAGGACTCAAATCATCAAACTTTTGGTTAGTAACTAAGCTCAACAATCGTTTTGGACTTTAGGCAAAACTATAGAAACAGTAAAAAGATGGGTAGTTGCCAGAGGTGGAGCATAAGAGATTTGGGGGCAACAAAATTAGTCTGTATGATGATGTAGTGGTTGCTACATGACACTATAAATTGTCAAAAATCCGTAAAACTGTAAAACACAGAGTGAACCCTAATGTTATCTATAGACTTCAGTTAATAATCATGCATCAATATTCACTCACCTATTAAAACAAATGTACCACACTAATGCAAGATATTAGTAATACAAGAAACCATGTGTTGGGGACAAGGAGTATATGGGAACTCTATGTACGTTCTGCTCAATTTTTCTATAAATCTTAAACTGCTCTACAAGATAGCCTATTAATAATAACAATAATAAAAAAATTACTGGTTGACATAGGTCATGTACAAGTAATAACAGTATCCTGAAGGTATTTTGTTGAGACACACTTTGTGGTGAAGTACCAGTAGAAATCCTTGTTAGCATGAATTCTTATAATATGTGATCATGAAAACAACTGTAATTTTAGACACTGGCAAGCAGAAGAGATTATTTGGGTTGATAGGCAATACCAAAATGACTGCAAACTTTTCTGTGAAGACACTTCCCAATTTTATGCAAACTACTTAATTTTATTGAACAATGAAGGGAACACCTCACCCCTTATATAAAAATATAGAAGCTGAAACTGAAGAACCGGGATGTGCTCACAATACCTCTGGTGGAGACTCCAAGAGCATTTTCAGTGGCATTATTTAGTGGCTCAGAAATGGTAAACAAACTTTTTGAGAATATTAGATGTTGGTTCAGCATAATGTTATCCCAATAAGCGATACAGAGAAAAATCAAAAAAGATAAAAATCTCTAATGAGAAACTTGGGGCTTAATAATGAGATGCTGTATTGGAAGGGCCCAAAGTTATAGCTAAATGATTAATTGAAAAATAAGACTACAGAAAATGTTCTCTGGTTGAATCCACTTAAGTAGTTATCTTAATTGTGACAAATATTATGTGAAAGGTGGACCTTGTCCCGTCCACTCAGAAGTTAGGTGTCGGCCAAATCTGCACTTCACTCAGTGTGACAGGATATGCCAAATGGGAATCTTTGGAAGTGTCAAACCCCTTCTTTGTAGAACTGTAAAAAACCCATTGCCATCAAGCTGATTCTGACTCATAGCAACCCTGTAGGACAGAGTAGAACTGCCCTATAGAGTTTTCAAGGAGCACCTGATGGATTCAAACTGCTGACCTTTCGGTTAGCAGCCATAGCTCTTAACCACTATGCCACCAGCATTTCAGTATAGAACTATAGAAAATATTAAATAATAAAGAATATCAGGAAGGTAATATGAGTTTACTGCTTATATCATTCAGGGCTGACTCAAAGAAGCCCAAGTTGATCATTGCAACACCAAACACCTCTGATTATAAGAGTGATTGAAAGAGGGATAGCAATTCCCATTAATTTCCTTTTGTTTTTAATAGCCTCATCACAAAAGTATACAAGACAGTTGATTGGTAAAGGCTGACTGTAGAATATTAGGACTTAGAAAAGGCAGTTTTCATTGTCTCTTTGATATAAGATATGATAAATATGTAAGAAAGGTACAACATACCAGGGGTGATGGTATGTTGTAATAGATTTAGCCAAAAATTTTTTTCCATACTGATATTGTCAGACAATTATCTTCACATGGAATGACCCCAGCAATTTTATGTAACCTCTATAAAAAAAAAATAGGATATTTAAATTTACTGGAACTCTGTCATGATGTAGTGCAGCATTTCTTTGCCATTAACAGTAACTTTTACCATGAAGACTAATTTTGTACACAATATTGTTGATATGACAATTGCTGCCTCACAAGATGACAGCATAACACACCAAAACTAAACCCACTGCCATCAAGTCGATTCCAACTCATAACGACCCTAGTGGACAGAGCAGAACTGCCATACGGTTTCCAAGGAGCACCTGGTGGATTCGAACGGCTGATCTTTTGGTTAGTAGCTGTAGCTCTTAATCACCATGCCACCAGGGTTTCCAAATGTAGTGACTAAATAAAAAACGGTGGCCAAATGAAACAAACAAAAAAAAAATACTTGGAATTTTAAAAACAGGAACTGGTTGGTAGACTTAAGTCCAAAGGCCTTCCTAGTGACTCCTAATCTCAAAGAAATACACTTGTTATTCCAACTACAGCCACTAGGAAGAGTACTTTCAGAAGACTGGCAACAGCTCACCTACCATAATGAAATTATTCATTGATACAATAAACACATTTCTAACTAGATGGGACATTTTGTAAATCAATAACTGTGGGGATAATCTTACATTATTTCCTCAGAAAAACTATTAGATACAGCTATCAGTATAAAATATAAAGTTTTGAAAGGTGAGTAGTTTAAAGGATTAGAAGACTCAGCTGGGGGCAGAGTATTTATAGGAACAATGGACGATAAGCTTGAACTGTGGAAGGTTATCTATGTATATAGTGAAATTTATTTTTATATTATTATGGCTTGAGAACCATAGGTCAAAAAAAAATTAATTTTCCTGTGGTAAAACTGATAAAATTTGGGCAAATAATTGAAAAAGCTCATCTCATTCCAATCAGAGATAAGTTGGAGATGTAACATAATAAAACCTTCAAGCCTGTGTTGTTGTGAAATGGTAGTGTGATAAATATGATATGGTTCACCTAAAAATAACTTGGAATATATAATTTTCTAAGCAATGGCCTCTAGTAAATAACTCAGGAACTGGAAATATGTAATATACAGGGAATGATGATTTTTGGGGAGAAAAATTACAATACTTTAATTTTTTAAGCAGATTTTTTGATGTATAATTGATATACAGTAAACTATACATATTTAAATTGTACACTTGATAGTTTATAATAATGTTATATGTGTCAAAACTTATCAAATTCATATGTACCATATATATATATATATATCTATATATATGCTTATATGCCAAAACTTAACTAAATTTGGCTTGTGTACCTGAATATCAACACAATTATTTTGAGGTTTATTGATATTCTTGAGTGTTTCAATGTTGTTGTTGTTGTTATTAGGTGCCACTGAGTAGGTTCCAACTCATAGCAACAGTATGTTCAGCAGATTGAAACACTGCCCTGTCCTGTGGCATGCCCAAAATTGTTTTTACTCTTGAGCCCATTGTTGCAGCCGCTGTGTGAATCCATCGTGTTGAGGGTCTTCCTCTTTTTCATTGACCCTGTACTTTATGAAGCATGATGTCCTTCTTCAGGGACTGATCTCTCCTGACAACATGTCCAAAGTATGTAATACATAGTCTTGCCATTCTTGCTTTTAAGGAGTATTCTGGTTGTACTTCTCCCAAGACAGATTTGGTCATTCTTTTGGGAATCCATGGTGTATTCAATATTCTTCTCCAACACCACAAATCAAAGGCATCAATTCTTCTTCGGTCTTCCTTATTCATTGTCCAGCTTTCATATTCATATGATGCAACTGAAAATACCATGGCTTGGGTCAGGTGCACCTTAGTCTGAAGGTGACATCTTTGCTTTTCAACACTTTAAAGAGGTCTTTTGCAGCAAATTTGCCCAATGCAATGCATCTTTTGATTTCTTGACTGCTGCTTCCACTGTTGCTGACTGTGCATCCAAATAAAATGAAATCCTTGACAACTTCCATCTTTTCTCTGTTTATGTTGCTTATTTTTCCAGTTGTGAGGATTTTTATTTTCTTTATGTTGAGGCATAATCCATACTGAAGACTGTGGTCTTTGATCTTCATCAGTAAGTGCATCACGTCCTCTTCACTTTTAGTAAGCAGGGCTGTGTCATCTGTGTAACACAGGTTGTTAATGAGTCTTCCACCAATCCTGATGTGCCGTTCTTCTTCATATAGTCCAGCTCCTTGGAGTATTTGCTCAGCATAAAAATTGAATAGGTACGGCAAGAGGTTACAACCCTGACGCACACCTTTCCTGACTTTAAACCATGCAGCATTCCCTCGTTCTGTCCTAAAAACCGTCTTTTGATCTATGTACAGGTTCCTCACGAGCACAGTTAAGTGTTCTGGAATTCCCATTCTTTGCAATGTTAGCCCTAATTTGTTATGATTCACACAGCCAAATGCCTTTGCATAGCCAATAAAACACAGGTAAACATCTTTCTGGTATTCTCTGCTGTCAGCCAAGATCCACCTGACATCAGCCATGATACCCCTGGTTCCACGTTCTCTTCTGAATCTGGCCTGAATGTCTGATAGTTTCCTGTCGATATACTGCTACAGCCGCTTTTTAATGATCTTCTTCGAAATTTTGCTTGCATGTGATTTAAATGATGTTGTTCAATAATTTCCACATTCAGTTGTATCACCTTTCTTAGGAATAGGCATAAATATGGGGCCTGTCGCAGGAGAATAACTTTAAGATTAGAAGGCTGATCTTATGCGGGGGATATCGGCAAACATGTCCATACTCTCTTCTGAAGAGAGGAACTGTCATTATTATCCTGGTCAGGAAACAAATCATCTCTATCCTTCAAAGGATGCACAGTGTTTGTTTTCTTAGGCTGTTTGTTACACAAACATTCTTGAAATGATTGCCATAGGGAAAAAATAGCTGTCAAAATATGCATAGAAACATCATAGAAAATTGCCTCCCAAGATGATATCCCAAATTAGAGGATCCCTTTCTGGGTATAGGCATATTCAGTGACCAAAGTGTCTTAATAAGTTTTGTCTAGTTGAGAGAGGTAGAGCAATAAATCATTTTGAGTTTATTTTTGAGCAGGTTGCCTTGACACCCAAAAATTTCAGATGTCTATGGATGACAGGGAGGGTGGAAGATCCATTGAATAATTTGACTGCCCTTCGATTGTTTTATGGCTTTTCAATAAAAAACACAACATTGTCAGTCTGAAAATAGACCACAAAGCAAAATATATGACATCAGTTAGTTTCAAAGGTCTCACTTTACAACAATAAATTGATCAGACTGGAACAACAACGTTAACAGTGGTGAAGTATCAAAAATATCTCTGTGAGGAGATCAAAGTCTGATTTACTGAATCTGTCAGGTTTGCATGTGTCAATGCTTCATGTAATATGGTCTCCCTCACTGCAAGTAAATTTGGTCAACTTTTTGCAAGAGTTAAAAGTCTGGAATACACTATCAACTTCTGCATCGGAAGACTATATAGCTCTTTACTTTGCTCTAAGATAGTTGATGTGTTGCTATGCCTGATACAATTATGGATCCAAATATCAATAACAGCATTTTGGGCAGTCCAAACTCAATGAGTAGTTTGAGCCTATTCATTTTCATCAGAGAATTAACCCTAACCATGGATATTTGCAAGAGTAACTCAGATGATATGATCTGTATCCATGACTTGTTTCCAGACTTCTTGGCCCAAAACAGGGGTATCTTTGTTCTGCAGTTTTGTAGTTTCCCATACTACAAACAACTAGGTCATTGGCAATAGCCCATCAAAGAGTAAAAATATAGCTAAGTTCATGAAGAAGGATATTGACCAAAACTAAGACAGTGACTTTGATTTATGACTTTCACTTCTGCATAGCTTTCACTACAGTTAAAATTGAGCATCAGACATCAGGCTTCAGCTTGTTTGAACCATCAGTTAACAAAGCCCAGTTAATAAGAAGAATTTCTATGCATATAGGGCCCCATTGAGCGAGTGTCTTTCCTCCAAGATTTGGAGTGAAGGGTTGCAGTTCAGAAAAAGCAGTAGCTGCCACTTTTTCAAGTGAAGTGAAGGTGCTGCTGGGACCAAGCTGGCTGCTTTGTTTTCCATCTGACAGTTTCATTTTACAAGTGCAGCTATTGGGCTTTTGCCACCTTCCCAGACATTGAGTCTGATTTGACCTATTTCAACATAGGACTATCAGACTAGAGAGTCATAAGGGCTCCATAAGTCAGATGTTTAGTTTAAAAATGAATCCAGTATAAAACTAACCATTTATTTTGCAATGTGATATATATATATGGCATCAGGATCAGGGAAACAACAGGAGCATAAATCTACAGGCTAACTCCAAGTAGAGGGGTTTCTCCCTATCTCAGAAACTCAAATCGGACTCTAAAGTAGAAAGCCACAATTTGCTGAACAGTTTCTAATATATTCTGTTGGTTTGGGTCCCACTCTAAAAATACAGATTTGTAGACAAAGTATAATACTCATACACATCATTTAATGATGCAAAAATATGTATTTTATACACCCAGTTGATGGCTTTCAAATATTATTTAAAAACCACTTAACTAACAATATGAATCTAAAGATCACCCCTATAAAAATTGCAGAGGTGTTGATATGACAATATTAAAAATATTTCATTAGTCTATATCCACTGAATATTCAATTATCAATAATATTTAGTTCATTTGCTAGAACTTCTACACAGTTCTCTAGGCCTATAGTGGATTTTATTGTTTTTTCCCCATATTTACACCTATTTTTCAGTTTCCCAATGGAGCCAATTGCAAAAGCACAGGATAAAAATGCTTTGACCATTTTTTAAATTTAGATAAATCTTCAAAGTGTGAAGTGTTCTAACCATCTTTTCCATTCCTGGAACAACCAGTATTCTTTGCCTTGTACATAACAGGCTCTCAACAAATATTTATTGAGTTCAACAGTTATGAGAGGGGTATAGAAAATAATTTGGCACTTCTTAGCAATATTTCTGTCCTTTTCAATTTACTTATGACTATTTTCACAGCAAAAAAAAAAAAAATGTCAACAACAAATTAGCCTGTTCTCATCCCTGTAATAGTTATGTGGAAAGGGGAAAGATGTAGCAGATGGGAATCCCAGTTTTGACATGAAAACTAAAGAGCTATGCAGTGTTTTCAGGAAGTCGGTTTCCTTTGGTGTTTTCATATAGTGAAGGGAACAAGTTGGGGCAGCAATACATTTGATTCAGCTCCAGAAGATGCAAACTTCACACAAGGAGAGGTGTCAAAATGAATCAGACTCAATAACAACCACCAAAGCTTGTTCTGGCATGTCAGTCACAGAGCCCATTGGACAAAAAATTCAAGTCCATTGGACTATGGAGATGTACTACAAATCTGGTGGAGAAAGTCGTGCTTCTCCTTATCTTTGTATTATGTATTTTAAATTAAAAACAGTATAGTCATTTCTACGATGGATCACACTAAATGTTTCATTTTTTTAGTGTACTATGAAAGTTTGACAATGGTCTTTGATGACTGGTAACCCAAAATGCCTTTGCGCTTTTGATACTCTATATAATCTATATGGGGGTACGCTCCTGCAATATATGGTCCTGAACATCCATATGCCTAAGTGGATTATCACAGATATCAAACAGAGGACAGTTGTCATTTAAGAGAGTAAGAAGAAAGGTGATTAGTTATTAGATAGATGTGGGGAAAAGAGTAGGTAGAAGTCAAAGATAATCTTTACCCAATTTCCATATTTGCTTCATGTGTCTTTGAGGCAAGGTCTCATGAAAATGAACTCGACTTGATTTCTCTATCTTTAGTATATATGACGTAAGTTTGTGATGTCTAAAATAAATTTTAAATAAAAGTGTCCAGGCAATATCCAATACTATTTGTGTAAATAACATAACATCATATTTCCTAGGTATCTTACATTTATTTTTTGTATTCCTCAAAACAATCCTTCAAGGTAAGGGCAATGAAGGGGAGATTAAATACTCAAATAATTTTATATAGGTAGCAAGTATTGGTTCAGGTAGTCAAACATACACCAAGAAAGAAACATAGTCTACCTTTAATTAAAGCTCATGTTATTTCATTTAAATGACATTCACTTTTAAAAAGCATACTCAAAGCATATTCAAATAAGTATTATAGTATGCATATCCTAGATTATTTTTAATTTTATTTTATCATAGCATAACAAAATCTATCAAAAATTATTTTGCACAGATTCTCAGCATTTACCCTAAATTTAATGATACTCCTGCACTAACTATCCAATAATCACATCATTTTCTTTCCTAATTTTCATCTGAATTGTTTCTTTCTTCTTCGATACCAGGACCTAGGGACACTATAGTGCAGTACAGGGCAGTTCTACTCTGTCCTGTAGGATCGCTATGAGTTGGAATCAAATAGATGGTAGTTTTTTTTTTTTTTTAAATACTCATCCTGCTAGAAAACCTGGTGTAGCAGCATATAAGCACTTGGCTGCTAACTGAAAGGCCCACTGTTAGATCCCATGAGCTTCTCCACAGGAGAAAGATGTGGCAGTCTGTTTCCATAAAGATTAAAAGAAATAAAAAGTTTCTTTTTTTTTTTTTTTTTTACTGGAAACCATATGGGGCAGTTCTGCTCTGTCCTATAGGGTCACTGTCTTAGTTATTTAGTGCTGCTATAATAGAAATACCAGAAGTGAATGGACTTAACAAACAGAATTTTATTTTCTCACAGTTTAAACCAAAAACCAAAAAAACAAACCCAGTGCCAGTGCCATTAGGAGGCTAGAAATCTGAATCCAGAGCACCAGCTCTAGGGGAAGGCTTTATCTCCCTGTTGGCTCTTAGGTAAGATCCTTGTCTCTTCAGCTTCTGCTTCCTGGTTCCTTAGAGATCTCTGCTGGTCTTGGCCTTCTATCTTACCCCATCTCTACTCTGCTTCTCTGTTTAATCTTTTTTATATCTCACAAAGATTGACTAAAGGTATGTCCCACTCTAATCCTGTCTCATTAAAAAAACAAAGACAACCCATTCCCAAATGGAATTATAACCACAGGTGTAGAGGTAGAATTTGCAAAATATGTTTTGAGAGACATAATACAATCCATAACAGTTCTTATGAGTCAGAATGGACTTGGTGGCAAAAGTTTAATTTATACTCATCCTGAAAGGTTGACCGTGCATATCATTTCCTTCATAAAGATGAGATCATCACAGCTTGTTGTCATTGTTGTTAGACGCCACAGGTAGGTTGCTACTCATAGAGACCCTACGCATAACAGAAGGAAACATTGCCTGGTCCTGTACCATTCTCACAATAGGAGTTATGATTAAGTCCATTGTTGCAGCCACTGTATCAATCCATCTCGTTGAGGGTTTTGCTCTCTTTCACTGACCCTCTATTTTACCAAGCATGACGTCCTTCTCCAGGGACTGGTCACTCCCAATAACATGTCTAAATTATGTGAGATACAGTCTCACCGTCTTTGCTTCTAAGGAGCATTCTAGTTGTACTTCCTCCAAGACAGATTTGTTCTTTGTTTTGGCCGTCCATGGTATATTCAGTATTCTTCACCAATACCACATATCAAAGGCATCAATTCTTCTCCCAAATTCCTTATTCATCCTACAGCTTTCATATGCATATGAAAGGCAATTGAAAACACCATGGTTTGGGAGAGGTGCGTATTAGTCTTCAAGGTGATATCTTTGCTTTTCAACACCATAAAGGGGACTTTTGCAGCAGATATGCCCTACACAATGTGTCTTTTGATATTTTGACTGCTGCTTCAAAGGATGTTGACTGTGGGTCCAAGTAAAATGAAATCCTTGACAACTTCATTCTTTTCTCAGTTTATTATGACGTTGCTTATTGGTCCATTTGTGAGGACATTTGTTTCGTTTGAGGTATAGTCCATACTTAAGGCTGTGGTATTTGATCTGCTTCAGAAAGTGCTTCAAGTTCTCTCCACTCTCAGCAACCAAGGTTGTGTGTCATCTGCATAAAGCAGGTTGTTAGTGAGTCTGCCTCCAATCCTGATGCCCAGTCCTTCTTCATATAGCCCAGCTTCTCCTATTATTTGCCAACATACAGATTGAATAAGTATGGTGAAAGAATACAATCTTTTCTTTTTTTTTCCAGTTTCCAATTATGTTTATAAATAAATTGTGCATTTATAAAAACCTTACAAATCTGTTTTTTCTAGGAAGACGTTATAGGTAACAATGTAACACATGTAGCAAAAAAAAATCTTACAATCACAATTAGATAAACTAAAAGGCTACACAATTCAATAAGCTGATGGCTATATCAGGTAAGGAATTTTATTTATAAAGACTTTCATTTTTCATGTTTGTAACAGCACCATGTCTTTTTTTCATTCCAACATATAGCTTGTGTAAGTTTTATCTGTTTTTTTTTTCTCAGCTGTAATCTTTTTCTTTTTTTAATTTTTATTTTGCTTTAAGTGAAAGTTTACAAATCAAGTCAGCCTTTCACACAAAAACTTATATACACTTTGCTACATACTCCCAATTGCTCTCCCCTTCCACTCTCTCTTTTCGTGTCCATTTCACCAGCTTCTAACCCTCTCATCTCCCCTCCAGACAGGAGATGCCAATATAGTCTCAAGTGTCCACCTGATCCAAGAAGCTCATTCCTCACCAGCATCCCTCTGCATCCCATTGTCCAGTCCAATCCCTGTCTAAAGAGTTGGCTTTGAGAATGGTTCCTGTCCTGGGGCAACAGAAGGTCTGGGGGCCATGACCACTGGGCTCCTTCTAGTCTCAGTCAGACCATTGTCTGGTCTTCTAATGAGAATTTGGGGTCTGCACCCTACTGCTCTTTTGCTCCCTCAGGGGTTCTCTGTTGTGTTCCCTGTCAGGGCAGTCATCGGTTGTAGCCAGGCACCATCTAGTTCTTCTGGTGTCAGGTTTATGTAACCTCTGGTATATGTGGCCCTTTCTGTCTCTTGGGCTCGTAATTACCTTGTGTCCTTGGTGTTCTTCATTCTTCTTTGATCCAGGTGGGTTGAGACCACTTGATGCATCTTAGACGGCTGCTTGCTAGTGTTTAAGACCCCAGACTCCACTCTCCAAAGTGGGATGCAGAATGTTTTCTTAATAGATTTTATTATGCCAATTCACTTAGATGTCCCTTGAAACCATGGTCCGCAAACCCCCAACAGAAAGGATACAATCTTAATACACACATTTCCTGACTTTAAACCATACAATATCCCCTTATTCTGTTGGAATGACTGCCTCTGAATCTATGTACAGGTTTCTCATGAGCACAGTTAAATGTTCTGGAATTCCCATTCTTCACAATATTACCCATAATTTGTTATGATCCACACAGTTGAATGCCTTTGCAGTGTCAATAAAACACAGGTTAACATCTTTCTAGTGTTCTCTGTTTTTCGCCAGGATCCATCTGACATCAGCAATGACATCACTTGTTCCATGTCCTCTTCTGAATCCGGCATACATTTCTGGCAGTTCCCTGTCAATATACTGCTGCAGCTGCTTTTTAATGATTTTTAGCAAAATTTACCTTGCCTGTGATATTAGTGATATTGTTCAATAATTTCCACATTTGGTTGTATAACCTTTCTTTCGGTTAAGAATAAATAGAAATCTCTTCCAGTTGGTTGGCCAGGTAGCTGTCTTACAAATTTCTTGGCATAGATGAGCATTTCCAGCCCTGCATCTGTTTGTTGAAACATCTCAATTGGTATTCCATCAATTCCTGGAGACTTCTTTTTCACCAATGTCTTCAGTGTAGTTTGGACTTCTTCCATCCGCACAATTGTTTCCTGATCATATGCTACCTCCTGAAATGGTTGAAGAAATCTTAATGGTGTAGTAATTAAGTGCTATGGCTGCTAATCCATAGTTTGAATCCACCAGGTGCTCCTTGGAAACTCTATGGGGCGGTTCTACTCTGTCCTATAGGGTCACTATGAGTTGGATTTGACTTGAGGCAGTGGGTTTTGGGGAATCAGTTGAATATCAAACTATTTCTTTTTTGTATACTGACTCTGTGTATTTCTTCTATCTTCTTTTGATGCTTCCTGCATAATTTAATATTTTCCCCATAGAATCCTTCACTACTGCATCTCAAGGCGTAAACTTTTTCTTCAGTTCTTTCAGCTTAAGAAATGCCAAGCATGTTCTTCCGTTTTGTTTTCTAATTTTGGTGTTTGCTCATGTCATTATAATCTTTTACTTCTAGAACCACTCTTTGAAATCTGTTCAGCTGTTTTACTTCATCATTTCTTCCATTCACTTTAGCTACCCTACATTCAAGAGCAAGTTTTAGAGTCTCTTCTGACATCACTTTTGGTCTTTTCTTTCTTTCCCGTCTTTTTTAAGGACCTCTTGCTTTCTTCATGTATGATGTCCTTGATGTCATTCCACAACTTGTCTGGTCTTCAGTCATTAATGTTCAATGCATCAAATCTATTCTTGAGGTGCTGTCTAAATTCACGTGAGATATCCTCAAGGTCTTACTTTGCCTATTGCGGATTTTCTCATTTTCTTCAGCTTCAGCTTGAACTTGCATATGAGGAATTGATAGTCTGTTCCACAGTATGACCCTGGCCTTGTTCTGACTGATGATATTGAGCTTTTCCATCACCTCTTTGCACAGATGTAGTCGATTTGATTCTTGTGTATTCCATTTTGTGAGGTCCATGTGTATAATCGCTGTTTATGTTGTTGAAAAAACATATTTGCTATGAAGTCATTGGTCTTGCAAAATTCTGTCCTGTGATCTCTGGCATCCTTTCTATCACCAGTACTGTGTCTTCCAACTACCAGTCCTTCTTCTTTGTTTCCAACATTTGCATTCCAGTCACCAATAATTATCAACGCATCTTGATTTCACGTTCCATCAATTTCAGACTGCAAAAGTTGGTAAAAGTCATCAGTTTTTTCATCTTCGACCTTAGTGGTTAGTGTGTAAATTTGAATAATAGACAAATTAGCTGGTCTTCCTTGTAGACGTATGGATATTATCCTATCACTGACAGTGTTGCACTTCAGGATGGATTGCAAAATGTTCTTTTTAATGATGACGTAACACCATTCCTCTTCAATTTGTCATTCCCAGCGTAGTACACAATAAGATTGATTCAAAATGGCCAACATCAGTCCATTTCAGCTCACTAATGCCTAGGATGTTGATGTTTATGTGTTCCATTTACTTTTTGCCAATTTCCAATTTTCCTAGATTCATGTTTCATACATTCCATGTTCTGATTATTAATGGATATTTTCAGCTGTTTCTTCTCATTTTGAGTCGTGCCGCATCAGCAAATGAAGCCCTGAAAGCTTGACTTCATCTATATCATTAACGTTGACTCTAGTTTGAGGAAGCAGCTCTTCCCCAGTACTCTTTTGTTTGCCTTCCAGCCTAAGGGGCTTACCTTCTGTCACTATATCAGACAATGTTTCACTGCTATTCATAAGATTTTCACTGGCTAATTCTTTTCAGAAGTAGACCTTCGGGTCCTTCTTCCTAGTCTGTTTTTGTCTGGAAGCTCAGCTGAATCCATCATGGGTGACCTTGCTCATATTTGAATACCGGTGGCATAGCTTCTAGCATCACAGCAACACATAAGACCCACAGTACAACAAGCTGACAGACACATAGGAATCACGGCTTAACTTTATTGACAACTTAAAAAACACTAACAAAATGAATATCATGCTGATTCTAAGAAAAAACTTAATTTGAAATTATAAATAATTAAAAACGTGCAAGATACATAAGCTTAAATTATTAACTTTAGATTTTTACATCTAAATCTGTAAGATTTTGGAGACAATATACTGTATTTTATACAAATAACATGTGCCTTCTTTGTTTGTTTGCCTATCACTCCCTACCCTCTGGGAAGTATTTTAGTAAATGTGTTATGGTAATGTTTTAATGCAACATGTAAAAAATACTTCCCAGGGGAGGGTGCGGTTGGCAAACAACTGTAGAAAGTGCACATTGTTTGCATAAGTATATGGTAAGTGGTAATTTAATGTTTGTATTTGGAAGGGTTAATGCATAGAGAGGAAGGTGTCCATTTAAAGCTGTTCTGTGCAATGGCAAAATCATGAATCAAATTTACCTGTAAAAGAGAATTTAACTTATCATTCCATCTTTGCACATAAACCAAAAAAAAACCAAACCCACTGCCGTCAAGTCGATTCTGACTCATAGAGACCCTATAGAACACAGTAGAATTGCCCCATAGAGTTTCCAAGGAGCGCCTGGCAGATTTGAACCGCCAGCCTCTTGGTTACCAGATGTAGCACTTAACCACTATGCCACCAGGGTTTCCTTTTTGTACATAGTATTTCCGTATTCAAGTTGAGGTTGGTTTGTACCAATTAAAATTTAAAAATGACAAGACATGTTATTATTTGTTATTAAAGTTAGTATTAACAAGATAATATCAGGTGTTAAGAAGAAAAATTTTTATGTGTAAATAGATTCTTGACATTTTGCTCAATTTAAGTACGCTTCTTAATATTATGAGCTACACATTGATATATGCTATAATGCTTATTCTTTTAGAAACTTCATTTTATGTAAAGATTTGTAATAAGCCATATCCAAACTTTTAAGTTACTTTTTAAGAAGACTACATAGAAAATATATTAATTTTAATATAAACATTGATATTAAATTTAATTGGAAAGTCCTTAGAAATTATAAATACGATATTTGAACATATGTCTTCAGAAAAGAACATTTTATTTAAATTCTAATTTAAAAAATGGTTACTAAAAATAAAGCTTTGATGCTGATGTCTTATTTCATATAAACAAATCCTGTAATATATAATTAAAAAAATTATTTTCTCACTTTACTCAATATTTTTTTAAATAGATATTAATTATACTGTTATGTTAAAAAGCTCAACACATTATGCTGGCAAGGCTTGGGGGAAAAAAATCCAATAAACTTGCTTCAGTCTAAATCACCATCAAGGGAAGAGAAACAAGTGTGTGTCAGTATGTTCAGTGTTGTAGCCTAGGGGGATATAACACTTGCTTTGTGTGGAAAAGAAACAGCAGGACTTTTCAATAAAAAGGAGACAGAGGGAAAACTTGTGATCACAAAACAGAAAAGCATATTGCTGATAAGACATAAGTGTTAGAGGTTTTCTACAACCTCAAGCTGTGCTTCTCCCAACAAAAATCTCATACTAATTTACACAAGGCAATTTTAGTTGCACAGCTAGAAAGAACTGCGAAAATGAAATTAGTTGTTCTTTTACTAGGGATGATTCATGACAAACTTCTGAAATGTTTTTCTCTTTTGAACTCTGTTTAAATACCTGACTCTAGAATTTATGTATAAAATTCTTTTTTTTAAAAGGCAAGAAGAGTGCTTTTAAAATACATTTGGATGTATTCTTTCTCTTCTCTAAAATATATAATTTTCATGGAATTCGTATACATGGAAGAAAGAATGAATAAACCAGTCATCTTACTGTTCCTTAAAACTTTACCTTAATTAAAGATCCACTGTTAACCATAGACTATTCATTCTCTACTCTCCAGTCTAGAAAGGGAGTGTAAATAAGAGCAATATAACCCATCCTAGTCATCTCCTGGCCTCACTGCTCATTTTGTATTGTTTCTTGGTCCAGAATATATAGATTTGTTACATTGAGATGTAAAGTGAAGGCGATGGCTCTCCATATCAAAATTATAGTGTTTGTCACATCATGAATTTACATGATTAAAAAGAAAAAGTAATAATAATGAATTTGTGTTGAAATAAATCCTATAGGCTACAACATGCAGGTTTAATAGATTTAATATCTTCCAGATGTGAAACATGATTAGCTATAGTAGCCTGGCCCAGACATAATTCCAGTTAGGCTCATTCTTTGCCAGGGTCAGAAAAGCCAAAGGGAACTTCAGTGGTAGGGGGAAGATGGCACAGGAGAGTGTTTGGTTCTGTTGTACATAGGGTCTCTATGAGTTGGAACTTACTCAGTGGCACCTAACAACAACAAAAAGTTATATTCATTATATTTTTGTCACCAGAAGATTTTTAAGGTGAAGTTTTTTCTAGCTTTTCCAACTAGCCCATTCCTTTGTTCTGTAAATTAATAAAGTATTATCCATGTTGAAAATGTGCTGGATGGGATTCCAACAGCTCATAATAGCAATATCTCACATTTCATTGTATACTATGAGCTAAGCAGTATACTGTACCCTCCTACATATCACATCATGCTCCATTTAATTGTTGAAAACTGCGTAGCTTAGCTGTTATTGTGATCATTTTACTGATAAAAATTTTGAGACTCAGCCAGGTTAAGAAAACCATATAAATACTTTAGAGATAATTTTCATTATTCCATGACCCAAACACCGTTTTTATAGAATTTAAAATCCTTTTCTTGAAACTTAACCTAAACACACACAGTCTCTCATCCTGATAGCTGCTAACTAGAGTTATTTTTTTTTCCTACTGCAATTATTTCTATACGTTTTTTCATTAAATTCTCAAAAGGCTAAGACTACCATATACAAATATAGCCTTCAGCTAAGCATTTAAGGGTTAAACTTGCATACTTTAAAATTCACACATCTTCTTATTTCACTTTAGCCTCTGTCACGAATGTCTCTAAAGTGAATCCAGAGGACCTAATTTGTTTACTATTCTCTGAAGATATCACTCCTTTATCCATCCTGCAGAAGATTTTAGGTTCACAGAAAAGAAGATACATTTTTTTATGTATCTTCTTTTCTGTGAAGTGTACCAGGAGGAAAAAAAAAAAAAATACAGCCACTTAAAACACCTGTAAATGGGGTAAGATGTAGGTTTTTCTTCATCCTCTGAATGTGTACTAACAATATAATAATTATTCTGAGATACTGTTTAAGCCTAGATCCTCTATCTCTATTTGTAGAACTGCTTTCATTGATACCTGATATATTTTTAAAAGAAGAAAGGAAGCAAGGAAGAAAGAAAGGAAGGCAGGAGGGAAGTAGGAAGGAAGAAGGGAAAGAGGGAGGGAGGGAGGGATAGAAGAAGGAAGGGAAAGAGGAAGAAAAGGAGGGAAGGAGGAAGAAAGTGAGGGAACAAAAACAGAAGAATGGAAAAAGGGGGTGGGAGACAAAAATCAATTGTCTTATTGTTTGTTGAGACATGTAAGATGTCTCTAGGCAAGTTTGTTACTCTCTTTATCTCATTGTCCCCACTTATATTTTTGTCTCATTATTAAACACTTAAATGCATATGTATTTTGAACTCTTGTAGAGCCACGGAAGTACATTTTATTCACTACTACACTGAACACAAAGCCTGCTACTGAATAAATTTTCATTTTGTTTGCTCAGGGCATAAGTGAGTGACAATATATATCTATTTCTTAATACAATCTATTCCTTCATATAAAAAAAAAATCAACAGATTGTTAAGTGGATAATAAAATAACTTCCTCCTTTGCCAGAGTTAAGATATCCATACTATATATTTTAGACTTCCTAATATCATTAAATCCTGGATTAATAACTAAAAAAATAATCTTTCTAACTAAAATATGATCTTCATAGTAGTAATATAATGAAAATTAATCTGTAGTATTTATAATATAGAGAATTTTTTCTTGTGCATTTTAATTTGTAGCATTAAATATAAGTAGGGAATATTGCAAAATGAATGAGAACAGTTGCTCTGTAGAAAAATGCACTCACTTACTAACCATTAAACCTTAGAGATAACATCTCACTGCTCTGTATTTCAACTTCTTTGATAAAATGTGCCTGATTTTAAATCATGCCTTATTGAGTTATTATGACAGTTAAATGAGATAATGCATGCAACGTGCTAAGCACAGTGCTTGAATGTATCAAGCATTTAATAATAGTTAGTCATCATTGTTAATATTATTAATGAACACTAGTTATTATTTGCAGTCAAACATACTTTAGAATATGCTGGATCTCACTGTAGCAGTTGACATTGTTAAATTTTTCCTCAGTTTTAAAATATTTTGACATCATGACTCCACCATTTCCTGGATCTCCACGCAGCTAATTTTCTGACTGTATGTGCATGTATGGACATAAAAATTGCTAAAATATTGATGTCGTTCTGTGCTGTTGGGAGCCATGATGGCTCAGTGGTTAAAACCTCAGCTGCTAAACATATTAATGGATGTTTTACAGCTGTTTATTCTCATTTTGAGTCATGCCACATCAGCAAATGAAGGCCCTGAAAGCTTTACTCCATCCATGTCATTAAGGGTGACTCTTCTTTGAGGAGGCAGCTCTATCCCATTTGTATTTTGGTGTCTTCCAACCTAAGGAGCTCATCTTCTGGCACTATATCATAAAATATTCCGTTGCTATTCATAATGTTTTCACTGGAAAATTTTTTTAGAAGCAGACCCCCAAGTCCTTTTTCCTAGTCTATCTCAGCCTAGAAGCTCTGCTGAAACCTGTCCACCATAGATGACCCCACTGGTATTGGAAATGCCGGTGACATAGTTTCTAGCATCACAGTGACAAGCAAGCCACCACAGTATGACAAAATAACAAAATTTATGCTGGGCGCACAAATGGACTCAAACACATTAAGGATCATGAAAATGACAAAGTACTGGGTAATGTTTCATTTGACTACACGTAAAGTCACCGTAAGTCAGAGCCGACCCAGTGGCAACTAACAACAACCACAATTATCTCTGGAAGGGAAGAATAGGATACCAATCATGAGGGAACAGTCAACGGGTAGGACACATCTTGAGGGTTCTTATTGTTGTATGTCTTGAACTCAGTTCTATTCATCCAGGTGTTTCCTTTATAAATATTTGTGAAATCTTAATGTGCTTTTTATGTGTGTCTCTGTGCATGTTTTATACTGCAATTATTTTCTGGACATATTTGTTTTACTGTGAGTGCAGGTTACTGTTCAAATTTGGGTAATGCAAATCTCAGAATAGCATGTAAACAAAAGAGGAAATTCCATATACATCAATTTTAATATCAGATAAAATATAACAATGGTTGGAAAAGAATCTATTCCACATATGAGAAATGTTACCAGTTAATTTTGGTAGTGTGCATCTCACAGCTGTGTCTGGCACTGTGCAGCCCCAAATGAGAAAAGGATACATCGTTGGTATTTCTGTTGATGCCAGTAAGTTACAGATTCTGGGGCTCATGTGTTTTGTCTGCACCACCTTCCCAGAATTGTGTAGAAAATATAGTAGCAGTTGCAATAATGTTTCCTTTTTAAAGGAAAACAATTACTTTGTACTGTGTGGGTTCCATAATCCTACCGCTAAGTTGTGATGTGAGGATGAATATAGGACTTGAGAAAACCCCAGTTATGAAGATGTCTTTCTTACAGACTGGGTAGAATATCTTGATGTGAGACCTACTAGGAAATATAAAGTGAGTAAGTGGGGCAAAAGTGACTTGCTTTATATAAAAGTATCACTTGAATGGTAAAAGATCTATCTGAGAATGTGTTCTAAAATACTGTCTGCCCACAGCCATCACAACATAAAAGACACCTAAGATTCTGACCAACTTTAGACCTATATGAAAGTCAGGTAATTCAGCATAATGGATCTAGTGGCAGAAAAGTTGAAAGGGTTTGATTACAATAAACCCTCTTGTAGATAACTTTTTTTGTGAAAGTGACAAATGAAAAAAGTGGACTTCACACAATCGTGTGATAGAAAAGAAGAGAGGGAACTCTTTAAGACTAGGAGAATAAAAGCAATAGTGACATTTTAGTACTTCTAAAGAAAATTGCTGGCTGAGATAGACTTTGTAAATTGGCTCTACCAGTATACATTGTAATTTCTCCAGCTGTTGGATAGATAACTTTAACACAAAGTGTCCGGCTCCTAGTCACTCAAAGTCAGGCTGAGGAAGAAATGTTTGGAGTATTTCCAAGTGCTTATTTCTCATAGTTTTTGGTGTTTCATGGTATATTTAGCACAATGAAATGATTGACTATGATTTTGTCCAAACTTCATTACAGCAAGCAATCTTCATGGCATAGCACTGCGGGACACACGATTCGCTCTTCTCACGTGCTGGCATCGCAGCTAGTGACAAACCCTCTCAAATTATGATGAGACACTAGGGCAGGTGGCTCTGTGCCATTTCAGCAGAAGTGTTGCGTGAGCATCTTTACTAATGAATTCTAATCGGGTGGATTATTTGTTCTGCATATTTGCTTTTCCGGAGACCGTGATGGGAGAATTGTTGAGCAATTTTCAAAAGTGAAATTGGCTACTGCTGCTAGAGAGCCTTCTCTGCATTTCTGACTCTGGCCTTACATGCCAGTGAAGTACCCATGAAAAGCACTAATGCTTACTAAAAAAAAAAAAAAAAAAAAAAAAAAAAAATGCTTACTAGAGTCGGTTAAAAGTCTTGAATTTAGAGTAAGAACCTATGTTTTCTATTTGATAAGCCATTATTATTACATGGTTGGGGGGAACACAGTGAGCAATAACTTTAATCCTGAAAATCATTAAATCTACTTTTCTCTCAGTGCCAGGAATATAATTATTTTCTCATAAGCTATGAACTCAAAGTTTGAGTTTTCAGCAGCACTCTTTCTTCATTTTGCAATGCAAGTAGTCCTAAGATAGTTTTCACATTAGGGATGCTGCTTTTTGGCAAATTTTCTTCTTAAATTGTTTCCTGTCTTAAGGAAGTGTGCTATGGAGATCTTAAGGTGGAAATCATGGGGCACCTGTCACTCATGGTTGCTTTAGTTAACAGCTGATAGAACTTCTTAAGTCACTTAGGGTGTTTATTTTTTAACATCATATTGAGATATAATTCACGTACCATATCATTAACCTATTTAAATTGTATGATGAATTTTTTTAATGTGTTCTATGCTCTTTTTACAGTAAAACTCTGTAATATCATCACTCATTTCCATTTTACAGATGGGAACATTAAGATGCAGAGGCAGTAAATTATTTCTCCAATGTCACAAACATATTAAGGGATATGCCCGGGATTCAAATTCAGGGAATCTCACACCAGAATCTGTGCCTTTAGTCCTTATGCTGTAGCACTTCCCTAAAGGTGGGCTGTTGGCTTTGTATTTTCTTGACATTAACATAGTTAATGTATTAAGTCACTCATAATGTAAAAATTTCAGATACATTAGACAGAAGCATATAATAAAGAGATGGGAACAGACATTTGATGTAAAATGGATATCTCATATCACTGCTTTAACAAAATTATATCTTACTTCACTGGGTTACTTTTTATTGAACCATGCTAAAATGCAAGAATATATTATGTCATTATAAACAATTTGAGCCCAAATTAGTACCTTAAGCACATTAGTTTCAAAATAAATCAAAGGAAATTCAAGGAAGTGCTAATGTGGGACATAGTAAAGACCATATAATGTTAGAAATAAATCAAAGCTAAAATACCTATGCAAAATAAAATTATATCTAATCTTATGAAATGCAGCATTGTAATTAAATGCAACAGTTTTAATAACTTTTATACAGACAAATATTATTTTTCCCAACCTTCAAATTATTAAGAACCTAATTGGATAGGGGTAAACCGTTACCCAAATATATTGTAATAGACATCATAAAACACAATCTCTTTTTAGTATATTATTTATATTTTTAGTTTCAATAATTAAAATCTGACTTAACAATCTCACCTTATTTATTATTAAATGCCATTCTAAATATAAAAGTAAAGTTTAAAATTTTAATATCCAATTTAAGATGGATGATTACCTAACTAAAGAATACAAGCAGAGGGTCTGTTTTTAAACACTACCAACAATAACATCATTAATCTGGGCTTAAACAGCATAGTATAATATTTAAGAAAAAAAACACTTAGCAACAGAGTGTCTGGTTTAAAATTCTTGCTTTACCACCTCTTAGATACTTGGGTAAAAATCTTAACCTCTCTGAGCCTCATTCCACACCTGTAAAATGTGGATGTTTGTGAAAATATAATGAGTTAATATTTGTAAAGCACATAAAAAAATGTCTGGCACATAATGGCACCTTTAAATTTTATTATTTTTCTTCTTTTTTTCTTATTATTAAGTGAATTATTATTTTACTGTTATTTTTTAAACCATGATATTAAAAAAAAAGGATATCTGATATCAATGCTTCAGATATACTGCCGTAAAGCACATTTCACCTTAAAATGGAACTCCCTCACCAACTATGACCAGATTAATAGATAAAGGACACTTATCAGTTATGTAACTTTGAAGATGTGTATTTCTAAAATTTGGTGGGCAAATATATTTTTTTCTTTCTTTTTCACTAAAAGCTAGTTTTTTTGTTTGTTTTTTATGTCAAGAATAAGATTTTCTTCAGTAATTTCTAATGGTCTTGATTTATGTGTGAGGAAAATAGTCACATAACCAAAACTCAAGGAAATTAAAAAATATCTATTTTACTGTTGTATTGGTACATGATGTACTTCCTTGTGTTGGGTGAAATGAAGTTAAAACCTTAAACAGTAGGAATATAAACAAACACTATTAACTCTTTGTGAGTTTCTTGTTTTGTTTTTGTTTTTTTTCCCTGCAAATCTAAGCTTGCATCTGATATCTTTTGGCTTCAGTCTGAATACATTGTTTTAATAATTCTTGTAGTGAAGGGCTGTTGGAGAAGAAGTCTTTGAACATTTTTCTGTCCAAAAGTGCCTGTATGGCATTCTTATATCTGAAATTTAATTTTAATCTAGGTTGGCTTTTTATTTAAATAACTTAAAGAATTGATCCAATTGCCTTTTAGGCCTCATGTTCATGATGTGCATTCGGTCATTATTCTTATTTAATTTTCCAGGACGTAATGTGTCTTTTTTTCTCTTGGGGCTTTTAAGATTTTCTCTCTCTCTCTTTTTTGGTTTTCAGTAGTTTGAGTAGGAGGCATCTATCTGTAGTATCTTTAAATTTCTCCTTCCAGGACTTTGCTAAAATTCTTGGATATGTAGATTTAAGTTTTTGTAATTTCTGAAAATTTTTGGACCATTATTTGTTCAAATCTTTCTATTCTATCTACTCTTCTTCTGGGACTCCAACTATTCTTTCATTATACATTTTTTGTTGTCCCATTGTTCTTGGAGGCAATCTTTTAGATTTTTTTTTTTTTAATTTTTCATTCCTTTTTATATTTGTGCTTCAGAATATATAATTTATGTTGGCTAGTCTTTTTTTTTAGTCTTTAAGTTCATATTCTTTCTCTTGATGTGTCCAGTTTGTAGTACCCATCAAATAAATTTTGATTTCTGATTTTGTGTATATCCATTTAAAATTTTTCATATGTTTCAGGCATTTTAACTTCCTATGTATCTGTCTTGGAACAATTACAGCCAGAATGCTCCATAGAAGTGAGACTGACAAGACTTCATGGAAAGACACGTTATCAGGAGGGATCAGTCCCTGAAGAAGGATATTATGCTTGATAAAGTAGAGGATCAGTGAAAAAGAGAAAGACTCTCAAGAAGATGGATTGACACAGTGGCTGCAACAACGGGCTCAAGCATAACAATGACCATGAGTTTGGTGCAGAACCAGGCGATGTTTCATCCTGTTGTACATAGGGTTGCTGTGAGTTGGAACCGAATCTATGACACCTAACAACAAGTACCTGTCTGTTGAAATTTCCTGTGTTCATTGACTCATATTGACCACCCTTTTCACTAGTTCCTTTAACATATTTCACATGATTTTCTTAAAGTCCTGATTTGCTAACGCCACATGTGAAGTATATGTCTGTTGATGATGATCCTCTTGATTTAAATTATCTTTTCCTAGATCTTCGTAAGTCTTGTGATTTGTTTTTTTTGTATTCTAGACAATGCATGCAATAAAATGCTAGGTAGTGAAGTAGATAATATTTATGACAGTAAAGGGGCACTTTTTTCACTGTTAAGACACTAACATGAAGGCTGAATCAATCTAACATGTAGTTGAGATGGGGCTTGGCTTTTTCCGACTATTTAATTAGACTAATTTTAATATCAATTTGGCAGACAGGATCAAGACTTTCCTTTAAGTAGAGCTTCTATATGAGCGCTGATGAAGCTTTGGAGAACTCATTATGCTTTATGGCCCTGCCTCAGCTTTTCTAAAGAAAAGCTTATATCTATTTCACTGTCATTCTCCAGCTCTTGGATCACTGGGAAATGATCTTTGTCTTTTCAAATGTCTCCAGTTTTTCAAAGTTTGATCTCAATATACCTTTGTTTCCTTGCCTCACAGCTTTCAGTGAGCTGCTGACTGACTTGCACTTTATGAAGATCCTCAAGCAACTTAAATGGAATACCTCTGAGCAATCCTGTTTTCAGCCTTTTGCACACCACTACTGTTCAATTATCAATGGCTCTATGCCCACTGGGATTTGCCTCTATACCTCAGTTTCTCCCCCTAGCCTTTGTTTCACTATAGATATGCACTATCTCAAGGATCCATAAGAAACATTGTCAGGAAGGTGTAAGTATCAATAATAAAAAGGTGAAATAACTATATCATGATAACAACGTGAAGATGAAGGCAAGGAGAGGAAAGTGGCAAAAAATGCAACTGTACTAATTTTCTCACCTTTGTTCTTAGTTGCCATCCAGTCACTTCTGACCTATGGTGACCCCATGCGTGCAGAGTAGAACTGCTTCATAGGGTTTTCAAGGCTGTGACCTCTCAGAAGCAGATTGCCAAGACTGCCATGTGAGGCAACTCTGGGCAGGTTCTAACTGCCAACCTTTTAGTTAGTAGAAGGGGGTTAACTGCCCCATCTAGCCATCTACTTTTCCATGCTTAGTAGTCAGAAAAATAAAAATAAAAAAAGACCACATACAGTATGTTGCTCAAAATGTATTAATAATATTATCCATGAATATCTCTTTAAAATCATTAATAAAACATGATCACCCCCCTATATTTGAAAAAATCATGAATAAACATTTAAAAATTTTGTTCAGTTTCATTAATAATTGTTATGGCTTGAATTGTGCCTCCCCTCCCCAACTATGTACTGAAGTCCTAGCCCCTGGATCTGTGTATGTGATTCTGTTTGGAAATAGGGTTTTCTTTCTCTCTCTTTTTTTTTTTTTTTAATGTTAGTGAGGCCATACCAGAGCAGGGTGGATCCTAAACTTAATTACTCCTAAGTTATGAAAAGAGTAAAAAAAAGACACAGAGATACACACAAGAGAAAGACAGATGCCATGTGAGGGTGATTTTATACAAGCAAAGGAATTGACATGGCTGAAACATTGAACTGGGCTTTTAACCTGCAGAACTATACAAAAGATACATTTATATTTTTTGAAGTCACCCACTTGCAGTATTTCTGTTATGGCAGCATGAGGTAACTAAGACGATGAAAGAGACCTGGTGTATACTCTCTGAACCTGTGACTCTGTTTCAAGGATTTTATTCTTGAGCAAATAATCAGACATATGTACAAAGTTACTTATAAATTCTATAACTTATTTGAAGCCCTGGTGGCATAGTAGTTAGGAGCTATGGTTGCTATGGTTGCTATGGTTGCTAATCCACCAGCCACCGCTTGAAAACCCTATGGGACAGTTCTACTCTGTCCTGTAGGGTTGCTATGAGTTGGAATCAACTCTACAGCAACAGGTTTGTT